>NC_090189.1:4508763-5140013 GCF_024679245.1 Pseudorasbora parva
AAAATTTCAGCAAATTTTGGATGTTAACTTGATGCCATCTGTGAAAAAGCTGAAGCTAAAGAGAGGATGGCTTCTACAAATGGATAATGATCCTAAAGACACCTCAAAATCCATGGTGGATTACATCAAGAGGCATAAACTTAAGGTTTTGTCATGGCCTTCACAATCTCCTGACCTCAACATAATTGAAAATCTATGGATAGACCTTAAAAGAACAGTGCGTGACAGACAGCCCAGAAATCTCAAATAACAGGAAGACTTTTGTAAGGAAGAATGGGTAAAGATACCTCAAACAAGAATTTAAAGGCTAGCTACAAAAAGCGTTTACAAGCTGTGATACTTGCCAAAGGGGGCGGTACAAAGTGTTAACTCTGCAGGGTGCCAAAACTTTTGCAGACACCATTTTTTGTTTTCTGTTATTTTGAAAGTGTAAATGATGGAAATAAAATCTAACTTTTTTTTTTTTTTTTTTACTTATTATAAGAATGTCTAATCTGTCATTTGATGCCTTTTGGAGATTTTTCCATCTTTTCTTGGCGTCTTTATTCACATTAATACAAAAATTTACCTGGGGTGCCCAAACTTTCGATCCCCACTGTAATGCTAGACAAGGGACTGACTGAAACAGAGGGCTGAAATGCATGGGCAAAAGAGATAACTGACAAGACACACCTGAACAGAATTGGTAGTTCATATGTGGACCTCAAGTTTAGCAGCATAGTAAATCTTTAATGTAACAAAAATGTGACAAATTTGCATGCCATATTAATCATACGACACTATTATGCCTAACATAACAAGAATCAACAATTTACCCTGTGGACATTTTTGGTCTGTTGTGGCTTCTTTACTTTTCAGATATGTTCCCTTTCATGGGAACTGGCTCCGGCCTATCTCAGCCTTCACCCAGCAGATCCAGCACCCACCTCTCTAGGTTCAGGAGCCCATGCTGCAGATTCTCCCGGCTGGGGAGCGGCTGCGACACTAGTTATCTTCCTCTGAGGAGGTTGATTTCTGTAGCGTCGAGGATGGGGGTGGAGACTCGCCACTTCATTCTCCTGACGGTCAGGAGCCCATGGATGTGCTGAGCAGAGCTGTGGCTAGATTACACATAGACTGGTCATAGGAACAACATGAGCGAGGAGCCATAAAAAGCAGACTCGACGAGCATTTTCTCCCCGCGCACTCTGCTCAGTCTGCCGTTTTTCCCAGACCTCCACACCAAGGGGTCGAGGTCGTGAAAGCGGCCTGTGTCAGCACGCATTTTCACCCCGCAAACGTCTGTTTATAGCAATATCGCGGGGTTGAAAGTACACGGTTATGGTCAAATGCCTCAGGTTGAAGAGACCCTCGCGAGCCATCTCTCGCCAGATTCTGCGTCTGCCATAAAGGCTTCAGCTTTGCCCACAAAGCCATTAAAAGTCACTTCATCATTAGTGGGCAAAGCTTACTTAGCAGCTGGTCAGGTCAATGTCTATCGTGCAGGCATACCAGGCTGACCTGCTGAAAGACCTGGGTGAGAGCCACGAGATTGGAGCTGACGTCATTTATGGAAACAGGTGGCGCTTTAAGCAGTTCCTTCCTCATAAACCCCATGTCTCGTTTGCTGCTGGGCGGGAGCAGCAGACGCAGAGTAAGAGCTCGTCCCATAGGGCGCAGCAAAAATTGAGAGTGGCCACTCGTACACAGAAAGGGTCGTTGGGTGTGCAACGCTGTCAAGCGCAGTCATTGTGTCGAGGAGGTCTGCGCCTCAGAAGTCCTGACGCCATGAGGCCCAGGACAGTCAGGGTGATCCCCTCCGCAGGCGGAAAGAGCTTTCCGCAACACAAGTTTCCCGTCCGTCCACGGTGCCCTCAAAAGGTCAATCCACCAACCCCGCCCGAGCACCGGGGCGTGGGGGGCCCTCGCGAGTCATCCGGCTCGTGCCCTCCTCGGAGGGAAACTGCGCTGTCAAGTCAGTTGTCAGAGGCCAGTCTCGAGATGCGTGTACCCTTAGTAGATTTTGTGTCGGAGTAGGAGGATTTACCACATTTATCTCGTGGGTCCTGCGATGTATAAAAATTGGGTACGCCATTCTGTTCAGATGTCGTCCTCTCCACTGTGGTGGATGCCGAGCAGGCTCTGGTGATGACTCAGGAAGTACAGACTCTGCTGCAAAAGGGGACTATAGAAAGGCCCCCCCCCTAGACAGGAAGTCAGGCTTTTACAGCCGGTACGTCATAGTGCCGAAGAAGGATGGAGGGCTGCGCCCCATCTAAAATCTTCGCGTTCTGAACCGACTCAAACAGATCGTGTCTCAGATCAGATCCAAGGACTGGTTTGTCACGATAGATCTCAAAGATGCATATCAAAGATCTTCATCCTTCCGCAGCACAGGAAGTACCTGAGGTTCGCATTCAGGGGAGAAGCTTACCAATATTGGGTGCTTCCTTTCGTTCTAGCTCTTTCACCCTGCACGTTCACAAAGTGTGTGGATGCTGCACTTCCTTGCATATGCAGGGGATCCGCGTGCTCAATTATATCGACGACTCGTCTCAGCTCGTCTCGCGGCTCAACATCGAGATGTTGTTCTCATGCATATGAGGAGGTTGGGGCTGAGGCAAGAAAGTTCTTTCTCCTCTACAGGAAATCACTTATCTCGGCATGAGTTTGGATTCGGTCTCTATGCAGGCCTGTGTGTCAGAGCGTCGTATACACTAAAAAAATAAAAACCTTGGATCAACTTAAAAAAAAAAAAAAAGTAATCGATCACACAAAATATTTGACATTGACTCAAGTAAATAATTTCATTTGGTTTCATTTGAAAAGTTTAAATCCATGCAACCACTTTTTACAGGTTGATCAAACAAATTATTTTAGGTTGGAACAATTTTTTTTTTTAATTGGAACAAACTAACAGCTATGTTCACTGCATATTTCACAAATGAACGTGCCATAATGTTCATGTTAACATTACATTATCACACCAAGTACTCTGTCACTAATGCAAATTCCTAGCTAATTTAAGCAGATAATAGCGCAAGTTAAACAAATAGGTGCTAATGTGTACAAGACTACTTTAGTTAGCTTACTTGAAAAGACTATGTGACTTACCTTTCATGTGACTCAAAAGAGCAGGCTCGCACATTGTGAAAAGCTGCACGTCTTTTTGCAGACTTTACGAGAGGCAACTCACCGGGGTTTGTCCCCGTTTAATCCATAATGCATATTTAGCATCTTTCAGTCAAAGTTAATTGGAACAACTACGGTGGCCCAGTAGTGCAGTCGTACTAAATTAAATCACAACACAACGAAATTGCCACAACACAACGGAAGCGAGCCACAACACAACAAAATCACCACAACACAACGGAAACGAGCCACAACACCACGGAAATGATCCTGACCACAAGGGGCTCTCGGAGTGCAATAAAGTTAGTTTCCCTTGCCATTGCTCTGGCCAGTCTTACAAAGATTTAAACACTACGATCAGTTTTAAGTCTGTAACTATTGTATATCGACATGAAATATCAATTCAAAATCACCTACATGCATTATAGCTGCATATTTATACTCGAAAACGCTTTAACACACTGCCATGGCGCTTGATGCCCAAGGGAACGTTTGCCAATTCCACCATGCAGTTGAAACATATCATGTGTATGAATTAAAATTACTTTAAACATTTAAAAACAGACATGTTAAAATCCCACAACTTTGTTGTATTCTAAAAAACTGACTTAATGCATAACATTGGAATTTGAAAATGTAAACAAAATAAAAAAATGACATCAAAAACGTTTTTGAGTATAAATATGCAGCTATAAAGCATGTAGGAGATTTTGAGTTGATTTCACGTCAATATACAATGGTTACACACTTAAAACTGATCGTAGTGTTATATCTTTGTAAGACTGGCCAATCTAAAGACCAATGGCAAGGGAAACTAACTTTAATGCACTCCGAGAGCCTCTCGTGGTCGGGAGCATTTCCGTTGTGTTGTGGTGATTTCGTTGTGTTGTGGTGATTTTGTTGTGTTGTGTCTCGTTTCTGTTGTGTTGTGGTGATTTTGTTGTGTTGTGGCTCGTTTCCATTGTGTTGTGGTGATTTTGTTGTGTTGTGGCTCGTTTCCATTGTGTTGTGGTGATTTTGTTGTGTTGTGTCTCGTTTCCATTGTGTTGTGGTGATTTTGTTGTGTTGTGGCTCGTTTCCATTGTGTTGTGGTGATTTTGTTGTGTTGTGTCTCGTTTCCGTTGTGTTGTGGGGATTTTGTTGTGTTGTGGCTCGTTTCCGTTGTGTTGTGGGGATTTTGTTGTGTTGTGGCTCGTTTCCATTGTGTTGTGGTGATTTTGTTGTGTTGTGGTGATTTTGTTGTGTTGTGGCTCGTTTCCGTTGTGTTGTGGGGATTTTGTTGTGTTGTGGCTCGTTTCCATTGTGTTGTGGTGATTTCCGTTGTGTTGTGGTGATTTTGTTGTGTTGTGTCTCGTTTCCGTTGTGTTGTGGGGATTTTGTTGTGTTGTGGCTCGTTTCCGTTGTGTTGTGGGGATTTTGTTGTGTTGTGGCTCGTTTCCATTGTGTTGTGGTGATTTTGTTGTGTTGTGTCTCGTTTCCGTTGTGTTGTGGGGATTTTGTTGTGTTGTGGCTTGTTTCCGTTGTGCTGTGGGGATTTTGTTGTGTTGTGGCTTGTTTCCGTTGTGTTGTGGGGATTTTGTTGTGTTGTGGCTTGTTTCCGTTGTGCTGTGGGGATTTTGTTGTGTTGTGGCTCGTTTCTGTTGTGTTGTGGTGATTTTGTTGTGTTGTGTCTCGTTTCCGTTGTGTTGTGGGGATTTTGTTGTGTTGTGGCTTGTTTCCGTTGTGCTGTGGGGATTTTGTTGTGTTGTGGCTTGTTTCCGTTGTGTTGTGGTGATTTTGTTGTGTTGTGGCTCGTTTCCGTTGTGTTGTGGTGATTTTGTTGTGTTGTGGCTTGTTTCCGTTGTGTTGTGGTGATTTTGTTGTGTTGTGGCTCGTTTCCATTGTGTTGTGGTGATTTTGTTGTGTTTTGGCTCGTTTCCGTTGTGTTGTGGGGATTTTGTTGTGTTGTGGCGATTCCGTCGTGTTGTGGCTCGTTTCCGTCGTGCTGTGGTGATTTCGTTGTGTTGTGGCTCGTTTTTGTTGTGTTGTGGCTCGTTTCCGTTGTGTTGTGGGGATTTTGTTGTGTTGTGGCTCGTTTCCGTCGTGCTGTGGTGATTTTGTTGTGTTGTGGCTCGTTTCTGTTGTGTTGTGGGGATTTTGTTGTGTTGTGGCTCGTTTCCGTCGTGCTGTGGTGATTTCATTGTGTTGTGGCTCGTTTCTGTTGTGTTGTGGCTCGTTTCCGTCGTGTTGTGGTGATTTTGTTGTGTTGTGGCTCGTTTCCGTCGTGTTGTGGTGATTTTGTTGTGTTGTGGCTCGTTTCTGTTGTGTTGTGGCTCGTTTCCGTTGTGTTGTGGGGATTTTGTTGTGTTGTGGTGATTTCCGTTGTGTTATGGTGATTTTGTTGTGTTGTGGCTCGTTTCTGTTGTGTTGTGGGGATTTTGTTGTGTTGTGGCTCGTTTCTGTTGTGTTGTGGGGATTTTGTTGTGTTGTGTCTCGTTTCCGTCGTGCTGTGGTGATTTTGTTGTGTTGTGGCTCGTTTCTGTTGTGTTGTGGGGATTTTGTTGTGTTGTGTCTCGTTTCCGTCGTGCTGTGGTGATTTCATTGTGTTGTGGCTCGTTTCTGTTGTGTTGTGGTGATTTTGTTGTGTTGTGGCTCGTTTCCGTCGTGCTGTGGTGATTTCATTGTGTTGTGGCTCGTTTCTGTTGTGTTGTGGGGATTTTGTTGTGTTGTGGCTCGTTTCCGTCGTGCTGTGGTGATTTCATTGTGTTGTGGCTCGTTTCTGTTGTGTTGTGGTGATTTTGTTGTGTTGTGGCTCGTTTCCGTCGTGCTGTGGGGATTTTGTTGTGTTGTGGCTCGTTTCCGTCGTGCTGTGGTGATTTCATTGTGTTGTGGCTCGTTTCTGTTGTGTTGTGGCTCGTTTCTGTTGTGTTGTGGGGATTTCGTTGTGTTGTGGCTCGTTTCCGTTGTGTTGTGGTAATTTGGTTGTGTTGTGGCTCGTTTCCGTTGTGTTGTGGTAATTTGGTTGTGTTGTGGCTCGTTTCCGTTGTGTTGTGGTGATTTTGTTGTGTTGTGGCTCGTTTCTGTTGTGTTGTGGCAAATTCGTTGAGTTGTGGTTTAATTTAGTACGGCTGCACTACTGGGCCACGGCAAACAACAACATGGGGGCGGAGTCACATGGAAATAGACGGGCAGATAGCACAGCAGGTTTCATTTTAGGCTCTCCAAAATGTTTCTACACTTAGCCCTCTGGTCCTCTTCGGTCAAAAACGACCGAAACATTTTACATTTTGAAATTTTTAGGTTTAGCGGAATGGGATGACACTTGGTGACTTTTGTTGCATTAGCTATGTTAACACAGAAAAAAAATCAAGGAGGTTATTCGGATGTTAATTGGTCGTAAAAAAATAGTCACACTTGTCTCCGTCGCTGTCAAAAATAACCGACATAGGAAATGAATGGGAAATACACACACACACACACAAAAAACTCAGAATCTTTTGGTGATACAAACCACAAATCAGACATGAACCAGAAAAAAAGTGAATAGCAATGTAGGGGTGACACTAAAATATCAAGAGTGCAAAATAGACACAACCAACCCCCCACCCCCTCCCACACACACACACACACACACAGAGCACATTTTTGCAAATGTGTGAAACAAAATCAATAATTCAGCCAAAATGCAGTAAAAAAACAACAAGGAAGAGGTTACACTCTAAAACTTCACAAACAGAAACAAAAACTCAGACACACACACATGTAAACACACTCAGAGACACACACACAAACCACAATAATATACACATACAAATGAACTGGTATGGATGTTTTTAATGTGGCAAAATTGAGCCAAAAGTTTCAAACAAGAGGTTAAAATCAGATATATTATGCAGTGATAAAACATACCTGTTCATTTTCTAAACCTTGACAAAAAGTAGTCTTTGAGAATGCCTAAGTATGAATCCAAATCCACGACTTAATAAAAATAAGTATTTATATCTAAAACACTAAATAATTTATAAGCCACTTTATATAGTTATATAGGAACCTAGTGGTCATAATCGGGCATTACATCAGTTTTTCTTTTTTACTGCCACATGAGGGCAATAACTATCTTCAAAATAATAATAATAATTTTGAATGCCCTATCTCTATTTTAACATGGAATACTGTTTTAATTGAAAAATATATATATTTTGAAATTATAAATATATATATATATATTTTTTTCCAATGGGGAAAATAGCTATTAAAAATTGTAAACATATTCCATATTATCACAAAATACCCTCAAAATTCTAAATAATAATCAAAAAATATTATTGAATTAAAATAAATGTCGTTGGTTTTCTTGGGGTGTGGGGGTTACATTTTAAGGATTCAGTCACTTTTGACCGGGAAGAGGACAAGCATGACCCTTAAACAATTTCAAGCATTTTCACGCATTCTATCCAAAATTCAAGCACTTTTCAAACCTTGAAAACACAACATCAAAATTCAAGCATTTTCAAGCAACCGTACCAACCCTGTACCCGGGGGGGGGCCCAAACTTTCAATCCCCACTGTAAACAGAGAACACACTCAGAAAACCTGTTTACATATTACAATACAAAATCTGTAGTTTTCATCTTAAGAAATGCTTTATTAGCATCTATGGAGTTGATAAGCAATATTAAACAAAGAGTTAAACTCATCGATTAAGTTAAAATGAGTACAAAATAAAGTTGGGGAAACAGAAACTGTAAAACTGCAAGAAATACAAACGGAAAAAAATAAGTCATTTTTAGTTAAAGGTCCCATGGCATGGGTTGTTTTATTGTTTTATAATGTTTCCTGGGGTGTACTTATATTGATAGTATGTTTTTTTACATAAAAAAATGTCATAATTTAGAAATAAAAGGCATTTTTTATATACTGATATTAGACCTCTCGGTTTTTCGAATGCTCTGTTTCAAGAGGCGTGTCTGCTGTGAGTCTTCAGTGAAAACACCCACTGTTGTGATTGGCTGACATCTTTGCATTTAAAATTAGATAACGTGCGGAGGGGGCGTGTTTTAGTCAGGCGCGAGCCATAGCAGCTGCTGCAGCGCTGCCAGTCGAGAGAGAGACATAAGCCCCTTTCACACTGCACGTCGGACCCGCAATATTTCCGGAACATTGCCGGGTCGCCTTCTGTGTGAAAGCAACCACGTCCCGGAATTGATTACCGAATTCCACCCGGGTCGGGGACCTAGTAACATTGCGGGATTCGACCCGGGACGAGCGCTGTGTGAACAAAAGCCAAAACTAATGCCGCAATGTGTACGTAGTTATCGTGCGACTCCTAGAGCTTGTTTTTTCAATAATACAACCCTGCAGTGCCAGAAGAGCTAGTCTGTGTTTTAAACGCAGAGAGTGTTCGTATACAAAAGAAACAAAAATTAAACAAGCAGAAATGTGCGCAAACTGGACACAAGTCGAGACCACGGAGCTCCTTACTATCCGTGCTGAAGCGGAGATCGCTCGCCATTATACGTCACATCAGGATGTCACGTGTCAGCTCGATCCTGGACCGTTACGGGTTGTGTGTGAAAGCGCACATATTACGGTATTTCGCTGGCAGTGTGAATGGACCAAATCTAGTGGCCCGGGAACAAATGCCGGGTCGCATTATCCGTGTATTTGCCGGAATCGCCGTGTGAAAGGGGCTTTAGAGAAACGGAGCTGGGAGAAGATTGCTGAGGAAATGTTATTGTACCGAGTTTTTGAGAGTGCAAGTTTATTTTGTTTGTCTCTGAGAGCTCTGAATAAACACGAGTGAACTTTGCAATGTTATTTCTCTCACAAAATGCTTTCACCACAGCTAACAGCAAACACGACATCGACATGAACATAGAGCTTCTGTTGTAGCCTGACAAGCCAGACCCACATCAAGATGTTTGGTCTGGAAACTCAGCATTTGCAGCTTAATCCGAGGGGCGGGATAAACGGTTGTCTTTCAAACTCCCTCTGCACGCGATAGGATAGCGCTACACCAACCAGAGCAACGAAGGTGAAACAGAGCTTGTTGATAGATTAAACATTCGTCGTATCCGGTCGGCTAAACTCCGAACACATCTTCCCTTTTTAAGAATGACTTCAGTGCCGTTCTTTGTTCTTTTCTCAGAGAAAAGCTTAACTCCAAGTCTTCCAGAGTCGCGGTCAAAGCTGATTCGAAAGACCGCAGCCGTTTGCCAGTTTCTGTGTTTACTAGAAGCACGCAAACGCAACTCGGCCGTCGTCATTATGACCCCGCCCGCCGACTCTATACATGATGTGATTGGCCCGACCAGAGTTTGGCGTTTACAGCTCAGAAGGGTATTGAGAGTTCCTAGACGACACTCGCGGGCAGATAAAATTTGCTGCCGCTAGGGTGCGTCTAGATTTCTAGGCTACTTCTGTTGAGCATAATGAGCAGCGTCATTCAAACGGGTGATTGACCGATCCGAACATTATAAAGAGTGTTCTTTGAATGCTCTCTGTAGTTTAATCATTTATATAACAGATTTGTTTCATGCTGCTAACAGAAACGAGGGAAGTTGTTGGTTTTAGTCAATGGCTTGCTTCAATGATGCATCAAGACGGCCAGCTGCAGGAATGACAATTTTAAACGATTTAGAAAGAAAGTCTGTGTGAACTTGAATGATTAGCTACACATCAGAACTCACTGATCCCAGATCAGGCATTAATGAACACTGTTACTCACTGTTTGTGGTGGTGCTGTCGAATCCGTATGGTAAAGCCTGTGCTGCTGACATCCACTGATAAACTGACTCCTTTCTCTACTAATTCTCTGGGTGGGCAAAGCAGAGGAAGGGGCGGTAACCTTTCCTGGTATGACGTCATAACAGGAGAATTCAAGATCAGCTCGTCTGAGCTCTCATTTTCTCAAAGGCAGAGAAAGACAGCCAGATCTCGTTTTATACTGATCAAAATTTCTAGCGACTTGGAGACAACATTCAGGCTAGGGGAACTCATATTAATGTTGAAAAACCTCATAAAATAAAAAATCCATGCCATGGGACCTTTAAGAAACTACTTGCGTACACAGTCAACAATTCAATTACAATGCATTCTTCAAAATAAAACATACAGAATCCCATTAAAATAGAATACTCAAATATAAAAGGCCTATATTTATATTATGATATATTTTTTATAGTATATTTTAAAAATACATTTTTTTTGATTAATTAATTAATTTATCTTGGATTATTACCTCTCTGTTGATGTCGCTATATGGTGTGAGAAATTTCATCTTTTGATTTATCAGAACATGAAACTAATTGAGTGATGGATCTGAATGTGAACTTTGCCTATTTAGGAAGCTTAGGGCAAAGCTTTTTCTCATGAGTCCGCAGATTAGATAATCGGCTGTAACTCTTCCCACATGAAGAGCACTTGAATGGCTTCTCGCCAGTATGAGCTCTCTCATGAATTTTCAGGTTTCCTGACTGAGCGAAACTCTTTTCACAGTGTGAGCACTTGTACGGTTTCTCTCCAGTGTGAATCCTCTGGTGTTTTCTTAAGTTGCTTAGTGTAATGAAGGTCTTCTCACAGTCAAAGCACATATAAGGTTTCACACCAGTATGAATACGCTCATGCTCTTTTAAACGTTTCAGTAGTGAAAAACTCTTTCCACAAAAAGAACAAAAGTGAGGCTTCACACCAGCATGAACTTTAAGGTGTTGTCTTAAGTACGTCTCGACAACAAATTTTTTCTCACACTGATCACAGCTGAAAGACTTCACTCCAGAGTGAGAACGTAGATGATCATCGAGAGAACTTTTGTGACTGAAACTCTTCCCACACTTAGAGCATGTGAACGGTTTCTCTCCAGTGTGAATCCTCATGTGCACATTTAGCTGTCCTTTCAGAATGAAACTCTTTCCACACTGAGAGCAGGCGTAAGGATTTTCTCCAGTGTGAACTTTCCTGTGCATCTCAAGGGTAAATTTACGTGTGAAACTCTTTCCACACTCAGAGCAAGTGAAAGATCCTTTGACTTCTGTTTTTCGAGCTTGTTTTGTGGTATGAGGTTTTTGCTGTTTGTCTTCATTCACTTCCACTGGGTCTAAAATCAACACATTAAATTCACATAATTCAATAAAACAAACAAATGAGAAACAAAAATAAGTAAGGCTGGAAGCAGCGATTAAAGCGCCCTCACACCCGGTGGCCTCAGGAAAACAGCAAATAGTAAGCGGCACACATTTAAGCAAGCACAAACCCGATTCCAAAAAAGTTGGGACACTGTACAAATTTTGAATAAAAAACAGAATGCAATGATGTGGAAGTTTCAAATCTCTATATTTTATCCAGAATACAACAGATGGCATATCAAATGTTTAAACTGAGAAAATGTATACATTTAAGTGAAAAATAAGTTGATTTTTTTTTTTGGGGGGGGGGGGGGGGGGGGGGAATGCTGTTTCATGCATACTAAGCTTTTTACACTGTTAAAGACTTGGATTCCCATCCTAAACATAGACAAAGTTTCCAAAACTAAGTTGGCATTTGATAGAGTATTTCTGTGTCAAAAATACTCCTTCCAGTTTTTCACAAGTTTCGGTGAGTTTTTTTCGAGCTTGACTTCAACGGGTCGGAATGTCCTTGTATGGGCCGTACGGGCTCTTCTCCTGGATGGGTGCGCGTGCGCAGGACCAGAGCAGGAGAGAAAATGCACGCCCATGAACACGTCAGTCGTGTCGTAAAAGTGGAAATCCACGGTCACTGCTCTCACAGGACTTCACGAAATCAAGAATTTTACCAAAGAAGTGTGTTTTTGACGGAGCGGTTCAAATGATAAAGGTTCACGTCGTGCTCTGGAAGCAGGCAGTGAGTAAAACGGCTTCAAATGTCAATGTTGTTAGCTATCGTCACGTAAGTAAACATCAGTAAACAACATGATCGTGTATAGTTAATTTATCAATGAAGCATGCGATCTATGGTGTGTGTTTAAATAAATTTGTTTAGCTGACCAATATAGGTGTCAGTTTGTTTATTGAAGCACCCCAAACATAAACCTAGGGGACGTTCACACAAAGCGTGCTTCTTCATTCAAATGCGCTAACGGTTACTCCATTGCTGTTCTCTGTATAACGTTACACTAGTCTGACGTGCAAAACCGTTTTGCTTGCTACTGCTAAGGTTTAGTCCATAAACCGAATCATGTCCTCATAAACTGCGAGTAAACACACACAAATGTTGACAGGTCACTAAATACAGTCCATACCACAGAGATGGACGTCCTGCTGTTGCTGCTTTTCTAGTTCAATTTATTTCTGCCTCCGGATCTGATTCTGGATCATATATGTATTAGTTGAATCTTATTGATAGCCATGGTTTATTAGGGTAACGTTTTCTTTTCCTCGCTTGAGGTTGGCACAGCTAGACGCTCTCAATGCAACCGCTGCGTGCGCTCGTGATTCTTTAGCTCCGCCCACACGATACGCCTCCATCCGCTTGTTTTTTTTTCCGGAAAGACTCGGTACAGCCTATATTTCTTTTAGAAATATGATAAAACTTTTCAGGGAAATGAAGGGTGCAATATTACTCTATAGGTACTCAAGATTGACATGAGATTGACTGAAACTGAGTGTTTCACCCCCCCCCCCCCCCCCTTTAATTTTCATGGCATCAACACATCTCAAAAAAGTTGGGACAAGGCCATGTTTACCACTGTGTGGCTTCCCTCTTCTTTTTATAACAGTCTGCAAATGTCTAGGGACTGAAGACAGAAGTTACTAAAGTTTAGGAATAGGAATGTTGTCCCATTCTTATCAAATACAGGCTTCTAGTTGCTCAACTGTCTTAGGTCTTCTTTGTCGCATCTTCCTCTTTATGATATGCTAAATGTTTTCTATAGGTGAAAGATCTACACTGCAGGATGGCCATTTCAGTACCCAGATCCTTTTTCGACGTAGCCATGATGTTGTAATTGATGCAGTTTCTGGTCTGGCATTTTCATGTTGGAAAATGTAAGGTCTTCCCTGAAAGAGACGACATTTGGATGGAAGCATATGTTGTTCTAGAACTTGGATAGACCTTTCAGCATTGATGGTGCCTTTCCAGATGTGTAAGCTGCCCATGCCACACGCACTCATGCAACCCCATATCAGAGATGCAGCTTCTGGACTGAGCACAGATAACAACTTGGGTTGTCCTTGTCCTCTTTTGTCTGGGTGACATTGCGTCCAAGTTTTCCAAAAAGAACTTAAAATTTATATTCGTCTGACCACAGAACAGTTTTCCACTTTGCCACAATCCATTTTAAATGAGCCTTGGCCCAGAGAAAATGCCTGCACTTATGGATCATATAGAGTTTTAGGCGGCAACGGCTAATGGCACGGTGGATTGTCTTCTGACATTGTTTTCTGGAACCCATGTTGTGATTTCCATTACAGTAGCATTCCTGTTTGTGATGCAGTGCCATCTAAGGGCCCGAAGGTCACAGTATGGTTTTCCGGTCTTGACCCTTACGCACAGAAATTGTTCCAGATTCTCTGAATCTTTGGATGATATTAGGCATTGTAGATTATGATAACTTCAAAGTCTTTGCAATTTTTCTCTGAGAAACTTCTTTCTGATATTGCTCCACTATTTTTCACTGCAGTATTGGGGGAATTGGTGATCCTCTACCCATCTTGACTTCTGAGAGACACTGCCACTCTGAGAGGCTCTTTTTATACACAATCATGTTGCCAATTGACATAAGTTGCAAATTGGTCCTCCAGCTGTTCCTTATATGTACATTTAAATTTTCTGTTAAAGTTACAACTTGCTACCCGTCCCAACTTTTTTGGAATGTGTAACTCTCATGAAATCCAAAATGTCTCACTTTCAACATTTGATATGTTATCTATATTCTATTGTGAATTAAAAAAATGAGTTTATGAGATTTATAAATTATTGCATTCCTTTTTTATTTACAATCTGTACAGTGTCCCACCTTTTTTGGAATTGGGTTTGTAAATATAGGAGAAATACATTTCAGACATACAGTCATTTTGATGTGCCACACTTCCTTCTTCTAGCAGGGGGCACTTTGACTATAACTGAATATTGCCGTGTAGATGTCTTTAAGCCAGGACTCTAATCAAATGTGAAGTTTGGGGCAGAGAGGACATTGTATGCCTCTTACAACAGCTTCCTGTATAATGGCGAAAGATCAGATTTTGACAGGCCGCCACGGACACACCCTTCAGTGAAAACTCAAGATCTTCTTTTAACATCACCAACACCTTAAGATATGACTGATCAAATGTGATGTTGATCTGGTTAAATCACTATAAAAAGTTAATCAGAATGTAAAACATGCAATTTCCTGTTGCCAGTAGGTCAGGGTATCTGCAGGTTTCACCAACTAGCTTGAACAACGCTTAATTGAAGTTTTGTAGGTGGCGCTATCGAGCCATTTCGCCACACATTATTCTGAAATCCAAATCAGACATACTTTTTAACCACTTCTGACGCGTGTGCAGTTTCATGAGTTTGAGCATTTTTAGGCCCTCAAAAATGTGATTAATTTGGGAGAATAATAATAATATTCTTGGAATAACAATTCCAATTGTGTCCTCACACCATCGGTGCTCTGACCCTTAATATGGTTCAATCTCAATTTGATATTCAATTTGTTTTTGATATTAAGCCCCGCTCTGTTCAGAGACTCATTGACTACGTTTACATGGACAACAATACTCTGATATTAATCTGATTAAAACAATACTCTGATTAAGAGGCTAGCATGTAAACAGTGATTTCTAATGACCTTAATACGATTAAAGTCATAATCGAACTAAATGCAAATGGGATTAAGATGTGGAGTATGCCTATTTTAGTCGCATTATCGGAGAGAATTAAAGACATGTACACACCTTAATGTAACAGTTAACGTCGTGTTGGAGATTTCGCCGCATTTGTCGCAGGACACATAACGTTACGTGCAACAGGGAAGAGCAGAGGGCAGGGCTTAGGGTGTTCGAGCCTCTGCCCTTTTTGAAAATTAATCAAGTGCCCCTCTCAACAATCATCAATAATATTGTGCCCAATAAAATAGAATTTGAATTATAATTAATATAACAACGTGTACAAAACAGTATATGGCGGAAAAGTCCTGTTTATCTTTTACATATCTGTCAGTCTGAAACGTTGTTGCCCTAACGCATTGGGTGGCGTATCTTTTGCTTGACTGTTCATTCTGAACACTGCGTCCTCAATTATTTTTTTCTTTTTGTTGTAATTACTATGCTCATTGTAAAAGTAAAATACAATAAGTTTGCATCTGTAATCGCGAACCAAATGGGTCATTTAGTGAACGCCTGTGGCTCGACGGCAGGAAAAACAATCACGATATTTAAACCTTTCATAATTAATCAAAGCTATTATTCTAAATGTAGGCTGTCAAGGAGGAGGAAAGAGGGGCAGTGTCTCTTTAAAAAAACTGAAAGAGACAATACATAATATTACAAAAATAAAATAACAAATGTATATTAAATATTATAAAAACGAGTGATTTTTATACTTTTTAATATAAAGTAACACTGTCCAACAGCGAAACCCGCAGGTGAAGTTTCAGCGGGTTTCCTGAGCCCATGTTGGAGAACGTAGCGTGGCATGGGGACGTAATGACGTGCCATTAATCGATCTATGTTCTATAACATGTAAAACGAGAACATGAACAGAGTCTTCTAAAAGCCATTCAGGTAAACACCTTAATCAGATTAGTGTTATTTAGAATAAGGCCAATAATTAGATTACTGTGGTCCATGTTAAGCGTAGTCACTATTACATTTCTGTTTGTGCACAAACAATGTGTTGTTTATGTCTCAATTGTTGAATATTATCTTTTTACAGATATTTACACATTTTAAGAAATTTGGAGAAAAAAGCAGTTAAAAAGGGGAGGACCGTTCTGTTTTTACTGGCTGTTTCTCAATATGCGTACTTGTCTGTACTTGCGTTCTCGTGGACTTGTAAAACGTCATCAGTCGCTGTCCAAGTACTGTTCCATTTCAAAGTTCACATCTAGCCAAGCAGGCTAGTTAAAATCCCTGAATGTGTCCTTGATCCGCCCCTTTTATCGAGGACGCATCGAGAGGAGACATCCCGGATGAGAAACCCCGCGTAATTTAAAAATACTGTTAATGTGTCAAAAAATTTAGTTTTAACTTTTTCAGGCGAGAATGTACTTGTTTAATGATGAAATATGTGGTTTATTTATAAAGAGTGCTCATATTTTGCAATTTTATCTGGCGTTTTGTGAGCTCGGTCAGCGGGTGCTCAGCTTCTCGTTAACCCGCTGAGAGCAGACTTTTCTCGGCTAGACCTTCTGACGTCTGCCGCTGACTCTGGTGTGATTAAACATCAGATATCAGAAACATGAGAAAAGAGGCAGGGTTGTGTTTTATATTTCGTTTTGTTATAAATATACATGCATAATCAACAGTTGCCTGAACCACACTTGTGTGGATATATGTTTACGTTTTATGGAGAAAAGAGAGCGTTTTGACACATTTCTTTTTATTGTATTTTTTTTTTTTTTAATGGAAAAAAGGAAGAGTGGAATTTTATGACAATTTCGTTTTATTGTAGCCTAAAATTATTCCTTTTTTTAATGAAAAGAAAAAAAGAGGCAACTCGTTTTTGACATATTTCGTTTTATTGTATCCTAGAATAAACGGTTCTATAATACCAAGTACGCGAACTTCTGACTTGCGTCCGTTTAATTCAGACTTGCCAAGCTCGACTGGAGAATGAACTTCCGAGGACGGCAGGACACAAGTCAAGTCATGCTGATCTGATAACAGCAGCATTCTTCATAGTGTCACTGAAAGTGTAGGCCTATGTATTTTAGGCTACAATAAAACGAAATATATGATAAAACACCCCTCTGCCTCTTTTAATTTTCATTTAAAAAAAATGAAAAACTATAGCCACACAAATGTAGTGCAGGCAATGCATTATCTTCACTGCATGTATCTAATAAAACCAAATATAAAAAACCCTGCATCTTTTCGTTTACATTAAATAATAATAGCCTAAAAAAAAAAAACTTCTCTCTGCCATCAGCCAAAACGGAACAAATTATAGTTTAATGAGACCAAAGATCGCCTGTTAGATCTACACAAGACAAATGTATATCTCATGTTTAACCACCACACTTCGGTGCAGCAGAAATCGGGCAGCAGCATTTTGGACAAGCTGAATTCGTGCAATTTGAGATTTAGATATACCGCAATATAAAGAATTACAGTAATCTAGATGCAACGTAACAAACGCATAAACAGTCATTTCAAGAGTTTTTCAGGAGAGAAATTTTTTAATTTTAGACAAAGCTGATAAAAACTAGATCCAATGACCGAGGAGATGTCTGTCAATTTTTAAATGCTGGTCAAAAATAATACCTAGGTTCTGCACCATTGTCGATCTAAAAGCGGATAAACTTTCTAGGTCAGGGCTTGTACACATGAGTGACAACATGAGTGTCGTCATTGGGACTGAATACAATCACCTCAGCCATGTCCTCGTTTAAGAAGAGGAAGTTTTTGGCTAGCCATAATTTAACCTTTTCTAAACATTGAAGAAGAGAGGTGATGGCAGTGGAATTATTTTCTTGACAGGAAGGTAGATTTGAGTGTCTGCATAGAAATGAAAGGACACACCATGCTTTCTTAGAATAGAGCCCAGAGGCAGCATGTACCGAGAGAATAGAGAGGGAGCTAAAATCGAGCCTTGAGGGAGGCCACAGGTCAGAGGAGGGGGGGAAGAGGAAAAATTGCCCAGTTTCACTGAAAATGTTCTGTCAGATAGGTAAGAATGAAACCATTTCAGAGCAACCCAAGACTTTTAGACCTACCCAAGACTCTAGTCTAGATAATAGTAAAGAGTGGTCTATGGTATCAAAAGCAGCCGACAGATCTAAGAGAATAAGAACCACGTAGTCCCCAGAGTCAGTGGAGATGTAGATGTCATTTACAACTCTCAGACTTAAAACCAGACTGAAAAACCTCATCAATAGAATTGCTAGTCATTCAGCAGAATTTTTTTCTAGAACTTTAGGAATAAAAGGCAAAACAGAAATGGGAAGACATTTTTTTTAGGACAGTTGGGTCCAGAGAAGACTTCTTGAGCAGAGGAGTGACTGTAGCGACTTTAAGGTCAGCAGGAACAGAACCCGTTTGGAGACACGTATTAACAAGAGATAACAGACCAGACCCAATCGAATCAATAATTAATTTAAAGTATTTCGGGTGAATAATATAACTAGGATAAAAAGAGGGTTTAAGATTGTCAATCACCTCCTTCAACTCCTGGAGATTGATGGGTTCAAAAGTGTCCAAAAATGCGGAGGTGGGTGACATGATTGGCGAATTGGCTAATGTTAAGGTGGGACGGACATCAAGTCTTAAGTTCGTAATCTTGTCAATAAAGTATCTCAAGAAGTTTTCACAGTGAGCACCAGAAGCCACCGGCAGGGTGTTCACGGAAGAATTGGTAAAATATTGAATAATTGCTGCAGCGTGGTAAGATGTAAGAGTCTCTGAACATTTGAAGATAGATATGCAGCCTTTCTTATTTCCATTTACGTTCTGCTAAAAGACAGTATTAGTATGGTGTTCCTAATAATCCTTTAGGTGTGTATGTATTTTTATGTCAGATTTCATCTTAATGTTCCTCATTAAAGAGAATAAAGTAAAACACCAACCTATTTGTTCCTCTGTCTCTCCATCTTTTATTCTGCAGGGTTCTTCCTCAAACTCCATCTTTACAATAGTATGTCTGTAGTTTCTCCTTGAGTAATTCCTTCTGCTTCTTCTCCTGTGGAAAGATGGGAATATTCCCTACATTTAAACTCATGAATGGCCAGTGATTTGTACTCGAGACTCTGTCTCGAGACCCGGTCTCGTCATGGACTCATCGTGTGCAATTGGATTCGGAATTGACTTGTACTCGAACACATTAGGATTCTGACATATTTCCCATTCAAAATATTCATGATTATTACTCTATGTTAATATTTCTTTAAATTGATGTTTGACACTCTTAAGTCTAATGATGTTTGATTTTCTTAAGCACAACTGCACATGACTAACGCAAAGGTAGCAAGACTCAGGTCAGAAAGGTTATGTGGAGCGAGCCTCTAGCTCTTAACTGTGTGAAAATGTCTGCTATATCATCAGTTATTCAGTTTGCATATAAGAGCCACAAAGAGTTCATATGTAGTAAGACTCAAAAAAAAAAAAATCTGCAATGTGTAAATTCTACGGTACATCAATTACCAAATCAAAGGGAACAACATCCAATTTTCATCGACATGTGGAGAAATCACCTAATATTTTATGTATATGCATAAAATCTCAGCATTTTGACAGCTAATGTTTAGTAGTTTGTTCGTTGTAGAAGTCTGCAAGTGATTTTATACCCACGCTCATGCTCTCGCTTCTATTTTATGCTTTGTCCACCTAGCATCCGCCTATGCTTTGTCCACCTAGCATCCGCCTATGCTTTGTCCACCTAGCATCCGCCTAGTGATCACGTTTTCCAGAAAGTCACATTGCTGCTACATATTTGTCTCAACTGTTGTTTTAATATATTTACTGTTTACAAAGTAGGACAAAAGTGTCACAGAGAAATCCAAACCTTGTTTAATTAATAATAAAATTACCACCTCTCCCGAAATTGTTTAACAGAAGGCCGCCTGCCCTCCCTTCCTCCAGCACATTTCTCAAACACATCGATGTCTAAAGACACAAAATGATCGGTTTCTGCTAAAACCCAAAATAAATCATTTTTACCTCATCTTAGAGGAATCTCATCTAGTATTTCCCAGCTCCATTAATTCTGTCAAAATCCGCGGGTGATCATACACACACAGATATAGATTCTTCATTAGTGACTGCGTGAATCGGTCAAATGAGGTATCTATGTAATTATATCTATAATTGTGCTGGCTCTCTCTGGTCTTGGGCTCAAATGAGCTGGTCTCGACTACAACACTGAACGGCTGTGGGAGCAGCTTCACTGAAGGAGTGAATTATGGTCACTGGTGATCATCACAGTTAGTTCATCGTATGGAAAGTATTCAGACCCCCTTCAATTTTTCACTGTGTTATATTGCATCCATTTGCTAAACTCATTTAAATTCATATTTTTTCTCATTAATGTATACACAGCACCCCATGTTGACAGAAAAACACAGAATTGTTGACATTTTTGCAGATTTATTAAAAGAGAAAAACTAAAATATCACATGGTCTTAAGTATTCAGACCCTTTGCTGTGACACTCATATATTTAACTCAGGTGCTGTCCATTTCTTCTGATCATCCTTGAGATGGTTCTACACCTTCATTTGAGTCCAGCAGTGTTTGAATATACTGATTGGACTTGATTAAGAAAGCCACACACCTGTCTATATACGACCTTACAGTACACAGTGCATGTCAGAGTAAATGAGAATCATGAGGTCAAATGAACTGCCTGAAGAGCTCAGAGACAGATTTGTGGCAAAGCCAATCACATGGAAAATTCTGCTGCACAGATCTGGCCAAGGTTAGAAAAAAATTCTGCACTTAAAGGGTTAGTTCACCCCAAAATGAAATGTATATGTCATTAAAGACAGTGTTCCTTGAACAGTTTTTTTATATTTAGTCCGAGAGCTTTTCTGTTCCTTAATGAACGTGAATGCACACTATACTGTCCATGTCCAGAAAGGTAATGAAAACATCATCAAAGTAGTTGAGATTAATTATAATCTCTTGAAGCATCAAAAATACATTTTGGTCCAAAAATAATAAAAACAACGACTTTATTCAGCGTTGTCTTATCCTCCTGGTTTGTTTTCAGTCCTCAAATAAAGATTCAAATGGCTATATGAATCAGCGGATTGATTCATGATTCGGATCGAGTTTCAAACTTCTGAAATCACGTGACACTGGTGATCGGAATCATGAATCAATCCGCTGATTCATAACAGTTTGAATCTTTATTTGAGGACTGAAAACAAACCAGGAAGAGAAGACAATGGCAGAAATGCTTTATGGTAGATTGGCCCAACGGAAGCCTCACCTCAGTGCAAGACACATCAAAGCCCGCATTGAGTTTGCTAAAAAAAAAGCTGAAGGACACCAAGATGGTGAGAAATAAGATTTGCTGGTATAGCCTTAATTCTAAGCGGTATGTGTGGAGAAAACCAGGCACTGCTCATCACCTGTCCAATACAGTCCCAACATTGAAGCATGGTGGTGGCAGCATAATGCTGTGGGGGTGTTTTTCCGTTGCAGGGACAGGACGACTGGTTGCAACCGAGGGAAAGATGAATGCGACAAAGTACAGGGATATCTTGTACATAATGTGTGTGTGTGTGTGTGTTCACGCTTATATCCACAGATCGTGCGGGCCATGTAACAGAAATATTCCAATCATATATTCCAAATACTCCCTCCAAAATAATATTCCAAATACTCCCTCATGTGAACAAACATTCTTCAAAATATCTTTTTTTGTGTTCAGCAGAAAAAAAGAAACTCATACAGGTTTGCAACAACTTTACGGGGAGTAAATGTAAACAATTTTCATTTTTGGGTGAACTATCCCTTTAAGAAATGCTGTATTACTGTGTGTTCACACCGCCGGCGGCGAGAGCGGCAAGGTGGCCGGAAGTCATTAATTTTCAATGGGAGCCGGGCGGCGAGTCTTGGACGATTTGGGCATCTTTCCTCACACCTCCCCCTCACTCTCTCATTTCTGTCAATAGGGAGATGTGAGGGAAGATGTTTCGGCCAGGACTTTTTACTGCACCGAGCCGAAGTACTCTCAGAAGTGCTATTCCGCCATACATTATAGTTCTCCTTTTTAATCCGATTAGAAACGCACCACGTTTTATTTTGTCACCATACTTGATCGTTCAACTATTGGTGTAACTGTATTTAAATAGGGGAAACATGGAGGTGTTTGGTACTTCTAACTTGATCTCTGTTTGGTACTATAGTGAATGAACTGGTCTTAGGGAGCTAAGCTAAATGCTATCAGATCGTCACCGCACGTCAGATAGATTAAGTGCACGCACTGAGACGAGAGAGGTATGTATCAACTCGTTTAAGTTAAGGGAATAACAGTTTAATATGAAAAGGCAGTGGAGTATCCCTTCAAGAAGTCGCGCAACACTATTATAGGCGCTAGAACGCTTGTTTTTCAGCGGGAATGCAATTCAGTCTTACTTTCACATTTAAACGATTTCATGAGGTTAACGTATACCCTTCTTGTGGTCAGTCTATCCATCAACATGCTTGTTTGATTTGCGGCCTCTTTAAATACAGTTTAAAAAAAGAAAAAACATTCGATCTACATCAGAAAGGCAGCGTGTCGACGAAGCTTTCTACAGCGGGCGGCAAGAGCGAATTTTGATAGAGTTGATAAGCAATACTGAATAAAGTGTTAAACCCACAGATTAAGTTAAAATGAGTACAAAATAAAGCTGGGGGGAAAAAACTGTAAACGTACAGTCAAAAATTAAATTACAATGCATTCTTCAAAATTAAACATCCAGAATCCCATTCAAATAGAATACTCGAATATACATATTTTTTTAATATAGTTATAATTTTCTTTTTATAATATTTGTATATTTATATATAAAAAAAAAAAATATATCTCTCAGATGATGTCACTATATGGTGTGAGAAATTTAATCTTTTGATTCATCAGAATATTAAACTATTTACTTCAGTGACGGATCTGAACTTTGCTTATTTAGGAAACTTTGGACAATGCTTTTTCTCATGAGTCCGTAGATTAGATAAGTTGTTGAAACTCTTCCCACATGAAGAGCACTGGTGTGGCTTTTCTCCAGTATGAACTCTCTCATGAGCTTTCAGGTGTCCTGACAGAGAGAAACTCTTCCCACATGAAGAGCACTGGTACGGTTTCTCTCCAGTGTGAATTCTCTTATGATCTTTCAGGTTTCCTGAGTGAGTGAAACTCTTTCCACAGTGTGAGCACTGGTACGGTTTTTCTCCAGTGTGAATTCTCTGGTGTTTTCTTAAGTGGTCTGATGTAATGAAGGTCTTCTCACAGTCAAAGCACATATAAGGTCTCACACCAGTATGAATACTCTCATGCTCTTTTAATCGTTTCAGTTGTAAAAAACTCTTTCCACAAAAAGAACAAAAGTGAGGCTTCACACCAGCATGAACTTTAAGGTGTTGTCTTAAGTATGACTCGACAACAAATGTTTTCTCACACTGATCACAGCTGAAAGACTTCACTCCAGAGTGAGAACGTAGATGATCATCGAGAGAGCTTTTGTGACTGAAACTCTTCCCACACTTAGAGCATGTGAACGGTTTCTCTCCAGTGTGAATCCTCATGTGCACATTGAGGTTTCCTTTCAGAGTGAAACTCTTTCCACACTGAGAGCAGGTGAAAGGCTTTTCTCCAGTGTGAATTTTCCTGTGCATCGCAAGGGTAAATTTACGTGTGAAACTTTTTCCACACTCAGAGCAAGTGAAAGATCCTTTGACTTCAGTATTTCGAGCTTGTTTTTGTGTGAAATTCTCTTCAGTCTTTAAAGCAAAAGCGTTTCCATCTTCATTTGTGAAATTCTGAGGTTTTTGCTGTTTGTCTTCATTCACTTCCACCGGGTCTAAAATCAACACATTAAATTCACATAATTCAATAACACAAACAATGAGAAACAAAAATAATTAAGGCTGGAAGCAGCGATTAAAGCGCACTCGGTGGCCTCGGGAAAACTGCAAACAGTAAGCGGCACACATTTAAACAAGCACAAACCCGATTCCAAGAAAGTTGGGACACTGTACAAATTGTGAGAAAAAAAACTAAATGCAATGATGTGGAAGTTTCAAATTTCAATATTTGATTCAGAATACAACATAGATGATATACAATATGTTTAAACTGAGAAAATTTATAATCTTAAGGGGAAAATAAATTGATTTTAAATTTCATGGCATCATCTCAAAAACGGGACAAGGCCATGTTTATCACTGTGTGGCTTCCCTCTTCTTTTTATAACAGTCTGCAAATGTCTAGGGACTGAAGACAGAAGTTACTAAAGTTTAGGAATAGGAATGTTGTCCCATTCTTATCTAATACAGGATTGTAGTTGCTCAACTCTCTTAGGTCTTCTTTGTTGCATCTTCCTCTTTATGATGCACCAAATGTTTTCTATGGGTGAAAGATCTGGACTGCAGACTAGCCATTTCAGTACTCGGATCCTTCTTCTACACAGCCATGATGTTGTAATTGATGCAGAATGTGGTCTGGCATTGTCAAGTTGGAAAATGTAAGGTCTTCCCTGAAAGAGACGACATTTGGATGGGAGCATATGTTGTTTTAGAGCTTGGATATACCTTTGATATTGATGGTGCCTTTCCAGATGGGTAAGTTGCCCATGCCACACACCCACATGCAACCCCATACCATCAGAGATGCAGCTTCTGGACTGAGTGCTGATAACAACTTGGGTTGTCCTTGTCCTCTTTAGTCCAGATGACGTCGTCCCAGTTTTCCAAAAAGAACTTCAAATTTTGATTTGTCCGACCACAAAACCACTTTTTTCCACTTTGCCACAGTTCATTTTAAATGAGCCTTGGCCTTGACCCTAGAGCCTTGGCCCTAGAGTTTTAGCCGGCAATGGCGAATGGCTCGGTGGAGTGTGTTCACCGACAATGTTTTCTGGAAGTATTCCTAAGCCCATGTTGTGATTTCCATTACAGAAGCATTCCTGTATATGATGCAGTGCCGTTTAAGCGCCCGAAAATCACGGGCATTCAGTCTGGTTTTCCGGCCTTGACCCCTATGCACAGAGATTGTTCCAGAGTCTCTGAATCTTTGGATGATATTATGCACTGTAGATGATGATAACTTCAAACTTTTTCTTTTTCTACATTTTTCTTTGAGAAACTTCTTTCTGATATTGCTCCACTATTTTTCACTGCAGTATTGGGGGAATTGGTGATCCTCTGCCCATCTTGACTTCTGAGAGACACTGCCACTCTGAGAGGCTCTTTTTATACACAATCATGTTGCCAATTGACCTAATAAGTTGCAAATTGGTCCTCCAGCTGTTCCTTATATGTACATTTAACTTTTCCATTAAAGTGACAACTTATTGCTACCTGTCACAACTTTTTTGGAATGTGTAACTCATGAAATCCAAAAAAGTCTCACTTTCAACATTTGATATGTTATCTATATTCTATTGTGAATAAAATATAAGTTTATGAGATTTGTAAATTATTGCATTCCTTTTTTATTTACAATTTGTACAGTGTCCTTTTTTGGGATCGGGTTTGTAAAAACTTTTTTGAAATCGGGTTTGTAAATATAGGAAAAATACAGCAGTCATTTTGATGTGCCACACTTCCTTCTGCCAGCAGGTGGCTCTTTGACTATAACTAAATATTGCCGTGTAGATGTCTTCAAGCCAGGACTCTATTCAAACGTGAAGTTTGGGGCAGAGAGGACATTGTATGCCCGTCTTACAACAGCTTCCTGTATAATGGCGAAAGATCAGATTTTGACAGGCCGCCACGGACACACCCTTCAGTGAAAACTCAAGATCTTCTTTTAACATCACCAACACCTTAAGATATGACTGATCAAATGCAATGTTGATCTGGTTAAATCACTATAAAAAGTTAATCACAATGTAAAACATGCAATTTCCTGTTGCCAGTAGTTGGTGTTATGACTGTAACTGAATATTGGCATGTAGATGACTAATAATACATGTGAAGTTTGGGGCAGATCAGACATCGTATTTATGGCGAAACATCGAAATTTGTGAGGCCGCCACGGACGCCGCGTCTTCAGCGAAAACTCAAGATCTTCACAGTTTAACATCGCAAAGGCCTTTAGATTAGACTGACCAAATATGGTTAAATCTCTAGGAGTTTGTTAAAGCATGTCTGGAAATGGCAAAAACTGCAAACATTTTGCAGAGAAAAATCTAAATATCTCACTTCCCGTTGGGTTTCAGATTTTGCACCCATTGACATTTTTGTAGCTATTGGGCTGTTACGTGTCTGCCGAATGTCATACTCGCATGCAAAACGTAGCTTGAACAGCGTTTAATTGAAATGTTGTAGGTGGCACTATCGAGCCATTTTGCCTAATTCTGAAACCCATATCAGACGTAAATTTTTGGCACGTCTGACGCGTGTGCAGTTTCATGAGTTTTTGAGCATGTTTAGGCCCTCAAAAATGTGATTAATTTGTAGGGATGGGTATCGTTAAGGTTTTAACGGTATTACTACTCTTACTGATACTGCTTATCGATCCGGTACTTTAACGGTATCCTTATCGGTTCTTTTTGTTAGACTTTATTATAATAAAAAGAAAAATTAAGATAATAATTAACATTGCTTTATAATCTGAACTTGTAAAATATCTATAGCACAATAAACGAGAAGGGTCCAGCTGCGGCTTGGGCATTCCCGTCATGAAACAAGAATGCCTATTGGGCGTTCCTGGTAGCGTCTCATTGACCAATCGCGATGAGTTTCTCAAGGCACATGGGTATGATGTCATATGTGTTATTTTCCCCCAAAACCAGTTTATCGGAAATGCCCTGCAACCGATTCTAAACATTTCATTTTGCCATGTCAATCACAATAACGATTGCCTACACCCAACCCTGATCTCTAAACCTACCCATCACAAGTCACATTCTGCGTTTTTACATTTTCAAAAAAACATAATTTAGTACGTTTATAAATCCATTTACATTGTGGACACACACACACACACACACACACACACACACACACACACACACACACACACACACACACACACACAGGTTCGTTTCGGCGTAGACATAAGCTGAATCACATGCGGGGATGATGGATCGTTTAGGAATCACACGGCGTAGACATACAAACGGATAGCTCAAAATGTGCACAGATAACACGGCACTTGGCTTTAGGAAGCAGCGTGTTGTATGTTTACACAAAGTCATGATGTCATGTTGCAAGATGCTAGATCTTATTTTGAAGCTTCTGTTTGAGAAAAACTAACTAGCGAATGTTGAACATATCAATCAGGATGTTGTCAGCTAGCAGTTCAGCAGAAGAGGCAAAGAAGAAGAAGGGGGCGTTCCAGTCTCCGAAAACGGTAACCCCCACCAGCCCATTTGATAACGCCCATTTGTGGCCGCAGTTGGATCATATTGAAATAAACAGCAATGTTTAAACAAAAAGAATATAAAACATCTATCACCAGTGCGTTTTTACAGGCATTTTTTGATTTATATATGCATACGATAAGAACAAGAAACAAAGTACAAACAAATGGTCAAATAAATACAGTGAATATACAATAAAACAAAGATACAAATAAAATACGGTGCTTTAATTTTAGGAAGGTCTACTAACATTACTGTTTTGGTAATTACCTACAAAAGACATCAAATTATCAAATATAAAATAACACTGCATAGTTTTCACTGTACAAATGAATAGATTATTGCTTTTTAATCTATTACTAGCTGCGAGTATCTCTCTCTTCGCCTTTTGTTTGATTCACATTAATGACACAATCGTCAGGGTTTATTAGACGCTGCCCCTTTAAAGTCCCAGTAAAGGCAATTCTATAAAAAAATTCATTTATAAATGTCATTTTACAAACAATTATAAATGTTAGAAATGTATTGCTAAAACACATTGCAAAGACTGTGAACTGTGTAGTACTAAATTGTGGAGTTAGACTGTTAAACAGTTCTTCACCCATTGCTGTGCTCTGGATTTTCTAGGCGGGGCTAAAACGGTGGCTCGATGACGCACTGGAGCCTCTGAGCCTGGCCCCGCCCCTACTGTTAATGACGCACTGGAGCCTCTGAGCCTGGCCCCGCCCCTACTGTTAATGACGCACTGGAGCCTCTGAGCCTGGCCCCGCCCCTACTGTTAATGACGCACTGGAGCCTCTGAGCCTGGCCCCGCCCCTACTGTTAATGACGCACTGGAGCCTTTGAGCCTGGCCCTGCCCCTACTGTTAACGACGCTCTGGAGCCTCTGCGCCTGGCCCCGCCCCTACTGTTAATGACGCACTGGAGCCTCTGAGCCTGGCCCCGCCCCTACTGTTAATGACGCACTGGAGCCTCTGAGCCTGGCCCCACCCCTACTGTTAATGACGCTCTGGAGCCTCTGCGCCTGGCCCCGCCCCTACTGTTAACGACGCACCGGAGCCTCTGAGCCTGGCCCCGCCCCTACTGTTAACGACACTCTGGAGCCTCTGCGCCTGACCCCGCCCCTACTGTTAACGATGCACCGGAGCCTCTGAGGCTCATAACTACAGCACATTCGCATCAGTTTGCCGCTCAATCACGAGTACTAGTTACTATAGCCTACAGTTTGCTAGCTAGCTATGCCTTCGCATACTACCTGGATGTAGTCACTTACAAAACAGATCGGTGTCCTTATTTAAATTTCCAAAAAACGATCATATCAAGAAGAGGTGGATTCATTTTATGAAGAGCCACTTTGATGGAGAGCTGAGGATCACCACCAACAACCGCCTCTGTAGTGATCATTTTACACAGGATAGTTTTATAAACTTTAGTCAGAGAAAACTGGGATTCACTGATAATCCGCTGTTACTGGTCATCCTCCTGTCCCGCCGACAGCCGGTGCAGACATCATCCACAATAACATTACGTGCCCACCAATGAGAGTAAGTTTCCTTGTGTGCTTATGTTATAATTACAGCAGGTAGCGTTAGTCCACAGTAACTAAATCCTGCAACCCTCTAATGTGATTTAGTTTTTTTTATATAAGTTACATCAATATGATTCCTTAGACTTCAACTATTATATCTGTAAACCTGTATATATTTTATCTGTAATATGAATTATATCTTTTAATTTGATATCTGACTATAAAGTGGCAAAATACACTTTAATCTGTTATTGCTAGCCTAACTTTATTTGGCTCCGTTTAACGTTATGCTAGTTAACGTTTCATAAGTAGCTAAATTGTATAAAACGGACTGGAAAAAAGCACGGAGCATTCTGTTGCAGATCGAGGGGGATGATGTTGGTTTTCGAATATGTCTGTGTCCTCTAAGTTTGTTTCTGGCTCTGGAGGCTCAAACATGTATGGCTTTGTAAACCTAATTAATAAGCTGCTAGGAACATCCATTCGGGCTGTAGCGGTGACATTTGAGTGAGGCGGAGGTAGCTTTCCTACGAGTGGGGGTGGTTTCGGCGCAGCCCGCAGACACGCCCCCAGCGTTTGAGAGCAGAGAACACGGCTCATTTTTTCAAGATTTTGATCTCTTATTTTATTTACTTGGCGATTTTTTTTATCATTCAAATTTGGCTGGGTGGTTAATAACATTTTTCTGTGGTGTGACTAACTCAGATCACATACTTAATTTTGACTTTACAGGGTGCAAATGCAGTCCAAACGTTAGCGATTGGTTATGGCAGATCCAGAGTGGCTCAGGGCAGATCCAATAGTTTTTAACCTCAACAGGGTGCCCGCCTTCGCCGAAATAAACCCTTGTCAATGGAGAGTGGCCAGACTCTATGTACAAATGAAATGTACGAGAGTCTGGCAAAACCAGGCTAGCTCACCACTGTGAAGGGAAGGAAGTTGCGCAAGACAGAACGCAGCATTTTTATCAGGCCTGAAGCGTAACCAGACTAAACTTTTGTTGGCCACCATCGTGTCGTGCACGCTGTATCCGCATGAGATCTCTCTCTCTCTCGTTTGCGACTAGCAAAAATCGAACACATGGTTTAATATTATTCATTATAGAAACGGGTAGCAATATAGAATTCACAATATTACTTCTATAAAGCAATTATTAAATAGTAAATGTAATTTCTTCATTGCTCCAGTACCAACAGCAGAACCGATAGCGTCAGAGCTTATCAATACTGCGGTCTTTCATAACTTAGCACCGGGGCTGAATTAATACCAGGTCTCGGTACCCATCCCTACTAATTTGGGAGAAGAATAATAACAGGCTGAGCAATTCCAATTGTGTCCTCACACCATCGGTGCTCAGGCCCTAAATATGGTTCAATCTCAATTTGATATTCAATTTGCTATTGATATTAAGCCCCGCTCTGTTCAGAGTATTATTACATTTCTGTTTGTAAAACATCTGAATTTGTCTGTTTGTCTCAGTTGTTGGATCTTATGCTCTTACAGATTTACACATTATAAGAAATTTGCCGGAAAAAAAAGCAGTTGAAAATGGATATTTTTGTTGAGTTCAGATGTTTTGTTATATGTCAGTATTTATTTTTAATGTTCCTCATTAAAGAGAATTAAGGAAAACACCAACCTATTTGTTCCTCTGTCTCTTCAACTTTTATTCTGCAGGATTCTTCCTTAAACTCCATCTTTACAATAGTATGTCTGTAGTTTCTCCTGGAGTAATTCCTCCTGCTTGCTGCTTTTCCTGTGGGAAGACGGGAATATTCCCAGCATTTAGGGCGCTTTCACACTTGGTTCGATTGCCTGGACCGAACCCGAGTTCGATTGCGAGGTCACAGCGTTTGGGTTTGCGCGCATCCCAAGGTTTGCAAAAAGTAAACAGGCTAAAACACTCGAGGTTAGAGTCAAGGCAGACGACAGTATGAAGCGTGCATTTCTCATAAGATGGGCTAACATTTGGAAATATATTACATCTACATTTCAGTGGTAACACATAAGGTGTTGATCGTCTTTCTTTATTATTGTTAGCACTACCTCGAACTAAAGCGCTCGTTCATTTTCTTAAATGAGCCGCGGCAATGTTTCAAATGAGCTTCTAACGCGATCACCTTGTACCCAAACCATTTCGAAACTAAGGAGCCATTGTCCTCCGATTACAAACAAGCTCCACAGCGCCGCGTTTGCGGGACTCGTGTTTCACGCTGTGGGGGATTTTTAAAAAGTGACGTGAATGGAAGGGAGGTGGCGGTGCCGGGACAGTGTGTGTGTGTGTGTGTGTGTGTGAGAGCGGGAGCGCGGCTCGCGGCTGTTATTTCAAATAGCGCAGCATATTTTAAACTAATCAGTTAACCGGTTTCAACCGCCTAATAAGGCTCGGTGGTCGGTCAAGAAAATGTTTAGTTTTCGCCATCCCTAGTGTTCACATCATCCTAACAAACCGAACTCTGACGTCTCAAACTCTCATGAACGGCTGTGGGAGCGGCTTCACTGACTGAAGGTGTGAATTGTGGTCGCATTTAGCAGATGATCATCACACTTACAATTAGCGCTGCACGATTATGACAAATCATAATTGTTGATTATTCCCTTGAAATTGTAATTGTAATTATTAGATATGATTATCACAATTTACATTGAATGATGTTTTGAATAGTTTTATACCATTGTTTGAAGCTACTGAATGCCATATGTTATATATAAAAAAATAAAGAAAAAGCTGAAAACACTTCCTGAAAAACGTATTTCTTTTCTGTAGCATGAATACTCAAATGTTAACTATACAATGATTGGGTTTCTTCTTTAAATAAAAAGTAAAAATATGCATCCAAGAACAGGGGCTTTTGCACCGGGTAGACCGGAAAGTTCTTAGTTTTAGGATCTAGGAATCAGGGTGGTTCCCTGGGAACTAAATGTTCCCCTAGGGTAGTTTTCCTGGTTGCATTCGCACCGCCAGTAAGAACTCTGAAGTAACGCAAGCTGTGCTTGTTATTGTGACTTTTATGTTGACGGCGCGGCCGGCCTTAGTTTTTTTTAACTTAACAGCGCTCACAATCTCTGTCTTGATTAGCTTACATTCTTTTTAAAAAGTCCAGTCAAATATGTTGTTAGATAGAATGTTATACAAAGAAAGTAGTTATTATATCAGGGCTCTACATAACCATTTTTGCGCCTGAAAATGAATGCGTGCAACTTTGAAAAAATATTTAGGTGCACCGGTGCGAGTGACCCGATCGATTCTCATGAATAGATGTGTAATACAATCGGAATAAAAACTAGAACTCCCAAAGTGCATCAACACTTTGAAACTGTTAGGCTACATTTCCTACTGCAATCAACGGCTTTTCATGCCTTCAGTCAGCAGAGTAAGTGCAAAAATGTGTACACAAAAAAAGTGCAAAACAGACTACACTTCAGACAAAGATTGTTCACAAGATGAAACGGGTGTGACGACGCAGCCATGCGCACTAACCAGGCGGCATGCGCTGAAGATCTGCAGCCAAATCAAAATGAACTGGAATACCATATTTGGATTATCATAAACACATTTGGATTATCATAAACACATATGAATTATCATAAACACATTTGGATTATCATAAACACATTTGGATTATCATAAACAAGCTCAAAAATTAACTTGGGGGAAAAATGCCACCAAAAACTTATTAATTAATAATCATTTTAAAAAGCCCTTGAGTTCTTGATTTTAATCTTTATCACACATGCTGTTTAAATTACTAAATGTATATAATAAGTATACAATTTTTCTTTGTTTATTTTTTTATTATTTAAAATATCAAACTTTTAAAGTTTAATTTGTGCATATTTCTAAATTCAAAAACTTATATTTAAAACATTCACAGAACATTATTTCCCAACGAGCTTTATTAAACACTATGTAAATGTGTCTAAATCCCATTTGAGATGAGCTTCTGTGCCACTTCTGCAGTCTCTTTAAAAACAACTTTTCCATTTTAATTGAAGATATTGACAGATGATGCATACATTTAATAAGATTAGAAAACATTGCTCTTATAATGGTAAAAATGCCCCTGGACATTAATTTAAAGGGACAAATATCGACCTGTAATGTGAAAGTTATAATTGGAATGTGTTTGATGGTGGTTTGATGGAAAGTGCTCCTAAATTTTTGACTGTGCTCCTAAATTTTTTTCAAGTGCTCCTCAAGAAAAAAGTTAGCATAGAGCCCTGTAGATAAATAAAAGTATACATTTTTACAAACAATGCAACCAGCAGAGATGTACAGAGATGGAGAGGAAAGGCAGACACCTAATTTAATTTTAAAAATATTTTTATAATGTATTTATCATTAATACAGGCTATTATAAAAAAATACCAATAATAACAGTAGGTATAGTTTAAAATTTATTTTATTATAAATGATGTGGCTATATTGCAGCTAGGACTGGGACGGTTACCGTTTTACCGCAATACTGCGGTCACGTGATGCCTACCGCGGGTCTGAGATCGTCACCGCCATCACCACAAAAAAAAAAAACGTTTACATTCCAGCCTTCATATTTTTTGCTAGAAAAACTAGCATGTTCATTTTATTGTGATATTTTTTTTATTTGTATAAAAACCTATAATTTACTATAGGCTACTCTGTATAGAGTCTGGGATCGTGACGTAAGCAACTCTTACATTTTGGGACTTTAGGTCAAGGAGGCCGCTGTCGGTACTGTGTTGTATAGGAAATTGACGCTTTTAGTTCTAAAAGTAGAACTAATTCAGCTAAAAACAGTATAATGGTGAACGCGTGTTGTGCCATTAACTGCCATAATCGCACTCACGACCGGAGTGGAAACCTAAAAGCAAATGGAGTGTGATTGTTTAGCTTTTCCTCCTGGAAACAGCACATTGGATCTCATTCATGGACTTTAGGACACAGACACTACATCAGCGAATGTGTAGTAGTGGAGGTAGACGTAAAAACTTTCGAATGGTGTACGCTTGCTGTGTTATGGACTGCTATAGCCGCTCTCATGAACTGCGTGGGGGAAAAAACCCTCAAATGACGCACAATTTTTCAGTTTACCAGCTTGGAAACAACAGGTGAAGGTGAAAGTAAACCTCAATAAAAATAAACAGCTTACCCATGTACCCATTTTATGTGTCTTTATAATTTGTGTTTATTTGTTATTCATAACAGATACACATGTATGATTTCTGAACCGCATATGCGTACGCCATAAATAATGTAAACACATCTGGAAGTTCTTCATTGCTTCTCTCAGTAGAAGGAATCTTGTAGGCTACTTGCACCTTTTAAGTCCAGTAAAACTGTTAACTTAGGCTAAAGTTGCGTTCACAATTCAAATCATTTCAAAGCTGCATTACGGGCCATACTCTCATATGTTTTCCCTTATAATTTAACGTCACGCTATGGAATTGCGATATGATAAATGTTGAATAAACAAATGACCCAATGGCTGAGATCAAGCAATATTATTTTAAATATCAGATACAGACTTTTTTGTTAGGCTATGTTAAAAAAAACTGCGAAAGAGAAATCAATGTGTAGTCCCGTGTGTGGTGCGATAGACGACCATATGATTTCTGATTGTATGAAATTAGATGAATATGTGCAATGTCCTGGCATTACGACTGAGTGCTCATGTACGCAAGAGATTCAAATATTAGTACATTCATTCCAAGTGAGTGCAAGCAGTTCTTAAAAAGTATTAACGTGAATACAGTCGTTTTTTCTCTAGTGATTCGTATTTGTTATCATTGTACGCTCCTGAGCGTGACCTAAAACATGGCGGCGACTGCCCAGAATGCAACGCGCAGTGACGTTTATTCCCAGACTCTATTTTATCTCTTTACATAAATATATTTTTTTACTTAAAAACTACATTTTGTTATTTTACTAACCCGACTAAGGACTCATCCGCGGTAGTTTGCACGTGAGGGGAAAAATTTGCTTGCTTCCACTTAGGAGGAGTTGTGCACTTTCTATTTTAATATCTTCTTTCATACTATTTTCTACTTAATTAAAACTATAATTTCAAACTATAATATTGACCCAGTGTTTTTTTATGTGAAAAATGTGGTTTTACGTGATTTTTACCACAGGGGTGAAGCACAAAGCTTTTACAAGGGAAATAAATTTGCAGATGCTACATCGCAGCCATGAAAACAGCCTATGGATTCCTGCCGAATGAGAGAGGGAGGCTGAGCCCAATTTAAGATTTACCAGCTTTTTAATTCTGTTTTAATATCTTGTCATCCGATATTTCGATTTCCGTGAATTTTAACAATAGACCTAACGTTAGTCAATTTTATCCCACGGGACATCTCGTTTCTTTTCCCAAATCTTCACTCGCGGCGCACTCATTTTTGCAGGGAATTATAAACGTTTCTTCCTTTCGTTTGCTTAAAGGGGGGGTGAAACACTCAGTTTCAGTCAATCTCATGTCAATCTTGAGTACCTATAGAGTAGTATTGCATCCTTCATATCTCCGAAAAGTCTTTAGTTTTATTATATTTGTAAAAGAAATATGGGCCGTACCGAGTCTTTCCGGAAAAAACCGAGCACCTGGAGGCGTATCGAGTGGGCGGAGCTAAAGAATGACGAATTCGCAAAGCGGTGACGTCCTCAAGCGTGGAGAAGCCCATCGCTATCGATCTCAGCTAATAGATATATGATCCAGAATCATTCGGAGGCTGAAATAGAAACAGCAACAGCAGGACGTCCGTCTCTGTGGTATGGACTGTATTTAGTGGCCTGTCAACATTTGTGTGTGTTTACTCGCAGTTTATGAGCACATGATTCGGTTTATGGACTATTGTATGCGACCAAACGTTAGTAGCAAGCAAAACGGTTTTGCACGTCAGACTAGTGTAACGTTACATAGAACAGCAATGGAGTCCGTTAGCGCATTTGAATGACGAAGCACGCGATCGTGTCGTTTACTGATGTTGACTCACGCGACGATAGCCGACAGCACAGACATTTGAAGCAGTTTTACTCACCGGCTGCTTCCAAAGCAGGACCGAACCTTTATCGCTGGGACCGCTCCGTCAAAAACACACTTCTTGGAGTGTGGAGATCCACTTGCGACTGAAGCATTTCTGCGTTCAAATCAGTTCAAATGCAACGCTGCCTTCCCGGAATGCTGTGCTGAAGCGTTGAAGTCGCTTAACGTCAAAGTGAAGGAATGAAGTGGAGCGCGGCGCGGCCTATAACCGACATAAGTGTTCACGGACAACTGGATCTACAGCTTGAGAGCAGTGTTCACGGCCGCGCATTTGCTCTCTCGCGCGCGCACCCTACCGGGAGAAGAGCCCGTATGGCCCATACAAGGACCTTCCGTTCTATTAACGTCAAGTCGAGCCATACTCAAAAAAAACTCTCAGAAACTTGTGAGAAACCGGAAGGAGTATTTTTAACACAGAAATACTCCATCAAACGTCCAACATTAGTTTTTGAAACTTTGTCTATGTTGAGGATGGGAATCCAAGTCTTTAACAGTGTAAAAAGATCAGTATGCATGAAACAGCATTTCACCCCCCCTTTAAGTCTATTCCACCCGTTCACATCTTTTACTGTGGTAAAGTAGAAAAACACTGTAGGACGAAATATTATTTAAAACATTTTGTGCTTGTTTTTAGTCTTAAGGCGTGTCAAGTTTATTAGAAGAGCACAGTTCACGTGCACCAAGCGGTTTTACTTTCGCTTTCTCTTGCAGTGAATAATAAAACATAGCCTGAATGTCTTGACCCTGTGGAAGATAAAATTCACTCTTCAGACGTTTTACAACAAGTGTTGCTTTGCAACATCAGGAGAAAACACAAAGACGAAGATATTCGAGACAGTGTCTATCCAGCTCGTGTCCCGCATTCATCTTAAAGCGCAGACCGGCATGATGCATCTTTGTGGGGCAATAGGCTATAAAACAAATATTTTTTAAACGAATATTTTCTTTTCTTATATTTTTAAGATTACCATTATTTACTTATAATCATTTAAATGTTTTACAGGCTGTAGGCTATGCCTATGTGTTGTTTCACTGACGGAAAATAAACACGCATGCTTATGAAATGGATGTTGGCGCGTTTATAATTGTAAAATGTAGGCTATATATATATGGAATACAGTACAGTATTTAAAATAGTATATATGCATTAGTTATACTCTCAATTTAATTTACAGAGTAAACTATAGAAACAGATGAATGTGTGTGTGACACTCACAACAAGACGCGCAAGAGGGGCGCCACGCCTGGTGAGGTGTTTTCTTTTCTTTTTTTAATATCACAGGTTTAAAAGCGGTTTACCTGAATGGCGGGAATTTCTTGCTTTTCACCGGCGGTTAAAAAAAATCCATACCATAGGCCTAATTGCAGCGCTCCCTTGGTGCTTGCCTGTTTCCCAATTATAGACTTTAAAAAATGTGCATATTATTAATCCTAAATGGTATTGTCCAATTAGGGCAGATTGCACATTGAGATGCAGAGCTTATCTTTTCATGTTTTGCAGTGTGTGTGTGTGTGTGTGTGTGTGTGTGTGTGTGTGTGTGTGTGTGTGTGTGTGTTCACCACTGCTCCTAATATGTGTACACTAACTCCAACTATCTATTTCACGTCGCTTTTTCCTTCTCCAAACCTATTCTGTTCACAGCTAATCAGAGGATACTGTGTGGCCTTTACTGCAATTTGAAGATTTGTGTAAAATCACTGTTTGCTTTTCAAACTCAGAGAGGTTGATGATAATATAATAATATAATATTGGGCTTGTTTTAGGCATTTTTTTGAAGTTGCGGTTGCTTATTGTCTTGTTGAGGTCGATAAGGCCTTCACAGGGGAGAGTCTGCAGACACTTTAGGGATGTGTCTGTCAGACCATGAGACGTTTTTAGTTAAAATTATTTTGTTTCTACAGATTAGAGATGTTGAATATAAAGGACAACGCCTTGATTTATTGTAAAATAAAGTAAATTTATTAATTAGGTGAGGTCTATTGTTTTGATTTGTATTTCTTGAGAGCTGTGAGGCGCTCAAAAGGGTTCAGGTTGAGTACGAGTAGAAATGGGTGACCTTGAAAAGACATATCTCTGTCTCTGTCAAAACTCTAACGTTACCCTTTAAAATACTAACTTAAACTTAATTCTAACGTTTAATGACTGAACTAAAACTATTTAAAACTTAAAACCTGTAAACTTAAAGCTGTTAAAAATACATTATACTTTCAGGTCTAGCTTACTCAAGCCAACTACAATCTCATCCAGTTCTCTCTCATATTATGTTACAAAGTGATAAGTGGACATCATTGAGTGGAGAAAAATTGAGCCCTGCTTATATTACATATGATTTATCATTAAAAACTTTGTTTATCAGGTTTAATTTGTTCACTACATAAAATGAAAACACAACTCATAATCTTCGCAAATTATAACGTGGGGAAAACCAGTCAGTTCACATTTCTCGATCGTAACGTAACTGTTAATGAACATTAGTCGATTCATTTCTGAGTGATTCACTAAATGGACCGACTCGTTTGGATTTATATTTCTCCTAATAAATGATAAATGAATGTACTCACAGTGTGAAATCATCAGATTTAGAGCAGAATTAACAGCTGTGTTCCACTTCTCATGTTTATGTTCTTACTTCCTCCTTCCCTCGCTCACTTCTCTTCTTCTCTAGACTCGGATGCGTTGCCTCGGTCGCTCGAGCGCCTCCACTGGCGGAAAACAGGCAATGCGATGCCTGCAAATAGATAGCAGGATATCGAGCTCAGGGGTTTTCAAACTGGGGTCCGGGGAGCGATATTTTTTTTCCTTGGACGGTAGGGGAAGGTACCGCCTTTTTCGTCTCAGATTGGCTAGAAGGGCTCTCCTCCGATCTCACGTTCATGTCAGGCTGTCAGCTAGTCTGTTTTGATTGATCGTCTTTACAACAGAAGTAAACGAAGTTCAGATTTTATTTCAAGTTCACAATGTCATAGTGAATTTCATAGAAGAGACCAATTTCATAGAGACACCACAGTATGATTTAAATATGACAGATTTTATTTATTGTGAACCTAACATTGCATAAACTTGCTAGTAATGGAACACACACACACACACTCGTCTCATACACAAATGTGTATGGGTATGACACAGGTATTATAGGAGAGGGTGAAATATGAGGACATTAGCCATGTTCCCACTTTTCAAAATGTTTATCAAACATACAGTATAAAATTTTTTAGAAAGTAAATGCAGAATGTTTCCTGTGATGGGTAAGTTTAGGGGCAGGGGCAGTGTAGGGGGATAGAAAATACAGTTTTTACAGTATAAAAATATATGCCACAAAAACAAACGTGTGTGTGTGTAGGCTATGTTGGATTGACTTCGTTCACTTCTGTTAAAGACAATCAAAACAGACTAGCTGACAACCTGCCATGAATGCGAGATGTATAACCAATAGGAGGAGAGCCCTTCTAGCCAATCAGAGACGAAAAAGGCGGTACCTTCCCCTACCATCCTGGGGAAAAAAATATAGCGTCCGGGGACCCCCAGGGGTCCTCCAGAAGGTTATAAGGGGTCCCCAGAAAATTTCAGAGAATAAAAAGACTGAATAATGGATAAAGTCTACTCTAACTGTTTCATTTCTAAATGTTTCTCTCATTTCTTGCCATATACATACTTTCCAGAATTGTATACGTTTGCTTTGCATTTTTCTAGTGAGTTTTCTCGCTATAGTCCCCTTTATCTCGCTCACTGGGGTTGTAAGGCAAGAATGTAAACTGCTTACATACATTTATTGGGAAAGTTGCTTATACAACATTTTTATTTGAAAATGTTCTTCAAGTTTATACATCCAACATTAAGTATAGCCAGTTTAAGTTGGAAAACAATATGTTGTATTTATAAATGTCACACTTACTATATTTATCTAACAGTTCAAATATTTTTTTCTTAGATAAAAATAGATGGATTTTAGGAAGGGGGTCCCTCATAAAGGTTCATCATATTTAGGGGTCCTTGGCATCATATAGTTTGAAAACCCCTGATCTCGCTGATCTTGAAAGGTTAGGAATAGCAATAGTATTTAAACAAAACAAAAAAAACAAGATTGATTATTTATCCGTTTAATATGACACTCTTTGAACTTTTTTTGTTGCTTTAAATTCTTTTTAATCTTAATTTGGAAAATGATGAGGTTTTTGAATCAGATGCTGCTTGTCTTTATTCACTTCCATTGGGTCTCGAATCATTACATTCCCATAATTCAATTAAAAAGGGGCAAATCAAAAACAAACCAAAAGATCCAACTGTCAGACTGTTAGTCTTTATCTTCTCAAAAGTGGTGTTATTATCAGAAATGAGCTCTATATTTCCAGCACTGTTAAACGATCAATTCATTAATCCAGTTAATCTGAAAGAATTTTGATGAATGCTGATCCCTGTAATCAGACATCGATTCAACGTGTGAATGTGAGCAAAATGGAGAAAAGTCATGGTTTGCAAATTAGAGGTACACTGTAAAAAAATTCTAGTGCTTTCAACGAATTATTATTTAGTAACTAGTTCCACAGATATTTTACGTTCACTCAATTTCGTTCTAGAAATTGTTACCTGAATTAATATTTTTTAATTGGCTCAAACTTGACTTCAACATTAAAATGTACGTTTGCTCAATTATTTTTAAAGTTAATTGAATAAATAATTTTTAGTTGGCTCAAACTTGACTTCAACTTTAAAATGTACGTTTACTCAACCTGTTTTTATAATTAATTCAACTAAAACGTTTTAATTAGGGGTTTCATTTTTAAATGGTTTTAATTCTTACTAGAAATTGCAGTGGTGGAACTAGTTACATGTTATAGTGAGGATAAAAACAAATTAAAGCACATTGTATCATCTGCATTTATAAAATTTGGCATACAAACAATACATTTTCATAAGAATTAATTTCAAATTTCTTTAAATAATAAAAAAATGACAAAAGCCCTTGTCACTTTTCTATAATGTCTTTAATGCACCTTTAGTTTTGAAAATACACACACAGTCAAAGTAGATTCAGTGGAGCATTCTTGCTACTTGTCAGTGTTTCAGCTGGAAAAGGGATAGTTCACCAAAAATGAACATTCTGTCCTCATTTACTCGCCCTCATGTTGTTCAAATACTGTATAATTTTCTTTGTTCTGCTGAACACAAAATAAGATATTTGGAAGAATGTTTGTAACAAAGCAGATTTACTAGTATTTCCCCCCTATGGTAGTGAATGGTTGCTCCATCTGCTTGGTTACAAACATTATTCCAAATATCTTATTTTGTGTTCAGCAGAACAAAGAAACTCATACAGGTTTGGAACAACATGAAGGTAAATGACAGAATTTTCATTTTTGGGTTAACTATCCCTTTAAGTAGAACTGACTGGCTTGGATGAGAAACTTTGCAACGACAAAGCATCAATGAATATCTTGGTCACACCCTGTTGGAGAAAGAAAGAGAAAAATTAATAATAATAAAAATATATATATATTCTTTATACATTTGATCAATATTAAGAATTTACTTGCATGTGTGACTAAACTAAAGTTTAGAATTCGTCCCACTTGTGAGCTCCATTTTATCATATTCATGGTTATGTTGTTCCCTTAACTTTACGGGACAATTTCAAAAGTTGGAACGCGAAAAAAACCACGTTCAACACAACCACGTAACCCTAAATATCACATTATTTGGCCTACATTAAGTTACACGTTTGACATGTTTCAGTAAATTTGCACGTATAAAAAACACCACAGCACCTTGGCCTATTAATGAGAGAAAGTTTGTCTGACACAAAAATAGCACACAACACGCTGAGATTAAATCTAAAATACATTATATAGTATTATATAGTTTAAAACAAAATTATGTATTATTACTTAAACATGGTTAAAGACCACATTAACGTAACGTAAATCATTTATTAGATGACCAGTGAACTTGACGTAGACATCACTTAGGCCTAAATAATCCCTATCTCCCTTGGATATATTTACTTCTAATTTACTTTTTACTTCACTTCTAACGTTAAATATCCACACAAGCCTAATATGTTCGACATACTTGTCTGCAATTTAATCATTAAAGGGGGGGTGAAATGCTGTTTCATGCATACTGATCTTTTTACACTGTTAAAGACTTGGATTCCCATACTAAACATGGACAAAGTTTCAAAAGTTAAGGTGGACGTTTGATGGGATTATTTCTTTGTCAAAAATACTACTTCCGGTTAGTCATAAGTTTCGGCAAGTTTTTTGCGATCATGCGTCCCCTTTGACGTTAATGGGGGCGGAATTTCCTTGTATGGGCCTTACGGACAATTCTACCGGAAGCGAGTGGGAGAGAGAGAGAGAGAGAGAGCGAAAGTAACAGGCTACGCCCATCAAAGCGCTGGCTTGTAGGATGCGCTGCACAGGTGATGTGCACATAACAATGTCACCAAAAAAGTGTGTTTTTGGTTGCCAGACCAAGACAGTCCTGCACAGATTCCCCCAAAACCCCGCGGTAAGGCAACAGTGGATGTAATTTGCTTTTCCGGATCAGCAACTGAGTTGCGCGAATGTTTATATCTGTTCGCTGCATTTCGGTGCCGACTGTTTCATAAACAAGGCCCAGCTCGACGCCGGATTTTCCCGATCGCCTAATGCTGAAGGATGGAGCAGTCCCAACGATAAATGTCCCAACGTTAGAACCGCAGGCGGTGAGTTAGACTGCTTCAAATGTCTGTGTTTTTGCCTATGCTCATCAAGTAGCCCAAACATGATCACGTATAGTTAATTGATCAATGGAGCATGCGATGTGTAGTGCGTGTACATTTGTTTAGCTGGCCACTATATGTGTAACTTTATGTTTGTGTATTGTAAAAGCACTCCAAACAACAATACACAAAGAGGGGGGAAATATGTTGAACTAAATAAGCGAGCTTCTTCATTCAAATGCGCTACTATTCCGTGTCTTTCTATGTAAACACTAACTTAACCTGCCGTGCAAAACCAGTCCGCTTACTGTCTACACAAACCACGCGTAAACACACACACACACATGCACAACTGCACTTCCCACATGTACACCTTCAAAGACAAAAATACGACGATATAATTCAAGTATAAATATGTAAATAACACAAGCCGCTAAGCATATTATATAGTTAGTGTATAACTTGTACCACATAGAGACGTCCTGCTCTAGTCGTTTTTGCTGCTGCTCCTGTTCAACTGCAGCCTCTGGGTCTGATTCTGGATCATAGATGTATGGCTGTATCTGATTAAAAGCCATATTTTTATTTTGAATAAAGTTTTTTTCCCGCTGTTAGGGATGACACAGCTTTACGACGCACTCTACTCAACACAATAGCAGCAGCGAGCACACGTCATTATTTAGCTCCGCTCACACGACACGCCCCCACCCGCTCGGCTTTTTTCGGAAAGACTCGGAACAGCGCATCTTTCTTATATAATTATAAAAAAAATAAAGACTTTTCGGAGATATGCAGGATGCAATGCTACTCTATAGGTACTCAAGATTGACATGACACTGACTGAAACTGAGTGTTTCACCCCCCCCTTAACACTTACCTGACGCGTGAACTGCATCCTCAAAATTGCTGCAGCTGCCTCTCTCTCGGTGAAACTCGCGAAGTCCTTTGATCTGTATCCTTCCGCAGATCAAAGTACTCCAGAGATGCTTCCGCGAAATCAAACGAGCAATACAGATCCTTTCGCGTAGTCAAACAAGCTCTTGTACGTATTCATTAAAATTAGGCAGATTAAATGTCACAATTAACTACATATGTTCATGAATTATATATGTATATTAAATATGTAAGTGTAGGATCCATCTTCTCATTATAATGCAGATAGGGCCTACCATCATAAACAAAACATCGAAAATACATCTAATTTCACAAATATTGTTCTGATATAGGCTATTTTATCAAATGTTTCTAACAGCCCATTTCAACAGCACAAACAAAAATCTATTTACCATAGTAAAATATTGTGTTGGCCATATAGCCTAGGCCTACTTTTATAAAATGTTGACTGGATTCGCGTTTTTTAGTCCAGTCAACATTTGCAATTCTAAATGTTAACTGGATTTGAAAATATCAATTAATTTAATGTTTTTCAAATATATTTCTGCAGACTTAATATAATTAGTCTTCTTAACTAAGCACAAGTAAGAAAATTAGTTCAACATTTATTTTTTTGCTCTTCCAACATTTTATTAATTGGAGTTTTTAGAGTGTAGGAAAGAGATGAAACCAAAACTACAGTATTTACTCGTGTCACTTTCATAAGAAGGGGTGCTCTTTCTTGGTGCAACACGTTTATTTCTGCAGGAAATATGAAAAAGACAGGTTAGATCGGGAACAGCATGCACACCAAAACTCTGAATGTTATTTTAGCATCAGCGACCGATCCTCAGCCCAGTCCCAAGCATTACACAGGTGAAGCTTTCACAGCAATAACACTCTTTAAAATAATAATAATAATAATAAATTGCCCCAGTATTATCAGCAAATTTCACCATAGTTTTCTTATTATCGGCGCTCCATCATTACCCAGCTCAAAGTTTAAACGGGGCAGTATTTTTATGTATCTTTTAAACTGACAATAAACACTCAGGGCTACACATACGATAAGGTTATAGCTAATGGGATTCTATGGGAGGAAAACGCTTAACGCGTAATTAAATGCGTTGCGTTCATATTCTGGGCTCATCTGATTTTTAGTACATAGTATTGAAAGAGGGATTCTGAAATCATCTGCCGCTTCAATATACCTGTAAGATAAGCGGATTAAAAAGGAGAACTATAATGTATGGTGGAATAGCACTTCTGAGAGTACTTCGACTCGGCGCAGTAAAAAGTCCCGGCTGAAAAATCTCCCCCTCCCAACTATTGACAGAAATGAGAGTGGGAACTAATAGATTTTAGTATTCAATCTATTATATAATACAACTCTCATAATAATTAACCTAATTATGTTAATCTATAAATTAACCATGGTTTTACTAGAAATAAATACAAAATGGTATTTGTAGTAGGCTTAAATGGTGGTAAAATAGATGGTAATCAATCTACGAGAAAACAAAAACACATACATTTTTACTACAATAAACCCATGGGTACTTTTCGTATGGGTGTTTTTATATAAACGTCATCCTGCAAGCTTTTTAAACTCATGATGACCACATTTACTACACTGTAAAAAAATATTGTTGGTTTAACTTAAAAAAGTAAGTAACCTGTTGCCTTAAAATTTTGAGTTTATTGAAATTAAAAATTTGAGTTGATACAATGAAGGAAATTAGTTTAATAAATAGAAACTCAAAATATTATTGTATCTGAACCACATAAAAATGTGATAAATCATGAAAATAGCACTATTTGGCATTTTTCACTGCTTCATCAGAAATAAAACGCACACAATTAACCAATATGCTTACAAAATCTTTTAATAATATTTTAACAAAGGTTGTCGAATCTCGTATTAACTCAATTTTAAGGCAACCAGGTAACTTTTTTTCTAAATAATTTTTACAGTGTAGAATATATCATTCTATTGCTATTATATGGTCAATTTTGACTAGTTGTAGAATTTATAACAGATAATCAGTTAAGGGAATAGATTTTCCACTAAATATGTAGGCTACATTTCACCTGTGGCATGGTGTAGGCTATAGTTTCTAACTGTGCTGCTATAGATGAAAGAAAAAAGTTAACATTGGCCTGCACAGTAATGAAGAGCCATTAATGGTCTTGCTTTGTAAATAAACGCTTACTGTAACAAATACTAGTTAAACAATTACAGGAACTATATGTTAGTTTTAAGGCTGAGTACAAGTTAGAAAGAGCTTTAAAATATGGACCTTCTTGAATTATTGACTAAACAATCTCCCCATAACCATACTGCATGTCTGAATTGACCACCGTGGCAAGAATAAAAGCTTTTAAAGACGCTTAGCTTGTGTTTATCAATTCAGCCTCACCATGATAGTTCATGTTTATTTTTTTAAAAACAGCAAGAATGTCTTTTCAATTTGTTCACATTACATAATTTATATTCATACTCAAGCACATTTAATGAAAATAATTGAACTCCTCTAAGAAATAAAACCTATCACTTCATGAATCACATTTTACAGCAACACTAGTTTCATGAACTATACTGACCCTGGCAAAATGTCCTTTGACAAATGATCAAACTTAGATCAATGAAACAAGCTTTTGTTTAATCTGAATGTCTACTTTGTTATTTGTGTTTGATCGATCTAAACATGAACCTTTGCTCATTTAGGCAACTTTAGGCAAAACATTTTCGTTTTTTTCTTATGATACCTTAGACTAGATAAATAAGCGAAACTCTCCCCACAGTTTGAGCACTGGTATGGTTTTTCTCCGGTGTGAATTCTCTGGTGTTGATTTAATGTGCTTGATGAAGTGTAGCTCTTCCCACAGTCAAAGCACACATAGGGTCTCACACCAGTATGAATACGCTCATGCAGTTTTAAAGAGGTCAGTCGTGAAAAACTCTTTCCACAAAAAGAACAAACGTGAGGCTTCACACCAGTATGAATTTTAAGGTGTTTTGTTAAGTATGATGCCGCAATAAATGTTTTCTCACACTGATCACAGCTGAACGGTCTTACTCCAGAGTGACGGCGCAGATGATTTATGAGAGAGTTTTTCTGACTGAAACTCTTTCCACACTGAGAGCATGTGAATGGTTTTTCTCCAGTGTGAATCCTCATGTGATCATTTAGGTATTGTTTGCAAATGAAACTCTTTCCACACTGAGTACATGTGAACGGTTTCTCTCCAGTGTGAATCATCATGTGCGCATTTAGGTGTACTTTCTGAGTTAAACTCTTTCCACACTCAGAGCAGGTGAAGGATCTTTTGACTCCAGTTTTTCCATCTTCATTTGTGAAATGATGAGGTTTTTGCTGCTTGTCTTCATCCACTTCCACCGAGTCTAAAATCAACACATTACATTCCCATTATTCAACAAAAATAAATATGGTTCAATCTCAAATTAGCACAAATCCAGTCAAATTAACTCGAGATTAGTGTTGTCACGATACTAAAATTACAACTGATACCGGACTAAAACACCTCTGAAGGGGGGATTTTGAAATCCACTGCCGCTTCAATATACCTGTATATATTCATATCCTAATTAACTTCATAATCAAAACCTTAATTAATATTTATCTTCCTATATTACCTATATTATTATAATGATTCTATCCAGTTATGATTTTGTTTTAGTTCCTTGTTTTCTAAAGTGTGTATTTGGTCTCTGAGGAGTGACTGAGGGTCTGGCCTAGAGATGTGTGATGTGTCACTAAACACTGGCAACAAGGTCGTGTGTTTGGATTTGAGGTATCACACACCCCTAACATGTCAGGAGTGCAGTAACAGCGTTTGCTCACTTAGCCCGGCTTCCAGATATGAAATATGGATTTGTCTTTCATTTAATTTATTATGTTTTATTCCTTTTATATTTCCTTTTACTGAAACACTAAAGACTCAAGATGAATATCGCCTGTACTATTGTGTGTCCCTCTCACTGAAAGAAAGCACATGTTATCAGTATGTTTTGGTAAAAACTGGTTAGAACTGGAGCTTAATCAGCTCCAACCTTGGAGAGACTGTGTATCTGTGTATGTGCGCAAAATTCTGCTACAGATCAGAATGGTGTTCAATGGGCACCCTAAGAGATGGGTGGACTTGTTGTTCTGGGCAAGCTGGCGCCTGCTCCAGATCTGGAAGGTCACTACGGGCCTAATTCTGGGTGAAAGCATCAACAAGTGACACGTCAGTGGAAACGTGCATCAGATTAACTGACTCGAGTGGAAATTTACCATGACTGTGCATTGTCTCTGAGCCAATCAGAATCATCCACATTGCAGTAATGACGTGGATAAGACCTTGAAAACGGTATAACTGTTGGGACAATTGTATGTACGATAGGGCGAGGCAACGAGACGGTGAGAGAGGGAGCGCGGCCTACGAACTCCTTGTGAGACTTGAAGCTGGCTTCTGCTTTTGAAACTGCAAACTATTCTTAAGTAAATTTTTCTTTTATTTAATTGGAATCCTGACTCTGTCTTCATTTCTTCACTACTGGTCCTGGGTCATAAGCTGTTAACCCCTAACACCTCAATACAGTAACGTATAATCACGATACATAACTCCATAATATGACAGAACTTACTATGTTTGTTTTTTTAAACCAAAAAATTAAATAAATTCCCTCCTCTTATTGCAATAATAATTACATGAACATCCTTACAGAGATGTTTGCAACAATCGCATTATTATCAGTCATGTTAACATTCATTAAAGGGGGGGGGGGGATGCTGTTTCATGCATACTGAGCTCTTTACACTGTTAAAGACGTGGATTCCCATCCTAAACATAGACAAAGTTTCAAAAACTAATGTTGGACATTTGATGGAGTATTTCTGTGTTAAAAATACTCCTTCCGGTTTCTCACAAGTTTCGGAGAGTTTTTTTCGAGTATGGGTCGGCTTGACGTTAATAAGAGCGGAAGGGCCTTGTATGGGCCGTACGGGCTCTTCTCCCGGTAGGGTGCGCGCGCGTGCGTGACTAGAGCGAGAGAGGAAATGCACGCCCATAAACACTCGCTCAGGTGCAGATCCAGTCGTCAGTGAACACTTATGTCGTGCCGCGCTCCACTTTATTCCTATGAGTGACGTCGAGCGACTTCAACGCTTCAGCACAGCATTCCGGGAAGGCAGCGCTGCATTTGAACCGATTTGAACACAGAAATGACGGGAAGCTTCACAACATCGCTTCAGTCGCGTCTCAAAGTGGATTTCCACCGTTCACTGCTGTCACAGGACTTCACCAAATCATACCAAAGAAGTGTGTTTTTGACGGAGCGGTCTCAGCGATAAAGGTTCGGTCCTGCTTTGGAAGCAGCCGGTGAGTAAAACTGCTTCAGATGTCTGTGCTGTCGGCTATCGTCGCGTGAGTAAACATCAGTAAACGACACGATCGCGTGCTTCGTCATTCAAATGCGCTAACGTTACTCCATTGCTGTTCTCTGTATAACGTTACACTAGTCTGACGTGCAAAACCGTTTTGCTTGCTACTGCTAAGGTTTAGTCGCATACAATAGTCCATAAACCGAATCATGACCTCATAAACTGCGAGTAAACACACACAAATGTTGACAGGCCACTAAATACAGTCCATACCACAGAGACGGACGTCCTGCTGTTGCTGTTTCTCCTGTTCAATTTATTTCTGCCTCAGATTTTATTCTGGATCATATCTATTAGCTGAGATAGCCATGAGTTCCTCCACGCTTGAGGACGTCACTGCTTTGCGCTCGTCATTCTTTAGCTCCGCCCACTCGATACGCCTCCAGGCGCTCGTTTTTTTCCGGAAAGACTCGGTGCAGCCTATATTTCTTTTACAAATATAATAAAACTAAAGACTTTTCGGAGATATGAAGGATGCAATACTACTCTATAGGTACTCAAGATTGGCAAGAGATTGACTGAAACTGAGTGTTTCACCCCCCCTTAAATTTCATTGTTCTAAACAGGTTGGATGACCAAAATCTTATTTCATGAAAGGAGTAATTAATTATTATTTTTTTAAATGTGACTGTATAATTACAGGACATCAATTAAAGTTTAATTGTAGCTTTGTTTTTAAATTAAGCAAAAATGCTATTTACAAAAAATAGGAGAAAGCAGTGCTTTATTTTATAGCTACAGTATATATTTAACAGTAGCATTCAGAGTCTTCACTTTATAAATTAACTATACACCGATTCTTAATAAATATATTAAAGTTATTCAGTCAAACATGGTGATTTTCTATTTTTTAACCCACATGTAATCATATTATGAATCTCCAGATGCGTTCAAGAACTTGAGAGTGTCTTGCTGGAAGAGTGAAGTAACATTTCACAGCAAGAACTGTTTAAAGCAGCCGGTGGAAGCGTCCTGTTCCAGGATCATTATTACATTCCTGTTCGTCAAATGTCTGGGAAATTTGTTCTGTCTGTCTCAGTTGTTGAATCTTTTCAAAAAGTAGTTGAAAGTTGGGGGACGTTTCTTTTTTGTTGTGGCTGAGTTTAGGATCTAATTTTAGATGTTGTAGATGTAAAGAGAAAGAAGGAAAACACCAACCTATTTGTTCCTCTGTCTCTTCATCTTTTATTCTGCAGGGTTCTTCCTTAATCTCCATCTTTACAATAGTATGTCTGTAGTTTCTCCTGGAGTAATTCCTCCTGCTTGCTTCTTCTTCTCCTGTGGGAAGATGGGAATATTCCCAGCATTTAAACTCTCATGAACGGCTGTGGGAGCGGCTTCACTGACTGAAGGTGTGAATTGTGGTCGCTGTTGCTCATTTAGCAGATGATCATCACACTTACAATCACTCTCAATTATCCAGCTTTATGTGTTTTGCATAAAGACTCATTTAAAACCAATTTCATAATATAAGTTTCAAACTAAATAGTTTTAAAATTATATTTATTGATTGATTTGTGGGAGTTGTATGCTAGAACATAAGCACTCTTGAACTCAAAATGTCTTTGTTATATGGTATGTCTGGAATGATGTATTCTCCAGTATTGTGTTACAGCTTGTGTTTACCATGTTTTATTTATTTATTGCATAAAATTCACATAACACAATTCACAACCTTTACAAATCTTTATTTTGCCAATGAATGCACTTACAGATAAATACAAAATGGTATTTGTAGTAAAATTGTGGTTAAACAAATGGTAATCAATCTTTGAAAAATGTACATGGTTAGCATACTAACCATACCACTGTATATAACCATACAATATGTAGCATACATATTAAAACCAAGGCTAATTTTTGTAAGGTTGTTTACTAGTAGGCTAAAATGTAAATTCAACAGGTATGAAATATGATCAGTAAAATAAAAAATAATTTGCCTATAATCTGTCGGATGTCTCCAGCAGAACTTCCAGATTTCACCTAAATTCGGCCAGACAGAGTTGGACTTTTTCAGTCCACGCTCCGATTAATCTCCCAGAAACCTTTTGTCTTCCAGAAAACGTCTTAACAACAATACATTACCACAGAGCCTTCCCAACAGAAATAAATAAAATTGTAACCAAAAATAAAAACCAAGACGATAAAGTTATAAAAGGAATTATAAGAGTAAAATGATGATACATATGGGAGAGCGGGGCACAACCTAACTCTTTTTGACTTTCTCAATTGGTGTAAATCCACTTGGGGTTAAGAAGGGGTTAACTAGGGGTTAAGCCGACCGTTAAAGGTCAACTGAAATCAAAAATTTAAGTTTTTTAGCTTTTAGTATGACTGTGTTAGCCTTAAAGTTATGAATAAGCTGCTATGTTCCAAAACTATGACAAAATTTGCATTTAGGAGATCTAAGCATCCAAAATTTACAGTCTCCCACTTCAGCTAAAACGAATCTCAGATTTTGGTGACATCATCGCAGACTTCACTTTCTCGTCAAATCTTCTGTCCAATCAGAATGCGCTCTAGAATCTAAAGCCCGCCCCCTACACTGCTGAAGCTGAAATCGGTCATGAGTTGTTAACACACATTTCTACATGGTGAAAGGCACATAGCACACTATATATGTGATAGGAAACGATTCAGTGTAAATGTGCTTTCATTTGAGGCGAATAAAGTCTGTTTTCACGTTAGTTTCACACAACGCAGCAGCGCACACACACCAACGGCTCTGAAAATTCACTCTTCAGACGTTTTACAACAAGTGTTGCTTTGCAACATCAGGAGAAAACACGAAGACGAAGATATTCGAGACAGTGTCCAGCTCGTGTCCCACATTCATCTTAAAGCGCAGACCGGCATGATGCATCTTTGCGGGGCAATAGGATATAAAACAAATATTTTTTAAACGAATATTTAATTTTTCTTATATTCTTAAGATTACCATTATTTACTTATAATCATTTAAATGTTTTACAGGCTGTAGGCTATGCCTATGTGTTGTTTCACTGACGGAAAATAAACACGCATGCTTATGAAATGGATGTTGGCGCGTTTATTATTGTAAAATGTAGGCTATATATATCTGGAATACAGTACAGTATTTAAAATAGTATATATGCATTAGTTATACTCTCAATTTAATTTACAGAGCAAACTATAGAAACAGATGAATGTGTGTCACACTCACAACAAGACGCGCAAGAGGGGCGCCACGCCTGGTGCACGTCTTTTTTTCTTTTTTTCATATCACGGATTTAAAAGCAGTTTAGCGCTGAACCGCGGGAATTTCTTGCTTTTAAAACCGCGGTTTAAAAAATCCATACTGTCCCAGCCCTAATTGCAGCGCTCCCTTGGTGCTTGCCTGTTTCCCAATTATAGACTGTAAAAAATGTGCATATTATTAATCCTAAATGGTATTGTCCAATTAGGGCAGATTGCACATTGAGATGCAGGGCTTATCTTTTCATGTTTTGCAGTGTGCGTGCGTGTGTGTGTGTGTGTGTGTGTGTGTGTTTGTGTCTGTGTGTGTGTGTGTGTTCACCACTGCTCCTAATATGTGTACACTAACTCCAACTATCTATTTCACGTCGCTTTTTCCTTCTCCAAACCTATTCTGTTCACAGCTAATCAGAGGATACTGTGTGGCCTTTACTGCAATTTGAAGATTTGTGTAAAATCACTGTTTGCTTTTCAAACTCAGAGAGGTTGATGATAATATAATAATATAATATTGGGCTTGTTTTAGGCATTTTTTTGAAGTTGCGGTTGCTTATTGTCTTGTTGACGTCGATAAGGCCTTCACAGGGGAGAGTCTGCAGACACTTTAGGGATGTGTCTGTCAGACCATGAGACGTTTTTAGTTAAAATTATTTTGTTTCTACAGATTAGAGATGTTGAATATAAAGGACAACGCCTTGATTTATTGTAAAATAAAGTAAATTTATTAATTAGGTAAGGTCTATTGTTTTGATTTGTATTTCTTGAGAGCTGTGAGGCGCTCAAAAGGGTTCAGGTTGAGTACGAGTAGAAATGGGTGACCTTGAAAAGACATATCTGTCTCTGTCAAAACTCTACCCTTTAAAATACTAACTTAAACTTAATTCTAACGTTTAATGACTGAACTAAAACTAATTAAAACTTAAACCCTGTAAACTTAAAGCTGTTAAAAATACTTCAAACTTTCAGGTCTAGCTTACTCAAGCCAACTACAATCTCATCCAGGTCTCTCTCATATTATGTTACAAAGTGATAAGTGGACATCATTGAGTGGAGAAAAATTGAGCCCTGCTTACATTACATATGATTTATCATTAAAAACTTTGTTTATCAGGTTTAATTTGTTCACTACATAAAATGAAAACACAACTTATAATCATCGCAAATTATAACGTGGGGAAAACCAGTCAGTTCACAGTTCTCGAGCGTAACGTAACTGTTAATGAACATTAGTCGATTCATTTCTGAGTGATTCACTAAATGGACCGACTCGTTTGGATTTATATTTCTCCTAATGAATGATAAATGAATGTACTCACAGTGTGAAATCATCAGATTTAGAGCAGAATTAACAGCTGTGTTCCACTTCTCATGTTTATGTTCCTACTTCCTCCTTCCCTCGCTCACTTCTCTTCTTCTCTAGACTCGGATGCGTTGCCTCGGTCGCTCGAGCGCCTCCACTGGCGGAAAACAGGCAATGCGATGCCTGCAAATAGATGGCAGGATATCGAGCTCAGGGGTTTTCAAACTGGGGTCCGGTGTCATGAAAAATCCTGTCCCCCTGTGAAATCGTATCCGCAAGGACCCCAAGAGCGATTCTATTGGCTGAAAGAAATTTTAAAAGGTAATCTGTTCAGAGCCTGATTACAATTCTTACACAATCGCGTTTTGATTTTTGCTGTTTAAATTGTGTTAAAATAGTCTTTAATGTCTTACAAAGCATATGTTTCATATATTAGTAGTATATAACTAAAGCTATAAGTGCTTATATAAGTATATAATTCAGAACATGTTTTTGCTCCCATTATAGCAATCAATTAAATATTTTAAATAAATGTTTTGCGTGTGTACTTATTATGGCAATGAATGTATAGTTTATTAGTTTATTATTTAGTTATTTTCAAACAATTAATTGTCCAGAACCACGTATAACAACTTTTGATCAGGCATTTAAAACCGCTACCAGCGGACATGATTTCACAGGGGGACAGGATTTGTCATGACACCGGGGACCCCCAGGGGTCCTCCAGAAGGTTATAAGGGGTCCCCAGAAAATTTCAGAGAATAAAAAGACTGAATAATGGATAAAGTCTACTCTAACTGTTTCATTTCTAAATGTTTCTCTCGTTTCTTGCCATATACATACTTTCCAGAATTGTATACGTTTGCTTTGCGTTTTTCTAGTGAGTTTTCTCGCTAAAGTCCCCTTTTTCTCGCTCACTGGGGTTGTAAGGCAAGAATGTAAACTGCTTACATACATTTATTGAGAAAGTTGCTTATACAACATTTTTATTTGAAAATGTTCTTCATACATCCAACATTAAGTATAGCCAGTTTAAGTTGGAAAACAATATGTTGTATTTATAAATGTCACACTTACTATATTTATCTAACAGTTCAAATATTTTTTTCTTAGATAAAAATAGATGGATTTTAGGAAGGGGGTCCCTCATAAAGGTTCATCATATTTAGGGGTCCTTAGCATCATTTAGTTTGAAAACCCCTGATCTCGCTGATCTTGAAAGGTTAGGAATAGCAATAGTATTTAAACAAAACAAAAAAACAAGATTGATTATTTATCCGTTTAATATGACACTCTTTGAACTTTTTTTGTTGCTTTAAATTCTTTTTAATCTTAATTTGGAAAATGATGAGGTTTTTGAATCAGATGCTGCTTGTCTTTATTCACTTCCATTGGGTCTCGAATCATTACATTCCCATAATTCAATTAAAAAGGGGCAAATCAAAAACAAACCAAAAGATCCAACTGTCAGACTGTTAGTCTTTATCTTCTCAAAAGTGGTGTTATTATCAGAAATGAGCTCTATATTTCCAGCACTGTTAACCGATCAATTCATTAATCCAGTTCGGAGAGAATCTGAAAGAATTTTGATGAATGATGATCCCTGTAATCAGACATCGATTCAACGTGTGAATGTGAGCAAAATGGAGAAAAGTCATGGTTTGCAAATCAGAGGTAGGCCTAAAGAGATGAAACCAAAACTACAGTATTTACTCGTGTCACTTTCATAAGAAGGGGTGCTCTTTCTTGGTGCAACACGTTTATTTCTGCAGGAAATATGAAAGACAGGTTAGATCGGGAACAGCATGCACACCAAAACTCTGAATGTTATTTTAGCATCAGCGACCGATCCTCAGCCCAGTCCTAAGCATTACACAGGTGAAGCTTTCACAGCAATAACACTCTTTAAAATAATAATAATAATAATAATAAATTGCCCCAGTATTATCAGCAAATGTCACCATAGTTTTCTTATTATCAGAGCTCCATCATTACCCAGCTCAAAGTTTAAACGGGGCAGTATTTTTATGTATCTTTTAACATACGATAAGGTTATAGCTAATGGGATTCAATGGAGGAAAACGCTTAACGCGTAATTAAATGCGTTGCGTTCATATTCTGGGCTCATCTGATTTTTAGTAGAGGGATTCTGAAATCATCTGCCGCTTCAATATACCTGTGTGTGTATATAATATATTTAAGCGGATTAAAAAAAGAGAACTATAATGTATGGTGGAATAGCACTTCTGAGAGTACTTCGACTCGGCGCAGTAAAAAGTCCCGGCTGAAAAATCCTCACTCACATCTCCCCCTCCCAACTAAATGGACTGCATTTATATAGAGCTTTTATCCAAAGCGCTTTACATTTTTGCCTCACATTCACCCATTCATACACCGACGGCGATGTCAGCCATGTAAGGCGCCATCCAGCTCGTCGGGAGCAGCTGGGGTTAGGTGTCTTGCTCATGGACACTTCGACACTTGGTCAGGTGGAACCGGGGATTGAACCACCAACCTTTCAGTTTGTAGACAACCTTCATGAACCACTGAGCCACTGCCGCCCCTATTGACAGAAATGAGAGTCCGAACTAATAGATTTTAGTATTCAATCTATTATATAATACAACTCTCATAATAATTAACCTAATTATGTTAATCTATAAATTAACCATGGTTTTACTAGAAATAAATAAAAAATGGTATTTGTAGTAGGCTTAAATGGTGGTAAAATAGATGGTAATCGATCTATGAGAAAACAAAAACACATACATTTTTACTACAATAAACCCATGGGTACTTTTCGTTTGGGTGTTTTTATATAAACGTCATCCTGCAAGCTTTTTAAACTCATGAGGACCACATTTACTACACTGTAAAAAAATATTGTTGGTTTAACTTAAAAAAGTAAGTAACCTGTTGCCTTAAAATTTTGAGTTTATTGAAATAAAAAATTTGAGTTGATACAATGAAGGAAATTAGTTTAATAAATAGAAACTCAAAATATTATTGTATCTGAACCACATAAAAATGTGATAAATCATGAAAATAGCACTATTTGGCATTTTTCACTGCTTCATCAGAAATAAAACACACACAATTAACCAATATGCTTACAAAATATTTTAATAATATTTTAATAAAGGTTGTCGAATCTCGTATTAACTCAAAATGTTAAGGCAACCAGGTAACTTTTTTTCTAAATATTTTTTACAGTGTAGAATATATCATTCTATTGCTATTATATGGTCAATTTTGACTAGTTGTAGAATTTATAACAGATAATCAGTTAAGGGAATAGATTTTCCACTAAATATGTAGGCTACATTTCACCTGTGGCATGGTGTAGGCTATAGTTCCCTTTCGAGAGAGGTTCCTCGTATTACGTATGGGAAAAACTCCTTTTCTCGAGAATGTGAAGCAAAACTTTTAATAAAGGTATCTATGTAAAGCGCAGTGAGCTGCACGGCCATAGCCCAGCGCGAGGAGCGCTCTGATTGGCCGGGCTGCGGCAACTGCAGGAACCTATGGTGAGGCGGCTGAGAGGAACGAACCAATGGGGGGCGTTCCAGAAGCCCGCCGAAAAAGGTGCTTATATTTGCATACAGGAGGCTATATAAGACCCTAATTCGCCATAGGTGTCAGATTTTATCTCCTTCAGCGATACCTTCGCTGGTCTCCGGAAGAAGCACCGCCGTTGAAAAGGCACCAGCGGAACCTGCAGCTGAGGACGACGGACTCCCTCTCCGCCTTCTCTGCCGTTCCAGCTACGCCATCCGGCGTTATATATCCTTTAAACTGTGTCTATGTTGAGTGTTATATGTGTTTGTGTGTGTGTTGCCGCTGCAACGCCACTTCTAGAGCTTACAGGCTTGTTCTACTCGAGGACTCTCTCGTTCCGCCGCGTCGTTTAGCGCCGCGGAAAGACAGAGCTCTTCTCACTCTCCCTCTGCTCTCGTCCCGTCGTGCTGAATAGCGCCGCGGAAAGAGAGAATGTTAGAGGACATGAGCACACTCAAGCCGAAGCTCTATTCACTCTGCCGCCGCCGCGGCTCTTCTTCCGCCGCTGCTACAGAGTTGTTCTCACTCTTCTCTCATTCCGTCGCGCTACAGCCGCGGACAGAGAATACTAGAGTGAATAGGCGAACTCGAGCCTAAGCTCTCGTCACTATACCGTCGCGCTGAGGAGGCGCCGCGGACAGACGGAGTTTTTCCTCGCTCTTCCTGTTCTCTAGTTCAGTCGCGATATCGCCGCGGACAGAGAATACTAGAGTGAATAAACTAACTCGAGCCGAAGCTCTCGCCGTGCTGGAAGCGCCGCGGACAGAGTTTTTCCTCACGCTTCCAATTCTCGTTCTGTTGCTCTATCGCCGCGGACAGAGAATACTAGTGTGAATAAACAAACTCGAGCCGAAGCTCTCGCCGTGCTAGAAGCGCCGCGGACAGAGTTTTTCCTCACGCTTCCAATTCTCTCGTCCTGTCGCTCTATCGCCGCGGACAGAGAATACTAGAGTGAATAAACAAACTCGAGCCGAAGCTCTCGCCGTGCTAGAAGCGCCGCGGACAGAGTTTTACCTCACGCTTCCAATTCTCTCGTCCTGTCGCTCTATCGCCGCGGACAGAGAATACTAGAGTGAATAAACTAACTCGAGCCGAAGCTCTCGCCGTGCTAGAAGCGCCGCGGACAGAGTTTTTCCTCACGCTTCCAATTCTCGTTCTGTCGCTCTATCGCCGCGGACAGAGAATACTAGAGTGAATAAACAAACTCGAGCCGAAGCTCTCGCCGTGCTAGAAGCGCCGCGGACAGAGTTTTTCCTCACGCTTCCAATTCTCGTTCTGTCGCTCTATCGCCGCGGACAGAGAATACTAGAGTGAATAAACAAACTCGAGCCGAAGCTCTCGCCGTGCTAGAAGCGCCGCGGACAGAGTTTTACCTCACGCTTCCAATTCTCTCGTCCTGTCGCTCTATCGCCGCGGACAGAGAATACTAGAGTGAATAAACTAACTCGAGCCGAAGCTCTCGCCGTGCTAGAAGCGCCGCGGACAGAGTTTTTCCTCACGCTTCCAATTCTCGTTCAGTCGCGCTGTCGCCGCGGACAGAGAATACTAGAGTGAATAAACTAACTCGAGCCGAAGCTCTCGCCGTGCTCATTCTACCGCCGCCGTGCTGAAGCGCTGCGGACAGAGAATACTAGAGTAAGTTAGACGAGCGAGCTCGGGCTGTTGGGTATGTCAAGAACAATGTCGCTGCAGCGCGCGCTTACTGCCAAGGAAGTTGTAATGGCTGCCCTGTCATGATAGCGCGCGCCCCTTCCACAGCGCGTTGCTGACTAGAGCGCGGCTTACGTCATAGCACGCGCTCACTGTCAGAGCATAAGGGCGTCGGAAAATGGCGGCCAAGCTAAGCCCTTTTTTCACTCTATCACTTCCAGTCCCCTTTATTCAGGCGGCTGGAAAGGTTTTTACACTGTAGACAAAGTGTCCACTACACAGTGTGCACCCCTACATAAGCACTGTTAATTCAGCCTCACAAAATCACAAATAAATCCCACCGCGGCCGGATTACACCATATAAAGTCAACTAGCCTTATTGCAGTCAACTAGCCTGTGGTCAAACACGCTTGTCTGCATGCGTGCTTTCAGTCTAGACTAGAGCATAACGGCATTGTGGAATGGCTCACATACCACCCGCACTTCCTTACATTCTCCCAGTTCCCTTAAGTTAAGTGACTGGAGATGAAATATTGCAGTCAACTAGCCTGTGTTAAACACGCTCGTCTGCACACTAATGCTGTGTGCGTTTATCCCTGTGGATTTGCTCACTGGTTTGCACCGTGGGTATTCTACGTAGGTTGTGCGCCACTGCACATTGTTTACACTACACACAAAAGAGCTTTCTATGTAGGAAATGTGCCCACTTTACAGTCTGCACTCCTGCACCCAAGCACTTTTCACAAAGTTCACTCTCGCACACACAATATAAATGTGAGGCTTGCGCCCACTGCAAAGCCTGCACCGCCAAAACTAACACTATCCCCACAGTGTTACAAGCAGTGTTACAGCACAAGCAACCCGGCTAACAGGCCCCTATTACTAAGCGGCCAGCCCCCGAATCTAATTCAACCCCTGGCTTTACGAGCCCAGGCCTGGCAGGCCATTCCTGGTATATAATATTGGGTGTTGAACATATAAAACGAGGTTCTCGCTACAGTTTTGCTCGCAGACCCCGCGGTTCAAGCCGTGGTCGAGCCCTCTGTAAGAAGCAGTGTCAGTCACGTGCTTCTCGCTGAGGCATTGAGACTGTTAAAGGAGAGAGCGGCGGAAACAGTACACCCGACGCTAGCGAGTCAGGTTTTTACTGTCGCTAATTCCTCATGCCGAAAATGGGTGGCGGTCTCAGGCCCATTTTCCAGGCATCTGAACAAAGCACTTATGACACGCTCGTTTCAAGGTGCTGACGGTGAAACAAATCCTCGCGCACACTCGCCCCGGGGATTGGGTTTTCTCAATAGATCTGAAAAACGCATACTTCACGTTACGATAACCCCCCACCCCCACTACAGGCCATTCTTGAGATTCGCCTTCGAGGGGCAGGCTTATCAGTACAGTCATTGTCATAGACTCAAGACTTCCGGCATAAGAACCACCACGTCTTGATAATGTACATAAAATCGCTAGGGCAGCCGAGATCAGACTCTCTTCACTGCATGGCTAAGCATCTCCTTTTATGGGCAGAGCACAATCTGAGCTCCCTAAGGGCGGCTTACGTGCCAGGTATTCTGAATCAGGGTCCGGACATGTTATCCAGAGGACCCATGTCCCCAGGGGGATGGTCCCTTTACCCGCAAACAATTCAGCTCGCACAGCACACGCTGCCCAATATTTTTTCTGCAAACGCAGGGATGCCCTGGCCCATGTTGGCCCAGACTCCCTCTATATGTTCCCTCCGACCGCGATCCAGCTGCAGCCTGTGCTTTTTAATAGCCCCACTTTGGAAGAACCGCACATGGTTCTCCATACTGTTTCAGCTGTCAGACACAGCCCCATGCCTATTCTGCCAATGAAAGGGAAGGTCTGGCATCCCAATCCCGAGCTGTGGGCCCTCCACGTATGGCCCATCAACGGTATCCGGGAACCTCTCTGACAAGTTATGAACACTATTTCGGAAGCTAGAGCCCCTGCTATCTGGTAGCTCTGCTTTGAAGTGGTCAGTGGTTTTCTAACCAATGTGCTACGCGAAACATTGACGCACACTCATGCGAACTGGCGGAACCGCTCGCTTTCTCCAAGAGCTAATGGATGCGGGTCGTCCCCCCTCCATACTCGGGGTGTGTGTCTCCGCCATAGCAGCTAGCCACGCTCCGATCGCGGCACATTCACTAGGGAAAAGTGATCTTATTGTGTGTTTTCTTAAAGGGGCCAGGAGATTCAGCCCGCCTTGCCCCTACCTCGGTCCCTATTTGGGACCTCGCCATGGTTTTGGAGGCCGTGAAGGGTTCCCCCTCCTAACCACTCCAGAACACGAGCTTGAAGCACATATCACTCAAAACCGTTTTTCTGCTGGCTGTGGCCTCGGTTAACCGAGTGGGTGGCTTACCTGCACTCTCCGTGAGCCCTTCCTGTCTTGAGTTTGGGTCCAGCAACTTCAAGGTTGTGCTCAAACCGAGGCATGGTTTTATGCTGAAAGTGCTATCAACCCCTTCAGTATGCAGGTCTTTGCACTGCTTAACCCGCGTCTCAGAGAGAATAAGACGCAAACCTATTCTGCCCAGTCAGAGCATTGAGATTGTATCTAGAGCGCTCCGCCCCCTTCAGGCAGTCGGATCAGCTCTTCATTGCTTCGGTGGCCGCACTAAAGTTTGTGCTGTCATGAAACAGTCTCTCACACTGGATAGTGGATGCAGTCCCACTAGCATATAGGTCTAGGACCTAACCTGTCCTACAGGCATTTAAGCCCACTCCTCTAGAGGCATGGCCTCATCTTGGGCTTGGTCGTGTGACATTTCTTTGGAAGATATCTGTGCGGCGGCAGGCTGGGCCTCTCCGTCCACTTTTATCAGATTCTACAAGTTGGAGGTTCCAGCTCTACAAGCAGGGCTTCTCTCCATCTAGGCTCTATCTTGACCCTGGCAAACAGATTGCCTTACATTTTGGCCTGTACACATTAGTCCTTAAGCACTATTCATTCATCATAAGATCCGACTATGTCCGATCAGCTGTTCAAACGAACCGACTCTTCCGGTTCTTCATTCCCCTTATAAGCCGCCTCTGTCGGTGTCTCGGGTGTTTATAACATGTGCTTTGGGTATACTGGGTCAGTCAGCACACACGGCGCTTTACATTGTGTTCCCATACGTAATACGAGGAACCTCTCTCGAAAGGGAACGTACTCGGTTACTTTCGTAACCTCGGTTCCCTGAGAGAGAGGAACGAGTATTACGTTCCGTGCCGTGTTTATGCTTCTCAGGTATCGCTTCAGTCGATCTTAAAACCTGACACCTATGGCGAATTAGGGTCTTATATAGCCTCCTGTATGCAAATATAAGCACCTTTTTCGGCGGGCTTCTGGAACGCCCCCCATTGGTTCGTTCCTCTCAGCCGCCTCACCATAGGTTCCTGCAGTTGCCGCAGCCCGGCCAATCAGAGCGCTCCTCGCGCTGGGCTATGGCCGTGCAGCTCACTGCGCTTTACATAGATACCTTTATTAAAAGTTTTGCTTCACATTCTCGAGAAAAGGAGTTTTTCCCATACGTAATACTCGTTCCTCTCTCTCAGGGAACCGAGGTTACGAAAGTAACCGAGTACGTTTCTAACTGTGCTGCTATAGATGAAAGAAAAAAGTTACCATTAGTCTGCACAGTAATGAAGAGCCATTAATGGTCTTGCTTTGTAAATAAACGCTTACTGTAACAAATACTAGTTAAACAATTACAGGAACTATATGTTAGTTTTAAGGCTGAGTACAAGTTAGAAAGAGCTTTAAAATATGGACCTTCTTGAATTATTGACTAAACAATCTCCCCATAACCATACTGCATGTCTGAATTGACCACCGTGGCAAGAATAAAAGCTTTTAAAGACGCTTAGCTTGTGTTTATCAATTCAGCCTCACCATGATAGTTCATGTTTATTTTTTTAAAAACAGCCAGAATGTCTTTTCAATTTGTTCACATTACATAATTTATATTCATACTCAAGCACATTTAATGAAAATAACTGAACTCTTAAGAAACAAAACCTATCACTTATTGAATCACATTTTACAGCAACACTAGTTTCATGAACTATACTGACCCTGGCAAAATGTCCTTTGACAAATGATCAAACTTAGATCAATGAATCAAGCTTTTGTTTAATCTGAATGTCTACTTTGTTATTTGTGTTTGATCGATCTAAACATGAACCTTTGCTCATTTAGGCAACTTTAGGCAAAACATTTTCGTTTTTTTCTTATGATACTTTAGACTAGATGAATAAGCGAAACTCTCCCCACAGTTTGAGCACTGGTACGGTTTTTCTCCGGTGTGAATTCTCTGGTGTTGATTTAATGTGCTTGATGTAGTGAAGGTCTTTCCACAGTCAAAGCACACATAGGGTCTCACACCAGTATGAATACGCTCATGGTCTTTTAAAGAGTTCAGTCGTGAAAAACTCTTTCCACAAAAAGAACAAACGTGAGGCTTCACACCAGTATGAATTTTAAGGTGTTTTGTTAAGTATGATGCCGCAATAAATGTTTTCTCACACTGATCACAGCTGAACGGTCTTACTCCAGAGTGACGGCGCAGATGATTTATGAGAGAGTTTTTCTGACTGAAACTCTTTCCACACTGAGAGCATGTGAATGGTTTTTCTCCAGTGTGAATCCTCATGTGCACATTTAGGTGTACTTTCTGAGTTAAAATCTTTCCACACTCAGAGCAGGTGAAGGATCTTTTGACTCCAGTTTTTCGAGCTCTTTTTGGTGTGAAATTCTTTTCAGTCTTTGAATCAACTGTGTTTCCATCTTCATTTGTGAAATGATGAGGTTTTTGCTGCTTGTCTTCATCCACTTCCACAGAGTCTAAAATCAACATATTACATTCCCATTATTCAACAAAAATAAATATGGTTCAATCTCAAATTAGCACAAATCCAATCAAATTAACTCGAGATTAGTGTTGTCCCGATACTAAAATTACAACTGATACCGGACTAAAACACCTTAATACAGTAACGTATAATCATGATACATAACTCCATAACATGACAGAACTTACTATTTGTTTGTTTTTTTTAAACCAAAAAATTAAATAAATTCCCTCCTCTTATTGCAATAATAATTACATGAACATCCTTACAGAGATGTTTGCAACAATCGCATAATTATCAGTCATGTTAACATTCATTAGGGGGGTGAAATGCTGTTTCATGCATACTGAGCGTTTTACACTGTTAAAGACTTGGATTCCCATCCTAAACATAGACAAAGTTTCAAAAACTAATGTTGGACATTTGATGGAGTATTTCTGTGTCAAATATACTCCTTCCGGTTTCTCAAAAGTTTCGGAGAGTTTTTTTCGAGTATGGGTCGGCTTGACGTTAATAAGAGCGGAAGGTCCTTGTATGGGCCGTACGGGCTCTTCTCCCGGTAGGGTGCGCGCGCGCGTGACTAGAGCGAGAGAGGAAATGCACGCCCATAAACACTCGCTCAGCTGCAGATCCAGTCGTCCGTGAACACTTGACGTGCGCCGCGCTCCACTTTATTCCTATGAGTGACGTCGAGCGACTTCAACGCTTCAGCACAGCATTCTGGGAAGGCAGCGCTGCATTTGAACCGATTTGAACGCAGAAATGACGGGAAGCTTCAAGGCATCGCTTCAGTCGCGTCGCAAAGTGGATTTCCACGCTACTGCTGTCAGGACTTCACCAAATCATACCAAAGAAGTGTGTTTTTGACGGAGCGGTCCCAGCGATAAAGGTTCGGTCCTGCTTTGGAAGCAGCCGGTGAGTAAAACTGCTTCAAATGTCTGTGCTGTCGGCTATCGTCGCGTGAGTAAACATCAGTAAACGACACAAACGCGTGCTTCGTCATTCAAATGCGCTAACGGTTACTCCATTGCTGTTCTCTGTATAACGTTACACTAGTCTGACGTGCAAAACCGTTTTGCTTGCTACTGCTAAGGTTTAGTCGCACACAATAGTCCATAAACCGAATCATGTCCTCATAAACTGCGAGTAAACACACACAAATGTTGACAGGCCACTAAATACAGTCCATACCACAGAGACGGACGTCCTGCTGTTGCTGTTTCTCCTGTTCAATTTATTTCTGCCTCAGATTTTATTCCGGATCATTATCTGTATTAGCTGAGATAGCCATGAGTTCCTCCACGCTTGAGGACGTCACCGCTTTGCGCTCGTCATTCTTTAGCTCCGCCCACACGATACGCCTCCAGGCACTCGTTTTTTTCCGGAAAGACTCGGTGCAGCCTATATTTCTTTTATAAATATAATAAAACTAAAGACTTTTCGGAGATATAAAGGATGCAATACTACTCTATAGGTACTAAAGATTGGCATGAGATTGACTGACACTGAGTGTTTCACCCCCCCCCCCCCCCTTTAAATTTCATTATTCTAAACAGGTTGGATGACCAAAATCTTATTTCATGAAAGGAGTAATTAATTATTATTTTTTTAAATGTGACTGTATAATTACAGGACATCAATTAAAGTTTAATTGTAGCTTTGTTTTTAAATTAAGCAAAAATGCTATTTACAAAAAATAGGAGAAAGCAGTGCTTTATTTTATAGCTACAGTATATATTTAATAGTAGCATTCAGAGTCTTCACTTTATAAATTAACTATACACCGATTCTTAATAAATATATTAAAGTTCTCTTTCATCATCTCGTTTCGAGATCCACCTATGGGAAGGGCATCCGTACCTGACCTCTGCAGAAGCATCCAATTGCACCAAGTCTGACAAGACAGGCAGGAGCGCGCAGCCAATGCCCAGTAAGGCCCCACCCCTTACCAGCGGGCATATATGGGCTGCATACGCTACTGTACATCAGTTGACATTCGCTTCTCGCGATCTCTGCACTGACACAGTTCGGTTAGATTTGCGCTGCTCACTTATTGTCTGCAGGAGGAAATATCGCCAGATCAGCCTCCACCGGGCGTGACAGTTCTATTCTGCCACATTCTGTGTCTGCATTCGGAGCCGCTCGCGCTCTCGTCCGTCTTCCTGTTCCACGGCTGCCGCCACGGACCTTTCTGAGTTTTTCGCGGGTATGTCGCTCTCTCAGTCTTCTCCTTCTGTGTCTAGCCTATTACGGGCCTGCCCGGCCGCGTGTGGGTCTCTTATCGCCGCTAAGGATTTTCACCCTTTCTGTGTGGTCTGCTTGGGCCTCAAGCATGCAGAGGAGGCAATAGAGAACCCGGAGAACTGCAGTTACTGCCTGGTACTGCCTAAGAAACTCCTGCGACACCGCCTTAAAGTTGCCGCTACTCAGTGTGGCGAGCTCGACTTGTCGTACTCGGATATGGAACACGGTGACGATAGCGTGCAACCGGGGACCTCCCGGGGCGCGACGGCTCTTGTTTTGGCTGACCAGCCCAATCCTGAGTTCCCCGAAGAGGACATCTTCACGGGTAACCTTCCACTCGCCTACGATCTTGCCGGGTCCGGTGATTACGACGACGCGGGCCTTCTTGAAATTTCGGAGGACGAGGAGGCCATCCCGCCCTCTGTTATTCCCCAGGCTAGCGCCCCCACGGCCTTGCCTCAATCCATCCTCCTGGATGTGTGTGAGCGAGCGGCCGCTCGTCTCAACATTAAATGGCCGGCTCCACAGAGCGCCACCGACCAGGAGAGGGATATTTATGACGGTAAAGTGTTGGGAGCCCCCCCCGGCCCGAGGAAAGAACTCTTTCCCGTTCTTCCAGCGTGCGCTAAGCACATGAGGCACTACTGGAACGACCCGCTCGATCTTAAACACGGTCTCGCGGGGCTGGAGGTTAAAGATATGGCGGCTCGCGGCATGGGCGAACCGCCTGCCATTGAGCCCTCCATTGCCAGACACCTCAACCCAGTCCAGGGAGGGCTGCCCGCCCCCCCGAAGCCGGTCCTTCCTAACAGGATGGACCGTTTTTCTGCCTCGGTGCACCAGGCCGTTTATAAATCCTCGGCCTTGGCTGTTAGGACTCTGAATGTCTCCTCCCTCATTTCCGCTTACCAAGCGGAGATCCTGGACGATCTGGGCCAGAGGTTAGATAAGGGATCTTCTCCCTCTCCTGCACTGTGGAAGGAGATCATCACGGTTAACGACCTCGTTCTCCGTAATGCTCGTCAGGTCGTCCAAACCTGCGGGCGCTCTATGGCGCTTTCCGTGGTAGGAGAGCGCTCCCTCTGGCTCAACCTGTCTGGTCTCCCGGATAGCGAAAAGAAACGTATCGCAGGCACCCCGGTAGAGCCCAGCCGGGCTCTCTTTGGCCCCGCAGTTGCTATGATGCAACAACGATGTGACGACAAGAAGGAGCACGAGGCCTTCATATTGTATCTTCCCAGGAAGACGGTCCCACGCCAGGCGCCCCCTGTGCGTTTGCCTAACCCCCCGGTCCCGGGACGTAATTTTAATCAGGTCAAGGAAAAGGCTCGAAAGAAGTTTTCTGGGCTTTCTTCCTGCCCCAGAACCCCTGTCCAAAGGACGGAAGGTTCCTACTGTAGGGTGTCCCCCTCCCGTGGCTGCCCAGCCCATGTGTTTAGTGGACAATGTGTGTTCCCCCCTGTTCAAGGGGATTGTCGTGAGGAAAAGTTCAAAAGCAGTGTAACCACACCGCACATACTGTGTTCCCCTCACCCAAATAATAAAGGCTTCGGCCCCAGTGTTTCCCAGAAAACACAACACACACAGAAACACAAAAAACACAATAAATCTAACGAATCAAATGAATTCGTCACAGCGAGATACCCTCTCAATGTAGGGAAATACCCTTTCTCTCGTAATGGTGAACCTGCACGTGTCGTCCCTAGTTTCTCCACAAGAGGGCGCCATTGCATCACAAATAAGCCAGCTAGGCATGCTCGAAGCCAGCACGGCCCGGACGAGCATTCACACGAGCTGTGTGTCAGCCTGGCTTACTGTATTACGCATGATATTACAGGGCTATCGTCTGCAGATTGCTATGAAACATCCACGTTTCAGCAGCGTTCTCTTTTCTCACACAGAGGAAAGCACGGCCCACGTCCTGAAGGAGGAAATCTCCTCTCTTCTAAACAAAGGTGCGATTCAGGTGGTTCCCCACAATCTGATAAACCAGAGTTTCTTTTCCCGTTATTTCCTGGTCCCAAAGAAGGACGGTTCCCTCCGTCCTATTCTGGACCCCAGGGTGTTGAACAAACATTTGAGGAAATACAGATTCATAATGTTAACCCTTGGTTCGCTCGTCCGTGTCATGAAACGGAACGACTGGTTCACATCGGTCGATCTGAGAGATGCTTTTCTCCACATAAGCATTTATCCACCACACCGGAAGTTTCTTCGTTTCGCCTATCAAGGCATTTGTTACGAACTCACGGTGCTTCCGTTCGGGCAAAAATTAAGCCCCCGAACTTTCTGTTTGCGTGTGGAAGCGGGCTTCACTCCCCTAAGAATGTCTGGTCTACGGATCCTGACATACATATGCGATTGGCTCATCATAGCCGATTCGAGGGAAAAGGTGTTGCAGGACACCTCCCGTGTGCTCGCGCACACCCGATCTCTGGACTTCAGGGTGAATGTGAACAAGAGCAACTTTACACCCAGTCAGAGGGTGATCTTCCAGGGCATGGAGCTCAACTCAGTCTCCATGCGAGCGCGTCTCTCTCAAGAGCGCGTTCTCTCTCTGACGAACTGTCTGTCACAGTTCAGAGAGGGGGCGAGGGGGCGATATCGCACATGTCTCAGGCTACAGGGTCTTATGGCTTTAGCTATCCAGTTTTTGCCACTAGGACCCCTGAGGATGAGGGCGTTCATGAAATGGGTTTTGTCACTACATTTCAGCCCGTTACACGATCTTTGCCGCTCTGTAACAGTGACGCGCACCTGCGCTGCAGCTCTGCGCCACTGGAAGAGCGCGGACTTTTACGCACAGGGTACCCCTCTGGGGACTGTCATGTTGCGGAAAGTCGTGACGACGGACGCATCCCTAACAGGCTGGGGTGCCACCCAGGAGGGCAGAACTGTGAACAGTTTGCGGCCGAGCAAACTACGTTCAGAGCACATAGATTATTTAGAGCTTCTAACCAATTAGAAGGCTCTGAATCATTTTCTGCCTCGTCTGCAGGGACATCATGTGCTCGTACGCTGCGACGATACCACGACAGTGGCTATCAATCGTCAAGGCGGCGCGCGCTCGCCGAAGCTTCATGCCCTAGCTTACAAGCGTTTGGTATGGAGCGGGCGAGTTTTCCTGTCGTTACGCGCGACTCATGTTCCGGGAATTCTGAACAGAGGCGCGGATCTTCTATCGAGGGGGAACCCGCTCTTCGGAGATTGGCACCTCCACCCTCAGATAGTAGACATGATATGGATGAGACTACGGGCGCCCGTAGATCTGTTCGCCTCGCGCGAAAACAGCCATTGTCCTATGTTCTTCTCGCTAAAGGACTTGGACGCGCCCCGAGGTGGACACACTGGCCCACCCGTGGCCCAGAGTGCTGCTGTATGCCTTTCCTCCCCTGTGCCTGATAATTCTCACACTGGCCAGGGCGAGAGAGGGGTTTTTTTCTCTCATCCTGATAGCACCTAGGTGGCCCAAAGCGCCGTGGCTGGCAGAGATAATCCCTCTGTTGTATGCCCAGCCGTGGTGCCTCCCCCTCCGCATTGACCTATTGTCTTAAGCGAACGGGGAGATTTATCACCCACACCCGGACAGGGTAGCTCTCTGGGCTTGGCCCGTGAGAGGACGAACCTATGCACGTTAGGGCTTCCCCCGCGAGTGGTGGCTACTATACAGAATGCCAGGGCCGTTTCTACACGGTCCTTGTATGGCTGTAAGTGGCAGGTGTTCGATGAGTGGTGTGATGGGCGGGGTCTCACGTCATATCAGTGCTCATTCGCTGATATCTTGTGTTTCCTCCAAGACCTTATGGATAAGGGCAGGTCTTTTTCCACTATTAAGGTCTATCTGGCAGCTATCTCTGCTTGCCATGTGGGTTTTGAGGGCTCAACGGTTGGGCAGCATTCTCTAATCCGCAGATTTATGAAGGGCGCCCGTCGCTCCTTGCCAGTCATTAGGAGAACGATCCCTGAATGGGACCTCTCCATGGTGCTGGAAGCTCTGTCTCAATTCCCTTTTGAGCCTCTGGGGAATATTCCCCTTAAGTTGCTGTCCTTGAAAACAGCCTTGCTCTTGGCCTTGGCGTCAGCCAAACATGTCAGTGAGTTACATGCACTCTCGGTCCACCCCTCGTGCATCAATTTCTCTCTGGGTGGAGATAAGGTTTTCCTCAAGCCTAATCCAGCATTCATGCCGAAATGTTTCCCTGCGTTCACATCGGAGGTGTTGGAGCTATCCGCTTTTCACCCTCCGCCCTTTTCCTCCGCGGAGGATCAGAGGCTAAACTGTGTCTAGTCCGTGCGTTACAAACGTATGTGTCTAGGACCAGCGCGTTCCGGAAGAGTGACCAACTCTTCCTTTCATGGGCTCCTCCTCGCAAAGGGGATCCCCTGTCTAAACAACGCCTCTCACATTGGCTTGTGGACGCTATAATCTTGGCATATGAATCAAAGGGAGTGCAACCCCCAGGGAACATCAGAGCTCATTCCACGAGGGGCTTGGCAGCCTCTTGGGCTCTGTTCAGGGGAGTATCACTGCAGGATATCTGTTCTGCGGCCAGTTGGGCTTCTCCCCATACGTTTGTGCGTTACTACAGGCTGGATGTCACCAGAACCTCAGTAGCACATTCGGTCTTGGGGGTGGGGTCTTCCTAACCCTGCCTTCTTTATGTGTGACACACATATCCTATGTTTCATGTCCTGCTTCACACCGCAGTTACGCGGTTGCGTCGGTGTGGCGAGTTCATGATTATGAGACGCGTCGTGCACCGCCCCTCGGGGTGACCGTCTTTTTCTGGCTAACAGGACCTCACTGTGAGTGTATTGGGCAATCGGGGAGCTGTCCATGTCTCTCCCATAGGTGGATCTCGAAACGAGATGATGAAAGAGAACAATAGGTTACTATCGTAACCCCGGTTCTCTGAAACATCGAGTGGAGAGATCCACCAGCGTTGCCCCGCTTACCGCACGAGAAGCGAATATACTTACTGATGTACAGTAGCGTATGCAGCCCATATATGCCCGCTGGTAAGGGGTGGGGCCTTACTGGGCATTGGCTGCGCGCTCCTGCCTGTCTTGTCAGACTTGGTGCAATTGGATGCTTCTGCAGAGGTCAGGTACGGATGCCCTTCCCATAGGTGGATCTCTCCACTCGATGTTTCAGAGAACCGGGGTTACGATAGTAACCTATTGTTATTCAGTCAAACATGGTGATTTTCTATTTTTTAACCCACATGTAATCATATTATGAACCTCCAGATGTGTTCAAGAACTTGAGAGTGTCTTGCTGGAAGAGTGAAGTAACATTTCACAGCAAGAACTGTTTAAAGCAGCCGGTGGAAGCGTCCTGTTTTAGGATCATTATTACATTCCTGTTCGTCAAATGTCTGGGAAATTTGTTCTGTTCGTCTCAGTTGTTGAATCTTTTTAAAATTTATACATACATTTTTACAATTTGCTGGGAAAAAGTAGTTGAAAGTTGGGGGACGTTTCTTTTTTGTTGTGGCTGAGTTTAGGATCTAATTTTAGATGTTGTAGATGTAAAGAGAATGAAGGAAAACACCAACCTATTTGTTCCTCTGTCTGTTCATCTTTTACTCTGCAGGATTCTTCCTTAATCTCCATCTTTACAGTAGTATGTCTGTAGTTTCTCCTGGAGTAATTCCTCCTGCTTGCTTCTTCTTCTCCTGTGTGAAGATGGGAATATTCCCAGCATTTAAACTCTCATGAACGGCTGTGGGAGCGGCTTCACTGACTGAAGGTGTGAATTGTGGTCGCTGTTGCTCATTTAGCAGATGATCATCACACTTACAATCACTTGCAATTAACCAGCTTTATGTGTTTTGCATAAAGACTCATTTAAAACCAATTTCATAATATAAGTTTCAAACTAAATAGTTTTAAAATTATATTTATTGATTGATTTGTGGGAGTTGTATGCTAGAACATAAGCACTCTTGAACTCAAAATGTCTTTGTTATATGGTATGTCTGGAATAATGTATTCTCCAGTATTGTGTTACAGCTTGTGTTTACCACGTTTTATTTATTTATTGCATATAATTCAGATAACACAATTCATAACCTTTACAAATCTTTATTTTGCCAATGAAATCACTTACAGATAAAAAATACAAAATGGTATTTGTAGTAAAATTGTGGTTAAACAAATGGTAATCAATCTTCGAAAAATGTACATGGTTAGCATACTCCAATTTTACAATATTAAAACCATGGCTAATTTTTGTAAGGTTGTTTACTAGTAGGCTAAAATGTAAATTCAACAGGTATGAAATATGATCAGTAAAATAAAAAATAATTTGCCTATAATCTGTCGGATGTCTCCAGCAGAACTTCCAGATTTCACCTAAATTCGGCCAGACAGAGTTGGACTTTTTCAGTCCACGCTCCGATTAATCTCCCAGAAACCTTTTGTCTTCCAGAAAACGTCTTAACAACAATACATTACCACAGAGCCTTCCCAACAGAAATAAATCAAATTGTAACCAAAAATAAAAACCAAGACGATAAAGTTATAAAAGGAATTATAAGAGTAAAATGATGATACATATGGGAGAGCGGGGCACAACCTAACTCTATTGGACTTTCTCAATTTGTGTAAATCCACTTTAAGAAGGGGTTAACTAGGGGTTAAGCCGACCGTTAAAGGTCGACTGAAATCAAAATTTCAGTTTTTTAGCTTTTAGTATGACTGTGTTAGCCTTAAAGTTATGAATAAGCTGCTATGTTCCAAAACTATGACAAAATTTGCATTTAGGAGATCTAAGCATTCAAAATTTCTCCCACTTCCGTTAAAACGAATCTCAGATTTTGGTGACATCATCGCAGACTTCACTTTCTCGTCAAATCTTCTGTCCAATCAGAATGCGCTCTAGAATCTAAAGCCCGCCCCCTACACTACTGAAGCTGAAATCGGTCATGAGTTGTTAACACACATTTACTCATTTCTACATGGTGAAAGGCACATAGCACACTATATATGTGATTGGAAACGATTCAGTGTAAATGTGCTTTCAGTTGAGGCGAATAAAGTCTGTTTTCACGTTAGTTTCACACACCGCAGCAGCGAACACACTCCAACGGCTCTGGTCTAAATTTAGACTACAGACACGAGAGCGCAGGATCATATGCGCGAGTCGGCGCAGACAACAAACATATCGACCCATTTGAGTTCTGCACAGAATGCTGCATTTCAAAGCGATATGGAGGAGATTATGAAGATAAACAGTGTTAGAGAAGACTGGCTTTACCAAACAGAGAAAGGTCTGCTCTTGTGCTCTAGTCAAACTGTAACGAAACGCTATTGGCTGTTTCAAAAAAGGGGAGGAGCTGCTAACAGCTGGAGCCGTTTCAGGGGAAATCACGTCAACACATTGAATAATGCGGCGCGTTTCAAGGCACTTCAGTGGACCTTTAAGAAGAGTATTTTATATCCCCACATTAATTTCACGTCTTGTACAATCATGTGTTTTTTCCCGTTAATACAGTGTATACTTTTTTTCTTAATTTACCCTGAAATTGGATATGAAATGTGACAATATGCCCCACAGTTGGGGGACATTGTAACGTGAGCATATGACAGCTTTAATGTTACCTGACACACACATATATACACATACATACATTATTTATATATATATATTATATATATATATATATATATATATATATATATATATATATATATATATATATATATATATATATATATATATATATATATATATATCCATGCCAAACTAAACATATGTTGTCGATAAAATACAACTATTAACTTTTTAAAATAAAATAATGAATTTTTTAAATAATTTAAAATATATATATATTAAGTTGCTACATAGTTACAGCATAATAATAATTAGGCTAAACATTGACTCTGTCATTATTTTCCATTTTCTCATGGTTCCTCAAAATAATTCATAAAAGTATAGAATAGCGTAGTTCTAATAGTGTAGAATATGTTTCATAATCCATATGTGGAAAGTTTTAAACTATGCGTGCTACAACTAGCGTTGTAAACCCTAACCCTAACCCTAGCGTGTTACTTAGGTTGTGCCCCACGCTAATCTAACTCCTCCCCATTAATAAAATGGCATAAGTAAAAACAATTATCCTATTTTAAAGAAGACATTGCATTCCAGAAGCAAGTCACCTTTAAATAAAGTTTTTCCAATAATATAAACGTTTTAAAGGTTAATCTGTTTTAAAACCGTCAACGTGAGCAGGTCGACAGGTGAGGGATCGTGATTAGTCTCAAAGGACAGATGGGTCATGGCTCATCACTTTGTGCCAAATATCATGAGAGCATTGTCAAATCATTCAAAAATCACATTTCTTACTGTAAGATTTCATCATCTACCACACATGATATTGTGAAAAGATTTAGGGAATCCAGAGAAATCTCAGTCTGTGTCAGGCAAAGCATCAATACATGCATTCTCTGGTGTTGATTTAAAGGTAGGATATGAAGGAATTGGTTAAAAAACTTTTTTTTCCAAATTTGTTTAAACTTTCTTTATATATCAATACATAATTAAAATGTAAGTACTCTGAACAAGAAAGTATAAAATTTGAGTGTCTGTAGACCTCTCACGACTGTTTTAAAGACAGCTCATTAATTCTATTTACTCCACCTTCTCCCTTCTGGGCTCTTTCTAAAGCCATGCCCCCAAAATACACAAACGCGCTATACCGACCAATCAGCTGGAAGACACATGCGGCGTACTAGTTTTTACACATGCATTTTGTTATCTGTTCAATTTTGCGAAATTTAACACGACAGCGATCAACTTGAGCTAAGCATATTGAGTATTGATCATCTCTACTAATGGCTAAGTGTATAACATTGTAACTTTATGCTAAGTAATGTTATGTTAGCTATATTAGGCAGCTTCATGTGCTCTTGATATATGCTTAATGAAAACATAAACCAAAAAAATGTATAATCAAAATGAAAGATTATCTGTCCAGCAGAAATACAGCCAGCAATGAGGCGTTTTTCAGGTCCCTCAGTTCTCACCATCGCAGATATTTACTCGCGTTTGATTTTTTTGTTTATCCAAAGACTTTCTGTGCATTGCCTTTTCTCGTACTGTCTTCCTTTTTTTGCATTGTTTGCCTGCGCTGACTGTAAAACCCTGCACTGTGAATTTTTAACGCTCTTTCTCTGCCATTATTTTGCCTGGGTTTCTTGCCTTTTGAACTGCTCAAATCAAACGAGCGCGCACATGTGGGCAGATCCTGTAAGAAAGCAAGTCCTGTACTAGACTGCACTGGTTGCCAATGGCTGCTCGCATCAAATTCAAGGCACTAGTTCTCACCTACAAAACAACCACTGGCTCTGCACCAATATACCTAAACTCGCTTGTTCAGACTTACACACCCTCCAGTAGGGATGGGTACCGAAAACCGGTATTAAATGGGCCCCGGGGGTGAATTTTGAAAGACCGTTGTATCGATAAGCTCGGACGTTATCGGTTCTGCTGTCGGTACTTTTGAAAATACACGTGTGGAGAAAGAGAGAGAGAGAGAAAGAGAGAGACCACGAGCAAAACGAGGACAGAACTAAACAGTCAAACATAGCCTGGTTACACTTTAGATCTGTGATAGTCTGATTTTATTTTAGATTTTGGCTTCCAAAGATTAAAATAATATTTATGTCTAGCGCAACTTATGTAGGCTAATTCCCTTTGCAGCAGTAGCCTACGCTGTCATTTCTCCATAAAACTCAAACGCAATGACAGAATCAGCACGATCAGAGATTGTTGTAAAATACAGTCTAGCTACTGTTGGTAAATTGTGGGATGCGTTTTAATAATAAAAAGAGCGATTAAGCACAAAAATGTGCGCAAGAGGATGTTCCCAAGTCGGCGCGCGCGCTCCGAAACAGCCGCAACGAGACGAGCAAATTACACTTTCGGTTTCACACTCGCGTCTAAACGATCAAATGAACACACACATCTATGTCAAAATCCCGGCTTGGAGAGTCTCTTTAACACAACAGTTTAACAGTTTTAGTTTGTGTCTAAAATGGATGTAGTTATTATGGATATAGTCAGGAGAAAGTGTAGTGTATCTGCCTATTATCAGTCGCCTAGAGCTGCACGTCTGTCTTAAAGAGGCAGTGGTGTTAATAAACATGCTGATGAATTACTACGAATTAAACAACCAAATGCAAAGAGAAAATCACTCACAGCTCTTGAATTAATAACTTCAGCTTTATTACACATTATTTTGGCTATTTATGATAAACTATGCAGTGTTATTTTACTAGAATTCTTCCTGAAATTAAAGCACTGTATAGGCCTATATAATGTGTATTTTTGTTAATTGTGTGTGTGTGTATATATATATATATATATATATATATATATATATATATATATATATATATATATATATATATATATGTATATGTATATATAAAATCTCAAAAAGTACCGATAAGAATACCGTTAAAGTACCGGACCGATAAGCAGTATCGGTAAGAGTAGTAATACCGTTAAAATCTTAACGATACCCATCCCTACCCTCCAGAAGCTTGCGTTCTGCGAGTGAGCGACGCCTCGTGGTTCCATCCCAAAGAGGCATGAAATCGCTCTCACAGACATTTTCCTGGACCGTTCCCACCTGGTGGAATGACCTGCCGATCTCAATTCGTGCAGCTCAGTCTGTAGCAATTTTTAAAAAACATCTTAAAGGGGTACTTCAGCACTGGGAAGATGAATCTGTATTTAAACTGGGTCATTAATGTAGTAGAAATGTGAAATTATTTTTTAATTTGGTGCTTTCTAGACTGAGAAAACACAGAAAATGTATTTGTCTTAGGGGGATGAAAGACTACAATTCCCAGAATGCTTCGCTGCCCTGTGAGGCCATTCACAAAGCCACCGCTACTGGATTACAGAGACTGAGTTCCTATAATTAAATACTGAACGTATCTGTTCAATATAACGATCGAGTTGCCGCGTGAGATACACAGCACTCAGATTACATTGAACGTCATAAATGAGTTGATGAGCTCTCGTGATGAGAGCTGAGGTAATCGCGACCACATTCGCGGCATACATTCACAACGCGTTTTCAGTTCATGCCTTTGGAAGCTTAACTTTCATAGAAATTAATTTGAGAAGTTAAAACACTTACATTGCTTAGCATCCGTTTAAATTAATGCCTGTAGCTGAGCTGTGCTGTAAGTGTGATCGCCATTCCCCATGCACGAGTTGAAAACATGCGGAAATGGCTCCCTCTGCTGGCTGTAGTCTTTAGCCTCTGGGCAATCATTCCTCTCGTGACGCAAATATCGTCAATTTGCGTCACGAGAGGAAATTTTCCAGAAATAAAATGCATAAATCTCTCCTCTCAGGGGGATATAAGAGGGGGGAGCACGATCATTTGAATATACTCCAGGGTTTCTACTGATACAAAGCCATATGCTAATCGCTGAAGTAACCCTTTAAGACACATCTCTTCCAATTGCACCTGACCAATAAAGAATAGCACTTAACTATCCATTAATTTTTGTTTGTTTGTCCAAAAAAAAAAAAAAAAAAAAACTGTGTACTATGCTAATTAACTGAGACTTCTTACAGCTCTTACAGGTTGTTGGCCTTGTTTGTTTCGTTGCTTCTATTGCTCTCCCCTTTTTTGTAAGTCGCTTTGGATAAAAGCGTCTGCTAAATGATTAAATGTAAATGAAAGCGGTGGTCGCCATGGTAGCGAGAGAGCGTGACAGTCGCCCAAGCCAATCATTTGTTTCGTCCCGAACGAAAATAATGAGCGGTGTTTATTGCAGATTAAAAAGTCTAGTCACTCGGTTTTTATACTCTCCTTTTCAGAGTACTTACATTTTAATTATGTATTGCCATACAAAGAAAGTTTAAACAAATTTGGACAAAAGTGTTTTAGATCAGTCCGTCCTATCCCACCTTTAAAGCTCCTGATGTAATGAAGGTCTTCTCACAGTAAAAGCACAGGAAAAGTTCTCAAACCAGTATGAATACTCTCATGCACTTTTAAAGAGTTCAGATGTGAAAAATTCTTTCTTCAAAAATAATAAAAGTGAGGACATTTTGCGCCTTCTGTACAGTAATAATTTGATATATGTAATACACACCTGACCCCTCATTTATCAAGGGTGCGTATGCACAGTTCTGTGCGTAGTGAGTGCGTAAGAACAGTTTCACGCAAAGTGTGGGATTTACCAACTTGTACTTATACGTAGAAATGTGTGTAAATATAAGCAAACCTCTGAGCATGCTTACGCAGAGAATCTAGTGGTAGAACAGCGATACTACACATAAAACAGCATGTAAAGGGTTACTTCAGCAATTAACATATGGCTTTGTATCAGTAGAAACCTGGGAGTATATTTGAATAATCGTGCTAAATTCATTTGACACTAAATTTATATATAAAATGATGCAGTCTTTAAAATGACTATATCTTTATCTATAGATGGATGGATGGATATATAGATATAGATATAAAGTCATTTTAAACACAATGCGTAATTGGTTTCTAACCCTAAAAAAGACAGTTGTGACAAATGTTGGATGCAATTATTTCCTTGGACCCTACCCACAGTTCCCTTACTGAAATCCTCAACAAGCCAAAATAAAATGGGGCTTGCATGCTATCGCCAGATTTCCAAACAGAATTGGAGCCACAGACTGCACCCACATCGCCATAAAAGCACCATCATAAACCAACAAATTTAATTATGTAAATAGAAAAGTGTTTCATTCTGTTCTCAGCTAGACAAATAATCATTTGTGTTGCAAATTTGTTGTTGTTGTTGTTAAACGTCATTGTCGTCATTGTCATTGCCGTCAACATCAAAATGATTGACTTATTTTGTGTTTGTGAAGTTCCTCTTTTTGCCATAATTGCAGTGACAGAAAAAAAAACCAGTCTCGTGATTTTTAAAGGGATATATTGTCACCATATATGGTTCATTGGAGGCGTTTCTGAATGCTAATGACTGTGATCGTGAACGAGCATGGCACTTACGCACATGTGGGATTTATCAACAACGATTGCTTACTCATGTGCGTAAGAACTGTGTACGCACGTTTGATAAATACGGATTTTCTTGTACTCAGACACATTCTAAATTTCAGTCATACGACCAAATATAGAACCTTTTCTACACACTGTTGATAAATGAGGGCCCTGGAATTTCTCAGGACATTTCTCTCAGAACAGAACACACAAAATGACTATTTACAAATGCATCCAGTTTTAATGCATCCGGTTTGGCACAGACTTCCCAACATTGGTTACATTGACCCAGTGCTAGGTAGGTGACCAAGCAGCGGAGTTTAAGAAAAACTACCCAGCACTGGGTAAAAATATTTAAAAAAATAACCCAGCATTTGGGTTAATAAAATAACCCAGCATTTATTAGTGTAGATAATCCAAAAAGACAGAAAAAAAACAGGCAAACAGGAAAACCCGGGGAACCAGGTTTGCTGTTTGTCTGCAATTTTAATATAATCTTTATTTATTTTTTTGCAAAAAACTCTTCAATATCTTAAAGGGATAGTTCACCCCCAAAAAATTGTCATCATTTACTCAGACATTCTTCAAAATATCTTCTTTTGTGTTCAGTAGAACAAAGAAACTTGAGGGCGAGTAAATGACAGAATAAAATTTTTAGGTGAACTATCTCTTTAATGCATCACATTCAAGTTTGAAGAAGAAAAAAGACTATAGTTGCCACATTTACACAAAGGCCTCCCATTCTTATTTATATTATTTTGACCTTCCACAAAGTTCCCCTTGTCAAACAATCACACTTAATTTAAATAAATTATCCAGATTTTGGTTAACCTGCACGTCAAATGTTTTAAGCCTAGCTCAGACTGCACGATTTTCAAACTCGTCGGGTCACTGCTCTATTCACACTGCATGACTATCTGCGGTATCATTCAGTCACTGCTGTGTTCACACTGAACGATGGTTTGACGACAGAGGAGTTCACACTGCATGACTGAACAAGAGGAAGAATCGCCGACAACTCTCTCTCTCTCCCTCCCGTGCGCAAACTATGTTTCCCAAACACACGTGCGATGTGACGAGTAAACAACACGAGATCACACGTGCGTCAGACCGGAGTTCTCACGCGAGACTTAGAATTGTTATTAAAAATGATAAACTGCACAAAGTTTGCTTCAAATTGTATGTGTGCTGATTTGTGGGAAAAAAAGAAAAAAAGATTATGGCGGAAGAAATTGTTGGCGAGACAGAGGGAGCCAGGATTGTGTTCTGCAAAGACAGTTTGAGGTAAATAAATCATTTTGTAATGTGCTGCTGCTGTGGCTGGATGTGCAAATGTTTGGCCTTTGTTTCTGTGTGATAGAATTGTAAATATATCTATTAAAATACTGAAATTCTGCTTTATAACTCCTCCCTGAACCTCCTGCTGCCCTGTATCTCTCTCTCATTGGCTGTCGGTGTCATTTCCAGTCAGAACGCTGTTCACACAGCAGGAGTTTGAATCGCCGACAGGTCCAGATATTTAGCATGCCAAATATCTCACCGGCGTCGGCGACTCGTCGGCGATTCTCTCTGATCGCGTCTTTGATTATTCACGCTGCGTGTTTGTCACTTGCGTGCACGAGCACCGATTTGCCTGTGATCTCGGGCATTTGTCGGCGATTTCGCAAAACCTGTCGGCGACTCAAAATCGGGGCAAAAATCGGGCAGTGTGAACTAGGCTTTACTTGTAAGTGTATTATTTATGAGTGATGGATGTGAACATGAACATTTTCTCAGACAACTTTGGGCAATGTTTTTTCTTATGAGTCTGTAGACTAGACGATTGGCTGAAACTCTTCCCACATGAAGAGCACTGGTGCGGCTTCTCTCCAGTGTGAACCCTCTCATGATTTTTCAAGTATTCTAACCGAGCAAAACTTTTTCCACAGTGCGAGCACTTGTACGGTTTCTCTCCAGTGTGAACTCGCTCATGATCTTTCATGGATGATGAATGAGTGAAACTTTTTCCACAGTGTGAGCACTTGTAAGGTTTCTCTCCAGTATGAATTCTCAAATGATCTTTCAAGGAATCTAACCGAGCTAAACTCTTTCCACAGAGGGAGCACTTGTAAGATTTCTCTCCAGTATGAACCCTCTCATGATCTTTCAAGTTAGATGAATGAGCAAAACTCTTTCTACAGTGTGAGCACTTGTATGGTCTCTCTCCAGTATGAACTTTAAGGTGTGATTTTAAGTCGTTGGATCTAGTAAAGCTCTTCCCGCAGTCAGAGCAAACATAAGGTCTCACACCAGTATGAACACGCTCATGCTCTTTTAAATACTTCAATTGTGTAAAACTCTTTCCACAAACAGAACAAATGTAAGGCTTCACAGCAGCATGAGTTTTAAAGTGTTGCCTCAAGTAATATTCCACAACAAACGTTTTATCACACTGATCACAGCTGAATGCTCTCACTCCAGAGTGACGACGCAGATGAGTGTTGAGAGCACCTTTCTGAGTGAAACGCTGTCCACACTGAGAGCATGTGAACGGTCTTTCTCCTGTGTGAATCCTCATGTGCACAGTTAGATGTCCTTGACATCTGAAACTCTTTCCACACTCAGAGCAGGTGAAACATCCTTTGACTCCAGATTTTCCAGCTTGTTTCTGTGTGAAATTGTCTTCAGTCTTTGAAACGACAGCATCTCCATCTTCATTTTTGAAATGAGGTGGCTTTTGAAACAGATATCTGTCTTCATTTTGATATGTTAGTTTTCCATCTTCATTTGTAAAATGATTCTGTTGGTGTTCATTCACTTCCTTTGAGTCTAAAATCAACATTTTGGGAAACAAAGAAATAAAATAAATTCTTATTAAAGCAAAAATCTATTTAAATATTGAGTAGTTTACTACTAGTATTTAGATTTAGATGCATTTTTATATCCTGCTGAGAAATAAAGATTTTTTTGTGTGAAATGAGTTTATGTCAATACATTGTTAATAAGAAACTTAAAAGATATTGTATTCCTTGTTTATGCTATGTTCTCTGAAGAGGACCACAGGACTCAGAAAGTCATTAAGAAAATAAAAATGACATAAGTAGGGGTGATGCCGAATAGTCGAACATTCGATGCATCGATATACTGAGCTGGATTCGACCACCGATTTCTTGCTCGAATCTTCACGGGTGTTATGAAATGAGGATCATACGATTTTAGCAATATGGGGGTGCTCAATATTTTAGACGTGGCGTGGCGTTGAGCTTTGCTTCCGGTGTGTAATCCATTTAAAGGGTTAGTTCACCCAAAAATGAAAATTATGTCATTAATTACTCACCCTCATGTCGTTGGACACCTGTAACACCTTCGTTCATCTTCAGAACACGAAGATATTTTTGTTGAAAGCCGAGAAAGGCTTCAGAAAGGCCTTCATTGAGATTCAGTATATTCCCACTGACCCACTCACAAGACCCATAAAAGGCACTAAAGACGTCATTACAAAGTCCATCTCACTACAGTGGCTGTACAATAATTGTACCAAGCGGCGAGAACAGTTTTTGTGCGCAAAAAAAAAATCAAAATAATGACTTTATCTGCCAAGATATTGTCTTCCGTGTAGGTCTCGGACGTGAACTCACGCGATGGCGGCGCTCCTCCTCTTCCGGGTCATGTATTCGCTATGATTCGAACGGCGGAGCTGCGTCTTATTCTCGCGCATGCGTCGAGTTCACGTCAATAATTTGGTGGATTATATCGTTATTTTGATTTTTGTGCGCACTAACTATATTCGTCGCATTGTAAAATGATTGTACAGCCACTGTAGTGAGATAGACTTTGTAACGAAGTCTTTAGTGCCTTTATGGGTCTTGTGAGTGGGTCAGTGGGAATATACTGAATCCCAATGGAGGCCTTTCTGAAGCTTTTCTCAGCCATCAGCTTTCAACAAAAATATCTTCATTTGTGTTCTGAAGATGAACGAAGGCGTTACAGGTGTCCAACGACATGAGGGGGAGTAATTAATGACATAATTTTTGGGTGAACTAACCCTTTAAGGCCGCTGAGCTTCGCAACGCGAAACAAAGTACAACGCCACACCTTTAAAATTCGAGCACATTCAATGAGTGTACACACACCGGCGGCAGCATTCGGTGTGCGCACGCCTACTCAAAAAAAGAGGGCTTTAAAATGTTATGAGAAAACAGTTAACGAATGTTTATCCACCACATTACCTTTTATTTAAACCTAAATAAGAAAGCCATTGTCAGTTCGTCTGTCAGTTGGCAGGCAGTTTTGGTCGCTTTATTAAAAGTTGTTGCTGTGTGCAGTGTGTAAAAAAACCTTCTGCTGACTAGTGCCGTGCCCCTCCCCACACACACATAGATGATTCGACTATAGGTCGACCAAAGAAAGAGTCGACAATTCTGATTCGAATGTGTAAATCCTTAGTCGGGGACACCCCCAGACAAAAGGGGGTATCTGCAATAATAATGGTTTTTGCAGATTTTGCAGAATTGCAGACATATCTGCAATAATAATGGTTTTATTTTTTTGTTTATCAATACACTTTAGGTTTCAGAATATTTTCACCCAAACTTTGTATAAAGGTGATTCTTAACTATCTCATGAAAGACATAATGTATTTAATATACCACTTTCCGTTATTATACTTTCCAATATAAGTGTCAAATTGCCATTAAAGGGTATTCCCATTCTATACAATGCATTTAATTTCCGGATTAATATATTCTTGTTAAATCTCGAAACAATCAGTTATTGGCAAAAATCCAAAGCAATATTTTTCCAGGTTGCGTTCGATGCTGGAGCTGTTAGAAGAGTCCGCTGTCATTATACCGTATGAGAGCGGCCTCTAGAGGCAAAAAAAAAAAAAAAAAAAACTATTACTGATGCCAGGGGTTGGAGAGGGGGGAAAAATATCCATAACGCATCGCGAATCGATTCTGAGAATTTCTTGGTCTTAAATAATGAACGCAATCTTTGCTTATTGCTTGAATATGTTTTGTTGTTCCTCTTAATTATTTACTACTTACTTTTATGTTTTGAAGCTACACTATATTGCCAAAAATTTTGGGACACCCCTCCAAATCATTGAATTCAGATGTTCCAGTCAATTCCATGTCCACAGGTGTATAAAATCAAGCACCAGGCATACAGACGCTCCTACAAACATTTCTGAAAGAATGGGTCGCTTTCAGGAGCTCAGTGAACTCAAGTGTGGTACCATGATAGGTTGTCCATTCATGAAATTTGCTCACTCCTTAATATTGCAAGGTCAGCTGTTAGTGGGATTATAAAGTAGAATCAATTGAGAACAATAGTAGCTCAGCCATGGAGTGGTAGGCCACGTAAAATCAGGGGGGTCACGGTGTGCAGAAGTCACCAACTTTCTGCAGAGTCAATAGCTCCAGACCTCAAAACTCTATGTGGCCTTCAGATTAGCTCAAGATCAGTGTAGAGAGCTTCATGGAACGGGCTTCCATGGCAGAACAGCTGCAGCAAAGCCTTAAATCAAGTCCAATGCAAAGCGTGGGATGCAATGGTGTAAAAGCATGCCGCCACTGGACTCTAGAGCAGTGGAGACGTGTTCTCTGGAGTGACCAATAATGCTTCTCTGTCTGGCAAACCGATGGATGAATCTGGGTTTGGTGGTTGCCAGGAAAACGGGACTCACCTGACTGCATTGTGCCAAGTGTAAAGTTTGGTGGAGGGGGATTATGGTGTGGGATTGTTTTTCAGGGGTTGGGCTTGGCCCCTTAGTTCCAGTGATAGGAACTCTTAATGCTTCACCATAAAAAGATATGGCCTGCACAGAGTCCTGACCTCAACCGGATAAACACCTTTGGGATTAATTAGAGCAGACACTGCAAGCCTTCTCATCCAACATCAGTGCCTGACCATACAAATGCACTTCTAGAAGAATTGTCAAAAATGGAAAGCCTTCCTGGAACAGTAATAGCTTGCAACGGGTAGGTCGACAACTGCTCCTGGTGAACAGAGTGCACATAAACTAAAAAAAATTGCACTACGAGTACAGGAAAGCGGTTTTCTGAGGTGAGAGATCTTTTATTTTGTAACAAGCTACCAAAATGTTGCTGGGACTCCAAGGTAGCCTACCTGGCTAAATGAGGAAACTGGCTCTTTTTCCTTCCACTATGCAGCTTGAGTGATCACCCAAGTCACATGACATGCACTTGGAAGACAAAAGTTAGTGTATATTAAGTAAATAACATTATTATAAGTATATTTAGCAAAAATACTGCTCTTATTAGTTGTTAAGTGTACCAATTAACATAATAATAAATAATCAAATGTCAAGAAGAAAAATAATAATTTTGTGACAAGGTGAAGTGAGAGCTGGGTTGGAGGGGGCGGCGCCTGGTCAGTTTGACATGAGTATCGCGGTTTGAATCTTTGGAGGTGTATCACGTTTTTTTTGCATTTTATATTGTATCAAATTATTAATTTAAAAGTGCATAGTAATTAAAGCCAACGGAAAACCAATTATTAAAGAATATATAGCTATAGATTAATCGATCATCAAAATAATCATTTGTTGAAGACCTACTCAGCCATTAAAGACAATGACGGAAAACACCAACCTATTTGTTCCTCTGTCTCTTCATCTTTTATTCTGCTGGGTTCTTCCTTAAACTCCATCTTTACAATAGTATGTCTGTAGTTTCTCCTGGAGTAATTCCTCCTGCTTGCTTCTTCTCCTGTGGGAAGATGGGAATATTCCCAGCATTTAAACTCTCATGAACGGCTGTGGGAGCGGCTTCACTGACTGAAGGTGTGAATTGTGGTCGCTGTTGCTCATTTAGCAGATGATCATCACACTTACAATCACTCTCAATTATCCAGCTTGATTATCCAAGTGTTTTACATCTGTTTAGAAACAATTAAACTCCCCCAGCGGACTTTTTTGTTGCTCTTACGTTAAATATATCATGCGTAAAAAAACTTTTTGTTTGCCAGTTTATATCACATAAAATCAACACATCTCATATTCTTCACAAATTGTAATATGAAATCCAGTCAGTAACGAGTTTACGTTTCTCGAGGGTAAATGAACAACATCAGTAGTTTCATTTCGATTAATTTCTGAATGATTAACTAAATGAACCGACTCATTTAGTAGTTTGGATTTATATTTCTCCTAATAAATGATAAATGAATGTACTCACAGTGTGAAAGCATCAGATTTAGAGCAGAATGAGCGGCTGTGTTCCACTTCTCATGTTTATGTTCATTCCCTCACTCACTTCTCTTCTTCTCTTCTCTAGACTCGGATGTGTTGCGTTCGCTCGAGCGCCTCCACTGGCGGAAAACAATCCATATTTATTTTATTTATTTATTTATTTATTTATTTAGTTAGTTAGTTAGTTAGTTAGTTAGTTAGTTAGTTAGTTAGTTAGTTAGTTAGTTAGTTAGTTAGTTAGTTAGTTAGTTAGTTAGTTAAGGATAGCCCATTGAGATGATCCATCTTTTTTCGTGGGGGTCCTGAGGCACAAAGATAGCTGATACATGTACAACATCATACATCCCACACATTATACAAAAAAAAAACATAACAAAAACGTGTACCCAATAAATGACTAACAACTGTCCTGCTTAACAACCCTGTTCCCTCAGAATCCTCACCTTTTAATGGTAACATAATTTCTTTAATATTAGATAAACATTAAGTCACTGTCCTTTATAAGATTTCACATAATTCATAGAAGTTATTTGGTAAACATTAATATAGCATATAAATACTTCTGATACCAAATAGACATTCATGTAGGAAAACCCAACATGGAGATAATGATATTAATAACATTTATAATATGGCACATCCGTAGCAAATACAAGATGTATTTAAATACATCCTATTGCGTGCAGAGGGAGTTTGAAAGACAACCGTTTATCCCGTCTCTCAGATTGAGCCCTGTCAATGGTGAGTTTCCAGACCAAACATCTTGATGTGGGTCTGGCTTGTCAGGCTAAAACAGAGCTGCATTACCTCATAATCATAACCGGAAGAGCAGAAATAGTGCAGGCGCCGGGCGAATGTGTCCCGTCCCGTCATGATAAGAGTCCCGGTGTTCGCGAGACGGGTATTTGTGTAACAATCGCTCCAGCGGCCGTGCTCAGCTCCACAACCCTCGGTCCTGCTCTGCTTCACACTACAGTAACATAATAACCGCATGCATGAACGTGATTTTTTTTTTCCCGAATCCTATTTTCCACCGGCTGTGAGGTGAAGACCAAATGTCCCAAGATGCTGAGCTCAAACTTTGCGTCATCAAATTCTACGCATTTGTTTTGAATAGACGACCTCTAGTGGACGGAAAGTTGCATTGTGCACCTTTAAAGTTATTGACATTTTGATAAAGAAACATGTTTGAATGAAGAATTAAGACCGGGACATACATGTGTTAAAATAAGCCGCCTCTCGCAGACAGAATGTGATCCCAAAATCAATTATCCTTCGGTAAAATGCACACACAATTATCTCAAAATCATGTGAGGTATTCACTTGATTTAAATGTTATGTCTGACATGAAGTTAATGTGGGGTTTTTATGGTCTATGGGGGAAACCCGGATGCCATTCTGTGCATTCGTTATTAAAGGGGCAGCAGCTTAATAATAAGCTGATGTCTTCTCCCTTTTTAAGGACTTTTCAGTGAATCAATGTCTTTTTATCTCTTTCTTTTAAGGATCCAGCTGATTGGAGATTTGGAAGAGGATTGCTCTTTATCTGCTGTCTGTCTTCTGGAGCAGAATCATGGACCTTGTGTTGTATGTTTTGATTTATATTTCTTATTATACTATAGTTTGGATTGTAAATTAAAAGGTACATGTTTGTCCACATATATTATCAGAGCTATATGGAGCCCACGGGGGTCCGTTGAAAATTGCGGAAAACCATATAAAACAGATTTTTGAAAATACAAGCTAAAATGCAACTTGTATTTTAAAATAACAGTAAACGGCAAAAATTGTTATTTTGTTATAAGGTGAAATCATGACCGCATAATGATATTATTAGTAACCAAACTTACAAGCTAAATGCAATTTTTAGTTTTTCAATTCCCCATGGGGCTCTGAAGAATTGTTTGTGAAGAATTTGTTTACATAAATGTATATCTGAATAATACAAGTTGTAGAATCAATAGTGAAACAGTGACAATCTTGTAGATGTATCAGTTTTGTATTTTTTCAGTTTGAAGTTGAGAACATTTGATTCACCTTTAAACATTTGATGAAACTGTTCAACTGTTTTCTGTATTTTAAATAATAAATGTATTATGTATTGTATTGTTGCACAGACTGTATTTTGTCTTCCAAAATAAAACTGTAAATTGACAAAAACAAGGTTTTTTTTTGTAATAATCTGTGAAATAACAGTGTTATTCTGCAGAATTTTAGCACTGTCACTTTATTGAAGGTGTTTGATCATTATAGCTAAGAAAAATCTGTAAAATAAAATAAAAAGTTTTACACTTTAAAAAAATCATTAAAAAACGATCAAATGACTTGCAGCTATGGCTGCCAAACAAAAAAACATAAAATTAAAGTAAAACAACTTAATTTAAACAAATAAAATCTGTAAAAAAAAAACAATTTAAAATAATCATAAAAAATGGTAGCTGGTAACAGTTTAACACTGTAGAAAAATGTTTAAATTACTACGGCTGCCAAACAAAAAACGTAAAATGAAAGTAAAATATATTAATTTAAACAAGGACAAATCTGTAAAATAACAGTGTTTTTCACTAAAACTTTTAATGTAAATTTCTGTAACATTATTATTTTTGCACTTTATTTAAATTAAGATATTCTACTTTATTTTTACAGTTTTTGTTTGGCAGCCGTAGCTGCCAGTCATTTACCTTTTTTTTACCTTTATTTTTTTTAAGTGTATGTATACGGATGCTTCAAAGTGTGAACTCAAACTTCAGCAACAGTTTCACAGTATTGACTGCAATCAATGCCATTACTGTAAAACACTAACTTAAGCCCCTTTCACACTGTGATTCCGGCAAATACACGGATAATGCGACCCGGCATTTGTTCCCGGGCCGCTAGATTTGGTCCATTCTCACTGCCAGCGAAATACCGTAATATGTGCGCTTTCACACACAACCCGTAACGGTCCTGGGTCGAGTTGACACGTGACATCCTGATGTGACGTATAACGGCGAGCGATCTCAGCTTCAGCGCGGATAGTAAGGAGCTCCGTGGTCTCGACTTGTGTCCAGTTTGCGCACATTTCTGCTTGTTTAATTTTAGTTTCTTTTGTATACGAACACTCTCTGCGCTTAAAACACCGACGAGCTCTTCTGGCACTGCAGGGTTGTATTATTGAAAAAACAAGCTCTAGGAGTCGCTCGATAACTACATACACGTTGCGGCATTAGTTTCGGCTTTTGTTCACACAGCGCTCGTCCCGAGTCGAATACCGCAATATTACTAGGTCCCCGACCCGGGTTCAATTCGGTAATCAATCCCGGGACGTGGTTGCTTTCACACAGAATGCGACCCAGCAATGTTCCGGGAATATTGCGGGTCTGACGTGCAGTGTGAAAGGGGCTTTAGTGTATTGTACCTTTCATGTTCTTTTTACTCTAGAGAATCTTGGAGTTGGATAGCAGTGCAACTCATTATGAGTACCTGTATATTGATGAAGCAGGCTTCAATCTTCACAAAAAAAGGAGAAGAGGGAGAAATGTGATTGGCCATAGTGCTACAGTCAATGTCCCTGGACAATGAGGAGGCAACATCACTCTCTGTGCCACAATTTCTACAACTGTTGTGGCACACAATGCTGTCTTGGGACCATACAACACAGCAAGGCTCCTACATTTTTTAAAACCTCAATGTAACCTCTTTCCGCAGGCTGATCAGGAGCAAATGGTGCAGAATTTTGTAGTTGTTTGGGACAATGTCCAATTGCACCATTCAGCACTAGAGCGAGAGTGGTTAGAGAATCACCAACATTTCAGGATGGTGTTCCTTCCACCATATTCTCCTTTCCTGAATCCAACTGAGGAATTATTTTCCTTTTCGAGATGGAAAGTACATGATCGCAACCCTTGCAACCAAGTAAGTCTTCAAGTGATGGAAGAGGCCCGTGGAGATATTGGGGCACAAGCATGTCATGGATGGATACAGCATTCAAGGCGGTTTTTCCCTCCATGCATAACTCGTGAAAGTATTTACTGTGATGTTGATTAAATTCTCTGGCCAGATGTAATTGAGAGGCATGATCAATAGATTTATTGTTTCAATGAATGCACTACCTTTTTTCATTATTTACCTATTTATTGGCTTTTTTGTTTGTTTTTTTGTAGGTGACAAAATAGTTTGTATCGTTATTCACCTAAACTCCTCATAAAGAACTTAATGAAAAACATGTGTTTATTTATTTCTTTGTCTATCTTGAGCTGAATTTGTTATCAAATCAACAGAGAACACCGTTTCATTGTCCATCACATCAACAGAGAACAAACTTTTAGTTTTGATGTTAATATTGAATTTTAATAAATGCATAACTGCTTCGCAACATAAGAGTGTATTTAGTTTGCTGTGTTAACTGTTTTGAAAGCTGTTACCTGAGTTTGGAGAAATGTACAAAATCGATTGAGAAAAACTATAATCAACTCCTCAAGACAATCCATCACTTCAGTTTATTTGGTGGTGGTTGAGGAGATTGCCCCTTCTATGTAAAGTGCTTTGAGTGCCTAGAAAAGCGCTATATAAATCGAACAAATTATTATTATTATTTATGAGGTTTGCCATTTTTGCAACCCCATTTCCAAAGTGGGCATGTAAAAAAAATAATAAAGCAAATTTATTTCAAATTAAATAAAAGTATGCCAAAAATGAATAGGCCTACATATGCATGTCAAACTAAAAAAAAACACATGACAAAAATATTACTGTTTAATTAGAAAAATAAAGATGATATAGCCTATTAATATTACTTGTTTATGTACGCTATAATCATTTAAAAAAAAATACCAAACAGCAACATTCTAAATTCAGAAGCTAAGCATGTCGAACATACTGTGACATCACAGTGCACTTAACATTCGAGTGAACATTAATGTGCTTCTGTGTGAACAATCTCACGAGAGAACTGACAGCGAGAAAGAAGGATTTCATAGAGAAGAGCAATATTTCTTTATTGAAAATGTTACCAGCTAATTTAGAGTCACCCCTTATCATTCAACCGGCACCTCCATCAACCATCAGGCCAGCATCATCCATCATCAGGCAGCATCGCCGTGTGCAGATGCCGTCAAAGCACCGAGAGTCTGTGAAGCCCACTGACCAGGCATCCACGCTCACACCACTGATGATTGGAAATGAGTGTAAAATGGATCTGACCCGACATAACCAGAGACAGACAACCATCAGGCAGCATCACCGGTTGCAGATGCCATCAATGCATCAAGAGTCTGTGAAGCCTACAGTCCAGACACCCACGAATATACCACTCATTGTGAATGGAAATGAGGGTAAAGTTGGTCTGACCCGACTTAACCAGAGTCAGAGAACAATCAGGCAGCATCACCCTATGTGGATTCCGTCAGAGCTTCGAGGATCTGTGAAGCCTGCCACTGTCCAGGGACCCATGCACACACTACCACTCATGGTGATTGGACACGAGCATGGTGTGACCCGACCTAACAATACAACGCGGGCGAGAGTTGAAAGGCCACACTGGGAAGTTAACAAATCTCCAGTCCCGACTCTGCCTCCGCTGGTTCGTATAGTTGCTGACAAGACGGACAACCCCCGGGTGAGAGCTAGAACTCCGCTACGACAACCTGATCTGCCAGTGCCTGCGGCTCGTCGGATAACACCTGTGCCCCGAAGCCGTGTGGAGAAAGCAGCCGTAGTAACGTCAGTAAAGCAGAGCCCTGTTCGTCCAATAAAAAAGAGCAGCAGCTGTAAAAAGAAGGAGCCAGTTAAAGACAAACCGCAAATCCCAGTGAGACTCCTGGCTATGGCCGATTTTCCGCCAGTGAGTGAATCAGTAAGGGCACTGATGTGCAGAATAGCCGTTCAGCAGCATTCAGAGCGGCAGCGGGCAGCAGCGACAACTGTCCGGCGAAGAGCTGACAGAGCAGCCACGACAACTGTCCTGCGAAGAGCTGTCTGAGCAACAGCGACAACTGTCCCGCGAAGGGCTGAGAGAGCAGTGAAAACTGTCCCGCAAAAAGCCGTCTGAGCAACGAAAAATGTCCCGCGAAAGAGTTGCCTGAGCAACAGCGTCCGTGGCAAAACCACGTGGGTGTGTCCAGCATCAAAAGTCAAGTGGAGCGCACATGTTGCTGTTGCAAGCTTGAACGGTCTGGTGGTGTGGCGTGCACAGACCATAGACGACCACAAGACCCAGACCCAAGTCCTCTGTACAGACCCTATGGCCAGCTTCAACTCCCTCCCACCAAATGCTGCCATAATATATCGCGATCTTCAAGCAGATCGAACTGGATGAAATATTCTGAATGAAATCAATCCACAATAAAGAGAAGCTTTATTTTGAATGAGAAGTTTTTTTCTGGCATGTCCTGGCTCTGCTATTATGTGAAACAAATTTATGATCAGTGTTAAGTTGCAGATACTTTTAGTATCAGAAATTGCTTATGTTGTAGCCTATACTTTTACTTGTGATCAAAATGTATTGATTGCAAGTGTATATGTTCATAAACTTTAGAAGTTCATAAAATTCATTTGATTGTTAGCCTACTTTCATTATTCTTTACAAATGCTGTAAAGAAACAGTCACAAGATAATCTGAATCATAGGCTAAACCATTTCTACAATTTGCATAGCTGAATTAAAAAAAAATATATATATATATATATGTATATCTTACTGACCCAAACATTGATGCACTGTTTGTGAAAAAGCAATGTATTTGTCATTTGTATTTGTTCCAAACCTATGAATTTATTTTTAATTAAACACAAAAGCAGATATTTTGAAGAATATGGCACAAAAATAGGCACCACACTCTAAATAATGCTGGGTTATTTTTTAACCCAATATGCTGGGTTAAGACTGTTGGGTAATTTTTGTTGGTTTATTTGATCACATTTTAAACACCATTGGGTAGTTTCAAATTTCCAGTCGTTGGGTTAAACCTGCTGGGTCACAATGCTTGGTTGATTCTACCCAGCGCTTGGTTGTTTCACGTGCTTCCCGCCTTGATTCGTTTAAATTCGCTCCCAAACTGTCATTTTGAAAGCACAATGCAAAAGGCAAAGCCACTGGTTGCAGATGTTTTAAGATAAGTTCATATATTTTCATTAATAATCATTTTAATTAGCATAATTATAGTTTTTTTTCTTCTCGCGGCAACAATTCTTAAGCTTACATCATGACGTTAAGACGACAAAAGTTTTACCTCAGAATCCGATGCAATGTACTGACTTGTGTTAGTGTAGGTAGGCATGTGAGACGATAGATTAATACAGTTTGTGATTACACAGAACCATGATCCCCTTACGAAAATTAAACATGGTTGTATGTAGGGATGTCACAAGCACCGGTACTTCGGTACCAAGTACATACTGAAATGTTAAAAATGTGACGATATAGTATCTGTATAGCATCGACTCAGACTATATTCGGTCCCGCAGCTGCGTTCAGTTGCCACGCAGGGCTCCAGACTGTAGCCGAATATATACGAGTGTCTGTGTATAGTAAATACTATTTAAATATTAACGTTACTCAACTACGGAAGCCCTGAACGGCCATGGATAATATTTTTTTTCTGTCTTGTTATGTCGTGATCACGAGTTAATTTTCTCGTGATCTCAAGATAACGAAAGTTGTTTTCTCGTGATCACGAGAAAATTAACTCGTGATCACGACATAACGAAAGTTGTTATCTTGAGATCTCGTGATCTCAAGATAACGAAAGTTGTTATCTCGAGATCACAAGTTAATTTTCTCATGATCTCGAGATAACAAGAGTTGTTTTCTCGTGATAACGACTTCATGTTCTCGTGATAACAAAACGAATCGTGAGAAAAAGTCCGCGCCTTCTGTTACTGGTGGCGTACGTAGTTTCCCCGTGTGTCTTTGAAATTTGAACGTTTTTGAAGTTTCAATTGCTCGCAGCAGCAGAGATGGATTTTATATCTGCACTGAGAGAGAGGGGTGTCCCAGAGGAGAATGTGAAAAAAATGGAGGAAGATAAGGTATGTCATTTGCTAGATTAACATGATATTTTATTGTTATTGTTTTATATTGTTCATCATGCTGAAAGCGAATAAGTCCTATAGCAGACGAACACACAACGCATCCAGTAATGTCGGATTTGCAAATCAATTTCTTTTAAGTGATTAAGTGATGGGCTATTTATTTATATAACCTAACGCTTTATATAGAATAGGCCTACGTGTTGTTTTAGAGTAGCTTTAAATGAATACACAGAAAAATAATGATCCAAAGGTGCAAAAATAATTATATTTAAAATGATATAATCAAAAATTACATACCAGCCGTTTTAAAATAGCTATACTATTTTTCGACCGCTAGATGACGCATCGGCCACACTAAGCATGCGAAGGATAAGGATGTCCTTATAACTACACTGTAATCTTTACATTGCAAATAGTTGTTTGCCTGTTGGATATGGGGAAATCCTACATTGCACCTTTAAAGAATGGTAGAACTGGTCCTGTCTGTAATATTCTGAGCATCCTAAAGCACAGACTTGTGTAATTATTTGCTCATTTTAGTATTCTGTAACACACTCTGCATAACACATTGCCCAAAAAACTGTGAAAGAAGTGTTTTGAAGGCTTTAATACTAATATTAGATGATTTGTTTAACTGATTTAGATTATTTGTGGCCATTTTTGACACACACACACACACACACACACACACACACACACACACACACACACACACACACACACACACACACACACACACACACACACACACACAGTACTTATTTTTGAAAAGTAAGCACATACTAAAAGAATATTTGATGATGTGTTTCAGATTGATCCTGCTGTTGCCAGACTTCTAAATGAAGAGGAACTGTCAAAATATATACCACGATATGGCGACAGGGTCTTTGCAAAGAACTGGATGCCGGTAAATGCAGAGGAACATGGGACTGAACACAGAAAACAGAAATTGATTAACCGATTAAGAGATAAAATGAAACTACCAGCTATTCAAAATCAGAAAAAAAAATATGGATTTGGCAATAAAAATGCTGAAAGCAAGACAAGGAAAGTTGAACTTGGCTGGATGAACTACCAAAATGGCAGCTACAAACTAGTTAGAAGACCCAAAGGAGGTGGAACACGAGAAATCGTTGTTAAAAAAGAAGACACCGTGTCAAAGGTTCTAGATATCGGGAGAAAACTTTTTTTCCCCGGTGGTGAATCAGCTAAAGGGAATGCTGATGATTTCAACTTTATGCTCTGTGTCACTGGCTCTGAAGAACCACTCAAAGAAGTTCAGACAATTGGCGACTTGTACGAGTCAACACATTACAGAGTCCTTAGACTGTATGTGTGCACAAGACTGAAAGATCAGGATTCTGATCAGAGTGACGAAACTGAAAGGAATCTGACTCTAAAGAGACCCAGGCTTAATTCCACTCCAGACATAGCTCCATGTACTTCAGGATGTCACAATCAGAACAGAAGTGAAACTTTGCACTTCCCACCTTCTATGCCTGTAAGTTTGAAAGATGATGTACTCCAATCTTCTGATGATGAAGTTGTGTTCCTGAGTAATGATTTGAACACATCCTTTGACATGGTCTCTGACACACTTGTTTACTCACCTGTACATGTTGATTGTGTGGAAACAGAAACATTTGTTGAAACGATACTGGAAACCGTTCCATCCAAGTCAGATTCAGTCTTCATTTCAGGTAGCACATTCTGTGAAGTTACAGATGCTGAAGAAACTGTGCCAGACGATCCACCTCAGGCAACTGACACTCAGGAGCCAACAAACAATGACTCGTTCTTTGAAAATCCAAGGCATGTGACTGAAAGTGAAACTGTTATAATTCGCAGAGTTCACTGTGTAAATGATATGATTCAAGCTTTTTCAGACAACAACATTTTGCATGCCAATGTGACATTTAAACGTGTACTCGAAAATGGTGAGGAGGAAGCTGGCATCGGCGATGGAGTGTTCCGGGACTGTATTACTGAATTCTGGGACACATTCTTTGCAACAAGAACATGTGGAACAACTTACAAGATACCTACTCTGCATCACACTTACCAAGAAAGCGAGTGGGAAGCTGTTGCACGTATTTTTGCCATTGGGTGGCTGCGCTTTGGTTACTTGCCAATTCAGCTGGCACCTCCTTTTCTAAAAGAAGCACTGTCCCTTCCTTCACCAGAAACCAGTCTAATGGAGGCATTTTTCAATTACATTAGTCCAACAGACAGGGGCGTGGGACTGGGGGGATAAAGGGTACTGAGTTACCAGGGCCCGAGGCAGGGAAGTCCGTTTTCTATACATACACATACATGGTACGGGGGCCCAGCAAGATGGTTTGTACCCAGGGCCCAAAATTTGGTGCTACGCCACTGCCAACAGAGAAGGATGTTTTAAGTGAAGCGCTCCAAGACTTCCAAAGTGCTGACATGGATGAAGTCCTCAGTGTCCTCAGCAGTCACAACTGCACGGTGCTTCCTAATGAAAATAATCTCCAGAAAATACTGGAAGAAATTGCACATAAAGAGATGGTGCAACAACCAGCCTACATAATTAAGTGCTGGAAACCCATTCTGCGATCTATTGGGGAAACCATGACTGCAGAAAGTCTGGACAAGATAACTGAAAATCTCCAACCAAGGGCAAGACATGTGTCAAAATCCATTAGCTTCCCACAATCAATGTCTCCATCTGAAACAATTGTATCAAATCATCTCTTGCGCTTCATTAGGGAGAGAGACCAGAAGGAGCTTGGTCTTTTTCTCAGATACTGCACAAGGTCTGATTTATTTCTCTCCAAGACAATTCAAGTGACATTTAAAGAAATGAGTGAGTTTTCAAGAAGGCCCATTGCCCACACTTGTACACAGCACCTGGAACTTGCAAGCGACTACAGCACCTATGCAGAATTTAGGGCAGAGTTTTGCTCTGTGCTAAACAGTGGAGTGTGGGTAATGGATATGTCATAGACATATGAAGGTTAAAGTTTAAGTGCCTGCACCAAGTGAAAAAGATGACTGTAAGTTAGCTTAAATTGTCATTACAAACTGAAAGTAATGTTTAATGTTTAAAAGTTATATGTCGTTCATGGAATTGAAAGAAGTCAGTTTAAAAACTATTGTGAATGCAATAATGTGATTTCTCAAATTGAACACTAATTCTAATAGAAATTTAGCTAGTTTGAATGGGACAGTTTTATGTTGTCCTGTCAGGTGTTGAAGCAGTACAGTTATCCAGTTCATGAAATTAAAATGGGAGTAATTAAAAAAAAAATCCTGTGAATAGAATAGGGTTGTCTACTGGTTTTTCAGTTTTACTCTATTTGTATAAGTTTAGTGGACTGCACTGTAAAAAAACAAAATTCAAGCCCCAATTGAAAATTGTCTAGTGACTGATCACATCTAAATTCTTCAGTTGGCCATATTGAATTTCTGTGAATTGATGCAATTTATTTCACAGAAATGAAATTTGGCCAACTAAAATTTTTTGATGTGATCAGTCACTAGAAAATTTTATATTGGGCGTGAATTTTTTTTACAGTGTAATTTGAATGGGATAGTTTTATGTTTTCCAATCAAGCATTTGTTTCTTGATTACACATTTTTCCATTTATACATCCAAAATTTAATAAACATAATCTTGTTGAAGCTGCACAGATGCCCTTGAATAGTTTTATTTTCATCAACTGATTCATTTATTTCTGTACACAGTCGTATGGCTCTTTCAATTGCTTTTGTATTAAAACAAAGTTGTTTGACTCTAATCATTTAATGTACTCTGCTTTTGTTTCCATTAGGTGACAAAATAAAACAGTAAATTAAAAACTAGTTAGTTATGAAACTAAAACGAATACAAATATAACCTGCAACCCAGAAAAAAATGACATTTTATATTTCCACATACAAAAATGCATTTTACAATTATGGCATATTTATGTGACATCTATAAACCTAAAAGTTCTCTAACCAGCGGTCGAATGTTTTTGTAGAGTCTCAATGCCTCTGTGGCTGCTGCACTTGGCTGTAGATTGTTCTCCTCCATAACAAGAATGCAGAGGTCATAGAAGTCACGATCACAGGGTATGTCTGATTTCCACAGGCAGACATTTTCATGGATAATCACATCCAGTCTTTCAGCATCTACAGGATTCAAGTAGTCTTTTGATTGATAAAGTTCTGGTAAGTTGTACATGAGGAAGGGTTTCCCATGTTGTAAGTCACAACTGTTGCTACGTCGGATCCGATGGTTATTCCACATGTTTACAACAGTGTCCAGTTCATCCTAAAAACAAAGCATATTAGAAATAAATAGAGGAGTATAATGACTTGTTGTCTAGTAGCAGGTATGTTACAATAAATAAGTATAAAATAATATTAAACCTGGAGGGCCCTTTTCTGGCAGTGTTTTGCTTTGACCCTAATTAAACAGCTTTACCAGCAAACCAAGAAACTAGAAACTTCCTGGCAAATTAATTGGGCAAGTTGGAGCTAAACTCTGCTGGTTGTTGGCCATTCATGAGCTGAATTGAACATACATATTTTGATCATAGCTACGGAATCGCATTGCTGCCAAATTAAGATCTTAAGTCGTTTTAACAACATCTTTTCTCGCTTTAACGAGATGTTATGTCGTTTTAACTACATAATTTTCTCGTTAAAACGACATATTTTCTCCTAATAATGTGTTGTGTAGTGATGTGTATAAAATATGCCTTTATCCACATTAGAAAATTGATATAGCCTATGTGCCTTGTCACACTGACTTGCACCCAGATGTCGAGTAGGCACTGGGTAAGATTTAAGTTGCTGAGAGAAATAAACCCAAATCGCAACTGGTGTGTCATTCCCATTTCATTAAAAATACTGCAATGTTTACAAATATTATCAACATAGCTATTTTAGGCTGTTTCCACAACAAATCCTTTAAATGTAACGAAATGAAAAATATAAATGTAAAACACATTAGCCTTCAAACTATTTTTATTTTAAAGCCTAAACGAATTAGGCCAGCCTATTTAAGGGAAACTGAAACCAGAGTTACTCCTCTCATTCTGAACATATCCAAATATTTATATATTCGCACTTGTTGGGTGTAGGTAGTCACTGCTAAGGGTGAAATGTTTGAATTTGCATGTTTTTTTGTTTTTGTTTTTTACCACTACTGGCTTGGAATTTCGTTTGTTGGAAATATGAACTGAATTTAAAAATGCTTTTAAAAAATGAAAAACCTTGCGTTTAATAAACAAAATGTATTTTTTAATGAAGACAGTAGTGGGGTGCATGCAAAACTATTTAGTTTCATATACCTAGGTTTAAACATTAGCCATATAAAATTTATATATATATATATATATATATATATATATATATATATATATATATATATATATATATTAAACTAAATACCTTTTTTTAATGGCTACAACAAGTAGGCTATACACTGTAAAAAAATTAATTAAAATGTTGTAAAATTAAATTTAAAAATTAAATGTTCAATAAGTTATGACAACATTTGTTTTTACATTGTTTTAACTCATCAAAATAAGTTAAGAAATGTTAAACTGTTACAGTGTAGTAGCCTACAGTACAGAGCAATTTCATGTTGGATCGGGATTTGAGTGGGTGAGTGTGAGCGGTTCATGAGTGGATTTTGTCATAAATGCAGAAATTCTTTCAGCCATACTTTTTTTTTTTTTCAACATTGGTCTACATTTATAAATTACCACTAGTACTGTTACTACTAATAAAACCGATCTCTGGCGCCCCGCCCCAAAAAAGTGCTGAATCCCACTGCGTCTTGCCAATTTATGTGTAGATGCCGCACTACAGCAAACGAACAGCTACCGATCAATCACTTTTTTTTTAAATCGCAAATGGGAGATATTAATAAACCTAAAAATATTAAATAGGCCTAGACTACATTAAAAACAGCACTCTTTTGAACAAATAATCAGACTTGTCTAAGCCAGTAGCCTACACTGTAAAAAAAAAAAAAGTCCGTAAAAAAGGCCACAATTTACTGTATAAATATGAAGGAATTTTCCGTATTGTTTTTTTTACAGGTGTTTTACCTGTATTTTGAATTACACTTTGCATTAGTTTGTGTTTCAAGGGTTAAATTAAATTTCCGTAAAATTACTGCATAATGTAGGCTACTGGCAGAAAATTACCAGTAGGCCTAGGCCTACAAACGGAAACGCTTTATATGGTCCAATTCTATATTAGGATATCGGCTGTTTATTATTACTTATAAAGCAAATATTAAGGCCTTATTCTGTATGACCACATTAGGGCCTACATCCCTTAATCGGAATAAAGGCACGGTTTTATAATCACTGAGATTCCAAATGTGAAGAAGTTGCATGCTTCCTTTGAGAACATTTTAATTTCTATGATCTACATATGTGCATTTTAAGATGTTCTGAAGGCCAAAAAGTTAGATAACAATAGCTTAAAAACCATGGCAGTGATAGTTTTTTTAATTTTTGGCAGTGAAAAAAGTAAATCTGGTTAACTGATATTTATGTTTTATGAATCATTTTAGTAGACACGTTAATTTATTGAAAGCTACCAGGAAAGGTAACTAAGTTTATTAAATTAATTCACAATATGCACACATTCATTAGACTACTAATATTATGCCCAATACAGGCAGAAAAAAACGGAGCTTTTTTAATTTACTGAAGGCTACAAATGGAATTGATTTAGACCAATTTAGTTGGTCGCCCATGATTTAGAAAACTAAAATCAGTAGTTTGGTAGTTCTTTTTGCGTCCGATTTGCTCCAACACACACGCTCATGTTCTTGATCATACTTTACATTGGGGTGAAAATAACTTTGAAATGGGCTACCCATGGTTAATGAACATCCCGACGCCGTTTAGATATCGCCTATGTGAATATGTGCTGCGCAATAATAAAAAAATAAAAATACGACATTTTAAAGAGAAAGCTTCTGTTATCATATCAATGTGGATACGTTTGCAGTTCTGCAATTTAGCTCTCCAGACAAGTCACGTTTATTACCACTTTATAAAATATAGCATAGCCTATTGCTTTAAAGGCACACATATAATAACTATAGGCCTATCTATAGGCCTACTGTAATTAAAGCATTTATTCAATACATTTAAAGGGGGGGTGAAATGCTGTTTCATGCATACTGATCTTTTTACACTGTTAAAGACTTGGAATCCCATACTAAACATAGACAAAGTTTCAAAAGTTAAGGTGGACATTTGATGGGAGTATTTCTTTGTCAAAAATACTACTTCCGGTTAGTCATAAGTTTCGGCAAGTTTTTTTCGATCATGCGTCCCCTTTGACGTTAACGGGGGCGGAATTTCCTTGTATGGGCCTTACGGACAATTCTACCGGAAGCGCGTGAGAGAGAGCGAGGGAGAGAGCGAAAGCAACAGGCTACGCCCATCAAAGCGCTGGCTTGTAGGATGCTGGACAGGTGATGTGCACAATTACAATGTCACCAAAAAAGTGCGTTTTTGGTTGCCAGACCAAGACAGTCCTGCACAGATTCCCCAAAACCCCGCGGTAAGGCAACAGTGGATGTAATTTGCTTTTCCGGATCAGCAACTGAGTTGCGCGAATGTTTATATCTGTTCGCTGCATTTCGGTGCCGACTGTTTCATAAACAAGGCCCAGCTCGACGCCGGATTTTCCCGATCGCCTAATGCTGAATGATGGAGCAGTCCCAACGTTAGAACCGCAGGCGGTGAGTGAGACTGCTTCAAATGTCTGTGTTTTTTTTAGTCCGCTTACTGTCTACACAAACCACGCGTAAACACACAAACACACGTGCACAACTGCACTTCCCACATGTACACCTTCAAAGACAAAAATACGACGATATAATTCAAGTATAAATATGTAAATAACACAAGCCGCTAAGCATATTATATAGTAAGTGTATAACTTGTACCACATACAGACGTCCTGCTCTAGTCGTTTTTGCTGCTGCTCCTGTTCAACTGCAGCCTCTGGGTCTGATTCCGGATCATAGATGTATGGCTGTATCTGATTAAAAGCCATATTTTTATTTTGAATAGTTTTTTTCCCGCTGTTAGGGATGCACTCGACTCAACACACAGCGCGCTGCTGCACACGTCATTATTTAGCTCCGCTTACACGACACGCCCCCACCCGCTCGGCTTTTTTCGGAAAGACTCAGAACAGCGCATCTTTCTTATATAATTATTAAAAAATAAAGACTTTTCGGAGATATGCAGGATGCAATGCTACTCTATAGGTACTCAAGATTGACATGACACTGACTGAAACTGAGTGTTTCACCCCCTCTTTAATAAAACCGGAAAGACTTAGCCTATCATTTCAGCTGGAAGGCCCCGGAAACAGGCAAGAGGTTTCGTTACGCACGTCAATCCAATGAAGGAAAATAATCGTTATGATGATGAAACGTGACGACAACACGACAATATATTGAGTACACGACAATATATTGAGATAACGAGTGCGACAATATATGCTTTATGTGTGCTTTTCAAGCCATCTCAATGTAGCCTATTTATTGACAATAAAGTATCATGAATAATGCAGCTTTTTTAATGTTTAGTATCTTCTGCTCACCAAGGCTGCATTTATTTAATCGAAAATAGTTAAAACAGTAATATTGTGAAATACTATTACAAATGAAAACAGCTTTTTTCCTATGTGAATATATGTAATTTATTTGAATTTATCATCATTACTCCAGTCTTCAGTGTCACATGATCCTTCACTAATCATTCTCCTATGGTGGTTTTATAATCAAGAAACATTTATGATTATTATCTGTGTTGAAAACAGTTGTGCTGCTTAAAAATGTTATGGAAACCATGATTCATTTTATTTTTCAGGATTATTTGATGAATAGAAAGTTCAATGGACAGCATTTATTTGCATTTATTATATAAATTATTATCTTTTATAATATTAAAAACATCACTTTTGATCAATTTAATGCATGTCTGATCAATAAAAGTATTAATTTCGCTCTTTTTTAATTTTACCATAAATGTTTAGATGGTTTCCACAAAAATTAAGCAGCACCATGAGCAGCACAACTGATAATAATCCTAAATGTGTGTTGATCATCAGATCCTCATCTGAGAATGATTAGTGAAGGATCATGTGACACTGAAGACTGGAGTAATGATGATAAATTCAGCTTTGATCAACCAATCATAAAATTGGCATAAAAAATAGGAGAAAAATATTATAGATATATTAGAGGTGATTGTTCAGCAGTGTATTTGATATCTTACCAAATTAAAAGCAAGAGATAAATTATATCGGCCCAAAAATCTTTTATTGGGTATTATGACATTTCTGTCCCCCTCACTTCTGAAAAGATGGCTACGCCCCTGCACATGATCCTTCACAAATCATTCTAATATGAGGATTTGCTAGAAGCATTTATGATTATTATCAATGTTTAAAGCAGTCGTGTATTTTTTTAGGATTATTTGATAAATAGAAAGCGCAAAAGAACAGCATTTTTATTTATTTATTTTTTTTAAATAGAAAGCTTTTGTAACATTGTACTAGCCTACCGTTCAAAGGTTTCGGGTCGATAAGAATGTATTTATTTTATTCTTTTTGAGAAAGAACTTAAAGAAATTAAATCATTTATTCAGCAAGGATGTATTAAATTGATCAAGTGACAGACATTTATAATGTTGCAAAAGCATTTCAAATAAATGCTGTTCTTTTGAACATTCGTTTCATTAAATCATCCTGAGACTGTTTTTAACACTGATAATAATCATAAATGTTTGTTGATCATCAAATCCTCATATGAGAACGATTTCTTCCGCTTTGATCACAGGAATAAAATAATTTTAAATATATTCAAATAGAAAAAAAAGTAATTTACATTGTAAAGATATTTCACAATAATACTGATTTTTTCTGTATTTTGGATTAAATAAATGAAGACTTGGTGAGCAGAAGATACTTCTTACAAAAACATTTAAAAAATCTTCCCATTTTCAAACTTTTGACCGGTAGTTAATTAGCACAAAACCTGCTTCTCATCTCCCTCTCCACCACGTTCTCCTTCCTCTCTGACCTGTATATTCCCCTTCTCAAAGCTGAGCTTTGGTTGATACAGTCTTTGCAAACTGATTGTTTCTGTCGTTTAACTTTTATCATAACAAAGCTGATTAGTTAGCTAACTTACACATCACATCTTGCACTTTGTGACTGTTAGCTGAAGCGTTGCGCTGGAATTCGATTTTTGCCAGAAATTCAGAAAGAAGACACTTTCGTTTTGTTTGTTTCTCTGGTGAATTATACATTTACAAATTATATTACATTAGGCTACTACTGGTACTGTTACAACTAATAAAACCGATCTCTGGAGGTCCCAAAAGTGCGTGGGCCCTTAGAATCTTAGAAACTTAGAATCGTGCACTGACTGTAGTACGCCTCTGTACAGAACATTGTGCCCTATTTTAACGGACTTTTTATTTTTATTTTACAGTGTATGCACCCCCCCCTCCTCAAAATACATTGGCCAGGCCTAATAGACACATGAATAAACGTGTTAAAAGAGATAAATGGAAATTATTAAGATAAATTAATAGCAGACTAAACATGTTACCTGGATTAATGAGAGAAAACAGAACCGGATGAGGCACTTGTCAGTTGCATCGCCTGTGAAATCACCAGTTGCCTGCAGTTCTTTAAACATATCCATCCAGTAATCTGCATTTTGTCGTCTGTAGATACCCCACCAGCTTTCTATTCTTTGGTTTGCTGGGCTTGTTCCTTGAAAGACACACGGTCCATGCAGAGTTCCTGTCGAGTCTTCACAAAGAAACTCTTGTAGCCTGTTGACATGTACATTCTCGGTGCCAAAATCGGATCTGATTATTTGCAGACAACCGCCTCTTTCAGCAATAGCGCGGAAAAAATACCCAGCAATTACTCTGGGATTGTTATTGGTGAAGTAGGCTTCCATCCAGATGATGTGCCTCGAGAAACCATCAATGCAGCCGTTGATTGCTATGCCATACGGCTTGATTTTATCGTAAGAATCCATATGCCATAGATAATTAGGGCCTGGCACTCAGTAATGTCGCCTCCGCAACCTTCTCCCTCTTCTTCCCTCCACACCTAACGGATCCAGACTTAATTGTACCTCTCTGACCATTTCTCAGGTCAGCCGTAAACCATTTAAACGGCATCTTTCAAACATCATTCTGTAGCCATGCAGACGTCCCGGTCCCTCAAGTTGGCTGGCAATGAAACTGACTACACATTCAGGGTCGCTATATTGTCTTCGACGATAAAGTTGCAGACCTGAAAGCCTCCTTCTCAAGTGTCTTACACTAATGTGGTTCCCTTTCGAGAGAGGTTCCTCGTATTACGTATGGGAAAAACTCCTTTTCTCGAGAATGTGAAGCAAAACTTTTAATAAAGGTATCTATGTAAAGCGCAGTGAGCTGCACGGCCATAGCCCAGCGCGAGGAGCGCTCTGATTGGCCGGGCTGCGGCAACTGCAGGAACCTATGGTGAGGCGGCTGAGAGGAACGAACCAATGGGGGGCGTTCCAGAAGCCCGCCGAAAAAGGTGCTTATATTTGCATACAGGAGGCTATATAAGACCCTAATTCGCCATAGGTGTCAGATTTTATCTCCTTCAGCGATACCTTCGCTGGTCTCCGGAAGAAGCACCGCCGTTGAAAAGGCACCAGCGGAACCTGCAGCTGAGGACGACGGACTCCCTCTCCGCCTTCTCTGCCGTTCCAGCTACGCCATCCGGCGTTATATATCCTTTAAACTGTGTCTATGTTGAGTGTTATATGTGTTTGTGTTGCCGCTGCAACGCCACTTCTAGAGCTTACAGGCTTGTTCTACTCGAGGACTCTCTCGTTCCGCCGCGTCGTTAAGCGCCGCGGAAAGACGGAGCTCTTCTCACTCTCCCTCTGCTCTCGTCCCGTCGCGCTGAATAGCGCCGCGGAAAGAGAGAATGTTAGAGGACATGAGCACACTCAAGCCGAAGCTCTCTTCACTCTGCCGCCGCCGCGGCTCTTCTTCCGCCGCTGCCACAGAGTTGTTCCCACTCTTCTCTCATTCCGTCGCGCTACAGCCGCGGACAGAGAATACTAGAGTGAATAGGCGAACTCGAGCCGAAGCTCTCGTCACTATACCGTCGCGCTGAGGAGGCGCCGCGGACAGACGGAGTTTTTCCTCAGTCTTCCTCTTCTCTGGTTCAGTCGCGATATCGCCGCGGACAGAGAATACTAGAGTGAATAAACAAACTCGAGCCGAAGCTCTCGCCGTGCTAGAAGCGCCGCGGACAGAGTTTTACCTCACGCTTCCAATTCTCTCGTCCTGTCGCTCTATCGCCGCGGACAGAGAATACTAGAGTGAATAAACAAACTCGAGCCGAAGCTCTCGCCGTGCTAGAAGCGCCGCGGACAGAGTTTTACCTCACGCTTCCAATTCTCTCGTCCTGTCGCTCTATCGCCGCGGACAGAGAATACTAGAGTGAATAAACAAACTCGAGCCGAAGCTCTCGCCGTGCTAGAAGCGCCGCGGACAGAGTTTTACCTCACGCTTCCAATTCTCTCGTCCTGTCGCTCTATCGCCGCGGACAGAGAATAATAGAGTGAATAAACAAACTCGAGCCGAAGCTCTCGCCGTGCTAGAAGCGCCGCGGACAGAGTTTTACCTCACGCTTCCAATTCTCTCGTCCTGTCGCTCTATCGCCGCGGACAGAGAATACTAGAGTGAATAAACTAACTCGAGCCGAAGCTCTCGCCGTGCTAGAAGCGCCGCGGACAGAGTTTTACCTCACGCTTCCAATTCTCTCGTCCTGTCGCTCTATCGCCGCGGACAGAGAATACTAGAGTGAATAAACTAACTCGAGCCGAAGCTCTCGCCGTGCTAGAAGCGCCGCGGACAGAGTTTTTCCTCACGCTTCCAATTCTCTCGTCCTGTCGCTCTATCGCCGCGGACAGAGAATAATAGAGTGAATAAACAAACTCGAGCCGAAGCTCTCGCCGTGCTCATTCTACCGCCGCCGTGCTGAAGCGCTGCGGACAGAGAATACTAGAGTAAGTTAGACGAGCGAGCTCGGGCTGTTGGGTATGTCAAGAACAATGTCGCTGCAGCGCGCGCTTACTGCCAAGGAAGTTGTAATGGCTGCCTTGTCATGATAGCGCGCGCCCCTTCCACAGCGCGTTGCTGACTAGAGCGCGGCTTACGTCATAGCACGCGCTCACTGTCAGAGCATAAGGGCGTCGGAAAATGGCTGCCAAGCTAAGCCCTTTTTTCACTCTATCACTTCCAGTCCCCTTTATTCAGGCGGCTGGAAAGGTTTTTACACTGTAGACAAAGTGTCCACTACACAGTGTGCACCCCTACATAAGCACTGTTAATTCAGCCTCACAAAATCACAAATAAATCCCGCCGCGGCCGGATTACACCATATAAAGTCAACTAGCCTTATTGCAGTCAACTAGTCTGTGGTCAAACACGCTTGTCTGCATGAGCGCTTTCAGTCTAGACTAGAGCATAACGGCATTGTGGAATGGCTCACATACCATCCGCACTTCCTTACATTCTCCCAGTTCCCTTAAGTTAAGTGACTGGAGATGAAATATTGCAGTCAACTAGCCTGTGTTAAACACGCTCGTCTGCACACTAATGCTGTGTGCGTTTACCCCTGTGGATTTGCTCACTGGTTTGCACCGTGGGTATTCTACGTAGGTTGTGCGCCACTGCACATTGTTTACACTACACACAAAAGAGCTTTCTATGTAGGAAATGTGCCCACTTTACAGTCTGCACTCTTGCACCCAAGCACTTTTCACAAAGTTCACTCTCGCACACACAATATAAATGTGAGGCGTGCGCCCACTGCAAAGCCTGCACCGCCAAAACTAACACTATCCCCACAGTGTTACAAGCAGTGTTACAGCACAAGCAACCCGGCTAACAGGCCCCTATTACTAAGCGGCCAGCCCCCAAATCTAATTCAACCCCTGGCTTTACGAGCCCAGGCCTGGCAGGCCATTCCTGGTATATAATATTGGGTGTTGAACATATAAAACGAGGTTCTCGCTACAGTTTTGCTCGCAGACCCCGCGATTCAAGCCGTGGTCGAGCCCTCTGTAAGAAGCAGTGTCAGTCACGTGCTTCTCGCTGAGGCATTGAGACTGTTAAAGGAGAGAGCAGCGAAAACAGTACACCCGACGCTAGCGAGTCAGGTTTTTACTGTCGCTAATTCCTCATGCCGAAAATGGGTGGCGGTCTCAGGCCCATTTTCCAGGCATCTGAACAAAGCACTTATGACACGCTCGTTTCAAGGTGCTGACGGTGAAACAAATCCTCGCGCACATTCGCCCCGGGGATTGGGTTTTCTCAATAGATCTGAAAAACGCATACTTCACGTTACGATAACCCCCCACCCCCACTACAGGCCATTCTTGAGATTCGCCTTCGAGGGGCAGGCTTATCAGTACAGTCATTGTCATAGACTCAAGACTTACGGCATAAGAACCACCACGTCTTGATAATGTACATAAAATCGCTAGGGCAGCCGAGATCAGACTCTGTTCACTGCATGGCTAAGCATCTCCTTTTATGGGCAGAGCACAATCTGAGCTCCCTAAGGGCGGCTTACGTGCCAGGTATTCTGAATCAGGGTCCGGACATGTTATCCAGAGGACCCATGTCCCCAGGGGGATGGTCCCTTTACCCGCAAACAATTCAGCTTGCACAGCACACGCTGCCCAATATTTTTTTCTGCAAACGCAGGGATGCCCTGGCCCATGTTGGCCCAGACTCCCTCTATATGTTCCCTCCGATCGCGATCCAGCTGCAGCCTGTGCTTTTTAATAGCCCCACTTTGGAAGAACCGCACATGGTTCTCCATACTGTTTCAGCTGTCAGACACAGCCCCATGCCTATTCTGCCAATGAAAGGGAAGGTCTGGCATCCCAATCCCGAGCTGTGGGCCCTCCACGTATGGCCCATCAACGGTATCCGGGAACCTCTCTGACAAGTTATGAACACTATTTCGGAAGCTAGAGCCCCTGCTATCTGGCAGCTCTGCTTGAAGTGGTCAGTGGTTTTCTAACCAATGTGCTACGCGAAACATCGACGCACACTCATGCGAACTGGCGGAACCGCTCGCTTTCTCCAAGAGCTAATGGATGCGGGTCGTCCCCCCTCCATACTCGGGGTGTGTGTCTCCGCCATAGCAGCTAGCCACGCTCCTATCGCGGCACATTCACTAGGGAAAAGTGATCTTATTGTGTGTTTATTTAAAGGGGCCAGGAGATTCAGCTCGCCTTGCCCCTACCTCGGTCCCTATTTGGGACCTCGCCATGGTTTTGGAGGCCGTGAAGGGTTCCCCCTCCTAACCACTTCAGAACACGAGCTTGAAGCACATATCACTCAAAACCGTTTTTCTGCTGGCTGTGGCCTCGGTTAACCGAGTGGGTGGCTTACCTGCACTCTCCGTGAGCCCTTCCTGTCTTGAGTTTGGGTCCAGCAACTTCAAGGTTGTGCTCAAACCGAGGCATGGTTTTATGCTGAAAGTGCTATCAACCCCTTCAGTATGCAGGTCTTTGCACTGCTTAACCTGCGTCTCAGAGAGAATAAGACGCAAACCTATTCTGCCCAGTCAGAGCATTGAGATTGTATCTAGAGCGCTCCGCCCCCTTCAGGCAGTCGGATCAGCTCTTCATTGCTTCGGTGGCCGCACTAAAGTTTGTGCTGTCATGAAACAGTCTCTCACACTGGATAGTGGATGCAGTCCCACTAGCATATAGGTCCAGGACCTAACCTGTCCTACAGGCATTTAAGCCCACTCCTCTAGAGGCATGGCCTCATCTTGGGCTTGGTCGTGTGACATTTCTTTGGAAGATATCTGTGCGGCGGCAGGCTGGGCCTCTCCGTCCACTTTTATCAGATTCTACAAGTTGGAGGTTCCAGCTCTACAAGCAGGGCTTCTCTCCATCTAGGCTCTATCTTGACCCTGGCAAACAGATTGCCTTACATTTTGGCCTGTACACATTAGTCCTTAAGCACTATTCATTCATCATAAGATCCGACTATGTCCGATCAGCTGTTCAAACGAACCGACTCTTCCGGTTCTTCATTCCCCTTATAAGCCGCCTCTGTCGGTGTCTCGGGGGTTTATAACATGTGCTTTGGGTATACTGGGTCAGTCAGCACACACGGCGCTTTACATTGTGTTCCCATACGTAATACGAGGAACCTCTCTCGAAAGGGAACGTACTCGGTTACTTTCGTAACCTCGGTTCCCTGAGAGAGAGGAACGAGTATTACGTTCCGTGCCGTGTTTATGCTTCTCAGGTATCGCTTCAGTCGATCTTAAAACCTGACACCTATGGCGAATTAGGATCTTATATAGCCTCCTGTATGCAAATATAAGCACCTTTTTCGGCGGGCTTCTGGAACGCCCCCCATTGGTTCGTTCCTCTCAGCCGCCTCACCATAGGTTCCTGCAGTTGCCGCAGCCCGGCCAATCAGAGCGCTCCTCGCGCTGGGCTATGGCCGTGCAGCTCACTGCGCTTTACATAGATACCTTTATTAAAAGTTTTGCTTCACATTCTCGAGAAAAGGAGTTTTTCCCATACGTAATACTCGTTCCTCTCTCTCAAGTAACCGAGGTTACGAAAGTAACCGAGTACGTTGTCAATCACTGACAGACATAGAGCTATTTCAGTTTGAGTGAGTCCCTGATCAAAGTAAAAGCGAATGCGATCATCCATGATGGTTGCGCTTTTGCTGCCTCTAGAACATGTTCTAACTCGTGAGCTCGAGATAACAACTTTTGTTATGTCGTGATCACAAATTAATTTTCTCGTGATCTCAAGATAACGAAAGTTGTTTTCTCGTGATCACGAGTTAATTTTCTCGTGATCACGAGAAAACAACTTTCGTTGTCTTGAGATCACGAGAAAATTAACTCGTGATCACGACATAACAAGACAGAAAAAAAATATTATCCATGGCCGTTCAGGGCTTCCGTAGAAGCCTTACCAAAACCTATAGACATAAGTTTCTGTAACAGTAAACTATAGTCCACCGAGTCAAAATTTTTTGACAGGTCCACAAATAACACTGCACAGGACTTTTTGCTATTTAAGGAGTTTATAATATTGTTTGTGATTAGCACAGTTCCAGTAATAGTGCTATGACCGATGAACGACTGTTGCTGATTTCCAAATTTTTGGTATAGTATTAGTATTATTTTGGAATAATCTAAAGTAAACTTAGATTAAAAATAGAAGCAATTGGCCCTGCGACAATACGAGCAGCCTTTAAAAAAAAATAGTGCTAAATTTTATCTGCTCCCACTGATTTTTTTATGTTTCCCTAGAGCATTAAAAACCTGTTTGTGATGGGAGAAAAGTTAAACACTTCAGGACAATGTTCAGCAGGATTTCTAGAGGTACCAGAATGAATAGAATCAGAATTAGAAACAGTAGAAAAATGATTATTAAAAGTCTCTGTCAGCTATACCCTTAACTACAGTTTGGTTGACAACTATATAATCTGTAACTTTACTTGATAGACTTGAAGACGATGTAGTAGATTTAACTAGCTTCCAGAATTTTGTAGGGGTTATTTCAATTTTAATTTACCACATAAGATAATATTCACGTTTTGCATGTTTTATTGCGTTTCTGCATTTATTTCATAGTGCTCTATAAAAACTCCAATCTAATGGATCATTTGTTTTCTTTGCCTTAGCCCAGGCAACATTTCTCTGTCTAATAAGGGAAGAGACCACATCACACAAGATCTACGCGATGGATCTTCCCAGCAGCCTTAATGATCTTATGGATTTGGCACTGCGTGTGGATCAAAGACTGGAGATGCGAGACTGGCGTACTCTCATCAGAGAATCTCCGGAGCCTCTTGAATTCATGGTAAGAGACACGGTCAGCCCATCCAGTGATCCCAAGCCCATGCAGGTGAGTCGAGCTCGTCTTTGCCGGCAAGAGAGAGAGCGTCGTAGAGCTGAGGGACGTTGTCTTTTCTGTGGTGTGGCGGGGCATTTCCTCAATAGTTGTCCACTAGAAGATCAAACCCGACTGTAGAGAGGAGGCTACTGTCGGGTGGAGCGTCATTGGGGAAATCCTCGTCCATGACTCTCTTGCCGGGAAGAGTGCAATGGGCAGACAGGTCACCTGAGTGTCAAGTGTTTGAGGACTCCGGAGCGGAGGGTAATTTTATGGACTCTTCTCTTGCCACTCATCTCCAGATTCCTGTAAACCTTCTCAGTACACCCATCGCTATTCACGCTCTTAATGGACAGATAGTGTTCAGTAAGTCCTGGGTTGCTTCTCTTCCTCCTCATCGTCCCTATGACTGCGCTATAGATCTTATGCCCGGTACATCTCAGCCTAAGGGCAAGTTATAATCACTTTCTATTCCAGAAAGGGAGGCCATGGAGGCCTTCTTCTCCAGCAGGGGCGGGGTTCATTTTTGTGGGTAAGAAGGATGGCTCCCTGCGACCTTGTATTGATTACCCAGGGTTGAACAACATCACGGTAAAGAATACCTATCCTTTGCCGTTGATGTCGTCAGCCTTTGAGAGGTTGCAGGGAGCATCAATATTCACAAAACTGGATTTATGCAATGCTTATCGTTTGGTCCGCATAAGGGAGGGAGATGGATGAAAGGCTGCGTTTAGGGGGCACTTTGAATACTTGGTCATTCCCTTCGGGCTGTCCAACTCCCCTCTAGTCTTCCAAGCACTACTTAATGACGTGCTGGGAGACATGGTAGATCAGTTAATTTATGTCTACCTGGATGACACTTTGATATTTTCTTCGTCTCTCCAGGAACATGTCCAGCACGTCAGACTAGTACTCCAGAGGTTGTTAGCGAATGGGCTTTTTGTCAAGACGGAGAAATGTGCTTTCCGTGCACAGTCTGTTCCATTCCTAGGGCATATTGTTTCATCCGAGGGAATGCGCATGGATCCCGACTAGGTTCCCGTAAGGCCCTGCAGAGGTTTCTGGGGTTTGCCAATTTTTATCGACGTTTCATTCATAATTTTAGCCAACTAGGCGCGCCTCAGGGGACTGCAGTATACTGAATGTTTTTCCCTTTCACACCATTCTTTGTAAACAGGGAGTTGTTGGCAGTCAAGCTTGCATTGGAAGAATGGCGCCATTGGTTAGAAGGATTGGGGGTTCCTTTTGTAGTTTGGACCGATCATAAGAATCTGGAGTATAGCAGATCTGCTAAAAGACTCAACTCTAGGCAGGCTCGGTGGGCTCTTTTTTTCTGGACTTTTTGACTTTTCTCTTTCGTACCACCCGGGTTCTAAAAACATCAAACCCAATGCTTCGTCTCGCGTTTTTGACTGCTCCGAATGCCCGTCTACTCCCGAGTGCATTTTTCCTGAGATACTCATCATCTCTGCACTCATATGGGAGGTTGAAGCAAAGGTCAACTTGGCCTTAGAAGGGGTAACGCCCCTGCCCAGTGGCCCAACGAATCAATTATTCGTGCCTGAGGGAGTTCGGTCCAACGTTATTCGATGGGGTCATGGTACCAATGTAGCTTGTCCAGGAGTCAATAGAACCCCGTTTTTGGTTGAGCAACGGTTCTGGTGGCCCGCTATGGAATTCGTATTGGATTGTTCGGTTTGTGCCATGGGTAAGACTTCCTATCGCTCCCGAAATGGGTTACTCCAACCGCTACATTTATTTCATTCTTATTATACTATAACCCATTAGTATATTTACTGACATATCACTTGAGACTTACTGATATAAATATTATATTTAAACTTTATTTGGAGTTCTTCTTTATTGCACAATGCAAATTTTTTAATATTTAACCTAAAATGTCTTTAATGTCGATATTACTAAGTGCAGACAAGTAGGACAGGAGCAATCGAGCAATAATAAACACTCTGCTTATATGACAAATTTATTTAGGAATAGAGGAAAACAGAGCAGGGAAGCAAATAGTTTTCATTTACACTTGTCACTTGGAATACACCAGATTTGAAAATCACTAAAATCTAATTCCCTATTGTCCATATTTTGTAGGAACCATGAGAAAATCAAACTTTATACTTATGGATCGAAACATGAACTTGTATCGCTAAGACGACTTCAGGCAATGCTTTTTCTCATGATTCTGTAGACTAGACAATTGGCTGAAACTATTCGTACATGAAGAGCACTGGTACGGCTTCTCTCCAGCATGAACTCTTTCATGTGTTTTCAGGTTCCCTGCCTGAGCGAAACTCTTTCCACAGTGAGAACACTTATACGTTTTTTCTCCAGTGTGAATTCTCTGGTGTATTTTTAAGTCGCTGGATGAACAGAAGGTCTTCTCACAGTCAAAGCACATATAAGGTCTCACAACAGTATGAAAACGCTCATGCACTTTTAAAGAGTTCAGATGTGAAAAACTCTTTCCACAAAAAGAGCAAACATGAGGCTTCACACCAGAGTGAATACTCTCATGCAGTTTTAAAAGTTCGAGTCGTGAAAAACTCTTTCCACAAAAACAAACGTGAGGCTTCACACCAGCATGAACTCTAAGGTGTTTTAAGTTTGATGCCACAGTAAATGTTTTCTCACACTGATCGCAGCTGAATGATCTCACTCCAGAGTGACAGCACAGATGATTATTGAGAGAGTTTTTCCGAGTGAAACTCTTTCCACACTGAGAGCAGGTGAACGGTTTTTCTCCAGTGTGAATCCTCATGTGTGTCTTAAGGTGATAATTATGTCTGAAACTCTTTCCACACTGAGAGCAGCTGAAAGATCCTTCAACTGCATATTTTCCAGCTTGCTTTTGGGTGAAATTCTTTTCAGTCTGTGAAACGACTGTGTTTCCATCTTCATATTCTATCTTCTTTTGAAACTGATGCATTTTGTCTTCATTCACATCCATCACATCTATAAAAATAAATAATAATAATTCAAGGAGCCCCAAATGATCAAGGTTTTTATCTTAATGTTCATATTTAAAGAGAATGAAGGAAAACACCAACCTATTTGTTCCTCTGTCTCTTCATCTTTTACTCTGCAGGGTTCTTCCTTAATCTCCATCTTTACAATAGTATGTCTGTAGTTTATCCTAGAGTAATTCCTCCTGCTTGCTTCTTCTTCTCCTGTGGGAAGATGGGAATATTCCCAACATTTAAACTCTCATGAGCGCTGTGGGAGCGACTTCACTGACTGAAAGTGTGAATTGTGAATCACTCGCAATTAAGTGCAAATAAACTTAGTGAAAGTGGTAAACAGAGGGGCCGGAGATAACAGGCAAAATTGAATGAATAAAATAATAAATGAATGAGTCATTTATATAGCGCTTTCATTTGTACTACTGTACACCCAAAGCGCTTTATACTCGTGTCAGGGATCTCTCCTCAACCACCACCAGTTTGGTGTACAAAAGGAGGAACAGGGGAGGAGGAGGGCTGCTGCAGGAACTAAAAAGGGGGAGAGGTAAGCTGTTGGTTTTATACCTTGGTTTTAATTGAAAGATTAGATTGCCGTACTCCTCCCAAAATTGTGTTTAATAACTTCACGAGTTTGTGTGAACACCACACTAATACTGTGTTTGACCCCCTTTCGCCTTCAGAACTGCCTTAATGCTACGTGGCATTGATTCAACAAGGTGCTGAAAGCATTCTTTAGAAATGTTGATGCTCATTTTGGTTAATTTTCCTGACCGACAATCGATGCTCATTAATCGATTATTAACTGTTAACTAGTAAGATTATAGTATTGAATTGCATTACATAAAAATACAATTGAAGAGTGTCTGTGACCTGGTAAAAATACTTTTTTTTTCGCGTGTTTATTTTATTGTGCAAACAACAGAACATACAGAACAGCTCAACAACAGAACCTGGATTCACACTAGAGCCATGCATTTATGCCCGAGCCCGACGGGACCCGACATTGGGCCAATTTTCACGTCATACCTAAACGCGAGCTGGGCTTCGGACCTTTTTTAGGCTTATCCTTCGTTTTATATTTATTTTATTATTTAAAAGAAACAATGTGCTGCGCTGGTGGAAAAACACGAGACTATAATAGCTTACGCAACTGTCAAGACATGGCTCACACATATAGAGTCCAGCAGCAGCACGCATTTCTTCAGCTGCTAGAGTTATGGCCTTTAAAACTGGTTCCTTCATTCGTTTTCTCTGAGCAGGTAGGCTATCTATCTGATTGCAAAATGACCAGGAGTAGGCATAAATGCCTTCCAAGATTCTTTCAAGTTATATTTAATTCTGATTACTCAAACAAACCAATTCAGAAGGTGGTCTGAAAGCATAGATATGAAGGTGCTACTGTAACACGCATTGCCACAAATGCTGCATCAGCCTGCCTCAGCTCGTCAAAAATGCCTTTTACTGTGGAGGTAATATCATAGTATGCTAGTAGCCTAGGCTAAATTAACTAACATTGTGATGCTTGAAGTATTATATATATGGATTTTATTATAGGCAAGACAAGTCAAGAGTTGATTTGAGAGGCTAAATGTATTAAACATGTGGTTAACCGCTGCGCCACCAGTTCTCCCTCAAGTTAGTCCCGCTGCTGCTGCTGTCTGGGTTCCTTCTGTAGTGCCTACTCCCACTGTTGCTCGGTGTCTGTGTCATCCGAAGCAATCCAAGTTTTTGATTTTTATTTCTGTGCCCCTGAGAGTACGGACCCACAAAAGGGGTTTAGAATGTTTATGGACGTGACATAACTGCCAGATTCAAACTGTGTTTTTTTGCGCTTTGGTTGGGGCGGAGACAGATGCAGATGCGCTCAGCGCTTGACATATATTATATATCATGCTTTGCAGATGATCAGTGTTTTCAACCACATAATGTTTATTTTAGGTTTTTAAACATTTAAATACACATAAGTACTAGTAAAACAATACATTTAGAGTTTGTAGAATACACTGGTGTATATGGAAGCAGCAATAACAATCCATTCAAATATAATTTGCCGACATGTTTTATTCATATCAGATACACATAATAATTATAAAGTTTACTGGATTCTTCTCCCAGTTCACCGGTCATTTACTTGTTTCATGAGATGAATTTACTTGCTGTAGTAAATCCGAATGGCAGGACTCTGAACTGCGGTGCATTTGTTCAAAGGTGGCATGCCCATCTCATACACATTATAGATCAAAATCAAGATAATTTATAAAGGTTTTTAAATGGCAAAACACACCCACAATTGGATTATTAGATAGTTGATGACATTGTAAATTTGCAAGTTTGTCAATATTTTGAATAAAAAAATAAAAAAACAAAAGCGATACGAGTCTATCATACAGTGATATTTGTACATGTGCTTTTTGAAATCCAATGCTAAAAATAACAGTACAATAAGCTTTTTCTGAGAATGGCATTATATTTATTGAAGACAAAGAGCAGCAACGTTTGATGGTGGAGACACATTAGGAGAACCCAAAGTCCCACAACACATTCTTTTGCAGTTAGTTGAGAAACTGCGACCAACATTAGAGGCAAATTATCTGTCATGGAGCAATCATTAAAAAGGTTCCCTATATCAGTAATTGTTTCTCGTGGGGTCGGAAGGTATTGCCATCATGTACAGGGGCTAGTCAGTGATTTTATTGCCGTCTGTCTCCCAGCACCTGCGTAAAAATCCCTGGCCGAATTACCTACTGCTTTTGACAAACACCAAGGTCATGTGGTGATGTAATAGCTGTTCGTATCCACATCTCTGAGTTTTCAAGAATATATCACTTCAAAAATCACTTTATAATCATTTATCAGAGTACCCGCCTTGCTGAAGTAAATGCTTTTCAATGGAGAGCGACTAGACTCTATGTACAAATGAAATGTATGAAAGTCTGGTAAAACCAGGCTAGAAGGATGAAGGGTTGCGTCCTATAATTTATCTAAGGATCCTGAACCGGTCTCCGGAACCAGAAGGAGATTCAGGTTCAGGATGCTGACGATTCCTGCCATTTTGAAACCGATCCAGTCTGAGGACTGGTTTGTCAAGATAGATCTGAAGGACGCATACTTCCATATCTCCATCCTTCCATGTCACAGGAAGTTCATGAGATTTGCCTTCGGGGCAAGGTATATCAGTATCAGGTTCTTGCCTTTGGCCTAGCTCTCTCCCCCCACATTTTCACCAAATGCTTGGATGCAGCACTGGCTCCGCTGAGACTCCAGGACACCCGAGTGCTCAATTATATAGATGACTGGCTCATTTTGGCCAGTCAGGGAGCAGACTTCCTGTCAAGGCCGGGGCTTAGGCCTGGGTAGTGGCGACTCCACCCTCAGGTGGTGGAGGTCATGTGCAAGAGGTTTGGCCCAGTGGAAGTGGATCTTTTTGCGTCTCGAGAGACGTCCCACTGCGGTTTTCTCAGTCATTCGGCTCCGCTAGAATTGGATGCCATGATGCAGACGTGGCAGAGGCTGCGTCTTTCCACATTCCTCTGAGGAGGGATCTACTGTCTCAGGCAAGGGGCACATTATTTCACCCCCGGCCAGAGTTGTGGAACCTCTGGGTCTGGCCCCTGAGAGGGCTCAGTACCTAGGAGAGGGCCTGTCAGCAGTTGTTGTGGAGACCCTTCTCAGCTACAGGGCTCCGACTACACTGAAACTGTAAAGCCTGAAATAATGTGTTCTCCACTTGGTGTAGAGAGTGTGAGGTGGACCCAGTCAAATGCCCAGTAGGCTCAGTTCTGGAGTTTCTCCAAGATCGTTTCTCTGTCGGTCATTCCCCGTCCAAACTTAAGGTATATGGGTCATAGGGTCTTAAGGTATAAGCCATAGGGTCCTTCAGCTCGCCTGTAGATGATAGGCCTCTGGGTAAGCACCATCTGGTTGTACAGTTCCTCCGTGGGCTCGGAGGATGAGACCTGCGACTCCGTCCAGGACCGGGCAGTGGTGCTCGAAGGGCTTGTTGAGGCCCCCTTTGAACTGCTGGAGTCAGCTGATCCTAAGACCGTGACCTTCAAGGTGGCCTTTCTGCTAGCCATAACCTCTGATGAGAGTGGGGGATCTCCAGGCTCTAGCTGTCATGCCACCCTGCCTGGAGTTTGCCCCTGGCAGAGTCAAGGCCATTCTGCGCCTTAGGCCGAGCTTCGTGCCCAAGGTGCCATCTAACGTAGCCAGGTTAGTGGTTCTGCAGGCTTTTCATCCTCCTCCTCACACGATGATGGAAGCGAGCAGGCTTCACCTGCTCTGTCCAGTTAGGGCATTGAGCATTTATCTGGAGGAGTCTGGTCAGTGAAGAAAATCAAACCAGTTGTTGGTGTGCGTCGCCCCACCCAAGAGAAAGGGCTGCCTGCTGCGAAGCAGACAATCAGTAAATGGATTGTCCAGGCTATAGCCATGGCTTATCGGGTGCGCAAGTTCCGTCGATATAGGGAACGTCTCTGGTTATAACTATAACCCTTGTTCTCTGAGAGGGAGCGAGACACTGCGTCTCGTCGCCACACCTCGTCTCGCCAGAGCACCAGCTTTATCGCGAAAGAGCTGTATGTGCCATGTGCCGGCGTCCCTTTGTAGCTTCAGGGTCAGCGTCACGTACTACGTCATTACGTTCCACCAATCATGTATGGAGAGATTTTTATTCATGCTTCAGACACTGGTGTGTTCCTCTCAGGGAACAAGGGTTATAGTAATAACCCGAGACATTTTTACTGCTGCTGTATCACTAGGGTAATTTTAACCACTGACTCCTCAAATTTTTATCCTTTGGAAGTGTTTGCGGAGAGAAAACATCGTCTTCTGTACCCTTACAATAATGCAAATACGGTAATTAAATGACGCAATATTGATGTGCGCTTGCCCAGTGCCTGTAGTTGTATCCCTTAACTCTTTCACCGTGCTGGACATTGTTTGATGACATCACCGTTACAGAAAATATACGGATTGGCTGTAAACACGAAAACGTAAGATTGTCGTTTTCAGATTTATCCACTCTGGGATCCGGTTTCAGAAACTATCGGATTCATGCTTCCAAAACACCAGATTCATGTGGACGAAACGCTGATACAGTACAAAATGTATACATATACAGCTAAACACGTCTCCGTGTGGACTGGGCTTAAGTCTCTCTTTCTCTCTTCTCAATTGATCCGCTTCTGCTTATATTTCAACTCCTCCCCTTAATTCTCCAATCAAATCAAGCATCGTTAGATTGAATACACCTGGCTGTATCTGTCGAAACGATTGAAAGAACGAGACTAAAGCCCTATTCTGACGGCAATTGTTTCTTGTAGTCTTTTCCTCATTTACAGGGGTTAGTCTGTGATTTTATTCCCATTGAAATCCAGAATGTCAGTGATTTTCTCCCACCACCTGCGTAAAAATCGACTGTTTTTAGACAAACACCAAGGTCGTGCGGTAACTTAATTGCCGTCCGAATCCACATCTCTACGTTTTCAAGAAGAGATCGCTTCAAAATGAACTGTTTATCCTTTTTGACCCCTGCGGAGAACCATATTGTTGCGCTTTGCTGTAATTTGAGTGCATTTTAAAGATCTAGCCTTCACTTAAATGGTGGACAGTATTTACAAGAATAATCTCTCATCACTGCTCGAAAGAGAAAGATAGAAAAAAAAACACATTTGAAATGGACTGTTATTACAGCAGTAATTAACGTTATATTTGTTATATAACGTTAGAATTTCCGCTCATTTCCACATTTTTAAAATGACTTTTTTTTAAACAGGAGATTTAAATAGTTAATAATTCCCTATTTTTAAATTAAATGATTTTATTCTTATTATTCCAAGCATTTGACATTTTTACAGCAGAAAATCATCAATGAATCAATCAACCAATCAATGTTTATTTATAGAGCATATTTAAACACAACCAAGGTTGATGCTGTACAAAGTATAAAAGAAAACAAAGTCAAACAAAAAATGAAGTAAAAGAACAAGAATAGGCACACAAATAAATAAATCAACAATAAACAAGGAGAGCCAAGATAGCTTACTAAGCAGTGTTAAAAGCCAATGAAAATAAATATTAAATAAATATGTCTTGAGATAAGATTTAAATGTATTAAGAGAAGGAGTGACCCTAATATAGGGAGGAAAGCTATTCTAAAGTTTGGGTCCAGCAGTAGCGAATGCACGATCGTCATGATTTTTAAGTCTAAGGCCCCATTTACACTGCATGGTTCAAGTGACCCAATTCCGATTTTTTTCCTCTTATGTGGCACAGATCGGATATGACATGTGAACGTGTAAGCAGTAAAAAAAAACGCCTGAATTTCGATATCCTCAGATCGGAGTCAGGCCTCACTCATATGTGGGAATAAATCCGATATGACTCGCATGCGTGCATTAGCGTCTGCCATGTAAGCGGTCAAATCAGATATTCCCCAGTAAATGCGAGTCGTACGTCATTGAAAAAAAGGACGGAGGCGAAAGACGTCAACTCAGGTGGACACAAACTGCGATCCTGTGTTGCCAAGTCCGCGGTTTTCATGCGGAACAGGACTACTTTAACACAGTTGAGACCTTGTGCCATCATTTTGTCTGCGTCCATTGCATATCGCGCTGTTTTACTTCCTTTCACCGGTTAAGAACGTCTTGGGCTGTTTTGCCAGTGTACAGTGTAAATGCAAATATCGGATACGGGTCGCTTTTGAAAAGATGACGTAAGCGGGTCGTCAAAAAAAATCGGATATAGTCACCAAATCGGAATTGTGCATCAAGACCTGCAGTGTAAATGCAGCCTAACTCTGTCAATCATTCGACTGAGCACGTGAGCAGCGTTCCCAGTTGCGCAGGATCACAAAACTCGCTCCTCCACCGGGAATAAATCGCCATCGAGGTGGCATTCAAATTTATTTTTACAGACGTCCACATGAGAAACAGTTACCGTCCGATTAGTGATTTCGACAACTTTGGGCAATGCTTTTTCACATGAGTCTGTAGATTACATGATTGGATGAATCTCTTCCCACATGAAGAGCACTTGAACGGTTTCTCTCCAGTGTGAATTCTCTCATGTTTTTTCAGGTTTCCTGCCTGAGTGAAACTCTTTCCACATTGTGAGCACTTGTACGGTTTCTCTCCCGTATGAATTCTCTGATGTGTTTTTAAGTGGTCTGATGTAATGAAGGTCTTCCCACAGTCGGAGCATATATAAGGTCTCAAATCACTATGAATACTCTTGTAATGCTCTTGTAAACTTTGCAGTTGTGGGAAACTCTTTCCACATAAAGAACAAAAGTGAGGCTTCATAGCAGTATGAACTTTAAGGTGTCGTTTTAAGTATGATTGCACAACAAATGATTTATCACACTGATCACAGCTGAAGGGTCTCACTCCAGAGTGAATATGCAGATGCTCTTCGAGAGAGTTTTTCTGAGTGTAACTCTTTCCACAGTGTGAGCACTTGTACGGTTTCTCTTCAGTGTGAATTCTCTGGTGTGATTTTAAGTTGCTGGATGTAATGAAGGTCTTTCCACATTCAAAGCACACATAAGGTCTCACACCAGAATGAATACGCTCATGCGCTTGTAAATTTTGCAATTGTGGGAAACTCTTTCCACATAAAGAACATATGTGAGGCTTCACACCAGCATGAGTTTTAAGGTGTCTTCTTAAGTATGACTCGACAACAAATGTTTTCTCACACTGATCACAGCTGAACGGCTTCACTCCAGAGTGACAGCGCAGATGATCATTGAAAGAACTTTTATAAGTGAAACTCTTTCCACACTGAGAGCATGTGTATGGTTTTTCTCCTGTGTGAATCCTCATGTGAATATTAAGGTTTCCTTTATGTATGAAACTCTTTCCACACTCAGAGCAGGTTAAAGATCCTTTAACTTTTCCAGATTGTTTCTGTGTGAAACTCCTTTCAGTCTGTGAAATGACTGGGTTTCCATCTTCATTTTTGAAATAATTCGGTTTTTGCTGCTTGTCTTCATTCACTTCCACCGGGTCTAAAATCAACATATTAAATACCCATAATTCAATAAAAGGATAAATGAGAAAAATAAATCTAGATTAATACTAGTATATGTTAAGATGCATCGTTATATTTAAGGTTTCATCTTATTCCTCATTTAAGAGAATTAAGGAAAACACCAACCTATTTGTTCCTCTGTCTCTTCATCTTTTATTTTACAGGGTTCTTCCTTAAACTCCATCTTTACAATAGTATGTCTGTAGTTTCTCCTGGAGTAATTCCTCCTGCTTGCTTCTTCTTCTCCTGTGGGAAGATGGGAATATTCCCAGCATTTAAACTCTCATGAACGGCTGTGGGAGCGGCTTCACTGACTGAAGGTGTGAATTGTGGTCGCTGTTGCTCATTTAGCAGATGATCATCACACTTACAATCACTCGCAATTATCCAGGTGGAAAGGTTTACTCAAATAGTCATTTAGAAAAAAATATATATATAATTTATATAAAAATATAAATTTATTTAAAAAACAATATAATTGACTAATTGTTGCTCTTACACGGGATTAGATTTATAATATGTTGATTGAATTTAAGAAATTGTGAGGATTATGTTCAAACATTTTCTTGCAACAGAACATAATTCAGGCTCTAAATAATGAAATCAAACTAGTGTTGTGTTCGCAAGTTGTAACTTATCTCTTTAAAGGGGTACTTCAGTGCTGGGAAGATTAATCTGTATTTAAACTGTGTCATTAATGTAGTAGAAATGTGAAATTATTTTTTAATTTGGTGCTTTCTAGACTGAGAAAACACAGAAAATGTATTTTTGTCTCATGGGGATGAAAGACTACAATTCCCAGAATGCTTCGCTGCCCTGTGAGGCCTGTCAGGAGTGGCCTATGAGGCCACTCCTGAAGCCACCGCTACTGAATCACTTTTACTTTCCCACCACCGCGTTCACAGACACTACAATTGAAAACTGAAAGTGTCTGTTCAATACATTGAGGAAGTGTCAGCACAAACGCAGCAGGAGTCAGATAACACGCATCGTGATGAGCTCTCGTCATGAGAGCTGAGGTAAACGTGTCCACGCTTGTGGCAGTCGTTCTCAGCGCGTGTTCAGTCTGGTGCGTTTTCAGTTCATGCCTTTGGAAGATTAACTTACATAGGAATTAACTTGAGAAGATAAAATACTCTGCTCTGCCGGCCGCACCGTTTCCATGAATGCTGAGCCGAGCCGAGCTGTGAGTGCGACCCCATCCCCCATGTGCGAGTTGAATACATGAGGAAACAGCTCCCTCTGCTGGCTGTAGTCTTTAGCATTTGGCCAAACATTTTACCGATGAGGCAAATCGATGATATTTGCGTCTCTGGAATAATTTTTCTAGGGATGTCCCGATCAGTTTTTTTTGACCTCGAGTCAGAGTCATTTGATTTTGAGTATCTGCCGATACAGAGTCCCGATCTGATACTTCTATAATACATTAAAAAAAATAAAGAAGAGCGAAAAAACGAACCAGGATGTTTCTTATTTTTTTATTTTATTCACCTTATTTTAACATTCAACAACTCTATAACAAACAGAGCACTTCTGTGAGGTAGCTTGAACAATCAAGTAATAAATAACATAAATTCTTCACTTTTGGATTTTAGTGCAACTGTAAATATAAAAAAGTCTGGGACCGGAGTTGCGCAGAGCAGGAAGTACAGCTGCGATATCAAAAGCCCGCCCATAATCTCACAGATGCAGAACAATTAATTATGTTGGTGTAAAATAAACAGTTATGGAAATTAAATAATCTGCTCCCAAAAATCCTGAAAAAAGTTTGTTAGTGCCTCAGTGACAACTTCACTCAGAGAAGACGTCAGTCTCAGCTGTCAATCATGACGTCACACAGCTGGTTTTATAGCATCAAATAACTAACTAAAACTAAACTTATTTAAAAAACAAACACTTGAAATGAAATCATCGTGATGATAACTGCCTACAATGACAAACTAACTTTGGGGGAAAATATTTGAAGTGTAATTTGATTGAAGTGTAATTAACAATGCTTTTCAGGTTTTTATAGGTCTAACATTAGTTTTTAGGTAGAGAAATTGAATACAGTAGGCTAATCAAATGTAAAATAGCTGCATATGTAACTGTTAAATTAAAGAATAATCCTTTAAAAAGTTATTCAATCAAGAGCAGTGAGTGATTCCTTATCTTTTGTTTAACATTAAACAGACAGCAGTAAAGGCTACTGCCCCTTTAAGACCTAATGGAAGGCTCTGCGTCGTCTTTCTCGACTTAAGTCCTCTTAAGGCATATTCAGACTATGTCTGCTTGGATACTCATCAAGATGGACATGTTGACATACTTCTTGTGTGAGTTTGTCCGTTTAAGCACAAGACTTGAAAGAGAACTCAATATATGCGCGCTGTGAGACGACTGCGTGCTTCCGGATGATGTACAAAGACAGATCAGCGCGCGCGGTCTCATTTGCGTCTTCTAGCGAATATACCTGGGTGATGACTGTGAAAATGACTAGTCATATTTGAACATACGGCAGCACTCGTATGCATTGAACAAAGTTTACACAGATAGACCGTTTTGCCCACGTTTTTCTTTTATTAGCGCTGTAGTAATGTATCAATAAGGAGCCAGCACGTGTATCCATCTACAGAAACATACATGTGGCAAGGGGGCGTGGTTCAGCGAGGTCTGCAGCGGGAGAGAGAGCCGCGGGACGAGCGGTAAGTGAGTGGGTTGGACGCAGATTAATAACACCTGTCTCTCGTTCCAGTAATGAGCGCGGAGAGGGTATAAGACATCAGTGGAACCGGAGACCGAGGAGAGAGAGAGGGACTGCTGACGCGACCCACACACGGACAATAGCTGTGTCCCAAAGTGAAGTGCGCGCACTTCGAAGGCCGCATTTGAAGTGCGATTACGTCATACCTGCACTACGAAGACTGTCCCAAAGTGAAGGCTGCACCCTCTGAAGGCCGCATTTGAAGTGCGATTACGTCACAGCGGCACTACGTAGGCTGTCCCAAAGGGAGAGCTGCACCTCTGAAGGCCGCATTTGAAGTGCGATTGCGTCACAGCGGCACTACGTAGGCTGTCCCAAAGGGAGAGCTGCACCCTCTGAAGGCCGCATTTGAAGTGCGATTACGTCACAGCGGCACTACGTAGGCTGTCCCAAAGGGAGAGCTGCACCTCTGAAGGCCGCATTTGAAGTGCGATTGCGTCACAGCGGTGCGACGAAGGCTGCCGCAATTCATGAGCGACTTCAAAATGCGCCCTTCGGTTCTCAGGCAAAGGAAGGGTACAGCAGATGGGACCTTCTCATAACTTCGCAGCCTTCCCTATCCCAGAATTCATAGCACACTGGTGACTACAGGATTTGACTGGTCCGCATTCCCGCGGCACTCGATCAGATTCCAGTTAAAGACGGTAGCGGTCGGTAACTCAAGTGTAGCCTGGGTACTATTGAACACAACAGCGCAAGCGCTAGAAGTAAATAAAACGTCCAACGTTAGTGCATTCACACAGTTCCCAGTTCCCTGCCCTGAGCAAGATGAACTTTAATTTCCCCAATTTTTAAATGCTATTTATTTCTCAACCATCTCAAGAAGATGAATCAGTCCATTATAACCATTTTCGCTGTTTCTTTTTTTTTTTTTTTGCCCATACACTTTTTTTAAATAGCCTTCAAAATATAATCTGCGCGGCGCTGTATTTTCGTCCTGCTCCCGCTATACCGCACCGCACCATTCCGCTCGCGCAAAATTCACTCCGTGCTCACCCGCTATAAATTATTTTATTCCCGACCCGACTGATCCAGCTAAATTTAGATTTTGTTTCCAGAATCTATCTTTTAAATTTCCCTTACAGAAAGAGAGACACTGGATAGGAATTGTCCGTGCAATCATTTATTTTTCTTACAGCCTATTGTAGCCTAACAAATAGATAAAACAAATATCACAGAAAAATAGGCTAAATCAAATGTGACATCTGTCACTCAGAATTATAAGAAAAAATACAAACAAACGAAAACTGCTGACTTAGATGCTAAAATAAAGTTTATATATATATATATATATATATATATATATATATATATATATATATATATATATATATATATATATATATATATGAATGAATGTTCACTGACGACGGTCAACATCGATCCTCCAAAGGCTGAATGCGTGGCATTTTTTATGCTAAATTAAGTTATTTGTAAATTAAATGAACTGCTGTCTATTGTTCATTTTCGTTAACTTCAAACGTAGGCTAAATTAAAGAGAAGTGGTTTTTCTATAGCCTAGCTATTGTTTATTTTTGTAATGCACGTTATAATTTGTAGCTACATTAAACACATTTATGTTTATACATATATTTTCTTGTCATGTAATTTAAAATGTGTAAATGAAAATAAATTGGTCTATTAGCCTACGTAGGCTTTTTACAATATAGCCTATTTATAGACCAATAAAATAACTTAAGTTTAACATTAGAAACAACAATTTTTTATTATCAGCCAAACCAGAAGAAAACACTTTTCTACACTTTCACACTTTCATTGCGCTGAGCGGGAGAAGCTGGAGCTGGACCGGGATGGGGAATAATGCCCAATAGAGACTCTGGTAAGGCCTGAGCGGGACATCATCTTCTGGGATGAGTGCATATTTCCACTGTCCGCAGCTTTGCGGGGCCGAATCGGTCGACGGCTGCATGGCATGCCATAAAAAATGCATCTGAGATGATGAGTTGAATAAAAATAGCCTAAGTAGCTAGGCCTACTTAAAAAAAACAAAAAAAAAAAACAAAACTTGGACGTATATAGGCTAAATGTTTAAAATATATTGTAACAGTTACATTTAACATAATAAATAAACTGTTAACTAATATTTGCAATTTGACAATATTTAACCGGCTACAGATTTACATGCTTATGGTCCAGCCCATCGTCGCAGGCTTTGAAGCATGTCAAAACCCAATAGAAAGCTCAAAAAAAGTATATATATATAAGTAGTAGTATATGCTCCATTTCTCTTTTTAAAATCTCCTCACGAACGTCCGCTGTCAGTTGTCAGAACCTGCTCCATTAACGGCGCTTTGGTTCATTGTTGCCAAGTCTGGAATGGGGTTGCATTTAGGCTACTGTTGCTTTGGGGTGTTTGTAGCCTCCACAGGTTAAAGGGGTACTTCAGCGCTGGGAAGATGAATCTGTATTTAAACTGGGTCATCAATGTAGTAGAAATGTGAAATTATTTTTGAATTTGGTGTCTTCTAGACTGAGAAAAGACAGAAAATGTATTTTTGTCCCATGGGGATGAAAGACTACAATTCCCAGAATGCTTCGCTGCCCTGTGAGGCCATTCCCAACACCACCAACTTCATTACTGTGACTGAGTTAGAAGACACTACAATTAAAAACTGAACGTGTCTGTTCAATATAATGAGTGAGTCACCGCGCGAGTGTCACAGCACTGAGCACTAACTGCAGGAGTGATGAGAGCTGAGGTAATCACGACTACATTCGCGGCATACATTCACACAGGAGTTCAGTCTGGCACGCGTTTCAGTTCATGCCTTTGCAAGCTTAACTTTCATAGAAATGAATTTGAGATGTTAAAAGACTTACATTGCACACCATAGCTCCGTTTAAATGATCCTGTCTGCAAGCTGAGCTCTCCCTGCCAGCTGAGTGTTATCTCCCATCCCCCATGCGCAGATTCAAAAAATGCGGAAATAGCTCCCTCTGCTGGCTGTAGTCTTTAGCCTCTGGGCAAACATTCCTCCTATGATGCAAAAATCGTCATTTTGCATCATAGGAGGAATTTTTCCAGAAATAAAATGCATAAATCTCTCGTCTCAGGGAGATATGAGGGGGGAAAGCACAATAATTTGAATATTCTCCAGGGTTTCTACTGATACAAAGCCATATGCTAATCGCTGAAGTAACCCTTTAAGTTGTCTTTACTTAAGCAATATTTTTACTGCCCGCGCCCCGCATTTTGGGATATTTTGGCCAATTCTGGCTGTGATTCCGATACTTTTGAATAACAATTGTAGGGGTTTTATTATTCAGACCTGGCAACCCTGTCCCTCGGTTCGCCCTTCGTGCACTTCGTGCACTTTGAAGGCGTGGCCTGGTCTGGCCTTCGAAGTGCATGGCCTTGGAAGTGCGCACCCTTCACTTTGGGACACAGCTATTGAGTAGTGAAACACGTTGACCCGGAAGCGGAATGTTTGAACCGGAACCCGGAAGTGACTGAGAGAAATACACACTGACAAAGAAGTGTGCAGAGACTGAGTTTTTGTTTATTTAATAAAGAGCGTCAGCAGTCAAGCCGACCCCCTTGTCCTCTTCCTTCCTCACAAAACGAACTTTATCACAATACATAACGCATTATTTTCAAGTTACAACCCATATTATTGATGCGTCATCAGATGCGAGATGAACCGCGGTGCAAGTGCGCACCGTTTACACGGTAACCCGGAATATACATCCGAGTCCTGATCATAAATCTCTCGTCTCAGGGGGATATAAGAGGGGGGAGCACGATCATTTGAATATACTCCAGGGTTTCTACTGATAGAAAGCCATATGCTAATCGCTTAAGTAACCCTTTAAATATTTTAGCTCTATATTTCCAGCACTGTTAAACTATCAATTCAAATAAACTAAACAGTATCAAACACATATTCAAACAAGACATTTCTGTATGTTTTACCCATTTTAGAACATAATACGGACACATGGCCATTTCTAGCCATTTTGACACACTAAAGGTGTAATCCTTATTAACGCCTTAAAAACAACAACATTGGTGTATTCATTTTAATCCTTATTAACAAATACATACAAATATATATATTTATTTGTTAATAAAGATTAAAATGAATAGCAGTAATACAACTGTGTAGCCACTAAATGATTACCATCAGAGGGCTGTCATTTCATCAAAGACTACTGTGTCCCAAAGTGAAGGGTGTGCACTTCGAAGGCCATGCACTCCGAAAGCCAGGCCTGGCCACGCCTTCAAAGTGCACGAAGTGCATGAAGCTGCACGAAGGGCAAACCGAGGAATAGGATTGCCATGTCTGAATAACAAAACCCCTCCAATTATTATTCAAAAGTATCGGAATCACGGCCAGAATAGGCCAAAATATCCCAAAATGCGGGGCGCGGGCGGTAGAAATATTGCGTAAGTAAAGACAACTTAACCTGTGGATTATAGGCTCCAAACACCCCAAAGCAACAGTAGCCTAAATGCAGCCCCATTCCAAACTTGGCAACAATGAACCAACCGTCGTTAATGGCCTAGCAGGTTATATATATATATATATATATATATATATATTAGGGGTGTAACGATACGCGTATTCGTATTGAACCGTTCGGTACGAGGCTTTCGGTTCGGTACGCGGTACGCATTATGTACCGAACGGTTCTTGGACTAATTAATTAGATTTGGAAAATAAAAAAGTGTGTGAAATATAATAATATGCGTTCAACAAGGTAGCCCAATAACCAAAACGACATAACAGGCAATGCCCCTGACACCGCCGAAGTGAAAGAAAAAAAAAAAAACACCAAATATGTTTTAGGCTGCTCAGCCAGGTGCTCGCTTACTCAGTAGGCTACGCGCTGAATGCTCGTGGCAAAATGGCTATTGCGTTTAACAAACCAGAAATAGAAGATCCTCCAATAACCAACAGGTCTGATGTTTGGGTGAACTTTGGATTATTTGTAAGCTATAATGGTGTTGGCAAGAGCGATGGATTAAAAAACAACGGTATGTCGCATTTGCTGATGGTACAGCAGCGGGAATAATTCATGTCATGTCAATCAACTCATTTACGCCGACAACAAGACGATAAAAAGAAGAAACAGCCACAAACTATCCCACAAACTATCCCCGCAGCATTTAGACAGACATTTCCAACTTATTCAAATGGCAAAAGACATCACCGCGGCGAGTGGTCCATTTATAGCCGCGGATATGAGACCTAACGCCCGTTTCACACATACTCCGTCTGCAGTGCGCGTGCGTTGCGTATTTTTTTCCGTACCCATGTTAACGGATGACAGCTTTCACACTGCACGCGGATGCGGTCCGTCAGTGCGTTCCAGGTGCGTTGCGTCTGCAGCAGTGCACGGATCGTTTTCGTACCGAGTCTATTGTTTGCTGCGCTGCACTGCTGCATTAAAGCTACAGAACATTGTTCGCATTAAAATAAACATGTGCTGACGCGAAAATCTAGTAATTTCACCACAGATGCATATCATTTAAAATATACTCTTGTTTCAAAGTCAACACATGGCTTTTTTTTTCTCAAGTAAAGCAACAAAACGACACCTTACCTGGCATTTAGGTTAAAAAAAAAAAGTGCCATAATGGATAGCACTCGTCCTTTCTTGGAGGTGAAAAGCAAAGTTCTTTTTGACCTGCAGGATTTCTTTTAAAAGGGTGTAAAAACGAAAGAAAAGACGAGAGTCGGCTGTTTTTGAATAGACTATTGTAAGTTTCTAATTTAAAATGTTTGTGATTTAAGGCTATAAACTATGTTTAAATGTTTTGCCACTTGTGTGAGCTAAATCTAAAGTATATAAATATGAATAAATTAATTTAATAAAATGTTGTTTAAATCTAGTAGGCTACTTAACCTGACTTCTATTAAAGAGTAAACAAAGAGAATTGGAATTCTGACGAGGCATGTTCAGTAAAAACTTTTGGATTTTAAATAAAAAATAATGAATCAATGCTGTGTTTGTGGTATGCAACAGCGGATCAGTTGCGGACTGCGCACTACAGGGTGTGGGGCTCCTGCATCGCACACGCTAATGTAAAGAGCTAATGTCTTATTCCTGTAACTACATAGAAGATGGGTAAAGTATAGCTCCATCATTGTTCAATGTAAAAAAAAAAAAAAATCATACTTTGTTAGTTTTAATAAAAAAATAATAAAAAAAGGTAATTTATCTGCCAATTTTTTCTTTTTGCTGTAGGCCTATCTAAAACATACCGAACCGTACCGAACCGAACCGTGACACCAGTGTACCGTATCGAACCGAACCGTGAATTTTGTGAACCGTTACACCCCTAATATATATATATATATATATATATATATATATATATATATATATATATATATATATATATATATATATATATATATATAAACCTTTTATATATATATATATATATATATATTTTTTAAAGCTTTTTATAGGGTTTTGACATGCTTCAAAGCCTGCGACGATGGGAGACCGGACCATAGCATGTAAATCTAGCCGCTTAAATATTGTCAAATTGCAAATATTAGTTAACAGTTTATTTCTTATGTTAAACGTAACTGTTACAATATATTTTAAACATTTAGCCTATATACGTCCAAGTTTTTTTTAAGTTGGCCTACTTATTTTTATTCAACTCATCATCTCAGATGCATTGTCTACTTTTTATGACATGCCAGCCGTCAACCGATTCAGCCCTGCAGAGCTGCGGACAGTGGAAATATGCCCTGCTCACCCCAGAAGATGATGTCCCGCTCAGGCCTTACCAGAGTCTCTCTTGTGCATTATTCCCCATCCCCGACGGTTCAGCTCCAGCTTCTCCCGCTCAGCGCAATGAAAGTGTAGAAAAGGGTTTTCTTCTGGTTTGGCTGATAATTAAAATTTCTGCTGTTTCTGATGTTAAACTTAAGTTATATTACTGGTCTATAAATAGGCTATAGTTTAAAAAGGGTAAGCTAATGTATAGACCAATTTATTTTCATTTACACATTTTAAATTACATGACAAGAAAATATATGTATAAACATATATAAATGTGTTTAATGTAACAAATTATAACGTGCATTACAAAAATAAACAATGTAGGCTACAGAACCACTTCTCTTTAATTTAGCCTACGTTTGAAGTTAACGAAAATGAACAATAGACAGCAGTTTCTTTGTTTAATTTACAAATAACTTGCATAAAAAATAATAAACTAATACTATAGCCTAGCCATTTAAATTGTTCTGTGTCGGCCACGCATTCAGCCTTAGGAGGATCGATCTTTTGGTGACCGTCATTGAACATTTATTCATTCATTCATTCATTCATTCATATAAAAAACGTTATTTTAGCATCTAAGTCAGCAGTTTTCGTTTATTTACATTTTTTCTTATAATTCTGAGTGACAGATGTCACATTTGATCTAGTCTATTTTTCTGTGATATTTGTTCTAGCTACGGTGTTGACAGTAGGCTATACTATGCTGTAAGAAAAATAAATGATTGCACAGACAATTCCTATACCCAATGTCTCTCTTTCTGTAAAGGAAATTTAAAAGATAGATTCTGGAAACAAAATTTAAATTTAGCTGGATGAGTCAGGTCGGGAATAAAATAATTTATAGCGGGTGAGCAGGGAGTGAATTTTACGCGCGAGCGGAATGGTGCGGTGCATAGCGGAAGCGGAACAAAAATACAGCCCCGCGCAGATTTAATTTTGAAGGCTATTTAAAGAAAGTGTATGGAAAAAAGAAGAAGAAAGAAACAGCGAAAAGTGTGATAATGGACTGATTTATCTTCTTGAGATAATGGTTGCGAAATAAATAGCATTTAAAAATTGGGAAATTAAAGTTCATCTTGGTTGCTCAGGGCAGAGAACTGGGAACTGTGCGAATGCACTAAACGTTTTATTAACTTCAAGCGCTTGCGTTGTTGTGTTCAATAGTAGGCTACACTTGAGTTACCGACCGCTATAACGTCTTTAACTGGGAAATCTGATCGAGTGCCGCGGGAATGCGGACCAGTCAAATCCTGTAGTCACCAGTGTGCTATGAATTCTGGAATAGGGAAGGCTGCGAAGTTGTGGAAAGGTCCCATCTGCTGTACCCTTCCTTTGCCTGAGAACCGAAGGGCGCATTTTAAAGTAGCTCATGAATTGCGGCAGCCTTCGTCGCACCGCTGTGACGCAATCGCACTTCAAATGTGGCCTTCAAAGGTGCAGCTCTCACTTTGGGACAGCCTTTGTAGTGCCGCTGTGACGTAATCACACTTCAAATGTGGCCTTCAGAGGGTTCTGCCTTCACATTGGGACAGCCTTCGTAGTGCCGCTGTGACGCAATCGCACTTCAAATGTGGCCTTCAAAGGTGCAGCTCTCACATTGGGACAGCCTTCGTAGTGCCGCTATGACGCTGTGGTGTGCCACGCAGCTGGCACTCGTGAACGTTAATCACCGGCCCGCTCTCGCGGTCCCTCGCCCCGCTGCTTGCCACACCACAGACGCAATCGCACTTCAAATGCGGCCTTTGAAGTGCGCGCACTTCACTTTGGGACACAGCTTACATTACCCATAACCCTTTGGCCGGACTCACCATCACTCATTGTTTTCACCAGTCTCTCATTTTCCTCATTAGCTCTGCCTATATCTAGCCTTTTCACCCTGCCATTCACTGCAAAGGCTTGTTAAGTATAATACTGCATTTCTGAGGGAGAATCCCTGATCTCTTGGGCTGGGATTACTTGCCAAGTCTGTGGATTACCCTTTTGCCTGTCTCCTGCCTTTTTTGCCTGTTTGACTTCTTTCCTGTGTATAACTTTCCAATAAAATTGCATTTGGATCCCCAGCCTTCGTGTCTTAGAGCAGTATGTTACAATTAACCCATTTAAAATATATTTGTGCAATCCCTAGTTTCTCAGATATACCTAAACAATTAAAAGGGATTTAAAGGGATTAAAGAAATAAGAATGGTAAAAGAAGTTCCTGGTCTAATTCTAGCCTATATATTCGTGATGTAATCCATTTAAACTATTTGCAAATAGTATTTTATTTAATTAAAAAGATACACAAACTCTTAGTACACATTCACTTGTTTGTATGTCTGATGTCATATTTTTCAAAAACCTAACAAAAAATGTCTCTTTACATTCAGTTATGATTGACATCATTTAAATGATAGCACTTTTCAATTAGAAATGGCGAAATTACATTTAAAAAGTAGTTTGCATCCCTGTTACTGTGGGTCATTAAACATATCGATCGTAAAACAGTTGTCAAACATTAAAAGTTTAGCTACATTCTGTCGCAAATGGCACCCTAAAAACTTGTGGTCTTCCTACGAGTCTGCAATTTCGTGACGTAATGCCGCTTTGACTGTCTGGAAGAAGTCTGAGCTTGCTTTAGTGTGGCACGGCATAAGTGCGCATCAAGGGCATGTTAACCGCAAAGAGGGTGTTAGAAATGTTCGCACTATTCCTGTAACACTCTTGCTACTTTTTTTAAATGCTTTGACTCTAAAGAGTAATTTGTTCGCAGATCAGATAAGCATGCATAAAGCGGTATTCAAACTAGGAGCGACAAAGTCTTCAAAAGAAAAAAATTCTGTTGGTGACCGGTAGGGTTGGGAACCGAGAACCGGTTCTTATGCAGAACCGATACTGATTTTTGAAAAATACTGGAACCGCGCGAAATTCCTGAGTGTCGGTTCCGAAAACGGTTCTGGAGCAATGTGTGTGCGAAGCGCTGGGAGCATAGCCGCGAGCCGCACTCCCGCTCTCTCTCTCTCTCTCTCTCTCTCACACACGCGCGCACACACACACACACACACACACTGTCTTAGCGCTGCCGCCTCCCTTCCCCTCACGTCACTTTTTTAAAATCCCCCACAGCGCGAGTCCCGCAAACGCGGCGCCGAGGAGCTTGTTTGTAATCCGAGGACCATGGCTCATTAGTTTCGAAATGGTTTGGGTACAAGTTGATCGCGTTGAAAATAAAGGCATTTGTCTAGCGTTATGAGCTCATTTGAAACATTGCCGCGGCTCATTTAAGAAAATAACAGCTCTGAAGAGACGCCGCTTTAGTTCGAGGTAAGTTAGTGCTAACAATAATAAAGAAAGACGATCAACACCTTATGTGTTACCACTGAAATGTAGATATTATATTTCCAAATGTAAGCCCATCTTATGCGGAATGACGCTTCATACTGTCGTCTGCTCTGGCTCTAACCTCGAGTGTTTTAGCCTGTTTACTTTTTGCAAACCTTGTGAGCGCGCAAACGCTGCGACCTCGCCCCAAATGTTTTTATTGGTTTATTAAGTACAAACAGGAGAGTTATGAAAAATTGAGTGCGAGGGATATGTTCACTTCACACAAAAAGATTTTGGAATGAGACGGCTAACTGTAGTAGCGTTTAGTCCACTGTCTATAATAGCCTAATTTAGAGATCACTTTTTTCAGTTAACTTTTTTTTAACTTTTTTTGATCAGTTAACGTTGATACGGTCAACCATGGGTCAAACGGTCATCGGTTAACATCCCTAAAACAGATAGAGAAAATGTAATAAGACAATTTCAGAGGTGTAAATTTGAACATGTTTATTTTAATTTCCATAAATTCCATATGGCTCGATTAATCCTGTAATATATGTATAGTACAGGACTTTTTTTTTTGACATTGCCAACCTGTAAATTCATTTGAGAGCAAGTAATAAACACAAAAAAGGATTGTTTAAAGTTGCGTATTGTGCCTTTTTCCTTTACCACTATTTGTTTAATAATTTTAATGGAACTGGAATCGGAACCGGAATCGTTAGGCGGAATCGGAACCGGAACCGGAAAATTTCTCACGATTCCCAACCCTAGTGACCGGGGAGGGGGAGATCGGGGTCCAGCGACACTTGTGATTCTAGAGCAACTTCATTTAAGAGCAAAGTCATTTTAGCAGTCAGCAAATATTTTATAATACATATGGTGGCACTCAGTGTGTTGACTTAGATCCTGAATGGTTTTGAGCCCAGACAGAACACCATATATTGCTACTTGTGACTTCCAGAACTTTCGGCAAAAGTATAGTGAATATTTTACATTTTAAATTTTTTCAAAACACCAAAAAAGAAAAGACAAAATATTAGTGAACAAAAATACCATTGATTTTACTCAAAAATTTTTTTTATCTTAATCAGGCCGCCCGGGTCATTTTTGACCCGAAAGTCCTGAGTGTGACCCATAAATGAAGTACCCCATAATATATGTGTCAACGGGTTAGCCTGTTAACCTGAGGGAGGACATGTACGCACTGAAGCCCTCTTTGTTTAAATTAGCTCAATTACTGTCAGATATAAGTAATTACCTTGACAAACTATACATCATTAAAAAGATCTAAGACTAAAGTTCATTTTTTTAAAAAACTGTTTTATTCTCAAAGTCTTATTCTCATATTGACCGTAATGCGTTATGTGCCAGGAGTTATGAATATGAAAACCGGCGGCTGTGCCTTTTGATTAGGGTGACCACCTGCTAATAAGCCCAAGGGGGGACAAAGGGTATGTTTCTGAGGGACAATGTGGGACACTGCCTGGCGCGGCGGTGCCCCACCCCACGGGCAGACGGGCAGATAGAGGTTTACCCATTTCTAGCACATAGCACATTACATGGTATATTAATAATGCCCTATTCCCCTAAACATGTTTAGGCTAATTGCTGATGTATGCTCATGAATAGGCCAACCAATGTGTATTTTTAACATAATATTTTGAACATTCAATGAATTGACAGATGCACTTCCACTTTACTTTACTTATTTTTCATTACAATTTATTCCCTTTAAATAAATTATATAAAATTATAGGATTAACAGAAATTGTAGTTGCTCATTACCACAGGAACAGTAAAAAAAAATGTGTTAAGTTAAAGTTAAACTAAAAGTAAAGTTAACTCCAGAGGTTCACGGAACGAGAAGGGGAGGAAGGATGGTGAACTTCCATGTTAGTAAAGTCTGCACTGAAAAAAAAAAGCATTCTTACTAAGTATTTTTGTCTTGTTTCAAGTCTAAATATCTAAACATTCTTAAAGGGGGGGTGAAATGCTGTTTCATGCATACTGATCTTTTTACACTGTTAAAGACTTGGAATCCCATACTAAACATGGACAAAGTTTCAAAAGTTAAGGTGGACGTTTGATGGGAGTATTTCTTTGTCAAAAATACTACTTCCGGTTAGTCATAAGTTTCTGCAAGTTTTTTGCGATCATGGGTCCCTTTGACGTTAATGGGGGCGGAATTTCCTTGTATGGGCCTTACGGACAATTCTACCGGAAGAGCGTGAGAGAGAGAGAGAGAGAGAGAGAGAGAGAGCGAAAGTAACAGGCTACGCCCATCAAAGCGCTGGCTTGTAGGATGCTGGACAGGTGATGTGCACATAACAATGTCACCAAAAAAGTGCGTTTTTGGTTGCCAGACCAAGACAGTCCTGCACAGATTCCCCAAAAACCCCGCGTTAAGGCAACAGCGGATGGAATTTGCTTTTCCGGATCAGCAACTGAGTTGCGCAAAGGTTTATGTCTGTTCACTGCATTTCGGTGCCGACTGTTTCATAAACAAGGCCCAGCTCGACGCCGGATTTTCCAATCGCCTATTGCTAAAGGATGGAGCAGTCCCAACGATAAAAGTCCCAACGTTAGTACCGCAGGCGGTGAGTAAGACTGCTTCAAATGTCTGTGTTTTTGCCTATGCTCATCAAGTAACGTTAGCCCAAACATGATCACGTATAGTTAATTGATCAATGGAGCATGCGATGTGTAGTGCGTGTACATTTGTTTAGCTGGCCACTATATGTGTAACTTTATGTTTGTGTATTGTAAAAGCACTCCAAACAACAATACACAAAGAGGGGGGAAATATGTTGAACTAAACAAGCGCGCTTCTTCATTCAAATGCGCTACTATTCCGTGTCTTTCTATGTAAACACTAACTTAACTTGCCGTGCAAAACCAGTCCGCTTACTGTCTACACAAACCACGCGTAAACACACAAACACACGTGCACAACTGCACTTCCCACATGTACACTGTAAGACTGAAAAAACTAGCATATGCCGAAATGTCTGAATGAAGAACAAGGACTCTCTGAGAAAATAAAGGAAATTAACATCTGAACTGTCCCTCACACACCACTGGAGACGCAAGTCTCACCTCACTATCAGCTAATCTACATCTTTCCCTATATACCCCGTCTCCCCCAATTCCTTCCCTGTCTCATGCTGAGATCACCTGAAAATACACACAAAATCTCTATATTACAATGTCAATCCACACGATACAGTATTATATGTGTTTGATATCGTTTGAAATGTCTCAGTGCGACTGGTACAAATATCTCAACTCCACAGAAGTTAACCAAAAGATAATCAATGTTTTAAGAGTTTAAAGATATCTTTCCTTGGTGTATGGTGGGTGTGGCTTTCAGCCATTTGGCCTTTGCATCAATACAAGTCTTGATCAATGCAAACTCCCATTGTGAACTTGTGTTTACATTTGAAAGAGTTTGTGCATTTGTTTCTGGGTATTTAAGGAAATGTTGCAAACAGCTCAGGGCTTGACACTTTAAACCGGTCAGCCCGTAATGCTGGATGTCTCAAGATAGCCAGCATTATGTAGTTTTCAGAAGTCAGGTATACATTTCATTCTTTACTTCAGAGTATTTGATGTTATATATGGATTACCTTTGAATTGACTATGTAATTGGCTTTATACATTTACCTGACTGTTAAATAAATTGTTACACTTTTGATTGATTCTGACTTGCTCTGGAATTATTCAGGTTGGGTATAATTTCAACAATGGGTTAAACGGAATAATTAAATGTGTAGTTAAACTATTAAAAATGAATGACCAAATAACCAATTGGCATTCTAACCCAAATTCTAAATTATCATTAAATGGAGTCAGATAACGAGGAATTGGAATAAAATCCCCTTTTCCCCGCTGAAAAGACGAACGCGCAACGACCTTCACCCGCCGATCGTTAGCCTCCATTGGGACGATTTGGGCGGCCTTACATACACCTTACCTTCAAAGACAAAAATACGACGATATAATTCAAGTATAAATATGTAAATAACACAAGCCGCTAAGCATATTATATAGTTAGTGTATAACTTGTACCACATAGAGACGTCCTGCTCTAGTCGTTTTTGCTGCTGCTCCTGTTCAACTGCAGCCTCTGGGTCTGATTCCGGATCATAGATGTATGGCTGTATCTGATTAAAAGCCATATTTTTATTTTGAATAAAGTTTTTCCCGCTGTTAGGGATGACACAGCTTTACGACGCACTCGACTCAACACAATAGCAGCGGCGTGCACACGTCATTATTTAGCTCCGCTCACACGACACGCCCCCACCCGCTCTGCTTTTTTCGGAAAGACTCGGAACAGCGCATCTTTCTTATATAATTATTAAAAAAATAAAGACTTTTCGGAGATATGCAGGATGCAATGCTACTCTATAGGTACTCAAGATTGACATGACACTGACTGAAACTGAGTGTTTCACCCCCCCTTTAAGCAAAATAATCTGCCAATGGAGTAAGAAAAATTATCTTATTTTCTGTTTGAATTAAGATTATTTTTCTTACCCCACTGGCAGATTATTTGTCTTATTTTAAGCAAAAACTCTCTTAGTTTTGAGTTATTGGTTCCCAAAACAAGACAATTACTTTTGCTTGATATTTTTTATTTATATTTTGGCAAGAAACAAGACAAAAATACTAAGTAAGAAAAGCATTTTTTGCAGTGTGAGTGTATCGTTTGACGTCGTATTTTACTCTCCATGTCCGATTGAGAAAGACGTTTTGCAAAGGTCGCAAAAACCTCTCTCGGTTTCCACCTCAACACCTTTCAGTCACAAATATTCATTTCCCCAGTCTTCTTGTACCCACTCCTTCTCTTTTTAATTGATGAGTGCGGTGCCTAAAGACTCCATTTTTCGAATAGGAAAGTGCCCATCAAAAACTTCCAAGTGTGTCTGGTATGCACATGCGTGCGCTGTCATGACAACAACGAAAAAGTTGACAACAGCAGTTCATCTGAGGGGTGTGTGTGGCAACAGTAGCGTGCTGAACTGTCAAGTAATGTTGGTTTGGCTGCCTGAGGCACGAGGATATAGAGCGACCAATTTTTTTTTAAAACAAGCTTTAATTATGCGTGAGCTTCTCAATTTGCGGGCCGCATGAATTTGGCTTCAAACGCTGTGCGCACACGCGCTACACGGGATGGGGGGGGAGGGGGGTGGTCACCCTACTTTTGATTGTAATAAGAGCGTCATTTGCTCCCATTCATAAAAAACTCATCTGTGGTCGTCTTGAAGACTCGCGACAAAAACATCCCTCAGGCCTTTTAGTTCAAATGTGTGCAAATGTTGAGAAATGTTGATAGATTCTCATGTTTGAGTCAAATTTCTATACAGAGAAATATTATTTATTCAATCTTTACCCAAAATCCGCAGATGCATCATTAGGAGCGCTGTTATACTCTGATGTGCAGTGTTTTCAATTCATACTGGCAGCCTGAGGGCGCCAGAGACCTGTGCTGTGCGCATTCAGTCCATATATGGAACTCATGAAGAAGAGACAAAGAGTGACATTGAACTCCCTGACATAAACAAACATATCTTACAAAGATCGCTATAACATGCAGATAGACACGTTTGAAGACAATAAACACACAATCGTGACAATATATGGTTTGTCTGTGTTCTTTATGCCATGTTGGGTGTTTTCATAATATATTATACTTATAATGCAATGCTTTTTGAAAGATTTTATCAGTGTATTTTCTGTATGTAAAACACTTGACTTATGAAGTGATATGAAGCAAGTTTGGAATAAAACATGATTTTAATCATGTAGTGATGTACCTGCCACTAGGGCTGCATGATATTGGAAAAAAATTATATTGCGATATTTTTCCCCAACGATATATATTGCGATATTAAGAGCCATCAATCCAGGCTAAAGTCAATAATTAAAGTCAAAGAAATGTTGGAAAGTATGTGCAAACATGAAACTAAACCTCCAGTAGGTGGCAGCAGGTGACCGTCTTAATGAGCGAGTCACTGAGTCATTCATTCAAACGATTCATTCAAACACTGAATCGTTCACACTTGTTGCTATGAGTGAGACGGTTAAGGGTCTGCTGTGAACGATTTTCACTGCTGAAATAGAACAAAAACACTAAATATTGCATCTAAAATGTAAGTGACTAAATGTTAATTAGTTGTTTATGGAGCTGTCATATGAAATCAGCGTCACAGTCGTGACGGTATTCAGGAAAACGCTCAAGTGTTGTAATTTCTCCTCGAGAGGCTGCACGAGCGTCAACAGCGCAACCTTATTATCATCAGTTCATTATATATTATCATCCACTATCAATCGCCACTTACACTAAATTAATGCACAAACATTCTTGCATTTTGGCGATTCGCTAATTATTTTATGTTTTAATCCAGCTCTTGTCCGTCAGGCAAGTAAAATTCTTTCACTTGTCCCTTCAAAAAATACACTTGTCCCGGACAAGCGTTATTGTCGAGCCCTGCTTTGTATTCGTCGTAAAGATCATCTTTGTGGTGCCGTTTTAAGTGATCAGACAAATTGGTGGGGTTTTCTTGTTTTGTGGCCACAAGACACTCAATGCAAAGTACCTCTTTTTGTTCAACATCCTCCTTTATGTAGCCGAAATAGTCCCAAAAAGATGATTTCTGGAACTTTTTTTTGTTGCGGCAGATCCTCTTCATGGCGCATTTTAGCAGTGAATGTTTGGCCGTGAGGGGTGACGGGTGAGCAGCGGCTCAGAGAACCAATCACTGTGCAGGCTCGTGGAACGTGCATGTCACTCAAGCAACAAACTCGTGTTTACTGTGTGCTACCGTCCGTTCTCTTAAAGTCCCAGTACTAAATGAGCAGAACAGAGGGCGTGACTTGTTTCCCCCTCTCTGTGACCTGATTGGATATCCACAACTTTCCTGCAAGTTTAGTGGGCATCGCCATGACACTCGATACTTCCTTCATTCTCTACACAGTCGCGGGCAGCAGACTGTTGGTTGGATGGGCGTGTTTAATGATGGCATGTCGAAGCCCAAGCCGTCAAACAGGCGTCATCAAAAAAGGCCTACCAATGTAGGGGGGGTGGAGCATTTTCAGATTTTGATTAAAGATTCTGAAGCCAAATAATTTTTTGATGCGGATTGACTTGCACGCATGGATTGTTCACCACAAAACTAGCAATTTGCGCTTGCAAAGTAAATATGGTCAATTTTGATTTCATGAGGACTTTAATACACCATGGTCTACTACCCTTCACATCGCATGTTCCGGCGATGTGCGCGTGTGCGATAGTCACATCGCGATGTCGATGTTAAAACAGAATATCGTTCAGCCCTACCTGCCACTGAGCAAATACCTTTTTTATTTTATTTTATTTTATGTAAAACTACTGAAATGTGTATTTGTAAGAAAGGCATTTGATAGTCTCTCAGAGAAGGCGAAGTGAGAAGTTTGATAAAATAAATGAGGTTTAAATATAACAGTTTGAATAGAGAGTTGTCAGGAATTACAATGCAGACAAAGGAATAGTAATTAGAGCCATAACCAGGCCGCAGAGGTGTGAATTTGTGCTGGGGAGACAAACTGAATGGGGCATTTTGCAATGTTAAACAATAGAGGCAATACACTGAAAGAAAGCTTAAAAGAGATGGCAATTAACATTTTAAAATAAAATTGCATGATCACATGATTGTAAAACATATTCAGATTCGAAATATTACAGTCAGACTTGTGGCTTTAGCTGTAGTGCATGTCTAGATTGCTAAAAGGCCAACTTCAACTTTATTTTCATAAAGATATTTCATACAAATACATTTCTAATAACTTTACAAAACTTTGAAGCTTATTATAGCTATTTTTGATTATGATAATAATTACATTATATTTAATAAATAATTATATTTATATTCATAAACTGCCAAGTGTCTGCTTTTAAATGAGACCATACTTATTCTTTTAGTGCAAATGATTCATGAACTGTATCTGTTTTAGCCATTTCTTTAGGCTACCACTTCTTAGGAAGTGGGGGTGCTGCCTCCTCATTAAAGAGAAAGAAGGAAAACACCAACCTATTTGTTCCTCTGTCTCTTCATCTTTTATTCTGCAGGGTTCTTCCTCAATCTCCATCTTTACAATAGTATGTCTGTAGTTTCTCCTGGAGTAATTCCTCCTGCTTGCTTCTTCTCCTCCTGTGGGAAGATGGGAATATTCCCAGCATTTAAACTCTCATGAACGGCTGTGGGAGCGGCTTCACTGACTGAAGGTGTGAATTGTGGTCGCTGTTGCTCATTTAGCAGATGATCATCACACTTACAATCACTCGCAATTATCCAGCTTTAACGGTTTTACTCAAACATGTTTAGCAACACAGCTCTTACATTTAAATATGATTTACATGCGTTATAAAAATGTTTACCTGGTTTCCCTACATAAAATTAAAACAACTCATAATCTTCACAAACTGTAATAATGTGGGGGGAAAAGGCAGTAGCGAGTTTACGTTTCTCGAGCGTAATGAACAACCTCGGTCGGTTCATTTCTGAGTGATTCACTAAATGAACCGATTCGTGTAGTCGTTTGGATATATTTCTCCTTTATAAATGATAAATGAATGTACTCACAGTGCGAAAGCATCAGATTTAGAGCAGAATGAACGGCTGTGTTCCACTCATGTTTATGTTCCTTTCCTCCATAGATATATACATAATAAAGGCCTTTATTATTATACATCTATGCTTCCCTCGCTCACTTCTCTTCTTCTCTAGACTCGATATGTGTCGTTGCTTCGGTCGCTCGAGCGCCTCCACTGGCGGAACAGTTGCTCATTCAAAGCTTAATGTCTAATAAAGAAGTTAGACACTCACCAATTGTCTGTTGGTTGGTTGTTTCTTTCACTCATTGTAATGTATAGCTAATTGTAAATGAACTGTATATATTGTGATGTATAGCTAGTTGTAAATTAACTGACTAGTAGCATTTTAAAGTAAAAAATCTAAATTAGTAAAGGACATTTTCTAATTGGGTAAACAATACGTGTATGATCGAAATTACTTTAATTTGTTATTAAAACCTACAACCTAAAATATAAGCAAAATTTGCTGGGATACTCAAACATTTAAGTATCACCCACTATAAATGTTTTATGTAATATTGCTCAAAATTCAGAGTGAAAATGCTTAAAAAGAGGTATGCAAAAATTATGCACTATATAAAAAATTATGTATTTTTAGTGCAGAATATGGAAAGAAGAGTGAAGATAAAAACAGCACAACAGGTGTAAATAAAGAACAAAATATGAGTGGAAAATTGACCCCATAAATGTTTTCTTGGTTGTCTTGTATCCGCTTGTTAAGTCGTGACGTAAGGAACATAGTTTCTGGGTCCAAGTCTCAACTCGTTTCACTTGAAAATGCCATTGACGGCTGTTTTATGAGCCCTATTCATATTAAACTTCAAGTATTTTAAAAAGTAAAAACATTTTAAATACTTACAGTCTACACAACAGTGTCTGTCTGTGCTCTCAGTGTCACATACATTAATATCTTAACGATTTATAAAATATAAATCACAGTCTGACCATCTGAAAAAAGTTGAGGAAGAGTTGTCTGGAATTCAACTCTTAATAACATGTAACTTTTGCAGAATGTAAAACTCATGTCAGAACGTCCAACAATGAAACACACCCAATCAATAGTTTATCATCCAGTCAACAAGCCAGACAACAAAAATATGAATTGCCCACATTTGCAACAGTGTGCTCATTTTGGAGACAAAAAGAAACAAATACAACCATTGTACCATGAAAAATGTAACCATGTTAATATAGGATGAATTCAGGTTGATTGGGACAATTTTTCCAAGTCATCTCAATGGTAAAAAAAAGTGTCTCAAAAACATTGAAATCACTTTTTTCTGACAACAAAACTTTCCCTTTACCGTGACGCATTACCTGTTTTCCGCCCGTGGAGGCGCTCGAGCAGCGACACACATCCGAGTCTAGAGAAGAAGAGAAGTGAGTGAGGGAAGGAACATAAACACGAGAAGTGGACCACAGCCGTTCATTCTGCTCTAAATCTGATGCTTTCACACTGTGAGTACATTCATTTATCATTTATTAAGAGAAACCTAAATACAATTGACTGAACGAGTAGATAATTTGGTAAATCACTCAGAAATGAATCGAAATGAACCGGCTGATGATCATTACGCTTGAGAAACGTAAACTCGTTACTACTGACTGGTTTTTAGTGATGGGCAGACCGAGGCTTCGTGAAGCACTGAAACAGTTGAAGCAAATGTGCCGAAGCTTCGAAACAACACCCGACACCCGTCTCCACGACGCCATCTAGTGGACACTTGCGTGTATTGCTCTGAAAGTGATCTACTATGTAAAAAACGTTTTTAACATCGGTCTGACAACTACTTGGTTTTGTAACCTGTAGCCTCCTCATTGTAAATAAATTTAGTTTTTTTTGTCATGAAAAATTAAGATTATTAAAAGAAATAAAGCCACAATGTGTTATTTGTTACATAACATTTTTATTCAAAAAAATATGAATTGCTCTGCTGTTGAAGGACTTGATTGATTTTTTTTTTTTTTACATATAATTTCCAGCCTTTGGAAAAAATGATTAAAAACTATTTTTTCAAATAATTTTATAATCAAGTAGCCTACACACAAGTGAGGAAAAATTACTGAAAATTAAGTTAATGGATCATGCATTCTGGGTCAATATACAATACACACATCTCACTTTATGTAGTGTTTCCAAATGGAAATGCTCCCACACCAGATGTAGTACGAGATTTTTGATAAAAAAGCATTGTCATTTCATCATTGCAATATTTTAGAGAGGCATACATTTTTAAGCTTTGATAATTGCAAACGTTTTAAGTAGCCTACACTTGTTTAGTATACAAAATATTAGGCTACATAATCTTGCTCCCCCTCCACTGCATGGCTTTTTTCAAAGACTTGACAGTGGAGGTGGTACACGGGCCCCTTTCAATAAGAGAATGTCCTACATTCAACATCTTTAAAACTCTCTTAAAACAGTGGCTTCTTGAAACCAGAGGTGTACTCATATTTAACTGTCATACATTTATCAATAGTATGTACACTTACACTGTAAATCTAAATGTAGTATAGAGGTGAATGAACAATGTCTTGCCATTTGTGTATTTTTTATTTTATTTTTTAGGTGAATGTGAATGATGTTGAATGATTGTTGGCTGTCTTTGTTATTTTTATGTTATCTGCAGGGACTGCAGACGAAAAATAGTTATTTTTACTAATTCTGGCATATTTACATTGTGAATTTTTATAGCCTACAACAATGTTCATGAATATGCTTGGTCTATTAAATAAACGAATAAAATAGAAATATATATTACCTATGGATATATATCTAGGATATATCTTCTATATATCTATATAATTCTATATATTTTATAATTCTAAGTTAGCCTATGTGAATGTGTTACTATGCACAATATATCTCACTTAGGCTTTATCACAATCTCTCTCCTCTCACAAAACCCATGAGGTGAAGATGGATTAACTTCATTTTTAAACTGTGGGGAATGAGGTTCATTCAGATGTGTGACTGTGTGGTTTGTTCCCGCCCCTTTTAATCAAAGCCGTTTCGACAGGCGCACCTGATGAAACACTTCAGCGCTTCGTTTAGCGGTAGTCACGTGACATGGGTGTGTCGAATCACAGCTCGGAGCAGTGTTTCGAAACATCTGCGCTTCGGGATCTCGACACAGCGTCGAAACGACAGGTTCGCGTCAGCCATCCCTACTGGTTTTCAAATTACAGTTTGTGAAGATTACGAGTTGTGTTTACATTTTATTTCACGATTAATTAAAACCTGGCAAACAGAGTTTTTAATTCATGTAAATCATATCTAAAGTAAGAGCAACATCCAAATCAGCTGGAGGAGTTGAATTGTTTCTAAACAGCTGTTTGATCAAAACACTTAAAGCTGGATAACTGAGAGTGATTGTAAGTGTGATGATCATCTGCTAAATGAGCAACAGCGACCACAATTCACACCTTCAGTTAGTGAAGCCGCTCCCACAGCCGTTCATGAGAGTTTAAAGGGTTAGTTCACCCAAGAATGAAAAATATTTAAATAATCACTCACCCTCATGTCGTTGGACACCTGTAAGACCTTCGTTCATCTTCAGAACACAAATGAAGATATTTTTATTGAAAGCTGAGAAAGGCTTCAGAAAGGCCTCCATTGGGATTCAGTACATTTCGACTGACCCACTCACAAGACCCATAAAGGCACTAAAGACGTCATTACAAAGTCTATCTCACTACAGTGGCTGTACAATAGTTATACAATGCGTCAAAGTTATTGTGCACACAAAAATCAAAATAATGACTTTATCCACCAAGTTATTGACGTGAACTCAACGCACGCGCAAGAATATGACACGGCTCCACCGTTCGAATGCATGCCCCAGAAGAGGAGCGCCGTTATCGCGTTCCAGGTGAGTTTATGTCAGAGACCCACACGGAAGACAATATCTTGGCAGATAAAGTCATTATTTAGATTTTTTTTTGCACAATAAAACTATTCTCGTCACTTCGTAAAATTATTGTACAGCCACAGCAGTGAGATGGACTTTGTAACGACGTCTTTAGTGCCTTTTATGGGTCTTGTGAGTGGGAATGTACTGAATGCCAATGGAGGCCTTTCTGAAGCCTTTCTCAGCTTTCAACAAAAATATCTTCGTGTTCCGAAGATGAACAAAGGTGTTACAGGTGTCCAAAGACATGAGGGTGAGTGAGTAATTAAATAATTTTCATTTTTGGACTAACCCTTTAAAATGCTGGGAATATTCTCATCTTCCACAGGAGAAGAAGAAGCAAGCAGGAGGAATTACTCCAGGAGAAACTACAGACATACTATTGTAAAGATGGAGATTGAGGAAGAACCCTGCAGAATAAAAGATGAAGAGACAGAGGAACAAATAGGTTGGTGTTTTCCTTCATTCTCCTATAGTCCCCCTATCAAGCTTTTCAAGGTTCCTAATGTTGTTTTGGAGTCTCCTACTTACATGCATCAAATGTCAAAAAACACTTTAATTCTGTCATAATACCGTATACATTGCACATCAACACACTTTCAATCCTTCTCAAACACGTAAGAGACAAACTTTCATGTCTCAGTCTCATTCTGTCAAGGTAAATCTCACGCGAAAAAAAATCTCATTATTTTAATGTGTAATAGCATGGTTTACCCATGAGTATTGCACATAGATTGAATTACAGGTCATAACTGCTTGCTTATTTTGGGGTTTTGCATTTGAATACATATTTAGAAATGATCAAACTAGATTTTTTTTAAATGTGAAATTTAAGATAGTTAATAACTTGGATCCTAATATTTTCATAATGATGCCCGTACAAGCACACACAAGTGAATTTGAATGCAAGCAAATACTGAATTTAACCCAAGAAAAGTTTAAAATAGTGCTAAAAAAGGCAAAGTGCTTTCAAAAAAATGTTTCACTTATATATACAGTAGGCTATATAAATATGATTTGATACTAAATCAAGATAATTTCCCAGCATAACATTGCCCAAAGCATCACAGCCTCTGCCAGCTTGCCTTCTTCCCATAGTGCATCCTGGCGCCATGTGTTCCCCAGCTCTGCGACGCACATGCACCTGGCCATCCACGTGATGTAAAAGAAAATGTGATTTGCCAAAATCTGGCCACCTTCCATTGCTCTGTGTTCTGGTGTCCAGTTCTGATGCTCACATTTGCACCTGAATAGCATAATCTTTTATTAATAATAATATTTTTCCATCTTCCCACAGGAAAAACTACAGACATACTACAGTCCCTGACAAAAGTCTTGTCGCTTGTGTACAAATTGACCTAAATTGCCGCAGAAATATATTTTACAAGAAATGGCTCATTTTAATCCCACCAGCTTTTGTGATAATGTTTCAGTGAAAAACTAAACTTTCAAAAAGTATTCTAATATTCACAGCTTGGTAAAGCCCATTGAGTCAATTTTTGCAAAGACATAAGTGTTGTCACCTTGTCATATGAGCTTCATCTGTGACTAATAATGGATCAATTAGGTCTCAAGTGTGTATAAAAAGAACCCCAGTACACTAGACCTTTACATCAACTGCAACTAGACCTCTGCAAACATGCCTAAGATTCACCCTGAGACTAAAGTTTTGATTATCAAGAGCCTGAAGACCAGATCCACTGCTGATGTGGCAGACACCTTCAATGTGTCTCAGCGTCAAGTACAGAGGATAAAAAAAAGATTTGAAGAGACTGGAGACGTTTTTGACAAGCCCAGGTCAGGCAGACCCCGCAAGACAACTGCTCGAGAGGACCGTTTGTTGGCTCGAAAATCCAAGGCCAGCCAATTTTCCACTACAGCAGAGCTCCACGAGACCTGGTCACCTGAAGTCCCTGTGTCAACCAGAACAGTTTATCGGATTCGGTCTCGAAATGGCCTCCATGGTCGAATCAGTGCCCAGAAGCCAGCACTAAACAAAAGACAATTGGAAAACCGTGTGGCATTTGCCAAGGCCCACAGCCTGCTAAAAGGATGGACGCAGGAAAAGTGGCAGAAGGTGGATTTTTCAGATGAATCTTCCGTTGAATTACACCACAGTCGCCGCAAATATTGCAGGAGACCTACTGGAGCCAGAATGGATCCGAGATTCACCCAGAAAACAGTGAAGTTTGGTGGCGGAGAAATCATGGTCTGGGGTTACATCCAGTATGGGGGTGTGCGAGAGATCTGCAGGGTGGAAGGCAACATCAATAGTCTAAAATACCAAGAAATCTTAGCTACCTTTTATATTCCCAACCATAAAAGAGGCCAAATTCTGCAGCAGGACGGTGCTCCATCGCATACTTCCATCTCCACATCAAAGTTCCTCAAGGCGAAGAAGATCGAGATGCTCCAGGATTGGCCAGCCCAGTCACCAGACATGAACATCATTGAGCATATGTGGGGTAGGATGAAAGAGGACGCATGGAAGACGAAACCAAAGAATATTGATGAACTCTGGGAGGCATGCAAGACTGCTTTCTTAGCTATTCCTGATGACTTCATCAATAAATTGTATGAATCCATGCCAAACCGCATGGATGCAGTCCTTCAAGCTCATGGAAGTCATACAAGATTTTAAATTTGGATCTCACAGCACCACAACTTAATTTGCTGACATATTTTTGTATTTGCAGTAAATTTGTTCAATTTCTGTATAGGCGACAAAACTTTTGTCTTGCCAAAATTTGGGATGCGTTTTAATATTAATTAATAATAGCATTAATTTAACTAATTTAATTTATTTACTGGTGTTGGTACTGGCTATCATATTTCATTTTGTTTCTAACCTATTCTACTTTAATTGAATTTTAATTTTAGATCCTGTGGATGTGAATGTTTTGAAACACGAGTTTCCAAGACCTAATTTCACAAATGAGGATGTAAACATCATTTCAGAGACTGAAGAGAATTTCACACAAGAAGATGGAAAAACTGAATTCAAAGGATCTTTCATCTGCTCTGAGTGTGGAAAAAGTTTCACAGATAAATCAAACCTTAAGAGACACATGAGGATTCACACTGGAGAAAAACCTTTCACATGCTCTCAGTGTGGAAATTGTTTTACATATAAAGGTGCTCTCAATGATCATCTGCGACGTCACTCTGGAGTTAAGTCATTCAGCTGTGATCAGTGTGAGAAAACATTTGTTTTTTCATCAAACTTAAGAGAACACCTTAAAGTTCATACTGGTCTGAAGCCTCATGTTTGTGCTTTCTGTGGAAAGAATTTCTCACTACTGAGGTATTTAAAAGATCATGAGAGTATTCATACTGGTGTGAGACCTTATGTGTGTTTTGACTGTGGAAGGAGATACATTACATCGGGTGCCTTAAAAACACATCAGAGAACGCATACTGGAGAGAAACCGCACAAGTGTTCATACTGTGGAAGGTGTTTTGCTCGGTCAGACTACTTGAAAGTTCATGAGAGAGTTCATACTGGAGAGAAACCGTACCAGTGCGTTTCATGTGGGAAGAGTTTTGTCCATTCATCTAGTCTACAGACTCATAAGAAAAAGCGTTGCCCGAAGGTGTCTAAATAAAGAAAAGTTCATGTTCAGATCCAGCACAAATAGCTTGATATTCTGATAAATTAAAAGATGGAATTTCTTGCACCATAGCGACATCATCTGACAGTTAATTTGTTAAAATTACATAACAGTATGATCAGGGCAGGACTTAGGGTGGTGGGGGCCCCTGGGCTTGAGTCACTTTCGGGCCCTACCTTCTATACATTACTTTAAATAGAACAAAATAATCCACAATTCTGGATAAATTGAGAATAAAATAGAGATCACGATTCTGAACAAACAACTAAACAAAATAACAATTTATGTTTATTGTTGAAGTCTATAAAAATGTTTAATTAATCTGAATTATTTATTTTAAAAAAACTTGGGTTTGAATGAATGATTCAATTCCTCAATCAAATACAATTGTTTCGTAGATGAATCACCATTTTTGAACGAATCTCCTGAATGAACGATTCAATGACAAATGTTTTTTTTAAGTAATTTGTCTCCATCTAGTGGCGTAATAATATAATCGATCTAATCGTTATTTAAAGTGCAAAGCTAATTTCAAAAGGTGACTGGTACAGTACACAGTGTTGTTACATGTAAAAAAAAAAAAATACAAGAAAAAAGAACGTGATAATTTATTTATATGACCACTGACTGAAACTTGAAAAAGTTTTTTCCAATAAATAAATAATGATTAAAAAAGTTCAAAGTGATCATGTGTTTATTGCAATGCACAAATGTCTTGGTCAGAATGAGAATAAAACACTTATTTACCTGGAAACCATATTGCAAAACAAATACCTTTTAAGGTTGCAATCATAACAAATTATTTGTATTACATATAAATTGCTACATCTTGTATAAATCTTTAAAAAAAAACTCTTCTTGGTAAGTGCTGACATTTTGTAAAGATTATATACATCTCCATATCGGATAGGCACTGTTAGGCTGACTTTGACCTACAGTCTGTCTACTACGTCACATAAATTACTATCTTAGAGTATAATATATAACAAAATTCTCATTACCATTGCATTTTAAAGATCATTAGATGTAATTTAGTACTCTAGCAAAAATACATGAACATGCCTAAGTTCAAATTTTGTAGTAGGCTAATATAAGATAGCAATTATAATATAGGAAGTGCCTTCAATTGCAAGAATATAGCAAAATAATTCATTAAACAAAGTGCAAGATAAATTGTGTGTGTGTGTGTGTGTGTGTGTGTGAGTAGTAATAGGGTTCACCTTATGACAAAAAGATTTATGGCTTTGACCTTTTGCCCCGATTGAACTTCCGGGGTCACGGTCATGGAGGGGTTTCCGGTATGATTTATGACGTGACCTTTTGACCTTCCGGGGGTTCATGGGGATTACGGGTATAATTTATGACATGCCCTTTGACCTTCCGGGGTTTATGGGGATTACCGGTATAATATATAATGTTTTGACAGATGGTTTTATCCTTTGAAGTGGGTATGATATATTTGTGACGGAAAGTTTTTATCCTTTGAAGAGGGTTATAATATATGATGTTTTGAAGTCGTTAATAATGATAATATATGGTGTTTTTTATCCTTTGAAGAGGGTATGATATATATTTGTGACGGAAAGTTTTATCCTTTGAAGTTCGGGCTATCAGGACCCTCCTCCTCCTCAAACCGTATTATCATGCTGTACTGTGAAAAAACTGTCAAGTGTATCTCTCACAAGCATTCTCTTCTTTTCAAATAATATAAACAAAAATCTACCCCGCAAAAGTTGAATGTTTATAAAATAGTTTAATAAAAACAATATTTAAAAAACTATTTCAGTTTTAAATAAAATGGAGTGACAAAAAATTGCAAATTGTATCAAAAAGTGTTTATAGATTCGAAGTAAAAAACACACTGCTTATAAAGCAATACAATGTATGAAACGGTTCACACAAAATCATTTAGAGATATTATTTAGCAATATTTAGACAGTCTGCATCTAACATTTCACATCTTTTAAAAACAAAGTTCCCATACCATGTAGGCATCCTATTTCCTGAATGTCTCCCGAAGCAGCCTCTCTTACCCATGGGCTGGGGTGTGTGGGTGTGTATTCCTGACACCTTGTTGTTTTTAATATCTATACCGCTTCAGATCTCGCCTAATATATGGCACTATTCGTCCCTTTTGTAACGCACCTCATCCGTGGGAGTTGGGCTATAGGGCCTCACAGGTCACGAAACGCATTAAATGTTTATAGAGTTGAAGAAAAAACACACTGCTTAGGAAGCAACGCAATGTATGAAACGGGTTCACAAAAATCATCTAGAGATATTATTTAGTAATATCATAATCATAATATTTAGAGAGTCTGCATCTAACTTTCCACATCTTTTAAAAAATAATTAAAAAATACATTAATTAATATAATTTATAAGCTGTTTTGCTCATGGGTCAAATTTTGATCAGGGGAATACCTGAAACGCACACGCACACAAACACGGTAATTGGTTCTATAAAATTAACTTTTCTCTATTTTAAATGAATAAAAACAAATGTTACTAAAATTATTTGAACACTTTTAGTTATAGTTTTAGCAAAATATAATAATAAATATAAAAATAAATAAATATAAATTAATTTAGTCTGTACTAATTTTCTTTCAAAGTATAATCTTTAAAATTTAAATGAGATCTAAATCCAATCTTTAAAGTTTAAATAAAGTCGTATCTTCTTTATCTACTTATGAGACAACCGTATAAGATCTGATGCCACATTGTAGGAATGATTTTCCTTAAATTCAACCTAAAGTATATTCTTACTAAAATCGTCTGTTCAAAAACTTTAGCTTGTTTAAAATGTAAAATCTTAGATCTTATTTCTACAAATATTCAAAGCAGGTCTTAAATTATTAACCTTGTATGAACCCATGCTATGAAACACATCGACAAAGTTTGTCATCTGTGGTCAAAGACACTGCATAAGTAACGTTTAATTTTACTCGTCTTATGTCTAAGCACGATCTTTAAATAATAACCGGTCATATCTTATACTACTACTATGGTAGCCGTGATCTAGGATTGTAAGTCGCATATGATTTTTATTTTCTTGCGTCTTCCAAACTGGTCTTCATCAGTGTGGAAACATACCCTTTACATAAAATATACTATCAGTTATCTACTCAAAATGCATAGAATTTTGAAAATGTAATGCTCATGTATGTTGTATGTTTTTGAGACAGTTTGTCTGTTCGACAGCATGAACAGACTTTGGAGAGAGCGGATGACGCTAGGAGGGAGATTGCCCTTTGACCCCAAAGATTTTGCAGGCTGTTAAAGACCCTGCAAGGTAGTCATTCATTTCAGTTGTTATTCACCAAAACAGCACAGAGTGAATCTTTAACATTTAAAATTGCGCATAAAAACCTTACAATTAAACTTACATGTAAAGATGGTACATGTCCCATGGATCTATATTTTACTTTTCTTAGTTCTACCCAAAGTTTCAATATCAATTAAACTCCTAGTTGACAATAATGTTTCCTGCAATGCACACAACTGTAAGATACACTACATATGTAAGATAGCAAAATAAAACACTGTATGACACTAGTTTAAAATTTGAAGAAAAAGTTTACCAAATGCATCTACATATCCGTTGTGTTCTGACACAAAGCCGTTAATTGGTACGTTTTGTTTTATAAAATGTACTTTTCCTATGTCTGCAAAGTTTCATGCTACTTTTACTAGCCTGATAAAAATGTAGTTAATACATTGTGAAACAAGACAATCACGCTACCAAATACATTTGATTTTAAGAAAAAGGGATGTTTTAAAATACAACTGAACCAGATTATTTTCTCTTTTGACACACTATTAGAAAAAATACTTTCTCTGTGATGTTGGAATAGGCCTAGGTCTTTTTAAAGTATCACATCAGGCATGTAACAATCATGCAGTGCAATGATCCAGATGAAGCTTCTTATCAAACAAAGACAATTATATTTATCTTTCACTTGTGAATATTTGTACGCTAGTATCACCCTTGCCATTTTTAATAGTCTTTACTATTGCCTAACGCATCCCAATCCAGCTAAATTATCATTTGTTTCACATGTTTATGTCTTTTTCCCTATATTATTTTTGGCTCAATTAAATCGATATCGATTAAAGTTTATCGTCATTGCATCTTCCCTATACGGATACAATCCAAACATGTTCTTTGTAGCAATTATGTGGGACACAAAACTCTGCGTAAATTCAAGAGGCCTAGAGGAAGAAAGCAGTGACATTGTATAAGAAAAAATGTCCGCTTTATTGCGATACGCATTTTTCCCCCATTGCCTATTCTTAGTCGTATGATCAAGATTACTGTTCACATTTTATTTGCCCCGGCGGTATTTGTTTTTAGGTAAAGATTCCTATCTGGTCGTTGTCAGTGCAAGTTTGTGCAAATCATTTTAAGCATTTTTATTAAATGTCTGACTAAACTTATTTGTTTTCTTTTGACAAACCTACATTTCAAACGATTCACCTCCAATGTTCCACAACCACAGGGAAAACATTTTGTTTTGCAACACTCCTGAAACCTAATCTTAGTGAATTTTTCCCACCTAGAACACAAAACTTTGTTCATACCAAACAAGTACGTTTTACCCATGTTGACTATTTAACTATTTTTTGTAGGTATCATGACATTTTAGAGGAATTACTAAAAGATTAAAACACCAGAATCACAATGTTTGTTGATGATGTGATTGTCATATTTAGTTAAATTTCAGATGACCGTTTTGTTTGTTGAAATTTTTGACAAAGGCTCTTCTTTGAGCACCATCAACATTATAGGAATAAATGAAAATTAAGAAATGACACGACAGTCTTTCTATTTGACCGTGTTTGACTAAAGTGATATTTCTTTTACTGTCACTACAGTCTCAGTCTCATCTACGATGAGGAATCACATGAACCGTCACCGTGAAAAGTAAGTCTGCTGTTCTACAGCTGAAACATATACGCCTGTTGCATTCATTAAAGTTTGCGCTTGTTAAACAAAGTTAGACTCCTCTTATAAAGGTTATAGACACATTTTGAACATTAGCCTTATACGCGTTTTATCCATGCACAAATCTCTATGTAATTCGAGAAGTACATTTACGAAAGTATCATTTTATAATCAATTTAGGAAAAAACATTCACAAGCAATTGTGAAAGTTTGTTATTTTGGATTTGTAAATAATGACTTTTACTACTCCACCAGATAGGCATGAGGTTTAGATGATTTTAAATGTGTGACCAAACTCTTCTTTTGACAAACCAACATTTCAAATTATGTAACGAATCGTTTCTTTCAACATCCCACTTGACATTAAAGATTGTGACGTGTCGTCAACTATCATCGACATCTGACCCTGACGTCCGACACATCGGTTGTAATAAACAAGATGTGCTAAAAATTCCATCTGATTTGTTAGTGCGATAATACCACATCAACATAACCTGTTCCTGTTTTTAGGTTCTAGGTCAATTCAAGCATAATCTTTATGCAACAATTAGTACGCATGCACAATTTACCACAAATGTTTACCGCGGATAAGATAAGAGACATTCAGCTATAATGAAATCATAATACAGAAATCCTTTCTTCTGATCTATTGTAAAAGTTTGTAAAGTAGATTTTTCCCTGCCAGTAGAGGACAGTTTTACATTTTGTTTCGAAGACTACACTTTGAGCAGAGTCAAACAGGCATAATACAGCATTAAAAAAATTAAACTATGTTATTTTAGGGGGTCTGTCTGCATAATGCGTCAACATGAATAGCGAGTCTTGATCTTTTTGAAATATTACGTTTACCATCCACAGAACAGGGGTTAGAAGCCGTGACATGATTAATCTCACTGAGTCTGTTAAAGCGGCTGGTGTTTTATGGCTATCGAAAGCACCACATTCTTGTTAGTCACATCAAAGCTACAGCCCCTACCTACATAATTTAGTAGGCCTATTTAAAGAAGTTAGGAAACGGTCTGCAACTCTAGCGTTACAATGACTACTGAAACATCTTTGGTGGGTGTAACACCGACAAGAAGTTCTGTTGAAACGGTAGAAAACCTTCCTTACGCACTACAGAAAAAACAGAGGATCCATTTGACCAAGTTTCTTCATGAAGATGAAGATTTTGTCAAACAGGAATTTCTGCTAGGTGACGTTTATATCGGGGGGTTTGTTTTTGACAAGACATCACACACGGTCAAACTCTACGCCATGGAATTTTTTGAAGAAGAACTTACATCGGAGACACCTTGTGTGCTTTTCTCCGCTAAAGACTGGTCATTTTTCTACAACCGTGTTTGGAGCGATCTTAATGGGGTTGCTAGTAAAACCTATTACATAAACGAATGGGATGGAGCGACGCCCAATGTGAGGTACAAGGTGACAAAGGACAGTAAGGAACCAAAGCCTGATGATTACGTACTCGTATCAACCTGCAGGAACAAGACGCTACATGAACAAAACCGCCTTAAGTTGCGTAAATGTTATGAGGAGGCTGAAATTCGAAATTCAAAGTATTGGCTTCAAAGCAGCAGTGATTCCGACTCTGATAATGACTTCCCAATTCCAGAGGACTACCCTTTCGAATGCTGTACAAAGAGTCTTGTCCTCTTGTGGAGTGACATGCCTATGCTGCACAGCACCTTTTCACTAATAGACATGTTCTTTAAGCTGAGTTATATGTTGAGTGATACTGAATGATCAATCAATCCATCAATCAGTATTGGCGTATTACATGGTTAAGTCCTTTGTATTGAAAATATTAATACGTTTCAGTAAAACCATGCAGTATTTTACCAATTACATTGTAATTGTAATGTTCCTTGTTTTGTGTTACTTGACATTATCTTAGTTTTTTTTGTTTATTGGAACCAATTTCAATCCCCTCTATGTTACAAACTTAATAATAATTCACTCAAATTGTAGAATATTGTTTAAAATTGTTTGTATTTTTTGAAAAACATTAAAATTATTATTGATGTGTTACATAAAATATGCGCATTGTGTTTTAATTTTTCTTGAGACAAATTAATATGACTATGTCAGTAAAAGTCTTTAACTGAAAATATCATCTTAGCATTATCTTAAAAGTCTGCACAAAAAGAAATTTCAAGACTATCTAATTTCTGTTTTGTTTTGTAAATCATAACTGGACTGCGTTACAATTATACACTTCTCTCTGGTGACATGTAGGACTTTTAACATGCGGGTACTTGTAGGACACAATCTGTAGGCGCATTTTCCAAAACTCGAATCACAATTCGCGCAACGACCTTCTGTTTTTACCACACATTAACACAATCCATGTTGGTTTCACACAATATCCAGTCATTTAAAATAATTCTAAAATGCATACATTTTCTGTTCATACATGCTTAGCCAATACCAAAAATCATGGTTTCTTCCGGTCTTATTTACAAATGCTTAAACAGTACGTCACAAATGAAGAGCTAATGGTCCAATCTTTAAATATAGTATAAAGCCTCTACTTCTGTAATAATACTGTTTGTAACAAGCTCAGACATTGTTCATAAAATAATCACAAATGATTGAACCTTTTATTTTTTAATAAACCGTTTCTGGACCTTGATACACTTAAGCTCTCTCCTAAAGTTGAAGAACAAGCTGCTCAAGCAAGCTCTTTGAAAAACAAGCTGCTTGGTTGACTTGTTTCTTTTTTTTTGTACTGTGAATGTTCATAGGCATTTATATGCCTTATTGACTTGCTTTTTTTAATTATTTACCCTGTGACATCTAAAATGTTCATTGTGTGCAACCTTTACACTTACATTTCTATTAGTTGCTTGTACTGCACATTATTTAATAATGAGGGTTGCCATCATTTGATAACTGTTTTGAAAAAATATTTTTACATTTTAAACATTTCAGAATTTTATTTCAGGTTTTTTGTTAGTTTAAAAGGCTTTCCAAGTGTTCTGATACTGAGATTACACTATCTATGCATATAACTGCTAGTTCCAATATCTGTTTAATATGTCATTGAACGCTGATGTTTATCATCACTCAAGCTGTTTAAACCTTTCAACTGATTTCAAGCATTATTATAACAGTAACATTTAATTAAATTTAAAACAATTACCGGCATATCATAAAACAAGTAAAATGTATTTAAAAGAGCAAATTATTTTAAGTAATTACATTAATTAAATGTAACTTGTCCTGTTAAGTTATATAAAGTATTTTTTACTTACAAGTCTGATGTAATTAATGTAATTACTTAAAATAATTTGCTCTTTTAAATACATTTTACTTGTTTTATGATATGCCGGTAATTGTTTTAAATTTAATTAAATGTTACTGTTATAATAATGCTTGAAATCAGTTGAAAGGTTTAAACAGCTTGAGTGATGATAAACATCAGCGTTCAATGACATATTAAACAGATATTGGAACTAGCAGTTATATGCATAGATAGTGTAATCTCAGTATCAGAACACTTGGAAAGCCTTTTAAACTAACAAAAAACCTGAAATAAAATTCTGAAATGTTTAAAATGTAAAAATATTTTTTCAAAACAGTTATCAAATGATGGCAACCCTCATTATTAAATAATGTGCAGTACAAGCAACTAATAGAAATGTAAGTGTAAAGGTTGCACACAATGAACATTTTAGATGTCACAGGGTAAATAATTAAAAAAAGCAAGTCAATAAGGCATATAAATGCCTATGAACATTCACAGTACAAAAAAAAAAGAAACAAGTCAACCAAGCAGCTTGTTTTTCAAAGAGCTTGCTTGAGCAGCTTGTTCTTCAACTTTAGGAGAGAGCTTAAGTGTATCAAGGTCCAGAAACGGTTTATTAAAAAATAAAAGGTTCAATCATTTGTGATTATTTTATGAACAATGTCTGAGCTTGTTACAAACAGTATTATTACAGAAGTAGAGGCTTTATACTATATTTAAAGATTGGACCATTAGCTCTTCATTTGTGACGTACTGTTTAAGCATTTGTAAATAAGACCGGAAGAAACCATGATTTTTGGTATTGGCTAAGCATGTATGAACAGAAAATGTATGCATTTTAGAATTATTTTAAATGACTGGATATTGTGTGAAACCAACATGGATTGTGTTAATGTGTGGTAAAAACAGAAGGTCGTTGCGCGAATTGTGATTCGAGTTTTGGAAAATGCGCCTACAGATTGTGTCCTACAAGTACCCGCATGTTAAAAGTCCTACATGTCACCAGAGAGAAGTGTATAATTGTAACGCAGTCCAGTTATGATTTACAAAACAAAACAGAAATTAGATAGTCTTGAAATTTCTTTTTGTGCAGACTTTTAAGATAATGCTAAGATGATATTTTCAGTTAAAGACTTTTACTGACATAGTCATATTAATTTGTCTCAAGAAAAATTAAAACACAATGCGCATATTTTATGTAACACATCAATAATAATTTTAATGTTTTTCAAAAAATACAAACAATTTTAAACAATATTCTACAATTTGAGTGAATTATTATTAAGTTTGTAACATAGAGGGGATTGAAATTGGTTCCAATAAACAAAAAAAACTAAGATAATGTCAAGTAACACAAAACAAGGAACATTACAATTACAATGTAATTGGTAAAATACTGCATGGTTTTACTGAAACGTATTAATATTTTCAATACAAAGGACTTAACCATGTAATACGCCAATACTGATTGATGGATTGATTGATCATTCAGTATCACTCAACATATAACTCAGCTTAAAGAACATGTCTATTAGTGAAAAGGTGCTGTGCAGCATAGGCATGTCACTCCACAAGAGGACAAGACTCTTTGTACAGCATTCGAAAGGGTAGTCCTCTGGAATTGGGAAGTCATTATCAGAGTCGGAATCACTGCTGCTTTGAAGCCAATACTTTGAATTTCGAATTTCAGCCTCCTCATAACATTTACGCAACTTAAGGCGGTTTTGTTCATGTAGCGTCTTGTTCCTGCAGGTTGATACGAGTACGTAATCATCAGGCTTTGGTTCCTTACTGTCCTTTGTCACCTTGTACCTCACATTGGGCGTCGCTCCATCCCATTCGTTTATGTAATAGGTTTTACTAGCAACCCCATTAAGATCGCTCCAAACACGGTTGTAGAAAAATGACCAGTCTTTAGCGGAGAAAAGCACACAAGGTGTCTCCGATGTAAGTTCTTCTTCAAAAAATTCCATGGCGTAGAGTTTGACCGTGTGTGATGTCTTGTCAAAAACAAACCCCCCGATATAAACGTCACCTAGCAGAAATTCCTGTTTGACAAAATCTTCATCTTCATGAAGAAACTTGGTCAAATGGATCCTCTGTTTTTTCTGTAGTGCGTAAGGAAGGTTTTCTACCGTTTCAACAGAACTTCTTGTCGGTGTTACACCCACCAAAGATGTTTCAGTAGTCATTGTAACGCTAGAGTTGCAGACCGTTTCCTAACTTCTTTAAATAGGCCTACTAAATTATGTAGGTAGGGGCTGTAGCTTTGATGTGACTAACAAGAATGTGGTGCTTTCGATAGCCATAAAACACCAGCCGCTTTAACAGACTCAGTGAGATTAATCATGTCACGGCTTCTAACCCCTGTTCTGTGGATGGTAAACGTAATATTTCAAAAAGATCAAGACTCGCTATTCATGTTGACGCATTATGCAGACAGACCCCCTAAAATAACATAGTTTAATTTTTTTAATGCTGTATTATGCCTGTTTGACTCTGCTCAAAGTGTAGTCTTCGAAACAAAATGTAAAACTGTCCTCTACTGGCAGGGAAAAATCTACTTTACAAACTTTTACAATAGATCAGAAGAAAGGATTTCTGTATTATGATTTCATTATAGCTGAATGTCTCTTATCTTATCCACGGTAAACATTTGTGGTAAATTGTGCATGCGTACTAATTGTTGCATAAAGATTATGCTTGAATTGACCTAGAACCTAAAAACAGGAACAGGTTATGTTGATGTGGTATTATCGCACTAACAAATCAGATGGAATTTTTAGCACATCTTGTTTATTACAACCGATGTGTCGGACGTCAGGGTCAGATGTCGATGATAGTTGACGACACGTCACAATCTTTAATGTCAAGTGGGATGTTGAAAGAAACGATTCGTTACATAATTTGAAATGTTGGTTTGTCAAAAGAAGAGTTTGGTCACACATTTAAAATCATCTAAACCTCATGCCTATCTGGTGGAGTAGTAAAAGTCATTATTTACAAATCCAAAATAACAAACTTTCACAATTGCTTGTGAATGTTTTTTCCTAAATTGATTATAAAATGATACTTTCGTAAATGTACTTCTCGAATTACATAGAGATTTGTGCATGGATAAAACGCGTATAAGGCTAATGTTCAAAATGTGTCTATAACCTTTATAAGAGGAGTCTAACTTTGTTTAACAAGCGCAAACTTTAATGAATGCAACAGGCGTATATGTTTCAGCTGTAGAACAGCAGACTTACTTTTCACGGTGACGGTTCATGTGATTCCTCATCGTAGATGAGACTGAGACTGTAGTGACAGTAAAAGAAATATCACTTTAGTCAAACACGGTCAAATAGAAAGACTGTCGTGTCATTTCTTAATTTTCATTTATTCCTATAATGTTGATGGTGCTCAAAGAAGAGCCTTTGTCAAAAATTTCAACAAACAAAACGGTCATCTGAAATTTAACTAAATATGACAATCACATCATCAACAAACATTGTGATTCTGGTGTTTTAATCTTTTAGTAATTCCTCTAAAATGTCATGATACCTACAAAAAATAGTTAAATAGTCAACATGGGTAAAACGTACTTGTTTGGTATGAACAAAGTTTTGTGTTCTAGGTGGGAAAAATTCACTAAGATTAGGTTTCAGGAGTGTTGCAAAACAAAATGTTTTCCCTGTGGTTGTGGAACATTGGAGGTGAATCGTTTGAAATGTAGGTTTGTCAAAAGAAAACAAATAAGTTTAGTCAGACATTTAATAAAAATGCTTAAAATGATTTGCACAAACTTGCACTGACAACGACCAGATAGGAATCTTTACCTAAAAACAAATACCGCCGGGGCAAATAAAATGTGAACAGTAATCTTGATCATACGACTAAGAATAGGCAATGGGGGAAAAATGCGTATCGCAATAAAGCGGACATTTTTTCTTATACAATGTCACTGCTTTCTTCCTCTAGGCCTCTTGAATTTACGCAGAGTTTTGTGTCCCACATAATTGCTACAAAGAACATGTTTGGATTGTATCCGTATAGGGAAGATGCAATGACGATAAACTTTAATCGATATCGATTTAATTGAGCCAAAAATAATATAGGGAAAAAGACATAAACATGTGAAACAAATGATAATTTAGCTGGATTGGGATGCGTTAGGCAATAGTAAAGACTATTAAAAATGGCAAGGGTGATACTAGCGTACAAATATTCACAAGTGAAAGATAAATATAATTGTCTTTGTTTGATAAGAAGCTTCATCTGGATCATTGCACTGCATGATTGTTACATGCCTGATGTGATACTTTAAAAAGACCTAGGCCTATTCCAACATCACAGAGAAAGTATTTTTTCTAATAGTGTGTCAAAAGAGAAAATAATCTGGTTCAGTTGTATTTTAAAACATCCCTTTTTCTTAAAATCAAATGTATTTGGTAGCGTGATTGTCTTGTTTCACAATGTATTAACTACATTTTTATCAGGCTAGTAAAAGTAGCATGAAACTTTGCAGACATAGGAAAAGTACATTTTATAAAACAAAACGTACCAATTAACGGCTTTGTGTCAGAACACAACGGATATGTAGATGCATTTGGTAAACTTTTTCTTCAAATTTTAAACTAGTGTCATACAGTGTTTTATTTTGCTATCTTACATATGTAGTGTATCTTACAGTTGTGTGCATTGCAGGAAACATTATTGTCAACTAGGAGTTTAATTGATATTGAAACTTTGGGTAGAACTAAGAAAAGTAAAATATAGATCCATGGGACATGTACCATCTTTAAATGTAAGTTTAATTGTAAGGTTTTTATGCGCAATTTTAAATGTTAAAGATTCACTCTGTGCTGTTTTGGTGAATAACAACTGAAATGAATGACTACCTTGCAGGGTCTTTAACAGCCTGCAAAATCTTTGGGGTCAAAGGGCAATCTCCCTCCTAGCGTCATCCGCTCTCTCCAAAGTCTGTTCATGCTGTCGAACAGACAAACTGTCTCAAAAACATACAACATACATGAGCATTACATTTTCAAAATTCTATGCATTTTGAGTAGATAACTGATAGTATATTTTATGTAAAGGGTATGTTTCCACACTGATGAAGACCAGTTTGGAAGACGCAAGAAAATAAAAATCATATGCGACTTACAATCCTAGATCACGGCTACCATAGTAGTAGTATAAGATATGACCGGTTATTATTTAAAGATCGTGCTTAGACATAAGACGAGTAAAATTAAACGTTACTTATGCAGTGTCTTTGACCACAGATGACAAACTTTGTCGATGTGTTTCATAGCATGGGTTCATACAAGGTTAATAATTTAAGACCTGCTTTGAATATTTGTAGAAATAAGATCTAAGATTTTACATTTTAAACAAGCTAAAGTTTTTGAACAGACGATTTTAGTAAGAATATACTTTAGGTTGAATTTAAGGAAAATCATTCCTACAATGTGGCATCAGATCTTATACGGTTGTCTCATAAGTAGATAAAGAAGATACGACTTTATTTAAACTTTAAAGATTGGATTTAGATCTCATTTAAATTTTAAAGATTATACTTTGAAAGAAAATTAGTACAGACTAAATAAATTTATATTTATTTATTTTTATATTTATTATTATATTTTGCTAAAACTATAACTAAAAGTGTTCAAATAATTTTAGTAACATTTGTTTTTATTCATTTAAAATAGAGAAAAGTTAATTTTATAGAACCAATTACCGTGTTTGTGTGCGTGTGCGTTTCAGGTATTCCCCTGATCAAAATTTGACCCATGAGCAAAACAGCTTATAAATTATATTAATTAATGTATTTTTTAATTATTTTTTAAAAGATGTGGAAAGTTAGATGCAGACTCTCTAAATATTATGATTATGATATTACTAAATAATATCTCTAGATGATTTTTGTGAACCCGTTTCATACATTGCGTTGCTTCCTAAGCAGTGTGTTTTTTCTTCAACTCTATAAACATTTAATGCGTTTCGTGACCTGTGAGGCCCTATAGCCCAACTCCCACGGATGAGGTGCGTTACAAAAGGGACGAATAGTGCCATATATTAGGCGAGATCTGAAGCGGTATAGATATTAAAAACAACAAGGTGTCAGGAATACACACCCACACACCCCAGCCCATGGGTAAGAGAGGCTGCTTCGGGAGACATTCAGGAAATAGGATGCCTACATGGTATGGGAACTTTGTTTTTAAAAGATGTGAAATGTTAGATGCAGACTGTCTAAATATTGCTAAATAATATCTCTAAATGATTTTGTGTGAACCGTTTCATACATTGTATTGCTTTATAAGCAGTGTGTTTTTTACTTCGAATCTATAAACACTTTTTGATACAATTTGCAATTTTTTGTCACTCCATTTTATTTAAAACTGAAATAGTTTTTTAAATATTGTTTTTATTAAACTATTTTATAAACATTCAACTTTTGCGGGGTAGATTTTTGTTTATATTATTTGAAAAGAAGAGAATGCTTGTGAGAGATACACTTGACAGTTTTTTCACAGTACAGCATGATAATACGGTTTGAGGAGGAGGAGGGTCCTGATAGCCCGAACTTCAAAGGATAAAACTTTCCGTCACAAATATATATCATACCCTCTTCAAAGGATAAAAAACACCATATATTATCATTATTAACGACTTCAAAACATCATATATTATAACCCTCTTCAAAGGATAAAAACTTTCCGTCACAAATATATCATACCCACTTCAAAGGATAAAACCATCTGTCAAAACATTATATATTATACCGGTAATCCCCATAAACCCCGGAAGGTCAAAGGGCATGTCATAAATTATACCCGTAATCCCCATGAACCCCCGGAAGGTCAAAAGGTCACGTCATAAATCATACCGGAAACCCCTCCATGACCGTGACCCCGGAAGTTCAATCGGGGCAAAAGGTCAAAAGGTCAAAGCCATAAATCTTTTTGTCATAAGGTGAACCCTATTACTACTTGTGTGTGTGTGTGTGTGTGTGTGTGTGTGCAGTATATAAGTGTTGTAATGAAAAACTAAACTATGCACACAAATTAGAAATGTAGTCAATAAAATAAAATAAAAATAGTACACTATCATATCTTAAGAAAGCATGACATCAACAGAATCCAGAGGCTGATTATTTAAAACAACAGGCAAGGTAGAGAAAGAGAGAGAAAGGTAATAAGGTTATGACTTAATGCATGTCATCTCATTTTAAAGATATTAACATAGTACTATTTAGAAGTGGCATCTTCTGGATTTCTTTGCAGCAAAGTCTTTGATCAAATCAGTAAAATCCACTTTACGTAGAAGGTCACTCTCAATTGACATCAGAGTGAGAGAATTTAATTTCTGCTGTACAATTGTGGATCTTAGTCTATTTTTTACTAGTTTCAGTTTGGAGAAACTGCGCTCCCCACTTGCATTTGTGACTGGTAATGTCAGGTAAAGTCTGAAAGCAACATCCACATTTGGGAAGATGGTCTGTAGTTTTCTTTTTTTAATGCACAAAAGAAGTTCCCTAGCAGATGATGGCTCATCATGGCAGATGAACTCTTTGAACTGGATGATTTCTTCGCAAAATTCTTTTTCCAGGTCAGCGTGGTATCTCTTCTGTAGATCTGCTGCTTTTTTATGAAGATGTTCTGCAGAGAGGGTAGAAATGTTGTTCAGGAAACCAAAAGTGCTGTTGAGGTCATTATAGGACTGAAAACGGCGATCAAGTTCAGCCAGCAGCCTATCCATCACAACTAGAAACACACCAGATGAGAACCGTTCTCTTCCTGATAAGTGAACCTCATGTGTTGCAGACTCACCCACGTAAGTCTTGTGTTTTCTTTGTCTTTGTGTGTCTTGTTTGTACGTTGCTGAAACGGTGAGAGACATCGCTTTTGCTTGGTCTTCAAACAAATCAAATTCATCTCTCAAACCAACAATATATTCCCGCAGTGACCTCACCAAATCAACAGCATTGCACAGGTCCAGATCCACAGCTTGAAGTGCAACACTTGTCCCATGAAAACGTTGGAGAACATAATTCCACATAGTGCAAAGAAAAGCAGTCTCAAGTCTGTTCATTTTTTTATGCAGTGACCAAGCATCATTTTGTGTTGTCGGGTTCTGTTTGCTGTCTTCTGCAATGTTCATCAGTGACTCTTGAATATTGGCATAATTTCTGCACAGTGCTTTGGTGGCCTGTGCATGCGCAGCCCACCTGGTGTCAGGGAGAGATTTTAGTGTCTCAATGCGGTGGTTTTCATTAGGCTGCAAACCTGCAGTTACCACCTTCCATCTAGCTGTGGATTTCGAGCAGAAGTTGAACAAAGTCTGAATGAAGTTAAAAAAATCGGCGGTCTCTGTGCAGCAGTTGACGCTATTAACTCCAGCCAGATTAAGCGTGTGCGCGGCACACGGCACCCACTCTACTAGTGGATTAATGTCTTTGATGTGAGCTTGCAGTCCGTTGTACACTCCTGACATGTTTGCGGCATTATCATAGCACTGTCCACGGCAGTTACTAATATCTATGTCCATCTCATGTAAAACTGTGAGCACTGCATCACAGAGTGCCTTCCCTGTGTGGCTAGTTATAGGGAGAAATTTCAAGAATCGCTCTTCTACAAGGCCCTCGTGTGAAACATACCTTACGATAAATGTAAGCTGATCTATGTGCGTCATATCGGGAGTTGAGTCAACGCAAATGGAAAAGTACTTTGCCACTTTCACTTCAGCAATGATTTCAGAAAGCACTCTATTGCTCATTAGCTCGATAAATTCATCGCATGTTTTTGATGAGAGATATGAGGGGGTTCCTACCCCAGCATTGCCATAAATCTGTATGTGTGATTTCAAGAATGGGTCGAATTCACTGATCAGTTCCAGGATTCCCATGTAATTTCCATTGTCAGCTCGACCAAATATTTCACTGGAGCCTCGGAAAGCCAAACCCCGCTCTGAAAGAAATTTTACAACTGCAACCACTCTTTGCAAAACTTCACTCCAATAATTACATTGCGACTCTAACTGCTTTTTAAGTTGAGAATCTATAACTCCGTCAGCTGCTGCTCTGTTTATGTAATTAAACATAGCCTTTCTATGACTGTCACTATTCTCGTGTTCGGCAATGCGTCTGGTAGCATGTTTCCAGTCATTATAGCCAGACTCAAAAAGGGATTGACCGGCACCCTCGCCAAAAAGGCGGCAAGCAAAACAAAATACACAACCGGTGGATGGTGAGTAGAGCAACCATTCTCTGGGCAAGTACTCACCATTCAAATGCTTGCGTTTGAAATGAGTTTTAGAAAACAGTCTCTTCTGATGTTTGTAGTGGCGTTCAGAAACCTTGACATTAGCATCCTTATTTTGAACAGATTCCGGACCTTTTCGCGCCCAATGAGCACGCACGTTTTCATCAATTTTACCCCAGCGAGCAGGATCAGTGGATAAAGAATCTGTAATTGGACATTGTTCGGTCGCTGTTTCTGACTGAAGAGATGATGACTCATTGATGGGCTGCCCTGCTCGTGAATTCGAATCATCTCCAACCATTTCTTCCAGCGGGTTCGGAATGTTTTCCTCTGTATTCTCCGCTTGCACATCAAGTTGTGGTGTCATGGGTGTAAAAAATCCAGTAATCCTTTTCGTTTTACTGAGAACTTCCTTTTTGCGTTGCTGTCTTTCATTCTTTAATTTTCTTTTAAGCGCGCCACTCTGATACCGTTTGTCCGCCATTATATTCACTAATTCAGACAGGTTTTTTCAACGGCGGTAAACGAGGCAGCTACGTAACTACCAATAACCAATCAGGATACCTCAAGATGACTTGCATTTAATTTAGCTAATTAAATTACATTTTTCATCGCAGGGCAAGACAAGGTAACAAGACCAATCAACATACTTTAAATTAAAAATTAAATCACTGACATATTATTGAAAAAAATCAACCGTAAAAGCGCGGGGCCCCCTATTGGGCGGGGCCCATGGGCTTGAGCCCAGTCAAGCCCAATGGTAAGTCCGGCCTTGCGTATGATGGGGACTGTTGGAAATTGGGGAGAGGTCAAAATGTTCCAAATATTATGCTTATTTTAGGGAGTAAATATAGGGAATTTATCTTCCTCCGTATTCTGTTAAAATGAATTTTGTTAGTCTGGCTGTTTGCGGTGATGCACCAATGTCATTCATTACAGCTACAGTCAAAACAAGTTTATTCAGACACCTGCAACATTTTCTTACATTATCACAGTTTATTTGCTATAGTTTATAAAATGGTAATAAAATATGAGAACTCAGATTTAAACTTTGTCTGCACAAATTCATAAAGTTATGTAATGGATTACAACCAACCAATCAGCTGTTAAATTTAAGTACACAATTAGATAATACTAATTTAGGTCAACCAATGTCCAAGCAATACTTTGATCGGTCTGTGGGCCGTAAAGTTTGCATTAGCAATTAAAGAAAAAACACTTAAAGGAAAACTCCGGTGAGAAATGAACCTAGGTGTAATTAACAGATGGTTACCGAGTAGATCGTTCTCTGGGATGCGTTTTCATGGAAATTGAATGTAAAGAGTTTTCTTTCTAAAAACAGATTAGCTTATAACGCTAGTCTATGGGGCACAGGGTAGTGAAATTAAATCGCTAGTTAATACCACTAACAAGGCTCAAAATAGCCTCACACTAACACGGCAGCATAATGAGGGTCCCTACATGCAAACCGAAGCATTGAGAACTTTGTAAGAGTACAAACAGTTTAATAAGAAGATACTTTATAAACACAGCGCATTACGAGTTTACGGACAGGTGCCATCTTGGAAAACAGTCTCGACTCGTCGAGCCACGAGAGCTCTGCTAAGCGATGAACTGTGACTTGGAATCTCTTATAGTCCGTTGCTTCCGGAAGAAAACACTGAACGCAACAGAGAAGATAAAAAAATAAAAATAAAATGTCCATGTTATTACATTTCACAAACTTAATTCCCATCGACCAGTTCACTTAGAACAGCGCTCGTGGATTGATTTGTCGAGACTGTTTTCCAAGATGGCGCCTGTCCGTGAACGCGTAATGCGTATAGACAGTAAAAGAAATGGACAGAGCATTCTCATTGACTTCAACGGCGGAAAAATGAGGCCAATCAGAGGCACTCACTTCCTGATGGCTGAGCGAACTGCGCCGGCTCAGACTGAGCTTGACGACGTAGATGTGCCGTGAGCCTCCTGTCGGACAGCTGTAGGTCTTCTAGTAGTTGTGGAAAGTGAAATCTGAATCTGAATCTGAATCTGAATAAAAAAAATTTTCCCGTTGCTTATGGCTCACTATGGGCTTCTCCTCATTCTTCTCCCTTGACTTTATCAGACTTTATGTCTCCACGTCCCCCCGACTGTCTCATAGACAGTAAAAGATTGCTTCTGAGCGTCTCCTCCTGTCTATACGGTAATTTCTCAACTGTGCGACAGAGTCGCGTTGGTTATGACGCAATCGTTAGCCTATTTTTTACAAAAACAGCTTCTATGGGGCGATAGTGTAAGATACAAGGTAATGGAGGCTTTTATGCATTGTCGTGTTTCTTTAGAAATAAACAATGGACAAATGGAGTCTTTAAACGCCTCAGATGTAAAGTTATTCACTGTCAAAGAGACTCAAAAATGAATGGGAGTCAATGGGATGCTAACAGCAGGTGATGGCTTGGTTAGCAATGGCCGCCCCTATGGGTGGAACGCTTTCCGAGTGCTAGATTACTCCCTTGGTAATGCGCTGTGTTTATAAAGTATCTTCTTATTAAACTGTTTGTACACTTACAAAGTTCTCAATGCTTCGGTTTGCATGTAGGGACCCTCATCATGCTGCCGTGTTAGTGTGAGGATATTTTGAGCCTTGTTAGTGGTATTAACTAGCGATTTAATTTCACTACCCTGTGTCTACCCAGTGCCCCATAGACTAGTATTATAAGCTAATCTGTTTTTAAAGATAAAACTCTTTACATTCGATTTTCATGAAAACGCATCCCAGAGAACGATATACTCTGTAACCATCTGTTAATTACCCCTAGCGTCATTTCTCACCGGAGTTGTCCTTTAAGAAAAACATTCTCATTTTTATCAATTTTACTGGTAGTCCACTTTATGAAGAATTTATGGGTACAATATTTCATAGTTTATTTTTATTTGACACGCTACACTCACGGCAAGTTTCTAGGGCTATCTGCCAATATATACCCCATAAAAGGAGTAAAATATTTTAATATTCCTATGCACTTCAGCATGTACATGTTTGCGCTTTGTAGATCAGCTATGCCACCTAAGGAAAAGAAAGGGGATATACAAAGCTTTTTCATAAAGCAAAATGTAAGTAGGCAAAATAACTAGCCTCACAAGCTAGCAGTGGTAGTGACCAGCCTTTCAAATTCAGATTCTACTGTGAAAAATAGTATTAAATGGTGATAATACTGTATATGTTACACAGGATATTGTTACAACTCAACCTAGCTTCCGTAATCTTTCAACCAAGGTTAGAAGTATTGATTAGGGGTGTGCAGCATGGATATTTGCATATAAGTCACTGAATGTGTACCTTAAGTTAGAATCTTGCAGTCCCAATAAACAGTGGATCTGAATTGTATATTGTGTTTATGTAATGTATTTGTGAGTGTAAGCCTACACAATGCAGAGAAATAAAAGGGAGACCACCAAATTCACACTTTAGGACTTTGTAATTTTGTAATTGCTGGAAAAACCAACATGTTTCACGTGCTGGAAAAATATTTTGGCAATGTGAATAAGTTAACACTGTTGGTTACTAAAATATAATTAATCTTTATTTGATTAATATCCATGTAACTCATATTTCAATGTGGTAGGAGGGTTAAACTTGCTAGCCATAGGATAGGCTACAAAATGTATGAACCTTTTTGTATTCAGAAAAGACAGCATCAAACCACTACAGATGTAGAAGCAGGCTGAGGAAACGGCATCAGTGCTTCAGGTGAGGTTTAATTAGCCTATGTCAAATTGTCAATTAATTTGGAGTTATCAGCAATGCTGTTTTGTTTTAGGACACTCAACCAATCATATTTATTCAAGCATGGATTGTTTATTATTTGTAGGAAACTCAGAAACACAGTAGAGATTGCTGTAGGGCAGGTTTGAGGGAGAAGCGGCTGGACCTTCATGGCTTCAGGTGAGGTCTTTATGAGCTATGAATTGTCAAAGTGTCAAGCAAGTAGGTTTTAGGATGTTTAGAAAATAAGGACCTTAAGTTAACTTATTTGGTCATGAATTAGAGGGAGGGAAAATCATGTTAAACGGCGGGCTCCACAAAACCATGTTGCCTGGACTCAATCTGCTCCATTTTATTTAATCATCTCTGAATCTGATCTGGGTAGATCAGTGCGAGACACAACTAGCCGTCTAAAACAGGTGAATTTAACCAATGGCTAAGTGGCTAAACTCATCTTGTTGTCATGTAAGGGACCTGTTCATGTTGGACAGACATTTTAATTGCATTTTGTGTCTGTTAAGAGGTCCAAAGACACCCTTTACGTCTCTGCCCCCAAAGCTGCCGTTTTAGGGGGGCTCTGGGCATTAACTGTAATAGCTCCGTGTTGCAAGCACCAATCCGGTTCGTTTTTTTTTCCTATAGACTGTACTCTCAAAGATATAACGATCAAGATAAACTTGAAAATTTGCCGGAGTTGTCCTTTAACTATACCCATCTCGTTTTACACTTTGTGCATGTGTACTGAATATTAAATAAGTTAGTAAACATAACATAATGTGTACAATGGCGATTTATACAGAGGCTCCACTTAACAAGCCTAAACAGAAAGTGAATATGAGAGATGGACTGAGTGCGCAATTACCTGCGTCTGTCCTTCAGGCTGAGACACATTTGTGAAAAATGTTGCCATGTCTTAGCTTTGGAGCATTGCTGGTCAGCAGAGTCTTTTAAATGGGCGTTTAAAGTTAAAATGATTTCAACAGCCGTTTCATTACATCTATTTGAAAGAATCAGTAAGCGCGTTTCCATTACCCTTCAAATTGCGCAAATTGAAATTGCGAATTGAAAATACGCCCAATGGAAACGCGGCAATTTCGCAAAAACTCCCATATATCGCAAAAAAGTTTTTACGCTCTCATGAGGTGGTTTTTCAGGCGATTCTCTGCAATGGAAACGGTTTTTTCGCATTTACATGTCACCTGTTGCGGTGACGCATTGGTGCAACGTAGGGCCTGTATATTATATTTTCCACTCAATTGTGTCGTAATAACCAGATAATGTAGTTTAAAGGACATATATTTTCTCCTAATAAGGACTACAGGCTATATTTACTGTAATTAAGACATATATTCAAGAAATGTATTAAAGCAGAAAGAGCCAGCCTATATTTTCAGCCTTACTCAAAGGCAGAGGAAACAGGCCAGTTACGCACGTCAATCCATTCCAGACGATCTTAGTTTGCTTCTTATCTAATAAACAGGCAATTAATTGATGAAACATCGATCAAAATAAAAATACAATTTATACAAAACTATATATTTATAAATATATTTTTTAAGAAAGACTTTCTAGAAAATAAAACTCGAAGTAATCAAAATCATGTGACTCCCCAGGTCTCAAACATATTACGATTCTTGCGCATGCTGCTCACTTTTCATAACCAACATATAAATTAAAATAATAATATTACAGGCTAATGTTTAGGCCTAAACGTAGCCTATTTAGTTTCGTAGTTAGGCTGTTTTCTTTAACCCACGGCCGACAAAAGCGCCGACGTTCTCATTTTTTCCTTCTTCCTTTAAGAGAGATGAAACAATTTACAATACTCTTGTCATTAGCTATACAGATGAGTTCAAGACATGATTATAAACTATAAACTGTCTATTTGTGGACTCGGGGAACTAATTATTTTGCATGCACTCACTCCAAACGCGGTCTCCATTTCAAAAAATTTTTTTCGTTTATTAAATGCCAATTTTTTTCTTTTCCAAAGCATTTCTAAATTCAGTTCAAATGCTCATCAAACGAAATATCTAGCCAAAATAACGAAAGTGGTAAAAATAAAATTATATGCGTCAACCTGCCGCGCTTAAAAGTCGACCATTCTTTACAGATGACGGTTTCGGTTTGGAGAGAAGAAGAGACGGAGTTCTTTATTAAACTCATAAAAGACAATATAGGATTACAGTAATACTGGATTCTAAACACAGAAATGCTACATTATCATGAAGACCTTGAAGCAGATCTGACACACACGCACACACACACACACACACACACACCTCATATCCGTGGCGCTTAAGTGACCTAAGGGGCTTTCCTTGCCATTAATGCTTGGATAACACATGTCTCCTTCCAATAAAAATAATGGCTAGTGTGATGGATGGGATATACAAACCTACCAAGTGCCATCATTTTGGACTGACCTATCGCGAGAGGAAAGTAATATGTTTTAGTCGCATAACTGCAGCTATGGAAACGCTGTCATTTCGCAACAGTTTTGTATCGACATATAAGAAATATCGCAAAAGTTTTTCGCAAATCTGTAATGGAAACGCAGCTAGTGTTTTTGAACATGCAGTTGAATGAACTTAAAGGGATAGTTCACCTAAAAATTTTAATTTTACATGTATCTGCTTATCCCCAGGCCATCCAAGGAGTAGGTGTTTTTGTTTCTTCAGTAGAACACAAATGAAGGTTTTTTTTAACTCCAACTGTTAGTCATTCAAACATGTCAACGGGGTCTAATTCTATAAGGGTAAAAAAAACCATGCACAGACAACTTCAAATTAAACCCTGCGGCTCGTGACGACACATTAATGTCATAAGACACGAAACGATCAGTTTGTGCGATGAACCGAACAGTATTTATACTATTTTTTACCTCATATTAAACACCATGCCTAACCGCCCTGAAAGCGCATTATTTCCGGAAAGGTAGGTCAATCTACTAGCCTGACAAGTCAGACCCACATCAAGATGTTTGGTCTGGAAACTCACCATAGACAGCTCATTCCGAGGGGCGGGATAAACGGTTGTCTTTCAAACTCCCTCTGCACGCGATAGGATAGCGCTACAACCAACCAGAGCAACGAAGGTGAACCAGAGCTTGTTGATAGATTAAACATTCACCGTATCCGGTCGGCTAAACTCAGAACACATCTTCCCTTTTTAAGAATGACTTCAGTGCCGTTCTTTGTTCTTTTCTCAGAGAAAAGCTTAACTCCAAGTCTTCCAGAGTCGCGGTCAAAGCTGATTCGAAAGACCGCCGTTCGCCAGTTTCTGTGTTTACTAGAAGCACGCAAACGCAACTCGGCCGTCGTCATTATGGCCCCGCCCGCCGACTCTATAGCCTACACGATGTGATTGGGCAGTCCAGATTCTGAGGAATACAGCTCAGAAGGGTATTGAGAGTTCCAAGACGACACGCGGGCAAATTAAATTTGCTGCCGCTAGGGTGCGTCTAGATTTCTAGGCTATCAATCTACACAATCTAGTGTAGTTTACACAAACGCCAGAAGTGATCTCGCGCTCGTATACGTCACTCATCATTTACACAGTAATTGCGGAAGTGTTCCCTGCCACTGTAAAGATCTAAAGATATTTAAACTACGCCAGATCGTGTAGTGACCTCACACACAGGAAGTGATGTCTCTACACAATTTAATGCTTATTTCATGTAAACAGTATTAGATTGCATCTTGAGGTGATAGAAATTATTGTAAATGGGCATTAAGGTGCGTGCTTTGCTTATTTGAGGGAAACAGTGGAGAAAAAAAAAATGGTGCATGTATTTGGCATTTATTCTTGCACTCAATGGACTGAAAACTAGCTAACTCTAGAAAAGCTGCTGATAATGCATAACATTTGCGGATATATAATGTTAGAGCACTACCTTATTTTAATAAACAATTTGGTTTTTAATGTATCTTGACTCCAATAAACACCACTTCCATAGGGGCTGCCATTGCTATGTGATGTCAGAACTCGTAACTGGGAGTACATCTATCTAGTACGAGTTCATGGGTGGGAAGTCACGGGTTTAACGGCTGTTCCAGTGCACTTTCAATTTAGATCATTTTTTGATTATTCTGGGCATCCAATGATTTCCATTTTTCAGGCCTTTAGTTTGACCAATCCTGACACCGGAAACACCAGACTACTTAATCTACTGCAGGGCTCGACATTAACGCTTGTCCACGACAAGTGGATTTTTTGAAAGGACAAGTGAAAAAGAATTTTACTTGCCTGACGGACAAGATCCTGATTAAAACAAAAAATAACTAGCAAATCACCAAAATGCAAGAATGATTGTGCATTAATTTAGCGTAAGTGGCGATCGATAGTGGTGGATAATAATATATGATGAAATGACGATAACAAGGTCGCGCTGTTGGCGGTCGCGCAGCCTCTCAAGGAGAAATTACAACACTAGAGCGTTTAAGCTGTTTCCTGAATACCATCACAACTGAAAATGACACTGCTTTCATATTTATTTTCAGTTTTATAAACAATTAATTAACATTCACTTAAAGTCACTTACATTTTAGATGCAATATTGAGTGCTTTAATAAAACCTTTTTTGTATTTTTTTTTTTTTTAAAGAAGTCAGTTCTTTATTTTGATATATTGCATGCTCAGATATTAATAAAACAAAACATTCTATGGGCTATTACATTTTGGTGAAAATGGTCAAAAACCCTGGCGGTGTCTGGCAACTTTTTTTTTTAAAACACTGGCGGGGAAAGAGTTCATCAATATGAACAGCAGTGAAGCGCACATATCTAACAGAAATCAGGGGCCTATACCATGAAGCTGGTTTAGCTGGCTAGCCAGATTTGGTTAAGCTTAGGTTGTGCCAATCCTGGGTTTTAGGTACCATTAAAGTGGTTTGACTTTTAGCAGTGTTCATCGCCATAGTAACTTACTCCACAGCTAACCTGCTCCAGGGCAGGTTATGTTCTGGATAAGAGATCTCAAACTGAAATTGGGCCAATCAGCTGTGAGTAAAGGGACACGCCTCTGGTGCAATAAAGCCACTCCCCCTGTTTCTGCTCCAAATTAAAGGTCACTTCATGGCAAATGATTTTTAAAGAGTAAAATGTCTGGCTTTTAACAATGCTTATTTATAATAATATTCATTTTGAATGATTTAGATATAATTTATGTAATTATTATACTCTTAATCAATTACACATTTATAATTTTAGTAAATTAATAATTAATAGGCACTTTGTTAAAATTAACATTAATAGCCTATATAGCCATACAAATAAGCTTTAAAATCAATAAACAAAGCTATTTAAAAAATCTATTAAAAAGCTGACTGAGCTTAAACGTTCAATTGTCTCTATATCAACTAAACTATCTGCATAACTTTGACTTGCATTGACGTATAATATTTGTTCTTTTAGTTGTCCTCTCTCATAAATAGCTATTTTCTTCTTGCTGTGTAAATTTGCTGTGTAAATTAAATGTAATTTTTTTCTTGCTGTGTAAATTAAATGTAAATTCTTAATATATTTCAATCATGTAATATTCTGCAGAAGAGCGAAATGAATCTTGCTGCTTCTCTCGTGAGAAGTGAATCTCGGTGATCCACAGCGTGTGATTGGCTGTTCACTGCTGATGTCACCTGAACTCAGGATTAAAGCCTGAGTTGACAGAGAAAGCTGATGATCAGCATCATGGGACCAACAAAGCCTGAAAAGATTGGTTTGGTTTTGTCAACTCAAAACTAATCCTGTAACCCTGAGTTTGTTAATCTACAATCATGGTACAGGCCCCAGGTGTTGTTAACTCACTCGCAATGCTGTTTGGGGCTGTATTTGGACTTAAGAGAACGGCGAAAATATATGAGACTCCGGGTTTCCTAAGATGACACAATGTGATACAGAACATAAAAGACTGGTAGATACGCTTTTCCATTGTGCCAAACTGTTCTCTTGGTTTATTAACCGTTCCATTCAATGCTGATCTGAGCTGGCCGATATAGATATGGTTTAATTTTCTACTGTGGTGCTGCGATAACAGAGCTTTATGCAATGTAATTCAAACAAGTCAGTTGTTGCCTTGGTAACACGATCATTTAGGGGAAAGGGAAGAGCTAAGGGGTAGAAATGGGATTGGACATTAGTTAAAGAGGATATCAGTGTGGATAAAGACCAGAGTAAGTTTTGTTTGCTCTTCAAGAGACAGTCATTGAGAGCAACAATGATCTTTAGGCAAGTATGTGTTGCAGTGTCCTGGACATGGAAGTAAGCCATACCAGCCTGATTCAAAATTCATAAAAGTACAGACATTTCGCAACAAGACGTACGGTTTCAGGTAAAGTGCTTTAGTAAATATCTATGGCTGTATAATAATCTTACATTAAAGAAAGTTCTTTGTTTTGACTTTGTGTCAAAGCATATACCATCAAAAACTGCCGTAATGAGTTGGACAATTGGAAACATGCTATAATCGCCACAAGAGAAGCAAAGCCCACCATCATGCCATTACTGAAGCAAACTCCAGTGCATACACAAATAGTCAATTTCTTCAATAACTAGATTACAGGAGGAGCAAATCATGGGCTCTTTGAGATATTTAGCAAGGCAGGAAGATGACCTCAGAGGACATGAGGTTTGTTCAAATGTTGCCATGATTATATCAGTCCACAGTGCCAAAATGAGCACTTAGCTTTATTTGCCAACACAATTGTGAGGGAAATTGCCTCAACAATCAGGTCCTTGTCTGTGATTCAGTTTTCAATCCTAATGGATGGTACTCAGGATATACAGGGGAAAGAGCAGGTTTCCATATGTGTCAGATATATGGATCAAGACATTGTGCCACAGAAAGTCTTGGTGGGATTGTATGAATTGCTTGGAACAACTGGTGAGCAGATGGCTAAGATAGCTAGTGAAGTGCTCCTGATATTGAATATCCTGAGACAAACGATGGAGCAGCAAATATGTCATGGATAATCTCAGGGGCACAGGCAATGTTTAAGAGAGAACAGCCATTGGCATTGTATGGGCATTGTGGTGCACATTGTTTGAATCTTGCAACACAGAGCTTGCAGTGCCTCTATCTTACTATGTGATGCATTGCGGTGGGTCCATGACCGTGGAACTCAAAGGGGTATTGGCTAGCCATGTAACATCTGAGGGGCCTACCAAAACAGTTAAACCTCTGTGTCAAACAAGCTAGACAGTGCATGGTCAAGCTGTTGATACAGTTCTTAGCCAGTATGAGGCTCTGTTGTGTAATCTGGAGAAAATGGTCTCAGCTGGTTCTTAAACTGACACTAAGCCAATGGTCTCCTAGATTGCTTTCCGAAGAGTTCTTGGACTTCTTGGAGGTGTTGGGAGAGCTTGAGTGCTTAAAAAAAAAATCATTGCAAAAGTAGTCCCAAATAATTAATGGCATGCAAGCTGCTGTTGACTAGGTTAGTTTAACTCATGGGTGGGGAACATTGATCCAGAAGGGCCACTCTCTTGCAGAGTTTAGCTCCAACCCTGAAAAAAACACTCACCTGCCTGTAACTTTAGTATCCCTGAAGACCTTCAGGTGTTTGATTAGGGTTAGAGCTAAACTCTGCAAGAGAGTGGCCCTTCTGGATCAACATTCCCCTCCCCTGGTTTAACTCTTCAAGAAAAAAAGGAGTGAGGATAAGTTTGCAGAAGGGTTTGAGAAGGCAGTGGTAATGGTAGACTCCCTGGGAACTCAATCATTAAAGAAAGCGGGGCTAGTCAGCAGAAGCCAAAAACACGAGAGGAATACTAGAGAATATAATTTTTCAAGGTGTCACAGTTTAGACATTCAATTCAAGGAACGGTTAAACCTTAAAGCTTCAGTGCACTGATGAGACTGAAGACTTGGTTACGAGCTACTGTCTCAGCAGTACCTTGTAATATATAATGTATGCCATGTGTATCAAGAGACCCATGACAAAGTAGACCTTAATGATGTAGGCCAACAGTTTGTATCTGTAAATGACAGATGTAGGCATCGGTTTGTTAAGTTTAGATAAAAGGGATTAATCAAGAAAATGCTGTAAATTTGGAAAATAGCCATAATGGAGTTATAATTTTGGGTGCCAAATAGTAGAATAAATGTTTTTTTTTCTTCTTTGTTTTTTTTTTGGTTTATTGTTTTGCTCCACAAGTTCTCAAAGTCTTGCAACAGTGTTTTTTGTTCTGGTTCTGGCCATATTCAGAGGTCGCAGCCCTCCCCTGGACAGCACGCTTAAATACGCACAATCTTTACTCTATTTATGTAATTGTGAAATATACTCACGAAATATACTTAAAAGGTATGTTCATTTTAATTTCTCACATTTATCCAAGAAAGTCTTCAGTATGTTTTAACTTTTGTTTTGGTTTAATCTGTAGTGAACATGCACTGCTTGAGTGATGACACTGACAAGCATTTTCACATTGTTTCTTTAACTGCTCAGTAAGGCTGTCATGATCATAGATATCCATAGTAAAGGCTAGATGTCTTACGGCGGAGTCACCATCGTCATCACCGGCGGCCATCTTGTCACAGGCAAGCTATCTGTCGGGCTCTGTGGAACCTGATGTAAGGTGAGTGATCTGTACGAACTTAAATACTCTTATCTCGCTGAAATCTTGACGGATTTACAAATGGTTTGGTTTCTTACAAACGTTATTAACATGGCTACAAATCTGAATGCTTTAACATGTTGAAATTGCAGCTTTTCGTTCCGTTAAACGACTTAATCATGCAGCTTGTGTAAAAAAAAACAATATTCTAGCCGCTATAACTCTGTGCCACTACTTCACAGAATTATTCTGCTTGTTTCCTAAGAAAATACAGCGTCTTAGCTTTCTAAAGAGGTAAAGCATTTGATGGTAGGCCAAATTAGGTGGGAAAAGTGATCTCTGAAGTAGGCACAGTGAAATCCTAGTAAATTGCGTTTTGAAGTTAAAATAAACTTAGTTTGCATGTTTTTTTGTTTTTTTTTAAATACAAATTATTTTATTATAATAGTGATATTCTTATTATAAAGTGTATATATATATATATATATATATATATATATATATATATATATATATATATATATATATATATATAATTTTTTGTTTTTGTTTTTCAGAGCTAGCTATAGCTTATAAATAAGATATATATATATATATATAGCTTATATATATAGCTTATAAATAAGCTATATATAGCTAGCTCTGGAAAAAAAATCAGAGCTGTATATGTGTGTATATAATTTTGCACAGTTATAGTAGCCTATATATTGATTTAACATAAATACCATGTGTGTGTGTGTATATTTATTCCACCTATCTGTTCTGTTCAATGTTACTTTCATATTGAAGTCCATGGTTATAATTATTCATAAATATGTAGTGGCATAACTACATCTCTGACATTTATAAAAAACGAAACAGTTTGAAAATCGGTTGAAATTTGAGCAAGTTATGGTTATTTAAAAGTACATGCACCATTAAAACACACTGTTACGAGTGAGCGAGCTGCCTGTGACAAGATGGCCGCAAGTTGCAGACGGCGACCTCCATTGGCCAAAAGCGCGCACGAGACATCTAGCCTTTATTATGGATATCTATGGTCATGATAACCTCAATATCGCTATTGAGGAGCCAACCAAAGCAACGCAGGAACCTCAGCAACCGTGTTTTTTGTAATTTATTTTTATGTTAAACTATGCCCTTCTCGTTTTACACTTTTTGCATGTGTACTGAATAGTAAATAAGTTAGTAAAAATAACAATGTGTACAATGGCGATTTATATTTAGGCTCCACTTAACAAGCCTAAATAGAAAGTTAATGTGAGAGATGGACTGAGTGTGCAATTACCTGCGACTGTCCTTCAGGCGGAGACACATTTGTGAAAAAGGCTGCCATGTCCAAGGTTGCAATGTCTTAACATTGGCGCATTGCTGGTCAGCAGAGTCTTTTAAACAGGCGTTTAAAGTAAAAAAAAAAATGATTTCAACAGCCGTTTCATTACATCTCTTTGAAAGAATCAGCGTTTTTGAACGTGCAGTTGAATTAACTTAAAGGGATAGTTCACCTAAAAATGAAAATTTGACATTTATCTGCTTACCCCCAGGCCATCCAAAGTGTAGGTGTGTTTGTTTCTTCAGTAGAACACAAATGGAGATTTTTTTTAACTTTATCCGCTAGTCATATAAACATGTCAACGGGGTCTAATTATATAAAGAGGAAAAAAAAAAAACCTTCCGAAGACAACTTCAAATTGAACCCTGCGGCTCGTGACGACACATTAATGTCATAAGACAAGAAAAGATCAGTTTGTGCGATAAACCGAACAGTATTTATACTATTTTTTACTTCATATACAACACAAGGCCCAACAGCCCTGAAAGCGCAGCATTTCCGGAAAGGAAGGTCAATCTACACAATCTAGTGTAGTTTACACAAACGGCAGAAGTGATCTCGCACTCGTATACGTCACTCATCGTTTACACAGTAATTGCGGAAGTGTTCCCTGCCACTGTGAAGATCTAAAGATATTTAAACTACGCCAGATCGTGTAGAGACCTCACACACAGGAAGTGATGTCTTTGCACAATTTCATGCTTATTTCATGTAAACAGGATTAGATTGCATCTTGAGGTGATAGAAATGATTGCAAATGAGCATTAAAGCTACACTGTGTAACTTTTTTAGTTTATTCTTAGCTAAAAACACTTAGTTCTTTTAAAAATATATGTGCTCATTAATGTATATTTACTTATAAATATTCTAATAAAGTATATCTAATAAAGAATACTAATAAAGTATTCTCGTAAGTTTATAATATGCCATTGAAAATACATACGGGTGAGGGGTTCGAATGCCGGTCGCCATGTTGCCCCTCCATCTTGAAAGTACATTAGCCAAAGAGGGACATACCCGTAAATTCAAGCTTCGCTTTTCGCGTTTTAACACTCGATGGCACTCATTGACGAGGTCGAACTGGAAGCCATGTTAATCTTGGACTAAATCGGCCACCGTAGGAGTTAAAACGAAATCGGAATTGAGAGGAACAGAAACTAATATTCACCGGATGGTCATATACCTTTACACCGCTAGATGGGGGAAAATATCACAGTGTAACTTTAAGGTGCGTGCTTTGCTTATTTGAGGGAAACAGTGGAGAAATAAAATGGTGCATGTATTTGGCATTTATTCTTGCACTCAATGGACTGAAAACTAACTAACTCTAGAAAAGCTGCTGATAATGCATAACATTTGCGGATATATAACGTTAGACTAACCCTATTTTAATAAACAATTTGGTTTTTAATATATCTTGACTCCAATAAACACCGCTTCCATAGGGGCTGCCATTGCTATGTGATGTCAGAACTCGTAACTGGGAGTACATCTAGCTAGTACGAGTTCACGGGTGGGAAATCCCGGGTTTAATTTAGCGTAAGTGGCGATCGATAGTGGTGGATAATAATATATGATGAACTGACGATAACAAGGTTGCGCTGTTGACGGCTCGTGCAGCCTCTCGAGGAGAAATTACAACACTAGAGCGTTTAAGCGGTTTCCTGAATACCATCACAACTGAAAATGACACTGATTTCATATGACAGTTTCATAAACAATTAATTAACATTCACTAACATTTACATTCGCTTAAAGTCAATACATTTTAGATGCTATATTGAGTGCTTTTGTTCGATTTCAGCTGCGAAAATCGTTCACACACAGCAGAACCGTAACACGTCTCACAGCAACAAGTGTGTTACTGAACGATTCAGTGTTTGAATGAATCGTTTGAATGAACGACTCAATGACTCGCTCATTAAGACGGCCACCTGCTGCCACCTACTGGAGGTTTAGTTTGATGTTTAAACATACTTTCCAACATTTCTTTTTTGTCTATTCAAAACTACAAATCTCTAAACATTATTTAATGCAGTGGTAATATTTCAGTGTAAATTATTTTGTTGTTAACAGCCCTTATAGTGTCTTATTTTAATTTAATGTATTGATCAAAATTACAAATATAAAATGAAACCTGAAGCATTGCTTATATTTAATAAGGGAAAATGCCCTTTATAAAAGGTGAAAATTTCACAAATTTGAAATGATTCAATAAAAATTCACAAATATGCAGCTTTAAATATGTCAAAGCTGATTGAACACTGGTGAGAATATTGCTTTAGAATAAATTATAGTTACAACTCACACACACAATTAAAAAAAATATTGAACTTTTTTCCGGACAAGCACATTTTTTACTTGGACAAGTGAATAAACGCAAAGGACAAGCACATGAACATGCTTAGGCCTGTACTGGACATAATGATTTCACAATTAAACAATTAGAAGCCATTCAAAGATGATAATGCGATTGTGAATTACATTCAGTTCAGTTTATTTATAAAGCCCAAAATAATCTTACAGAAACAGGGAAGAAATAAACAAGACATTAACTAATTTTACACAAGATACAATCTAAAAAGCATAACATCTTAGCATATTCTTAATGCATGAATTATAACCCTATTGCATACAACACTTACAGTAAAGCAGCTGTGTGTTTTAAAGAAACTCAAATAGTCTATGTGTACGTGTAGCAGCACAAAAAACTATAACAGTTCAGTTTAACACAATTATACATGCACTAAACCCAATTAAGTAGGCAAAACGAAAAATTTGAGGCTTCTGATTGCCTTTTCTTTTAAAGTTTAGAAATTTAAAGTTTAAGTAAGCAAAACTTGCAGATTTTTCTTTTGCAATTATACATTTTGATTGCTTTGAACTTGAAATATTTGAGAAGCTAATTCATACATTTAACTGAAAAATATAATGTAATCTCACATTTTTTGTGGTGGAAATTTGACTAACTTTAACTAGCTAATGTAATAAATGCCACCATGCTCATTGGTAACACAATGCTTTGGTAGCATTAGCATAGCACTTGCTGAATGAGGACAGCAATATAACACATCGAACATATACCTGTTCTCAAAATAAGCTCATGTTGTCCTCGTCACATGATGGAAACACCCAAAAAACCAACATAACAGAAACTCTTCTAAACTAACATCATAAAACACTAAACGCTACTAAATATCCACCTTGATTTTAAGCTTGCACCAAAAACCCTGCACATAATATAACACTTACTTTTGAAGATTTACCGTCTCGTTTGAAGTGTCATGGCAAAGCATGCTGGCAAATAGAAATCACAGCCCGGTTTCGGTTAAAAGAAACAAGTTAATAAAACTCAAGAATGAAACAATTCAGATTACATAAAATGTTTCAGTTTTGTGAACGCAAAAGAAAAATAGTTCTAAATACTCATAAAAGTTAATTAGTTTAAACTAATTTGTTGAATTTTGATCGTTAGGGATTACAGTGTGTGAAAACACAAAGAAATGCATTAATCGCAGCACTGCATTGGGGTTTTCTGTTTACGGTTTCCCTCAAATACCCAAACCAGCACAAAAGAATTGTAAACATTTACTACACAAATATAGGCCAGAACAGATTTTATATATTTACAGGCCGATACATCACTGGCTACATTCACATGCAACCAAACAATACATTAGTAATCGGATTGAGGCTCAATCGGACTAAAAAGTCTTCATGTAAACACTTTAATCAATCCGATTGGAGCTCGATCCGAATGAAATGTTGATCGGGTTGTAAGGGGTGGTTAATTCCTTTTCTAATCTGGTCAAGAGAACATGAAAAGACCCATTCGGCTTGAAAACCAAAACAGAAAGGCCTGCGCATTTAGACTGGCTAAACCCAATCTGCCGACTGTTACAAATTTGCAGGGACCAATCACAAACCGGCTTATCCACCTGGTGCGCAATTGGCTACTTTGCCTGTTGATCACACCACTTGTGGTCTGATTGGTTGAAGGACTATCCAATTGTGTACAGAGTTATTTGAATAATGCTCGTTGATCACGCCTCTTGTGCAGTAGAAAACACAGAGCAGACTCCCCAGACCAATGTTCAGTCTTAAATTTAACTTGGTCTGGTGAGAGCCAGACAACTGCAGCGACATAGAAATAATAATAATAGATTTTATTTATAAAGCACTTTTCATCCCGAAGAATCTCTATAGAAAAAACGAGCTGTTCTTCCGGTCATATAAATGAGTCTCGTCATTCTAAAATAACCCTTTCACTCAGCGTCTGTGAAGTGGAGCCAACATCCCACCAGTCCTCGGGTCGGATTCTCATCTACTGGCGTGGGATGGGGCATTTTACTGCGTGATAAATATAAACAACACAGCAAAATGGTTCATATGCTCATTGCCTCCAAATTATGACCAGAAACAGATTAAGGGTGCGTTCACACTTGTAGTTCGGTTTGTTTGGTCCGGACCAAAAAACAAAAACAAACATAATAGTCCTGGTCCGCTTAGCGTTCACACTGGCATTTTTAACAGCGAACCTTAAGTTACCGAACCAAAGGCATAGGGAGACGGTATCAACCTGATTGGTCGGCTTATATGACATAGGAGCTCGTTTACCGAACATGCAAAACAATGCTGTGTGCGGATTACACGCGCGGGCATTTTATGCGTGTACATATGGCATTATTTTTTACCAGAGAACTCATGAAGAGCTCATGAAATGTTCACAACATTCAAAACAACGCTGTGTGCGGATTAAACGCGATCATTTTATGCGTGTAACACATATGGCATTATTTTTTTACCAGAGAACTCATGAGAAGCTCATGAAATGTTCAAAATAACGCTGTGTGCGGATTAAACGCGATCATTTTATGCGTGTACATGTGGCATTATTTTTACCCGCTGAGGATTTCCTCCGTTGTGCAGAACAGTCGGGCGTCTCTTATGCAAAAGAGACGGCCGTTCTGTCGTCTGTACCTGCTAATAATGGGCAACACAGGAACTTTGATGAGAAGAGCTAGGTTTGCTTTTTGTGTGTTTTTTCTGGCATTTTCGAAACATGCTCGTCAGACCAAATATTGATGAGGCTCTTCCTCGTTGCTCCACGTTTGCCCTCTAACGTTAAAGTTACTCATTTTGGATACACCGATCTTTCCGCGTCGTCAAATCAGCTGACTATGCGTCGCATCTTGTGACATTACGTCCGGTTTTTGGTTCGTTTACATGTCTTTGGTCCGTGTTGCGTTCATATATCAATCGAACCGCACCAGAGTTGGTTTGGAAGCGGACCAAGACCCGTCTTTATAGCGGTCTCGGTCCGCTTGTTTGGTGCGCACCAGGGTTCAGATGGCAGCGTTCACATATGTTCAAATGAACCGCACTAAACGAGCAACCGCACCAGGGTTCGTTTTAATCGAACCAAACATGACAAGTGTGAACGCACCCTAAATCTGCTGTTTAAAACAAATAAAGAACCAATGTAGTAGAATAATTATGAGCAAATAGCTGGAAACTTGGCATATTCGTGTCTGCGCAAGTCAAAAAAATCTATTCCGATTTGAAGCTTATGACAAATAAACGCGCATATCAACCCGATCACTTGTTGTGCATGTAAACATAGCCATGTGGGGCCATTTTATGGTTATTTATTTTAGTTAGTGAACTGATTGCATCACCTGCCACAAAAAAAACTGCAATAATGCTTTCACAAAACATGAACCTTGACTGAAAAGTTAAATCTCATCACAGTTTACCTGAAAAACTTCTAACGCAAAACAAGTGTTTACGGTCAGTGAAGTTCAGTTGAATCATATCATTATTAATCATGTTACAGTGGTTGACAATTCAACTTCACACTTCACAACTCATGTTAGGACATCTTAGGTTAAATCACTCTACTGTAACAATCTGAATGTAACTCTCCTCACATGAAGAGCACTGGTACGGCTTCTCTCCAGTATGAACTTTCTCATGCCTTTTCAAGGAATCGGACCGAGCGAAACCCTTTCCACAGTAGCAGCACTCGTACGGTTTCTCTCCAGTATGAACTCTCTGGTGTGTTTTTAAGTTGCTTGATATAAAGAAGCTCTTCCCACAGCTACAGCAAACATGAGGTTTCACACCAGTATGAACACGCTCATGCTCTTTTAAATTTTGTAGTTGTGAAAAACTCTTTCCACACAAAGAGCAAATGTGAGGCTTCACAGGAGCATGAACTTTACGGTGTATTTTTAAGCCTGATGCCGAAGCGAATGTTTTCTCACACTGATCACAGCTGAATGATCTCACTCCAGTGTGGGAGAGCAGATGAGTGTTGAGAACGCTTTTGTAGCCGAAACTCTTTTCACACAGAGGACATGCGAACGGTTTCTCTCCACTATGAACTCTCATGTGCACATTTAGATGTCCTTTCCGAATGAAACTCTTTCCACACTGAGTGCATGTGAACAGATTTTCTCCAGTGTGAATCCTCATGTGCACATTTAAGTCTCTTTCCTGAATGAAACTCTTTCCACACTCAGTGCATGCGAATGGTTTTTCTCCAGTGTGAATCCTCATGTGCTCATTTAGGTGTCCTTTATGTCTGAAACACTTTTCACATTGAGTGCATGCGAACGGCCTTTCTTCAGTGTGAGATTTCATGTGTCTGTTAAGGGCTGATTTATCAATGAAAATCTTATAACACTCAGGGCATATAAACATTTTATCTCCGGTGTGCATTCTCATGTGTATATTAAGGCTTGATTTATACACGTAACACTTTCCACACTCAGAGCAGCTGAAAGATCCTTTGCCTGCAGATTTTCCAGCTTGTGTTTGTGTGAAATTCTCTTCAGGCTTTGAAACGACTGTCTCTCCATCCTCATTTTTGATATCATGAGGTTTTCGAAACGGATGTTGTTCATCTTCATTTTTAAATGTCAGTTTTCCATCTTCATGTTTGAAATGATGCTCTTTGTCTTCATTCACTTCCATCGAGTCTGAAATCAACATTAAATTCCTCAAGTTAAATTTAAGAAGTCAAATGAGAATCAAAGAAATAAAGTCCATCATTACTTAAGCTAGTGTTGTCAAAAATATCGATATTTCGATATATATCGATACTGGAATATCTGAAACGATACGATTCTCAGTTTTTACAGTATCGATATTAGCTGCGCTCTCCTCTCCGACCGTCAGCGAGCTGACACACACACCGGCATATTCTCACTCAGCCCGGTTAACCTCTGAGCACGGCGAACGCGCGTTCTGCTGGACTTTTTCCTCATGACAGTGTGTTAGTGTTAGTGTGTGATCGGTCTGAATTTCGCGCGGGATTGCACATAAATTAATTCTAGCTAATGCCCGCAGATTTCGTGCTCCACATCTGAAGCGCACACACACATAGCCTACCCTAATAAAGCTGCCTCTGACATGATACAAGTGCAAACATTTGCTTCCTTTTCCAGCATATTATTGGTCAAATACACTCAAAGAATTATCAGTGCCCATCTGGAAGAGTATTAACGTAAACACAGTCGCAAACAGTTCAGGAAGAACGAGTAACAGGAGCAGTGTTTAGGATCCATGCGTCTGTTAGTCTTAAAGGGACCGCAGTCATTTGTTATTCAAACTACAAAAAGACAAACGATCAACTGCTCTTGACTGATCAACTTGTGTAACTTTAATAGTTTCATCTGTACGCTATTGAATTTTTTACAAAGAACATTATCCAATGTTGTTTTAAATGTAATTACTATGCATTTTTTAAATTCAGTTTCTTATCTGAATGTTAGACCTACCTGAAAAAAAGCAGTCTTTTTAATTTTTATCTTCTATTCTATTGCATTTATTTGTGCTATTGTTTGTAATCTGTTTATTTGTTCTTATTTTATTACTGTTTACTCGTCTTTTTAAATTCAATTTACCATTCGAAATCAAGCTTTCTTGTGCTGTGTGTAAGCTATTGCAACACAATTACCCCATTGTAAAAAATACATTGAGATAGCAAAAATTTGTGAGATAATTTTAATAGTAATTGATCAATTGATCAATAATTGTTCAAATCAAAATGATGCCCTAAGGAACATGCTGGCCACATGAATTTTTAGTAAAAAATAACAAAGAATAATAAGTTCTGTTGTCATATTAAGCATCTTATCTTATTTATTTATTTATTTTTTTACTGTGGTATCGATTTAGTATCGATATATCGATATTTTAGTCTGATATCGTATCGAAGTCATAATTTTGGTATCGTGACAACACTAACTTAAGCACAATTCTCGTTTACTACTGAGTCTACTAGCAAATCGTTTTAGATGTATTGTTATTCCCTCCTGAGTACATGTAACTTACTAGAGGTTCTGACATTTAAAATCTAGTCTATTTTTGTGCAATAGGCCCCAGGACTCAAGTTATTACTTTCAATAAATAAACAGATATAATATAGATGACCATTTGGATAAAGCTCGAGGTGCTAAATATTCAACCCCTTTCCTCAAAAACACTTACTGATAGTTATGTAATTAGTTCATAACCTGAATGTGCCGTTTGACAGAAACCTGGCTACAACCTGACAATTGCATTCCTTTAAATTAATCAACCCCCCAAGATTATTGTTTTAAACACGAGCCTTGTCTGAAAGGCAAAGGAGGATGTGTTGCTGTAATATATAGTTATATCTAGAGCATATAATTGGAGTGGCCAACACGTGTCAGGACCCACTCACTGTCTTGATCATTTAATATAGTCACATAGAATCAATGGGTGCGTTTCCATGCACATACTTAAAGGTGGGGTAAGTGTTATTTCAAAACCGTTTTAGAAAAAGGACTCGGGCCGAGTGGAATAACAAACTTGTAGCCAATCAGCAGGTAAGGGGCGTGTCTATGGTGAGAAGAGAGGCTCAGTGCGCATCATTATTCAAAACACACGAGTCACACAGGACGGACATTAGCCAAGAAAGAACTAATATAAGCTGCTTTTGCTTGAATATGCTCGTGTGTCATGTTCGCTTGTTTGTCCATTTGCGATCGTATTGTGGCTCACTCCAACGATAATAAAGACCCGTTCATTTCCACACCATATGGAGCATCTAAATCTCCTCACGGTTTCAAGCATCAGCTCACAAAATGTGTTTGACAGGTAAGATACTATACTCCTAATATACCGGTATGTTTGTTTCCTCTTTACATCAATAGCCCCGTTTCCACCAAAATTACCCGGAACAATTTGTACCAGGAACTTTTTTACAGGAACTTTTCTCCCTCTGCAGACCTGCAGCTGTCTGCGTTTCCAGCGCGATAAAGTTCCAAGAAGATTAGGCAAATTAGTCCGGTGATGTAGGACTGCGCGCGACTGCTCCTCCAAATCAGTGAAGGACAGTAATCATTTATAAGTGTACCGATTGAAAGATTTAGTGGACTGTTTACATGCGACGTTATCTAAACCGATCTGGTGTTTACATGTGATGACTTTCAAACGCAATCATTTTGTCACACGCAGTTTGTCTGCCGCATCAAAAATGTCAACTGTTTTCTCCAGCAGCTGGAGTGTGTTAACTGTAGCCATAGCAACTCTTAACGGCCACCAGGACTAATACAGTATTATTTATAGCTGCCTATTTGTTGTAAAGTGTAATAATCATCTCAGAAAAAAAAATCTTCTGTCATGAGCAGTTAAAGTAAAAACTGCCCGGGGCAATATACGCTGTGTCATTATTCCAACATTATCTTCATAACTCACGAAATAAAAAGTTAACCCCTCAAAAAAAAATTACATTCCTCTCTTGTCAACATGAGCGCGGCGCGCGCCGTCACGTCATGTAAGGACACACACTTAAAAGTAATCGGTCAGGTCGTTTACATGGTGAAAAAAAATGAATAACGAGTATGGAAGAGATTCAAGCTGTGCTGCTTTTGCTGGTTATGTATAGGTTTACTAAAGAGGTAATTAACAACGACAGAAAAGAGCACTATATGCGGATTCAGCAGCATGCAGCATATTCAGAAAGCTTGTAAAGCTAGATTTAAAATGACAATGTATATTATTATCAGCTATTACGGACATTGAACGTGAGATGGCTCAGACGACCGCGCGCCATCAGACAGAGAGCAAGACTGATATTTACTGAACGTAGACCGAACCTCGCAAAAGACTTTAAAAAATGCCCGTTGAACTAAAATGCTGCGTGAGCTCAACCAATCAGCATGTTCAGCGCCCAAGTCCCGTCCTCGAAAGTTCCTGAACTTTGAAAAAGTACTACCTCGCGAGCAGGGCCGTTTGGAGGGGGAAATATTTACCCGGAACTTCATTTAGACCCTGGTTCCTGCGGTCTAAACACACCGAGTACCACCCAAAGTTCCTGGTTCCTGGGTAAAGTTCCTGTGGTGGAAACGGGGCTTATATTACCCATCCGGTCATAGTTGTAATATGTCGTTAGCTGGACTATCGCGCTTGTATACCCTACTAACTTTATCGAGTTGTTCATGAGAACAGTTTGTGTTTTGTGATCGCTATAACTCTAATCTTGTCATAATTGTAATGTGTCGTTAGCTGGACTGTCGGCTTGTGTACTATTTGTTCATGAGAACAGATTGAGTTTTTGTGATGGAAGGGATGCCTTTTTGATTGAATATTCGACCTGGATTAGTAACACACAGATTCTGCCATAGTCGTTGCCTGGGTTACGTATGTGTGGGGCGGACCTATCAATATAGGGCAGATACCCTTTTTGGGGGTAGGGGTGTGTTTGTTTTGGTTTGTTTTGGTGATTTGAAATATCAACAACGGTTACCAGATAGCACTTATCCCACCTTTAAGCGGATTATGCCTAATAAGCCGACAAAGAACATGGTCATATAAACGCAGTAACCCGTTTTCTTTTATTGAAGTAAGGTCATAAACAGCGCAAGCATAAACCGATCGGGACAGGTAGTTTTTTGCCTCTTACCCCGATTTCGCGCTGCATGTAAACGTATTAACCTGCTTTCTATCGGCTTACTGAGGAGCACGTGTGATGGGTGACAAAAACGCAAATTTAGAGCAGATTTAAACACATCCAGACAGAGCGAGCTAGTGTTTTGCATGAAATAAGGACATATAATCACAAACACAGACTCTTTTAAGAAAAAGAAAATTGTAAAGATGTGTTCTCATCTCATGCAGCAAAAGTAGAAGAGGTTCAGTCAAAACGCTGCATCTGTAACTGCATGAGGGATTAAATAAGCCGTGAATCTCCCGCTGACACAGTGCACGCTTTATTTAACCTCTTAACCCTCGCCCTGCCCTGAGAAATAAATAAAAAAATGACATACCCCAAATAAAAATGTCTGCAGCTCTTAAACCCTATGGTCTATATCCATAAATGTGGTCTTATTTTAAACTAGACACTTTAAATTATTACCCATTAATTGTTATTAATTAAATTGTTACCCAAAAGTCATAACTCAAAGTAGTATAGGGACAGATTAAAACAAGGGGAAATATGCATGTAAGTGACTCACGTTTTTATTTTTTTATTAATCCCTTATGGAAAAAAATATTAGATTTTAATTTTAATGCCCTGAAATAACCTAAATATAAAACTGAATGTCTGATCATGCTTTGATTAAAATTTGAGGACGATTCTCTCAAAAATGTAGCTTCTGTAAGCTTTTATGTCAAAAAAGACTGGGCGTCCTTTCAATAAAGTCCAATTATATTAGAACATTTGTGTAATAGTAAAGAGTATTTTTTATTCAAATAAATCTGCAATAAACTGCTAATTATAATGCATACAGTCCCTGATAACTAAAACAACTATTTACAGAATTTACAAGTGTAAAAAAACTCATTTAGTTGATAAAAACAGTCTCTAATTTAGTCTGCGCGTTGTGTGTAAGTGTGTGCGCTCACACTGGCAGGCGCTGGATACGATGAATGAAAACCGTGAAGACGACGCTAAGTAACAGCTAAGTAAGCATGAGGTATTCACTAATGCTTCTTACGACATCTCTTACATAAACTACGCAAAATATTGTCTTTTGATTCGTTACTACATCCATCAATCAAATCTATGCTGGCTATGCATTGGCTAGGCATTGACTGGCTTATCCAACTAAGGACCGGCGAGTTTGACTGACAGATGCATCACCCAGTGACGCACTCCCTTTCTAGCAAGTTTCCTAACCGGGCTTGTGATTGAAGGAAAGAGACATGGGAGGGTTTAATATGACCGGAACAGTCCACAGTACAGGGGAGATTGTCAAAATAAGGCTTACAATCGCTATTTCATTGAAAATGGACATGATTGATTACTCTTAACGCAAAACGCTTATACAAACAACGGAGGATTTTTAGTTTTTTCCCCTTATTTTTTCGTTGTTTTGGATTAAAAGTGGGATGCATTTTGAAGAGTGGACTCTTACACAGACATGTAGGGCTGAAACGATTCATCGAGTAACTCGAGTTAATCGAATCAAAAAAATCCTCGAGGCAAAATCACCTGCCTCGATGCTTCGCTTAGTCCATTTAACTACACACAGATGTTGCAGAAAGACATTTTTTGTGTAAGGACTCGGAGTATGAGCGGATTGCGGTTATATCCGCGGTTCAGGTGCGTAAACATCCCAAAAATTGCAGGTGGATGAGAGAAATTGTTACTATGTTGATTTTAATAAAGATGCGGAACTCTCATTTCACGCTAAAACGCAATGAATGCGCGTCGTTCTTTAACTTTCGTTTTCAGCTCATGTCGAGAACAAAGACCGCAATGCGAGAGAGAGAGCGGCCGGGCATCAGCACTGGTAATATCATTTAATATCGCTGTTTTTAAATGAAGACAACTGCGTGTTGAGCTTCAAGATGCGACGCTGAACATTTAAGTTTCATTTGCGGCAGTTCACGCGTCAGCTGAGGAGATACGAGCAACTCCAAACACATGAACTCGATGGAGTTTGCAGCTTTGCACATGGATCACCGTCATTGTGATGTGTGTGAAATCTTTAATGAGACTTTATATATCCTACTTGATAATATCTTCGAAATGCACCATTAGATGTTCTCAATAGCCTACTAGGCGCAACAAACGTCAGAACCAGCTGCACGCACGTGTGTGTGTGTGATGAGCAATAGCGCTCGTGCTTTCAGAGCTCAGAGCTGCGTGCTTTCATTGATTTGTGTCATTTAAATATCACACTTTAATCATATTTATAGCTACTAACTTAAAACAAGCTGTGTTACAATGATGAATGATTAGCTCAAAAGATCAGCATGTGTGATGTACTTTAACTGAATTAAACATATCTCGCGTTTGATCACGTTCTAGCGGTTATTCCTCCGTGTGATGTATAGGTTGTCGACCCTGGTTAATGTAAACAATAGCATCGCGCTTAACACGGAGGATTTGAAGTTGAGAATACCGGGTTCGGGTGGATGGTTTGCTTCTAACAGCTGATTCGGTGACGATAGAGCTGATCCGCACATCTCTTCTTCCAAGTTAACCTGTCCAATACATTTTGCTCCAGTAAAGGAGTAAATAAGACAGTAAATGCTTATGTCATGCCTGAGCTGAAGCTGAAACATGAAAGTTAAGTTGCACAACATAAATACAATGTTTAGTTATTTATATTATTTATAGAATATTTATAGAATATTAGAATATTTATATTATATAGAATTTATAGAATATTTATATTATTTATATTGGCATTATTGTTATTTATATTACTACTATTTAGATGTATTGGTTGTAGGTTTAGTTTTAGATTGAACTATGTTTACCTTTTGAAAGTAATTTGAAATAGATTTTTTATTTAATATAATATGGCAATTGTATGCATTAAAATAGTTTAGTTTCAAAGTTATTAATGTAAGCAATTTCAGCAAAAACTTAATTTTTCTAAAAAGAAAACAAATTAGATATTAATTTTAAGATACCCATCTTATTGTCTCTTATTGCTCTTTAATAAAGAAAAAGTAATTATTATCCGATTAATCGATTAATCGATCGATTAAGTGGCAGATTAATCGATTACAAAAAGAATCGATAGCTGCAGCCCTACAGACATGTATGCTGTTGTTTTGTGGATTCGTCCGATCTGATCTGAACGTCAGGAGATGAAAGATGAGTACCGCGTTCATTATGCTAATGTTTAAATAGCCACTGCTTTAGCATTTAATTTAACCCTTTCCTCTGGTGTATTTATTGCAAAAACGAGTTCAGAACATGAATCTTGAGTGTTTTAGCTTTCAAATGATGCATAGTTTGATATAGTTGATTGAACAGTGTGTATAAAACAAAAGTAATTATAAGTAGACACGCCCACTTGCGTCAGACGCCCCCGCCCACGATCCGGTGCGGATTAAGAAGTTAACTTTAGAATCCTTTGAGTCAGATACAGACATTATTATTTTTGACGTCACTACAGGTAAATAACCCGGTTTATTAATAGTCATGTAAACGCGGTTTACTTGCATTATCAGTTTACTGGTTTGCATGTAAACACATTTATCAAATCCCAAAAGATTTCCCTGATCCTTGGTTAAAAAATTAAGTCTTTGATCGTTAGTTTTGACATGTTTTTCCGGCAGCTGATGAATGACCGCTGCGATTAGATTTGACCTCAGACAAAATTCTGGCTGTGTCCGAAGATTTGGCGCACAGTCCTGCAGACAAAAATGACCAAAATGAGCACTAGAGATTTCTTTGTAACCACCATTTCAATCCTGTGTGTAATGCAGATCACAGTCACAGAACGTTTCATTCATTGATGATATAAAACACTGGGCGGGTTTTCTTGCGTTTGTCCGTTTTAGTGCCTCACGTATTGTACAGGATCATGTTCGTACCGTCTGACAAGAAACAATCGTAAAGGAATACTATGAATAACAATGTGTGTACCCAGCTTTAGACAGCCAACATCACACAGCATGAACCCATTTTTTAGAGACCAATGAGAGGGATTTGGATATCTCTGAAACGCCCTGAATGTACTCAGGACATATAAAACTGTGAGATGTATGATCTCGAAAAAATTCACTAAAACATATTCTAAGAGGATGTCAGTTTTCATCATAATGTTCCTCATTAAAGAGAATTAAGGAAAACACCAACCTATTTGTTGCTCCATCTCTTCAACTTTTATATTGCAGGGTTCTTCCTCAAACTCCATCTTTATGTCTGATTGAGCTTTTAGCATGTCTGTAGTTTCTCCTGGAGTAATTCCTCCTTCTTGCTTCTTCTTCTCCTGTGGGAAGATGGGAATATTCCCAGCATTTAAACTCTCATGAACGGCTGTGGGAGCGGCTTCACTGACTGAAGGTGTGAATTGTGGTCACAAACAGTTGCTCATTTAGCAGATGATCATCACACTTACAATCACTATGAATTGTTTTGATAAAAAAAAAAGAAACAGTTCAACTCCCCCATCTGATTTTTATGTTGCTCTTACTTTAGATATGATTTAAACTAATTAAAAAATACGTTTGCCAGGTTACATTACATAAAATGAAAACACAACTCAAGATCTTCACAAATTGTAATTTGAAAACCAGTCAGTAAAGAGTTTACGTCGAGCGTAATGAACGACATTAATCGGTTTATTTCGATTAATTTCTGAGTTATTCACTAAATGAACCGACTCATTTAGTCGTTTGGATTTATATTTATCCTAATAAATGATAAATGAATGTACTCACAGTGTGAAAGCATCAGATTTAGAGCAGAATGAACGGCTGTGGTCCACTTCTCATGTTTATGGTCCTTCCCTCGCTCACTTCTCTTCTTCTCTAGACTCGGATGTGCGTCGCTGCTTTGGTCGCTCGAGCGCCTCCACTGGCGGAAAAAAATCACTTCATTCAATCACTAACCTTCATAGATTAGTAACAAGATAAAATCTGTTATCTTGTGTGAAATAAATATGTTAATAAATAGTATTAAAATAATCAGTTTGATTTAGGTACAGATTCAAACATTTTCTAAGGAGTTTGGAACTGTTGGAAGTAACGTTAGGCCTAGACACTTTCAAATGTTATGTTTGCATTTTTACTTAATTTTAAAGTTATTGTAATGAAAAATGTGAAGATGAAGATTTACCTCTAAAACTCCAGTTCTGTCCGAGTAGCTCAACCAACGCAAGTTTAGCTTTTTCCCAATAAAAATAAAATCACAGTCTGATAAACACAGTGAATTAAATCATTAACAAACAAAACTGTGTCTTGCGGAAGAACATTAGCCGGACCTTGTATTTTGACAAACAGTTAGGTTCAAAAATTAATAAAACTCAATTTAAGCTGATTTTGTGTCATCTCGATCCTCTGAATAACTTACATGAGCTTCTCTATAGGTCAATTATAGCAATAGTTTGGCAGCGCCATAGATGTTCCTCTTGATGGCGCCATTTGCTTTCATTTTTAACCCCTTAGGCTTAGTTCACCCAAAATGAAAATTTGCCCATGATTTACTCACCCTCAAGTCATTCTTCTTTCTTTTTATTTATATATACACACACACACACACACACACACACACACACACACACACACACACACACACACACACACACACACACACACACACACACACACACACACACACACACACACTTTTTCTATATGTTGAATACATAAGGAGATCTGGTGGGAGCTAGATAATTTATTTATAAAGTTTTAAATATGGATATTTTTCTTACACAAACGCATCATGCTTTGCCTCAGTTGGCCTTTATTATTAATCAAATGTTGTAGCTTTGACTGATTTAATTCACTGTGTTTATCAGATTGTGATTTTATTTTTATTGGGAGAAATCTAAATCAGACAGCTAAGGTTGAGCTGTTCAGACAGAACTGGAGATCTGGAGTTTTTAAGGTAAATCTCTTAATAACTCTAATATTTTTATTAATAATACTTGTAACATCTAAATGTAAAATGAAATCAATATTTATATTAAAATCAACAACATCAGTAACAATTAGGTCCGTTGAAAACTCCTTTGCAGATATTTGAAGTTTGAATCTTTACCCAAATCCAACATATTCAAGTAGCATTTGCAAAATCTCAGACAATGTAACCTTCATCTATTGAAGGTTCAATAGTTTAATAGTGACTGCTTTCAGCCAGTAGAGGCGCTTGTGCAACCAACACACATCCGAGTCTTGAGAAGAAGAGAATTGAGGGAAGGACCATAAACATGAGAAGTGGAACAAAGCCGTTCATTCTGCTCTAAATCTGATGCTTTCACACTGTGAGTACTTTCATTTATCATTTATTAGGAGCGCTCCTTGATGCGTGTACATTTTTTAACATACAATAGCCTGTCTCCTAATATCAAACCTAACTGGGCTGTGTTGTTTACCACCTCTTAGCTTTGACTTTGATTACTGTTTCCCTTAATGACACTAAGAAAAAAACTGTTATTTATTTTTGTTATTTATTCAGTTTTTCTATGTTCGACTAGGAGGTCACACGCAGCCTCAGTCAGAAGTTCTGGAAGCTCCTGATTCATGACAGTAATGTCTGAAGAGACTGAAATCCCATAGGAAAAAAACCAGTCAGTTAAGTTTTTTTGGCAAAACATTTTACAGTGCTCATATATTGCTGTCTTTCAATGCATTTGACATTAATTTCAAGATGATGTTAACACATTTCACCTGCAGACTATTTTTCCAGTCATACATTTTGTCATTGAGGATTTCTTAGAAATACTGTGCAAAAATCTCATCTCTTCTTGTCAACCTAATCTTGTGTCTTGTCTTGTGAGCTAAGTGTCTCGTCACACCCCTAGAAACTATTGCTAGTAGGCCTGCACGATATTGGAAAAAAATGTAATAGCTTTAAAAATTTTTTTACAAGCATAGATAAATAATACAAGAGAAGAAAAATACAATTGAAAATATAGCTGATTGCTGCCATTGCCAAGCTCCAATGACTTTTGTTGGCTTTTTTTGGTTATATTTTGAATATGAATTTTATTTTTTTATTGTATAATAAATTACATTGCATAATTCACATGGTTTAAAGGCCCCCTGAAATCAAAACCGTGTTTTAAAAACTGCGTTTTAAAGGTTTTTTTAGCTTTTAGTATGACTATGTTAGCCTTAAGGTTAGGAATAAGCTGGTGTGTTCCAAAACAATGACAATTCACGATTAGTAGATGTAAGCATTCAAAACGTACAGTCTTTCGTTAAAATGAATCACAGATTTCGCAGACTTCCCATCACATTTTCTTTCCAATCAAATGCTCTTAGGAATCTGAACCGTCCCTCCCCCTACACTATAAATACACGCTGATGCTGCAGCTGAAATTGGTCAGCTGTTCACACATTTACTATTTTCTACATGGTAAATGGCACATAAATATGCTTTCAGTTAAAGCAAACAAAGTCTGGTTTCACATTAATTTCACGCATCACCACAGCGCAGTCCAACCCTGGTCCTGGAGAGCTACCGTCCTGCAGATTTTAGCTCCAACCTGAATCAAACACACCTTAACTAGCTAATGATGGTAATCAGGGCGCTAGATAATTACAGACAGGTGTGTTGGAGCAGTGCTGGAACTGAAATCTGCAGGATGGTAGTGCTTTAGGAGCAGAGTTGGACACCCCTGGTCTAGACAGAGCCATTGACTAAACATATCAGACCTATTTAAATTCTGCACAGAATGCTGTATTTCAAAACGATATGGAGGAGATTATGATGATAAATGGTTAGAGAATAGGGGGGAACTCTGGCTTTACCAAACTCTCCCTGCGTCCCAATTCGCATACTATCCATCCTAAATAGTACTCGAAAATAGAATTAGTATGTCCCAAATCGTAGTATGTTGAAAAGAGTATTCCAAAGATTCACGGATGGTTTACTATTTCCAGTCCGAATTCACAGTATGGATCGATGGGCACTCTAACGGCTGATATTGCCCACAACCCATTGCGAGTTGGACGAGGATTCGATTAGAACTACAAACGCGGATAAAAAGCGTTAAAAAACTACAAACATGACGGATGTGCGAGTTCGACGGTTAAGTAGAGAAGTTTAGATAAAGGGGTTTGAGTGACCAACTATCAATATTTAACCTGACAAAAATATATTTATTCAGTGTTGTCACATTATATTTCACCCGCAGCAGCATTGAGAACTTTTGTAATGACACGTTTGGCCATTAACTTTTAAATGCATCATTATATTTAAACTGGAAACACATGAGGAGAGTCTCTGCATTAAAGACCCACACATGGCAGATCAACGAGCGGCTACATTTCTCTCCGATACGGCAGGAGATTAAACTGAATGTGGAGGATTTGAACTGTGACGAATCTGACGATGATTGACAGGGCAGATAAACGCTGACGGGATGCACGTAACTTAACGACAGAGTCCGTTAAAGATGGCGAAGTAGTATGTCCCGAAGCTTGCATACTTTTCTGCTACACACTCAAAAGTATATACTTTTTCTTCACAAAAAGAGTACATACTTTTAGGACGTAGTATAAGTAGGCGAATTGGGACGCAGCATCTGGCTGTTTCAAAAAAGGGGAGGAGCTGCTGACAGCTGGAGCCATTTCAGGGGAAATTACCCTATTACACTCTTGTCAAAAATTGTTTAATTTTACAGAGTTTTTAGTTAAAAGACACATTACACACAATTTTATAAAGTTGCCCTACATGGGACTTAAACTCATGACTTGAAAGGTTCAAGACAGACGTCTTAATAGATTGCACCATTGGGTGGATGTTGATTCATCAGGCTATTGAGGAAGAGCCTTAAGTGTAAGAAAGAGCTCACAAAACCTTGTTAACCAGGGGCCTGTACCCATAGACAGTAAAAGAAATGGACAGAGCGTTCCCATTGACTTCAACGGCGGAAAATGAGGCCAATCAGAGGCACTCACTTCCTGATGGCTGAGCGAACTGCGCCGGCTCAGACTGAGCTTGACGACGTAGATGTGACGTGAGCCTCCTGTCTGACAGCTGTAGGTCTTCTAGTAGATGTGGAAAGTGAAATCTGAATCACGTTGTTTAAATATTTTCTCCCGTTGCTTTTGGCTCACTATGGGCTTCTCCCCATTCTTCTCCCTTGACTTTATCAGACTTTATGTTTCCACTTCCCCCCGACTGTCTCATAGACAGTAAACGATTGTTTCTGAGCGTCTCCTCCTGTCTATATGGTAATTTCTCTACTGTGCGCCAGAGTCGCGTTGGTTATGACGCAATCGTTAGCCTATTTTTACAAAAACAGCTTCTATGGGGCGATAGTGTAAGATACAAGGTAATGGAGCCTTTTATACATTGTCGTGTTTCTTTAGAAAAAAACAATGGACAAATGGAGTCTTTAAACGGCTCAAATGTAAAGTTATTCACTGTCAAAGTGACTCAAAAATGAATGGGAGTCAATGGGATGCTAACAGCAGGTGATGGCTTTGTTAGCAATGGCCGCCCCTATGGGTGGAACGCTTTCCGAGCGCTAGATTACCCCCTTGCCTGTAACATGAAGCTGGTTTAGCTGACTAGCCAGGTAAGTTTAAGCTTAGTTTGTGCTAATCCTGGGTTTTAGGTACCATTAAAGTGGTTTGGCTTTTAGCTGTGTTCATCGCCATAGTAACTTACGCTCCACCACTCACCTGCTCCAGGGCAGGTTATGTTCTGGATTAGAGAGCTCAAACTGAAATTGGACCAATCAGCTGTGAGTAAAGTGACACGCCTCTGGTGCAATAAAAGGTGTGTTCGACATCAGCTACGGCTGGATGCATGCGATCGGCGAGAATAGCCGAGTGCAGGCGGGGAGGAGCTGCAAACGGAGACGTGAAGTCGGACACTTTCTGCTTCCCGTGGTGACACTTGCACTGCGTTTGCAAACTTTATCACAGCTGAAGTTAAATAAATGCGATATTTCTCAAATACACAGAAGTTTCAAATGATATTTTCATCCAATACTTTATATACTGCTTAATAAAGCGTCTATTTGGACAAGATTAAAGTTCAACATATAAACATACACTATCAATGAAGTGGTGTCAACGGTTTTTATCAGTTTTAGTTTGATAAACATGACAATATAACATTGCAACAACATGAAAAGAGGTTTTACTGTTATAAATAAATTATTTGTGAGCATTAGCGTGACATAAGTTTTTAGAATAAACACGAAACGCACGTGATCGCTGTCATACGGCGAATCGGCCAATCGTGGATCAGCTGTGTCGTCATCAGAGCTATTGCATCCTCCTGCAGCCACCCTTGAGAATCGCTCTCGCGGTACTTTGTTGACATACGTCACAGTCACGTGCCGTCGGCGCTGTCTCAAGTCGGACAGAATTTCTAACCGGCATGCACTGCTTTAAGTCAGCCGCCGATCGGTCTGCGCATCGCTAGGTGAAGTCGAACAAGCCTAATGTCACTTCCCCTGATTCTGCTCCAAATCAAAGGTCACCACATAGCAAATGTTTTTTAAAGACTAAAGTATCTGGCTTTTAGCGATGCTTATTTATAATAATAATAATAATTTTGAATGATTTAGATATAATTAGGTAATTATTATACCCATAATCAATTACACATTTATCATTTTAGTTAATCAATCATTAATAGGCACTTTGTTCAAATTAATATGCATAGCCTACATAAAGTTATACAAATAAGCTTGAATTCAATCATTAAAACTATTTAAAAAAGAAGCTTACTGAGCTTAAATGTTCAATTTTCTCTATATCAACTAAACTAACTTCATAACTTTTACTTGCATTGATGTATAATATTGTTCTTTAAGTTGTCCTCTTTCATAGACAGCTCTTTTTTTCTTGCTGTGTACATTTTTTACAATTCTTAATATTTTTCAATCATGTAATAATCTGCAGAAGAGAGAAATGAATCTCGCGTGTGATTGGCTGTTCACTGCTGATGTCACAGCCTGTGATTGGCTGTTCACTGCTGATGTCACAGCTAAACTCCTGAACTCAGGATCAAAGCCTGATCTGACAGAAGCCCCTTTCACACTGCGATTCCGGCAAATACACGGATAATGTGACCCGGCATTTATTCCTGGGCCGCTAGATTTGGTCCATTCACACTGCTAGCGAAATGCCGTAATATGTGCGCTTTCACACACAACCCGTAACGGTCCCGGGTCGAGTTGACACGTGACATCCTGATGTGACGTATAACGGCGAGCGATCTCAGCTTCAGCGCGGATAGTAAGGAGCTCCGTGGTCTCGACTTGTGTCCAGTTTGCGCTCATTTCTGCTTGTTTAATTTGAGTTTCTTTTCTATACGAACACTCTCTGCGTTTAAAACACCGACGAGCTCTTCTGGCACTGCAGGGTTGTGTTATTGAAAACACAAGCTCTAAGAGTCGCTCGATAACTACGCACACGCTGCGGCATTAGTTTTGGCTTTTGTTCACACAGCGCTCGTCCTGGGTCGAATACCGCAATATTACTAGGTCCCCGACCCGGGTTCAGTTCGGTAATCAATCCCGGGACGTGGTGCTTTCACACAGAAGGCGACCCGGCAATGCTCCGGGAATATTGCGGGTCCGACGTGCAGTTTGAAAGGGGCTAGAGAAAGCTGATGATCAGCATCATGGTACCAACAATGCCTGAATAGATTGGTTTGGTTTTGTCAACTCAAAACTAATCCTGTAACCCTGAGTTTGTTAAACTACCGTCATGGTACAGGCCCCAGATAACATAAGATAACTTAATGCTAATGTAGCTTAAACTAAACCTGAAAGATGAAGAGCCACATTAGAAAGAATGGCAACTGTTTAGCATGCTAAGCAATTAACATCCTAAGCTTACTAGCATAAGGATAGAGACGGGGTCAAATTCTGAGACGTAATTTCTCGATCAAAAATCCGTTCAGTTATTCCTGTGCGGCTCAGTTCAAAGATCATCTGACCTAATTTTGGACAAAATTAGGCAAATTTAATAGTAGTGAAAAAATTAGATATCATTGGAATCGGCATAAACCAAGGACCATAATGACATGAAATCACAATGTAGATTTTTTCTGTTTTTAAAAGTAAAAAGCGTTTTTGCAACAAAAAAAACATATCTCTGGAACACTAGGTGGCACTGTATTAAAACTTCTTACGTACCTTTAGGGCATGCTGTCGATCATTGTCGATCGTCGATCATCGATCAAGATATTGCAATTAATGACAGTGTTCAAAATGATGGATAGATGGGTTATCAAATCCTGGCAAAATCAGTATCCACGTATTCAGCATGACACAAGGAATCCATAGATTCCATAACAAACTGTTTAAAAGTTATTAGCAAAAGTTATAAACTTTCACTCTATGATGGTTAAACTTTGCAATGAATCCGTGAACCACATGCGCTCTGAACCGGGGGAAGCTGGCTCAACTATGATCCCTACTCGACATCACACGATGTGACTATTGTGGATCTGTACAGCACAAATTGGTGTTAATATGATTCTTATTTCATTTTTAAATGGGAATGTGCCCAAGAAATTAGTGTGAATATTTGTGGACTGCTTTGCAAATGAGGCTCAGTAAACGCAGGGTTTGCACAAAGTTGCTCCTCAAAGATGGATCAATACCACCACTATGTGAACCAACTTCATATAACATGCAAGTACCGTACTGTAGCGACAATGGGAGATGGTAGTGAGTTAATAATTAACCATATGACCGAATGACCAGAGCTCAGATAATCACATACCCTGGGATGATGTAATCACCCTACAGAGGTCCCTTGTACTGCAACTATACTACTAATTAACTGATGAGGCGCCACATTATAATCCCCAAAGAAAGGATTTTGTGTGCTAAAGTCCTGGACACCTCAGGCCTTTTGGGTTGCAGCATACACGTCATCCAAACAACCCCCCTGCTTTCGACCTCTGACCCATACACACACACATACACAGAGAAACTGCTCTGAGAACACACAGATCAGCAATATATGGACTTTTAGATTAAATTACCTCTTCAATGTACCAAATATATGTATTGTGGTGATGCAATGTTTTATATGATGTTTTGAAGTAACTTGGATGTTTACTGCATGTAAAATCAACTTCTGTAGGCTAGTAACTGTAAATTCTGTACCTCTGCATTCTCGAATGTCAATACTGTCGTTCATGGTATCATTGGAATCGCAGACGCCCAACGGCGACGATTTCAGTGCTTAAATATGCGACAAATGGCATCAATATGAAACTATACACTTTCCGGGAAAAGAAAGAAAGATGGGCTTAATACATCACCCATCTTTGTTTGAGTCACAAGGAAGTGGAGGCTTTCAATAGGAACAGAGACTTGTGACCACTCATCTCCTGATTGAATTATCTCCGCCTATTTCATCTATAAAAACCTAGACCCACAATGTCTCTTTGCGAGCACTTTTCCGCCACTCTGGAGAGATGAACGATTGAGCCAGGAGCGGGCAAGGAGAGATGGGGAAACCTGCCCGAGAGACACGACCAGCCATCACGCCCTGAAAACTCCTCCAAGAACATCCAAGCTTCATTGCCTTGAAGAAACTGCAACAGACCTACACACCTAAAACTTAAATGCAAGTATCCTATTTCGCAAACAAACTGCGCTTAAAGGTTGTCTTGACCATTCCTGTTTACGGGAATATGAATTTAACTGGGGCCTCTTGGAAAGAACTGCTTGATAAAAGTTGTCTCCATCTCTCTCTCTCTCTCTCTCTCTCTCTCTCTCTCTCTCTCTCTCTCTCTCTCTCTCTCTCATATTCTATGTTACTTTTGTGCTATTCATTAAGTTTAGATTTTTCCTTGTATGTTGTTTGTTTTGTTACCCACATATATGCATGTTTTACCCTGTGTGAAATCGTAGTTTTGTATACTCTAGTGTCTATTAAAATCCAATAATTACATTGAAGTGAATGCCTTGCTCATGGATTTGAAGTCACTGATGACGTAAGATCTTAGCTACAAATTAAGCTTGATTTTTGTGTTTCTATTTCAGTAATACAAATTGTGCAAATTCATGAAGTATTATTTGTCCTGATCAAACAATTTATTATTTCTTCGAGTTTGTAAGATTGATACTCGATGACGAAATCCCATTTTCCACTCGCGAGACGAGAGGAAAATCTGGATGACTGAAATCGACTTTGATAATAACAGGATTAAAAGTCCCGTTATAAATTTAATAACTAATGTACAAACAGTGAGTCACATTATAGACTCATGAATATGAGTCCTCTTTAAATAAAGTATTCCCCAAGGCTCGTTATTGTTACAGTACTTTATAATGAACGATCGCCTTTCTGCTTTTCTGTGCTAATGTGGCTAAAGCTGTCTCTTACTGTATTCAGAGACCAGAGAGTGTTATTTTTAACCCAAAAATGCTCACTGTATGTACAAATCAAAAGCACACTTATTACTTCTTAAAAATAAAACTAATGCCATAGCTCTGATCTCTGTGAATACAATCAGAGACTCTGTTGTCACATTAACCTTAAAGGGTCATGAAACCCCCCTGCTGCAGCGGTGCTTTTTCACACCTTCGATTTGAAAAGGCTTGTTAAAAGGGGAGTGGTCGGCTGTGAAAAGGTGGGATGGTATTGTGTGGAAAGAGGGAATGGTTTGCATAAATAGGGGAGTGTCAGTAGGTGCATTAAGACTAGCGATACCAACAGCAGCAGTTACAGCGGTTCTGAGACATGTTCTTGGTTCACGTTGGCATTGTTTACCACAGTGAGATTAAATGAGGGATGAGTACAGCGAATGAGAGAGCTATGAGTGGCGTGCAGCAGAGATCGCAAATCATTCAGCTCTTCAAACCAGCATAATTCAGTGAGAAATGAAAATAAATGTTGTTCTGCATGACGAAATATTTTGCAAACGTGATAAAATTATATTTGTCCAAATATGCACGCTGTTTGGCAAGATGAACAACGCGCCGACGTGATGAGAACGTGAACCACCCAACATGCGAAGTGATAGAGATGTGTAATTCTAGATCGGGGTTAAAGCGAAGGGGTTTGAGGCTTCATAGTCTCGACTGCGCATCTGAAGCACAGAGCGACGCGCGCTGGGTTGCCGTGACGATCCGCGCGGTCACTCGGGGCAGCTAAATCTATATCTGTCCAAATATGCACACTGTTTCACTAAGAGCCCGAACACATGCGGTTTAGTGCATGGCTGTGACCACAAATAAAACGGAGAGGACGTGGCTTTTGTTCATTAGCCTACAGATTACAGATTGGTTATTTTGCACTCCTGACAAAAATTAGGCAATGCTTGCAGGTTCGGCGTGCGATTGCTCAAGTTAATTTTACTTTACCGAGCCTTTGTAGCAAAGGCTTCCACAGACGGCGCCGGTTACAGCTCGCTCGGCGCCCTTTACGTTATTTCGTATCAGCACAACGCCCAGCTTTCCTCCGTGACTTTTCCGGACGCTGCTTCCAAAACTTCCCTAACATATCTCTACAATAATGATGTAAGACGAGCCTGACAGAAGTGACTGTCTCATGCATATTAACTGAATTATCTTTTATGCATACTACAGCGCAGGGATTGGACTGAATGAGCTTTATGTCATGAATATATATCGAGAATCGCTTTGAGCGGTCGACGTCAGCATGTGCCCAGCAGCCCATACTTGGGCCGAAAAGGCCGCGCCGACGTCAGCATTTGTGACGTTGCTCCGACTAAGCTTTTCAAACCGGAAGACAGAAATCGCTCTGAAAAATGCAAAAATAACTATTTTCACATTTGAATACCATTAATGAGTACCCTTAGTGTTTTCAATGATGTGCAGCCTATACATATCTGTTTAAATCTCAAAAAAAGTGTTTTGGGGTTTCATGACCCTTTAAAACATACTATTAACAACCATATTCATAAAATAAACAGTGCGATACTTGTTTGTTCTGAATATGCAGTTGGACAGTTGGTATTGAGCCATCTTTGAGAATTATATTTGTGGTGTGAGGTTCTCCACACTTCAGTTGTTTTTGCCAGAGTTTCTAAACTAGCAGGAGCTGTAAAGTCTCTGCACTCTTCTGTAAAGGGAGCAGCAGCTCATTCGCATTTAAAGAGACAACATTTTGAGCTGAAACTTTACAGACACATTCGGGGGACACCTGAGACTAATATTATGCTGGGAATATTCCCATCTTCCCACAGGAGAAGAAGAAGCAAGCAGGAGGAATTACTCCAGGAGAAACTACAGACATACTATTGCAGAGATGGAGATTAAGGAAGAACCCTGCAGAATAAAAGATGAAGAGACAGAGGAACAAATAGGTTGGTGTTTTCCTTCATTCTCTTTAATGAGGAACATTAAGATGAAAACTGACATATAACAATATATCTAAAACTAGAAGGTAGAAGATTCATTAGTAAAATAGATTTGTGCTTAGGAATTAAATGTATTTCTTTGTTTCTCATTTGCCATCTTTGATTTAGACCTGATCGAAGTGAATGAAGACAAAAGGCATCATTTCACAAATGAAGATGTACAATTGACATATAAAAATGAGGACAAACATCTGTTTCTAAAACCACATCACTTCAAAAATGAAGAGACCGAAGAAAATTTCACACAAAATCAAGCTGGGAAATCTGGAGTCGATGGATCTTTCACCTGCTCTGAGTGTGGAAAGAGTTTCACACATAAATCAACCCTTAGCAGACACATGAGGATTCACACTAGAGCAAATTTGTTCAAGTGTAGTGAGTGTGAAAAGAGTTTTATTCATAAAGGACACCTAAATGTGCACATGAGAATTCACACTGGAGAGAAACCTTATACATGCTCTCAGTGTGGAAAGAGTTTCACATCCCAAAGTTTTTTCAAAGATCATCTGCGCTATCACTCTGGAGTGAGATCGTTCAGCTGTGAACAGTGTGAGAAAACATTTGCTGTGGCATCAGACTTAAGAAGACACCTTAAAGTTCATGCTGGTGTAAAGCCTCACTTTTGTTCTTTTTGTGGAAAGAGTTTTTCACGACTGCAGAATTTAAAAGAGCATGAGCGTGTTCATACTGGTGTGAGACCTTATCTGTGCTTTGACTGTGGGAAAACCTTCAGTGTATCCAGTACCTTAAAATCACACCAGAGAGTTCACACTGGAGAGAAACCGTACCAGTGCTCACACTGTGGGAAGAGTTTCACACAATTATGTAGTCTACAGAAACATAAGAACAATTGTGCACGAAGTTGTCTAATTAGTGAATGTTCATGTTCAGATCCATCACTTACAAGTAAATAATTTGACATTAATATTAATGAAAAGCTGGATATTTTGCTTAAATTAGTAGTGAAGTTTGATTGTTTAACATGGGGGACCTTTGGGGAAGGTCAAAATAATAGTTGAACATATGAGGCATTTTTTGTGCGGTGCTTGTTACTGGGCTGTGACACACCAGTGTTTTGTATCACTAGTGCATAAAAGGCCTTTATTAGAAGAGTATGTTCAGCCCCCTTCCTCTGAAGCTTTAAATTTTCAGTGTTGATTACTACCGAAGCGTCAAAGCTCAAAAAATGGTATTCGGACCAGCCCTACTTTTAACCACAAATGCTCAACTTCAGTGTTTTGCTTTTGTACGATGCATGACGTCATTACGTCGGAGTATGTGCCGAAGGTGGAAGTACTAACACACTAACCCAGACCCAGTTCTCCTCCAGCTTCAATATCCCTTCAACATCATTGTTTTACCTTTTTTATTACATTTTTTTGTAAAGGACGATTTGTTTAAGTGTCTGCATGTTCATTTTAACACACGCGCCTTCCACTCCACTTTAAGACACGCATTCCCCTCGGGGGAATCCCAGCCGCCATTTTGAAGTGCGTTCCACTTTGTGAAGTGGACAAGGGAAGTTTATATGGAAAAACCCTTGCTCCTTCGATTTTGACAGAGGGAGCGAGTCTACTTCATATGTACACTTCAGGCAGCTTCATATACCACAATGCAACGCGATTGTGACGTTACCACATATCGCGTTTAATTTACCCCACCACAAACAATATTTTTAAAAAACACTTAAAACAACCCAAACACACCCATATACATATAGATTACTGCATTAGACAATTTCGTAAAGAATTTTTTTTTTTAATAAATATACTCCATCTTGGATTCCAAGTGATCAGGGGCTTAGGGCGTTCCAGTTCAGTCCATTGCAAAAGTTTCCGCCAGTAGTGGACACTCATGCAACGTAAGCAATGACGCACATCCGAGTGAACGAGGCGGAGGGAAGTCAGCAAGTGAAGGGCATATTACAAACGAACTGGAACGCAGCATTGGTCGGCACTTCCACCTACGAAGTGCGTGACCTTTCTGACGTGATGACATCATACGCCTTGATGAAAATCAACACGAAAGCCAAACATTTGTGGTCGAAATCTTCTTTCTTTTTTTTATTTATTACGGAAGGTTTCGCTAGATAAGGCCGTATTCCTCAGCTGGGATCGTGCAGAGCCTCTGAAGCCCTTTGAAACTGCATTGATTTGGACTTTCGACACATTAATTGCCTTTGACATACATTTTATGGAGAACAATTCTGGAATGATCTCAAAAAACTTAATTTCTTTTTGACTGAAGAAAGAAAGACATGAACATTTTGGATAAGATGATGGTAAATGAGTAATGGATGAGAAATGTTCATTTTGAAGTGAACGAATCCTTTAAGATTTATTACAGATTGTAAATTCTCATCACAGGTATTTATTAATAAAGCATCTGGGTCTCCTGCCCTCATATTGCTGTAGCTTTATCCAGCAGAAATTAGTTGGTAATTATTTATGTTCTCAAACCTGTTATAATCTCTGTGTATCTCTGATCTTGGCAAAACAGCTTTTAAATATAACACAACCTCAGATTGGTAACAAAATGTGTTCTCTTTTAGTCAAAAAACTGTAAAATGTAATTTAGAAATATATTTTTAATCTCAGTGACTTCCTGGGTAATAAGGTATTGAAGTCACGCTCCGCACAATGTGAAGGCATTGGGTTTAACATTGTATTCAGGTTTGTTAATTAGAAACAACTAAAATGGCACCAGATGTAGCACTAGATGTTTTATGTTTATTAAAGAGGCTGACACACATGCACAAACATGAACTATAAGATAATTTACTTTATATGATTACACCTTTTTGAAAACTATTTGAAATCATGTTTTTACAGATTTTATGTAGTCTCGACCATCACGTGTGTTTCTATCAGAGATGGACTTTGCAATTTGAAGGCCCTTTTTTAAAGAAACAGTCAGAGCCCCCACCGATTCCTTCAAAACGGCTCCATATCTTGTTTTTTTAGGTGGAAGGCGGAGCTTGAGGCCAAAACACAACATGTCAACATCAGTTGAGGGCTGCAACAACAACTTTTAAATGACAATATCCTGGCCGGACTACTGTTGTCAGTGATATAAGTATTTGAAATTAACATGATTTCTTAATGTCTAGTGACATATCAGGGCGTTTTTTATGATTAATTGAAATACATTTCTTACATTCTTTTAATTTTGGTGGTAACTGGTTTCTACACAAAGTTATGACAATAGTTCAACAGTTCTTTAGACGTTCCTCTAGATGTCCCCATTTATTTTAATTTCAACCACATGATGAGCTGGTTGAATCTTTTGTTGTTCCTGAAACGAGTCAATGGATGTGCCTTTGAATCAGATTGTGAGGATAATCAGGTTATATTTCTAGTTATATTTAATTGGGGAAACCTAAATCAAACAACTTCTACATGCATTAATCTGCTATGGTGAAAATAGCACTAGTAGAACTCATAAAGTAACATGCCGCGCAAAATATTGCAGCAGAAGTGTACACACAATACAAATGTGACATCACAAAGAAACCTGAGAAAACAGGAGTGTAATTATAAAAAAAGTAACTAATTTAGTCTTTAACTAATTTAGATTATTAAAAAATTTAACTAATTTAGTCTTTAATTATGAAGTGTCTAAGTATCGATATCCTGATCTCCGATGAATTTTATACATTTGTAGATGTTTTAATGAGGTATTTGTATAATTAAAAGGAACAATAGCAGTTCATCTCTGTAGCGGACCCAAGCCCTGAAAATGTATAAAAGAATACATATTATACAGATACTTAATATTAAATTGTATTATATGATTAGTTAATTGCATCTAATAGATTATACTTTAAATAAAACATTTGCAAAGGGTTTGTAAAAGCTGTTTTTTATGCGTGTTTGGCATGAGTTTGTGCTGCATTTAAATGGTTCTGGCCTCTTTATATTCAGTTATATAATATACAAATAAGTTTAAATGTTAATGCAATTCAAATGTATCTATTGCTTATTTTAATGTCATATCACACATGGATCTCCATTCAATTAAGTAGCATCAAACAAAAAATATAATCCTTATAATCCTTATTTTGAGTGGATAAAGACAAAAGAAGAAGAAGAGGAAGTAGCGCGCTTTTCCATAGTGAATCACTGATTCGTCGCTCTGTTGAGAATGTCTTGTTTGTTAACCGGAAACATCTCTGAGTTGTCTGAGCTCACTCCGGACTCGTTTTTGGAGCCACCATACCTCGAGTAAGCAAGTTTTGGTTTAATCAAACGAGAGTTCAAGGTATATGTGACGGTAAGTTAACCTTGGTTTCTGGAATAACCCCTAGCGTGTGATGTTTCGAACGCTTTGAAACTGAGAATCATTTTGAGCAGCAATTGATTCAGTTTATTCGAAGCTTTAAAACGCTTCGTTTCTCCCTTCAATACAGTAGAGGGCGCTCAATCAACCGAAGCGACGACACACACAAATCCGAATCTAGGAGAAGAAGAGAAGTGAGCGAGGGAAAAGTGGAACACAACCGTTCATTCTGCTCTAAATCTGCTGTTTTTCCACACTGTGAGTACATTAATTTTGTTATTTATTAGGGGAAATCAAAATTCAAACGACTCGTTTCTTTTAGTGAATCACTCAGAAATTAATCTAGATGAAACGACTGATGTTGTTCATTACGCTCGATAAACGTAAACGTATTGTTTTTTTTCCTATTAAATTTGTGAGGATTATCATTTGTGTTTTCTATTTCTGTAATTACCAAAGGAAACCTGTTAATCAGAGTATTTAATGGATTTAAATCATATAATGTTAACATGCCTCGTTGTGGGGGGTGGCGTGGCATCCTCTTGTTGAAAAAAAAGGACAAAACCCATCCATCTAAAATCACAACCCCCTTTACATCCCCATTAGATTAACAGTGTTGAGTAGCTAGCTATTATGTTAAATTTATCTTGCCAGCTGACCAATCCAAACTCAATATTGTAATGATTCAAGAAAATCTTTTGATTCTCTTTTAAAATTAAGAAAACAAGGATTGATATTTCTTTGATTAGTGATGTAAGGACAATGATTAAATCAAGAAGGGAAAAAAAACAACTTTATTTAACACATTTACTGAATCATATGCAAACAACTTCAAATTAATATGTCAAAATTAATTCTCCATTAAAAATGTACAGATAACGTTTTTTCCTGGCTCAGAGTGGTTAAATTGGTATGGTTCTGATTAAGGAAACATATTTTACAAGCACATATTTTAGGTGTAGCCTATTAATAATTAAAAAATAGATTTTTATTTTGAGAATATTTATCATATACAGTGTTTTCCACAGTCATTTGTGGGACTGTGGAGGGTGGATCTCGAAATCTCTCAATTTCAGAGATAGTCATTAATCTGGTGCACATTGAGATTATGAATGAAAAGCCCCAGGCCATATTCAATGTGCAATTGAACAAAGAAAAAGTCTTGTGTGCACAGAGATGTGCAGATCAGCTCCAATGTCACCTGAATCCACTGTTAAAATATAAATCATCTACCTTTCAACTTTCCGAACCTATGATATTCTCTGATCATCACACTACAATTATAACAAATTATCTGTCTTAAGCATGCATTATGGTATGCTAACATATCACACTGCAGTAGGCTGGTTTTAAATGAACATTTATTTAAAATAAAAGTTCTTCTTTGGCTTAATTACATTTCCTTAATAGGCTCAATCTTAGCCCATATTACTTAACTGTCATCATTTACTCACCCTCACCTCTTCTGCTTAACACAAAATAACATATTTGGAAGAACGTTTTTAACCAATCAGATCCAAGCAATCATTGACTACCATAGTATTTTTTCCCCTGCTATGGTAATGGTTGCATGGATCAGCTTTGGTTGCAAACGTTCTTCCCAATATGTTCCTTTGTGCTCAGCAGAACAAAGAAATGTATTCGAGTTTGGAACAACCTGAGGGAGAGTAAATGATGAAAAAGTTTAAATGTGCTTTATGTTTAAGCCTTTATTTTCCGATAAGTATAACTTCTTACTGCAAAATTATAAATATTTAGACTTTTGCATATTATAACCTGGATGTGGGAAATAATTACAGTTTGATATGAGGGTAAAACTATTTTTATTTTCCTTTACACACTACACACAGCAGCAACTTTTAATACAGCGACCAAAACTGCCTGCCAACTGACAGACAAACGGACAGTGGCTTTCTTATTTAGATTTAGCCCTTAAATGCGATTATCGTTAGCGACCTGAGACATCATTCACTACCCTGCTCCTCATTATTTTTTTTTAAGTTAGACATCAACCTTCTTAGTATTCATCAATCAATTTTAAACAATATAACAAGAAAAAAATTATAGAATTATAACTGAATGCCTGTTTTTTTCACTAGTTTTTTTTTCAAAATTGTATAGGGTCGCTAACAACCCGATTGTACGTATTTTTTTTGCACAATGATAAATGAATCTATAATGACGAAATAAGGCGCAATTCACCTTTATTCCACAAGGTGGCAATGTCTGATACGCAATGACGAAGTGACGTTTCACTCACAGTTACCTCTGACAGAAAATGAAACAATTATAATTATAATCTGCAAAACTTGAAATGGCTCAGTGATTTACCGCAGAGAGCAAGTACGAAACACAATCAAATATTAGTGTCACTGTCTCTTGATGATGGATGTGGTCAAGAAGCTGTCAGTGATCAAAATATTGATTTTGAAGACATTGAAAATGAGTTTGGAGAATATGCTGGAGATCGCGAATATGAGGCAGATGCTGAATATACTGGTAAACGAGCTCTGGCGAGGAGAGATGATGATGGTATTAAACATCTGCTCAAACTGAATCCTTCCAAGCTCCAAAAGGTAATGAAATAGGTTTTATTTTATTCTTCTGTTACTCTAACATCAGGAGTTTTATATATTATCACAACAGGTAGAGGTCTATCCATGTTAAATATAGATCCGGGTCGCTTACGACCCGAATATGTAAGAATGTTTGGCGAAACAGTCATGCATTTAAGGGTTAAAAGGTAAGGTGGTGGTCGTAAAGTATTTTCTCATAACATTTTTAAAGCCGCGATCGAAATACAGAACATCACACAAATATATAAAAGAACATTTTGATAAATAAACCTAAAAAGAATACCTGCCTAGAGAGGAAAAGTGCAAGTGCGTTTACATGCACTATCTCAGGCCGATTGTGCCTAAAGGGGGTCGCACACCGGACACGAAGCTCAGTGCCACGCCTCAGGGATCTCACACCAGATTAGGGATGGCTCGATACCACAATTTTGGCTTCGGTACGGTACCACAATCTAATACCGAAGTACCGATATTAAATCGATACCACAAGGTCTGATATTAGCGCGGGTGTATTGCACGCGAATGAGAACAATTAAGCAAGTTTTGAGTTTATAAAGTGGGAAATTACCACAAATGTTTATTAGTAAATTAATCAGCGAAGCTTATCACATCAAATCAGCCATTTGAAAACTTTCTTGTGAGAAATAATTTCAGCAAAAATCTCTCAAAATTAGCAAATTGCTTCTGGTTTCAAAAGACATCCCACTACACTAAAGCAATCTGCATAATCCTATTCAACATTTCACGCTCGTCTCGGGATGGAGAACAGAAATCATTTGAACAAGCAAGCGATTTTATAGCATTTCGTAATAAGTTACAGGAGATATGAGCTCATACGACACACAAACACACACACACACACACACGCCTGTCACTTAGTCACGCTCGCACATTACACATTAAGTTTCCTTAAACAGTCAAATACACAGAATTATGTACAAATGTCCGTCTTTAGTGAGTATTCACATAAACACAGTCGGCGGTGTCTAACGTGAATGTAAATAGTGTAATAGTGCGCGTGCAAATATAATGAGATCTAAATGTCATTGGTTGAAACGAACGCTGGAGATTGTGATATTCGATCTTATGTTAGGCTGTGTGTGTGTGTGTTGATCAGTGTAAAAAGAAAATAAATGTCTAAATGAGATGGTTTGAATGATTCACTGACCTGTCGATCTCTTGGCTAGGTTTGATGGTTCTTCATCAGTTTTATAAGCAAAGTCATTACAAATGTCACTTCTACTCCTCTCTTTATTAATTCGTTTTGGGCATCTTGAGTGAGATTCGACTGCTTTATCCATTTTGTTCGTCTCTGTTGTTGTCACATTTGCCGGTTGTTTCGGGTCAGTTTTAGCGCGCTGCCATCTAGCGGTGAACTTCGGAAAAGCAGCATATGTGCCAAATCATGATATCGTACCGTTTTAAATAAAATATATACCGGTATTTTTCCAGTACCGGTATACCGCGCATCCCTACACCAGACGCGTACATACACGCAAGCTCAATTTTGAATCGACTTCTGACAAGAGCTGCACGATGAGTGTATCTTGTAGCACAGGGTGAAATCATTTTGTACATTGAAGATTTGAGGGAAATATAATTTAAATTTGATATAAAACCTTGAAATGGAGCTCTGTGGCACGGCAGGATTTTAAACAACTTTCTGAGTCGCCGCAGGCAGGCACCTAGTGCCATCACCGGTGTGTGTAGACTCATTGAAAACGTGTTCGAATTTTAAAGGCACGGTGCGTCCAGTGAAAAACTTTGAAGCAAGATAATTTAATAGTTATATTACCATGTGGTGAACCTATGATAAGCAGTGCACGTACGTCACTGCTTTATGTTGGATAGCCTAAATATCTCCACACCAATGAAGTTGAGCGAACTAACTTGTCAACGATATCTCTGTCCTCCAAGCTGGTCCTGAGCGCTGAATTTTCATCGCTATCACTCATTTTTCTCGCTCCACTTCACTCCGATCCTCCAAGCCTGTCAGCCACTGTGACTAAACAACACCGCGTGTGGCCACAGAAGCCCGGTCTACAATACGCATGTGCAGCATTACACATGGCGCGTGAGCATTATATCCAGAATTTATCGAACTGTTGTCTTTTTATCAAGAATAATTATCATTATCGTTTAATCGTCCCAGCCCTACCTTATATCTAGGGTCCAAGATTGTGGCAAGATAAAACGGGCTCTGAAGATTTGACTGAATTGCTGTTCTATGGCTTGCAGTTGAGTGGTCTTTGAAGTTAACACCATAATCTGTTGCAACAGATGTTTTAAAGGGTTACTTCACCGCTTTTTCATATTAAACTGTTATTCCCTTAACTAAGACGAGTTAATACATAAATCTCTCGTTTTCAATACGTAATCTCTCTGACGCGCTCGGACTTTCTGATAGCATTTAGCTTAGCCCACTAAACCCAGTTCATTCACTATAGTGCCAAACTGAGATCAAGTTAGAAGTGACCAAACACCTTCGCATGTTCCCATTTAAATACAGTTACACAAATAGATGAACGATCAAGTATTGTGACAAAATAAACCATGGCGCTTTTCTAAGCGGATTAAAAAGGAGAACTATAATGTATGGCGGTATAGCACTTCTGAGAGTACTTCGACTCGGCGCAGTAAAAAAGTCACGCCTGAAAAATCCTCCCTCACATCTCACCCTCATTTCTGTCAATAGGGTGGAGGGGGGATTGAAGGAAGGATTTTTCAGGCGTGACTTTTTACCGAGTCGAAGTACTCTCAGAAGTGCTATAACGCCATACATTGTAGTTGAACCTCACATCAGAGTGATTAAGTGCACGCACTGAGACGAGAGAGGTATGTATCAACTCATCTTAGGTAAGGGAATAACATAGTTTAATATGAAAAAGCGGTGAAATATACCTTCAAGGCTTCAATGGAGGGGATCACATCGGCTACTGTGGCTGTAAATGAGCTAATGTCTCTTGTCAGTTTTTCACATGGATCAAGCGTGGCCATGTTTCAATTAACGTCCATTGGTGTATGCTCAGAAAAGAAGGTAATTGGAAATCTACTGCATATGCTGCAAGGTCTCACTTCTGCTCCAACAAACTTCTCAGCATTTACACTGTGCTGTTTCATCTTGTGTGCACGCCTTGTTGAAGCCTTGTTTCTTTTTTAATTTCTAGTTTTTTTTAAAGTATTTAAGAGGGGAGGTGGCAAGTTGGGAGTGTTGGAAATGTCCTACCATATTCCCGCAGATTGAAACAGTCTGTGATGCTTTTTTTGGCTTATCACAGCCTTGTTTACAGCGAGGTGTAAGATGTGTGAAATACAGCCCAAGCTTGCAAGCCCACATTCCTCCATCTCCTTGATCACATTTATCCCTGAGCACATGCACTGTCTTTTATTATTATCCACTGTTCGAGCATGGTTTCAAAAGCTTGGTATATCATTGTCCCTGTATGCAATCCGGAGCAATCCTGTGCGTGCAGCAAGACTTTTTGCAAGATAAAATATTCCTTCAACCACTGAGCTGTTAAGCTAAGCATACTAACCGGACTAACGTCAGATGTTCAAATATCCGTGGTGAAACTTTTTTTTCAGTACATTATTGTCAATCAAATTATGAATGCGTGTGGTGACTAAATCATACAAGGCAGGGAAGGAAACTTCAGAAAAGAAGTGGCGGCTTGGAGGCTCCAAATGTTCTACTAACCCATAAAAAGCCAGATCCTCTACCACGGGAAAAGGTTGGTCATCAAGGACTATGAAATTCATTACTTTGTCATTTACGGCTTTAGCCTTTTTGCTGTCTCTGGAAAACTTTTTGCAATGTTCAAATTCTCGCTAAATGAGGCCATCGCTAAAGCTGAATTCTTGGTTTAGGCTTGGCGGTAGTAGATGCTGCAGCGGCTGCTTCATATTCCTTTAATACAGCTTTGCCGCGATGATCCTTTCAAGTGAGATATGAGATTTGTTTAGGGCTGTCCTCGACTAAGGATTTAGACATTCGAATCAGAATTGTCGAATCTCTCTATGGTCGACTGATAGTCGAATCATCTGTGTGTGTGAATGGGTTGGGAGGGGCACGACACTGTCAGCAGAAGGGTAAAACTATTTTTATTTTCCTTTACACACTGCACACAGCAACAACTTTTAATAAAGCGACCAAAACTGCCTGCCAACTGACAGATGAACAGACAGTGGCTTTCTTATTTAAGTTTAAATAGCCTAAAAGGTAATGTGGTGGATAAACATTCATAAACCGTTTTCTCATAACATGTTAAAGCCGCGATCGAAATACAGAACATCACACAAATATATAAAAGAACATTTTGATAAATAAACCTAAAAAAAAGACCTGCCTAGAGAGGAGAAGAACACTTAGTGTGTTTACGTTCTGAAGCCGATTGTGCCTAAAGCGGGTGAAGATGTACGCGAAGCTCAGCCCCGCGCGCCTCAGGATCTCACTCACACCGCCACCTGATGCTTACATTATATACACGCGAGCTCAATTGAATTGACTGACAGATGAGCTGCACGAAAGCGCTCTGTGGTGCAGCAGGATTATAAACAACTTCCTGAGTGGCCGTGGACAGGCGCTGAATGCTGCCGCCGGTGTGTGTACACTCATTGAACGTGTTCTAATTTTAAAGGCGCGGTGCGAAGCTCAGCGCCCTTAAAGGGGTCTCACACCGATGCTCAGCGCCGCGACACGTCTTTAAAATATTGAGCACCCCCATATTGCCAAAATGGTATGATCCTCGTTTCATAACACCCGCGAAGATTCGACCGTGAGATCGGTGGTCGAATCAGGCTCCGCATATCGATGCATCGAATCTTCGACTATTCGGGATCACACCTAGATTTGTTGTATTAAAACTTGACGCCTTTTATCCTACTCTTGGAACCTTTGCAGAACATACTTAGCAAATAGCAATGGCATTGTCCTCTGCTGCTACAGAGAAACATTTCCGGACCAGTGATGACATGTTCACAGATGATGACGTTATGTACGTGACATGGTCACTTGCAGTTTGAAAGCAGATGAATCTCTGGGTGCTTTTCAATACGCTCCCCAGTTCAGTAGTCAGGGCACTGATTGGGAAGTAACTCGATGGGTTGACTCCCTGATCAGTTCCCTGACTATTGAACTAGGGAGCGGATTGAAACGCACCCTTGGATAAATCAGACTGATTTACCAGCAAATGTACTTAATCAGATCTAGTTATCAATATTTTATTTATCAGAGCAATAAAAATTAAATTTTCACCCATAACGCCCGATAACTTATCTGTGCATCCCTATTATTTTTGCTTGAAATGCCCATCCCTAATCTATAAATGTTGAAATATGGATATTTTTCATTAATGAGGCAACAATTCATTGCCATTATAATGCTTGGATTAGCCAGAACTTTTTTTTTTATGTAACTTCGTCTGAAAGAAATCCTCTTTATTTTGTGCAGCAGCTGTGTTCTGCATCAGTTGCCTTAGTTTGACAGTACATGCTGGAAGAGTGCGTTTTAATAATACAGTCTGAAGAGAACAAGAGCTTAGCATGAGCCGATAGGAAGGGCCTGATCTCCCTAATGTTATATAAGGCAAATCTGATGGACCAAGAAGTTCTAGCAATGTTGTCTGTAAAGTTTAACTGATCATCGATTAATACGCCAAGGTTCCTGACTGTCCTGCGTGGAGTTATGGTTGATGAATAGAAAAGTTGTACGGTAGTTTTGGGTTTGCTGAGACCACAAGCATTTCTGTCATTGAAGTTGTGAGGCAGTTTTTGCAAGGTTGAGTTGAAGGAGGTGGTCCTTCATCCAGCAAGAAATGTATGTCAGACAGGCTGAGACATGAGCAGCTATCGTTGTATCGTCTGGCAGGAATTAGAGGTAGAGTTGAGCGTCATCAGCATAGCAGTGTTAGGAAAAATCATGTTTTGGATCCTAGTAATGGCATGTAGCTGTAGAGGTGTGATAGAGAAGTGGTCCAAGCACTGAGCCCTGAGGCACTCCGGTAGCTAAATATTGTTACTTAGACATCTCACCCCTCTAAGACATAAAGGGCCTGAGAAGTAAGACTTGGAAAAACTGGAGTGTGGTTCCTGAGTTCCTTTCATCAAGAGGGTTGGTAGGAGGTTTGTGTGGTTAACATTGTCAAAAACAGCAGACATATCCAGTAAGACAAGTACTGATCGTCTCTAAACGACTATTTGAGCAAGCATTTGCACTTGGATAATTGCGAGTGATTGTAAGTGTGATGATCATCTGCTAAATGAGCAACAGCGACCACAATTCACACCTTCAGTCAGTGAAGCCGCTCCCACAGCCGTTCATGAGAGTTTAAATGCGGGAATATTCCCATCTTCCCACAGGAGAAGAAGAAGCAAGCAGGAGGAATTACTCCAGGAGAAACTACAGACATACTATTGTAAAGATGGAGATTAAGGAAGAACCCTGCAGAATAAAAGATGAAGAGACAGAGGAACAAATAGGTTGGTGTTTTCCTTCATTCCCTTTAATGAGGAACAATAAGATGAAAACTGACAAATAACAATACATCTAAAACTAGATACTACTAGACTGTGTAGTAAACTTTTTTTTTGTGGTATTTTAGGAATTAACTTCTTTGTCCTTTTTATTGAATTTAATGTTGATTTCAGACCAGATGGAAGTGAATGAAGAGAAACACCATTATTTCACAGATGAAGATGAAAAACTGACATATAAAATGGAAGACGAACATCTGTTTCAAAAACCTCATCAATTCAAAAATGAAGATGGAAACACAGTTGCTTCAAAGACTGAAGAGATTTTCACAAATGACGATGCAAACACCGTCGTTTTTTCAAAGACTGAAGAGACTTTCACAAATGAAGATGGAGATGCAGTCGTTTCAAAGACTGAAGAGACTTTCAAAAATGAAGATGGAGATGCAGTCGTTTCAAAGACTGAAGAGACTTTCAAAAATGAAGATGGAGATGCAGTTGCTTCAAAGACTGAAGAGATTTTCACAAATGACGATGCAAACACCGTCGTTTTTTCAAAGACTGTAGAGACTTTCACAAATGACGATGCAAACACGGTCGTTTCAAAGACTGAAGAGACTTTCACAAATGACGATGCAAACACCGTCGTTTTTTCAAAGACTGAAGAGACTTTCACAAATGACGATGCAAACACGGTCGTTTCAAAGACTGAAGAGACTTTCACAAATGACGATGCAAACACGGTCGTTTCAAAGACTGAAGAGACTTTCACAAATGAAGATGGAAACACGGTCGTTTCAAAGACTGAAGAGACTTTCACAAATGAAGATGGAAACACGGTCGTTTCAAAGACTGAAGAGACTTTCACAAATGAAGATGGAAACACGGTCGTTTCAAAGACTGAAGAGATTTTCACGCAAGAACAAGCCGGACAATCTGGTGTCAAAAAATCCTTCAGCTGCTCTGAGTGTGGAATAAGTTTCATTAATAAATCACAATTTAACAGACACCTGCAAATTCACCCTGGACATAAACCATATACCTGCTCTGAGTGTGGAAAGGGTTTTAGACAAGAAGCACATCTTAGGACACACATGGCAACTCACACTGGAGAGAAGCCATATGCATGCACTCTGTGTGGAAAGAGTTTCATTCAGAAGGCACACCTAACTGTGCACATGAGAATTCACACCGGAGAAAAACCATTTTCTTGCGATCAATGTGAAAGGTGTTTCACTCGGAGAGAAGAATTAACTGCGCACATGAGAGTTCACACTGGAGAAAACCCATTCACCTGCTCTGTGTGTGGAAAGAGTTGCGTGCACCGTTATATGCTTATAAATCACATGAGATCTCACACTGGAGACAAGCCTTACAAATGCACTGTGAAAGAGTGTGGAAAGAGTTTCAATAGGAAAGATCGCCTTGAAGAGCACATAAATGGTCACGCTGACGAACAACAGTTAAAATGCTCTGTGTGTGAAAAGAGTTTCAATAGGAAAGCCCGCTTTGATCAGCACATGCAAATTCATCCTGAAGAAAAACTGTTCATATGCCCTCAGTGTAAAAAGTGTTTTATTAGAAAGGTACACTTTGATGAGCACATGAGAGTTCATGCAGAAGAAAATCGATTCAAATGCCCTCAGTGTGAAAAGTGTTTTAGTAGAAAGGTACACTTAGATGAGCACTTGAGAGTTCATATTGAAGAAAAACTGTTCATATGCTCTCACTGTGGAACAAATGCTCTCAACGATGATATGCACTTTCACTCTGGAGTGAGATCATTCAGCTGTGATCAGTGTGATAAATCCTTTGTTTTGACATCAAGCTTAAAAACACACCTTAAAATGTTTCATAGTGGTGTGAAGTAGGGCCGGGAGATATGGCCAAAAAAAGTCACTATCATGATGTTGATAATTAGAATGATAAATGTCAAATCTTTATTTCATTCAATTTTAAAGGCAGATTTTTGCTCTTAAGGGAAAGGTGTAGAAACTAGACCCTTATTAATAATTATTTGTTACATGTATATATCGCTTTTCTAAGCACTCAAGTGCTTGTTTTTCCAACTACCCTTTATTGCCAAAACATGACCACACACTTCACATTTTTGTACTCTACACTTTTTGTTTCTTAATAAACCAAATATAATAAAGGAATAGTTCACCCAAAAATAAAAATGTGATGTTTATCTGCTTACCCCCCAGTGCATCCAAGATGTAGACTGCCTTTCAGGGATGCTCATTTCGGTTAATTTTCCCGACCGACAACCAATGCTCACTAATCAATTATTAACCATTAACTGATAAGATTATAATATTGTATTGGCATTATAAAAATACAATTGACGAGTGTCTGTGACCCTTAATTACCAAATTGAGATTACAAAACGAAAATACACTGAGTCTGTTTAAAGGTGCCTTGAAACGCGTCGCATTATTCAATGTGTTGACGTGATTTCCCCTGAAACGGCTCCATCTGTTAGCAGCTCCTCCCCTTTTTTGAAACGGCCAATAGCGTTTCGTTAATATACAGTTTGACTAGAGCGCAAGAGCAGACCTTTCTCTGTTTGGTAAAGCCAGTCTTCTCTAACACTGTTTATCTTCATAATCTCCTCCATATCGCTTTGAAATGCAGCATTCTGTGCAGAACTCAAATGGGTCGATATGTTTGTTGTCTGCACGGACTCGCGCATATGATCTGCGCTGCGCTCTCATGTCTGTAGTCTAACTTTAGACCAGAGCCGTTGGAGTGTGTTCGCTGCTGCGGTGTGTGAAACTAACGTGAAAACAGACTTTATTCGCCTCAAATGAAAGCACATTTACACTGAATCGTTTCCAATCACATATATAGTGTGCTATGTGCCTTTCACCATGTAGAAATTAGTAAATGTGTGTTAACAACTCATGACCGATTTCAGCTTCGGCAGTGTAGGGGGCGGGCTTTAGATTCTAGAGCTCATTCTGATTGGACAGAAGATTTGACGAGAAAGTGAAGTCTGCGATGATGTCACTAAAATCTGAGATTCGTTTTAGCGGAAGTGGGAGACAGTACATTTTGAATGCTTATATCTCCTAAATGCAAATTTTGTCATAGTTTTGGAACATAGCAGCTTATTCATAACTTTTAGGCTAACACAGTCATACTAAAAGCTAATAAACTTAAATTTTGATTTCAGTCGACCTTTAAAGCTTTGAAGTACCGGAATAGTTTATTTCCATCAAATAAAAATAGCTGGCCTACCTCAATCCACACCTTGACTGGTTTTTAATTGTTAAAAAGTAACATGTCAAAGTGATGTGGGTTAGTCTGGAGCACAGCCTGTTGACAGTAGGACACGCGGAAGAAAGCCTTGTTTAATTTCGTCTGTCTCCGCAGCGCGAGCCTCGTCTGTGCGGAAGTGTTAATACTCAACACGTTCGCCGCTGTGCTGTTCTCTGAAACGACAGAGGGCGATTCAGAGTAATTGTTCTATAAACCAACATCATCGAGAAGAACATGCGTGACTGTTTACTTTAGTAAACGTGACCAAAACCACACTACAAAAAGCATTTAACAAGGCTTCTTATGGCACTGATGCCAGGGGAATACAGAGATAATGCCTCGCTGAAGCGGCCAGCCTCGGGAAGCGCCTTTCATTTGCTTTCCTCCACCAGTCAAGAGCTTGTACTACAGTTCTACTGCAGTATTGTAATACTGCGTAGCTTATTTTGCACGTAACTTTGCCACCCTTTCTGTCAAAATGGTCCCAGACAGTAGGCTTCTTCTTTCACATTGCTTCATTTTGCGAAATATATGTCTGTGTTGGCAAGTGTTGTGTCGACGAGTCCCGCAAGCTAACAAATACAGCTTCTTCTTTTTTTTTACCATGCAGCAAACAAACCAAAGCATAAAAAAATGTAAACTGTTTAGCTATTAGTATTAATTGTTCAAAATTCTTACTGTTGGTTAACGGTTAAACGGTCAATATGAGCATCCCTAGTGTGTTGGTTTCTTCAGAAGAACATAAATGAAGATGATTAGCTCCAACCGTTGCTTGAATAATGCATGTCAGTTGAGTGTATTTCTATAGCCCCGTTTCCACCAAAATTACCCGGAACAATTTGTACCAGGAACTATTTTACAGGAACTTTTCTCCCCCCCAAACCTGCAACTGTGCGTTTCCACCGCGATCTAAAGTTCTGTGAAGATTAGGCAGATTAGTCCGGTGATGTAGGACTGCACGCGACTGCTCCTCCAAGTCAGTGACGGACAGTAGGCTAATCATTTTTGCGTGTACCGATTGAAAGATTTAGTGGACTGTTTACATGAGACGTTATCTAAACTGATTTGGTGTTTTCATGTGATGACTTTCAACTCTTAACGGCCACCAGGACTAATACAGTATTATTTATAGCTATTTATTTGTTGTAAAGTGTAATAATCATCTCAGAAAACAAAAATTCTTCTGTCAGGCGCAGTTAAAGTAAAAACTGCCTGGGGCAATATACGCTGTGTCATTACTCCAACATTATCTTCATAACTTACGAAATAAAAAGTTTACCCCTCAGAAAAATGAACTTTCCTCTCTTGTCAACATGTGCGGCGCGCGCTGTCACGTCATGTAAGGACGGACATTTAAAAGTAATCAGTCAGGTCGTTTACATGGTGAAAAATAGACTGTAAAAAAATGAATAACGAGTATGGAAGAGATTCAAGCTGTGCTGTTTTTGCTGGTTATGTATAGGTTTACTAAAGAGGTAATTAACAACGACGGAAAAGAGCAGCATATTCAGAAAGCTTGTAAAGCTAGATTTGAAATGACAATGTATATTATTATTAGGGGCCAAGCCCCGAAAGGGGCTGTAGCCCCTCTTGAAATTGTTGGTTTACTTTATTATTATTATTATTATTATTAATTTTTCCGAATGGGAGTCAATGGCAGCCCTATGAACCGTATATAGGAAAATGATGAAATTTAGCACACTTGTAGATATCTTTATCAATAATGCATATACCAAATTTGGAGTCTCTAAGGCCAACTCCATAGCGCCACCACCAGTCCAAAAATTCAACATTTAAACTGTTATAACTCTTGAACCCTTTGGAGTAGAGAAATGAAACTTAGTACATCTGATTCTTCTCCTCACCCTCATCATTTTCAATATCTTACATTAAGGCTCCGCCCCTTACAGTAACAGCCATTTTGAAAAGTACAGTATTCAGTTTTTTTGCTACTCCTTCAAATTTTGCCCAATTTTGTCGAAACTTGGCAGAGAGAATCTTTGGACTGAGCCGCACAGAAATGACTGAACCGAATTTTGATATTCATCTCTGTTCAAAAGTTATGATGTCATGAACTTAACAAGCTCGACCCAAAATTGGTTCTGAGGCTGTATCTCGGCCAAACTTTGATCAATCGAAACGAAAATTGGTACGCTTCATCAGACCCATGATCTGAGGGTCCATGCCAAAGTTGGGAACAGCGCCCCCTAGGGGTCATGAGATATGAAAAATGGCTATTTTTGCTCATAACTTCTGAACCCTTTGTCAGAAAATCATAATTTTGGTGTCTATGGATTCCCCGCGTCATGCCGAATCTGTGGATAGCGGATATGTTAAGATTGAATGAACCACGTGACCACCATTTTGAATTTTGTCATAAATTGCTATATCTTTTGAAATATTTGATATATCTGCACAAAATTTGGTATGCGTGACCGTCAGCATGTCCCGAACGTACCTGAGAAGTTTCAGAATAGCGCCACCTAGTGTTCCCGAGATATAGGAATTTTTGCTAAAACATTTATAACTTTTGAACGCTTTGTCTAAATTTGATATAATTTATTTCATTTTGTTCCCTGGATTATGCCGATTCCGACGATATATCATTTGTCATATTCCAAACATGTTACTGTCCGCCATATTGAAACAAGTGAAAAACAGTTTTTTCGCTACTCCTCCTACAAATTTTGTCCAATTTTGTCCAAATTTGTCTCAGATGATCTTCGGACTGAGCCGCACAGAAATGACTGAATGGATTTTTGATATTCGCTACCGTTCCTGAGATATTTGTCACTGAAGTTGACCCTTCCTGTGTTTGTGTTTTTATGCTAGTTAGCTTAGCATGCCAATTGGTTATTTGCAAAATGTGCTTCTGTTCCATACGTTGAGTCATTCTCAGATTGATGTAAACAGAACTTTTTAAATATTAAATGCTGTGCATTGATTTGAAAAAAATCTTCATTTTGAGTCGACTCTCATTAGAACTATGGAACTTCAGCAGGTGTTTGAACACAAGCCCGGCCGGTGGCGCAATGAGATGAGCGATGGACCCAGCGCCCGGAGGTTATGGGTTCGAGTCCCGTGGGGGGCGCCCTTTTAAAGGTCGCTCTGCGTTCGGCGAAAGCCCCTTCTGGGGCTTGGCCCCGTACAACTGCTTGCAGTTCTTGTTATCAGCTATTACGGACATTGCACGTGAGATGGCTGAGACGAACGCGCGCCATCAGACAGAGAGCAAGACTGATATTTACTGAACGCAGACCGAACCTCGCAAAAGACTTTTAAAAATGCCCGTTGAACTAAAATGCTGCGTGAGCTCAACCAATCAGCATGTTCAGCGCCCAAGTCCCGCCCTCGAAAGTTCCTGAACTTTGAAAAAGTACTACCTCGCGAGCAGGGCCGTTTGGAGGGGGAAATATTTACCCGGAACTTCATTTAGACCCTGGTTCCTGCGGTCTAAACACACCGAGTACCACCCAAAGTTCCTGGTTTCTGGGTTAAGTTCCTGCGGTGGAAACGCGGCTTATGAGAGTGAAAAACATATAAATCCATATTGAACTCTGTGGCTCGTGGCGACACATTGATGTTTAAAGACACGAAACGATCGGTTTCTGCGAGAAAACCGAACATTATTTTTTAATCTCATTTCAGACGAATCTCATTTAGTGTTCCCACGCCATTACTTCCGTTGAATATGTTTTCTAGATGCCTCATTCAACCGATCTGCGCTGGCACTAATGAGGCATCTCTCTCTCTCTCTCTCTCTCTCTCTCTCTCTCTCTCTCTCTCTCTCTCTCTTTCTCTTTCTTTACCTTATTTTAAATAAAAATGTAATTCCTTATTTTTCTGCATGATATAAAGGTTTTTTTTTTCTCATCATAAACAGGTTTGTGTTGCCTGACTTCTTGTATATCTTAAGCACAGTGTGTAGTGCAGGCTGCAATATTTGACCCATTTTGTCTTTTAGAAATGCTCATTGTACAGTAGTTGGAGTTGACAGTAGTAGTAGTGGCTTCAGTTAGGATGCAGATGTAAATTTATGTTCATTAACAAAAACTGTAACATTTGTAAAAAATTGCAATAAAAATATATATAATAAAATTAAAATATTCTGACTGTTTGAGTCTTATTCAAATTAACCATTGCTCTTTCATACATAACACTGAAAAGCTTCCCTAAGTAGTGTTTGGAAATCGGCCATAAGTTATTTCGTGTTTTTTGTTTTGTTTTGTTTTTGTGCTCAAAAACTATTCTCATTGCTTTGTAAAATGATTGTAGAGCCGCTGTAGTGAGATGGGCTTTGTAACGACGTCTTTAGTGCCTTTATGGGTCTTGAGAGAGGAAATGACATTGGTGCCAATGGAGGCCTTTCTGAGCCATCGGATTTCAACAAAAATATCCTAATTTGTGTTTCGAAGATGAACGAACGTCTTACGGGTGTCAAACGGCATGAGGGTGAGGAATTAATGACAGAATTTAAAAAAAATTGTGATCTAACCCTTTAATATTAGTTTCAGTGTGAAATAAACATTAACCACTTACTGAAATCTGTATATCATCACATGGAATAGTTCAATCAGTTTCAACCGTGGGAAGATATCAGTAAAACTGCTTGTAAACGATGTCATGTAACGTCACATTTACTTCAGAAAAACCATATCCAATGTCCATAAACATAAACTGAAATAGAAAAATTAACTCGAGAGAGAAGCATTTTGCTAAATATGCACTTATATATTCATTATCATTTTTTGTTTTTCAATATTTAATGCATGTTTGAATAAATCTAGTACGTTTTTATGAGAGCCACAATTTAAGTGTGTGTGTGTGTGTGTGTATATATATATATATATATATATATATATATATATATATATATATATATATGAATTGTAATAGAAATATGATTATGTAATTGTACAGTTAATATTATAATTGTATTATTATTATTTTTTAAAAAGTGTAATTTGTGTTTGTACCTTTAATATTATAGCAGGCTAATGTGGCCTAGTAGGCTGACTCCCAGTTTACATCATTAGTTAAAGGGTTAGATTACCCACAAATGAAAATTAGCCCATGATTTACTCACCCTCGAGTCATCATAGGTGTATATGACATTCTTCTTTCAGGCAAATAAAATCTGAGTTATAATAAAAAAGTCCTGGCTAATCCAAGCATTATAATGGCAGTAAATTTCTCATATTGCAGACTGTATCTGTATTTATTTATTCTGTTTGTTTAACGTTATATTTTATTATTATTGTTATTTTTTTATGCAGGTGTATACGTGAATGTTTTTTTTTCATTGCATTTTTATGGAAAGGATCAGTGGCCTGGACCATGGGGACCGCTGGAGTGGGGGTGTGGGGTTCAGAGGGTCTCCTCTCTGTTTGTTTTATTCTAAGGAAAACTACGAACAATGAATGTTACCCTATCTATGCAAAAATCAAATAATAATAATAATAATAATAATGGCAGTGAATTGTTGCCTTGTTTTTAATGTCCATAAAAGTACATCTATCCATTCATATAACTGCTCCACACGGCTCCAGGGGGTTAATAAAGGCCTTCAGAAGTGAAGTGGCGCATTTGTGTAAGAAAAAATATCCATATTTAAAAATGTATAGACTACATGTATCAATTTACGGGAAAAAGCTGACCTAACCACTGACGTATTGACAAATGTAGAAGTGCAGAGGATGGAGCAAAACTAAACACCGAGTCTACAACGAGAATTCCACGAGAGGCATTAAAGCATGCGATGCTTCTATACATCCCGTCATGGGGTTACTCTTTTTGAATTGCTTATGTGAAGTTATTTTAGTCTGTAAAGGTTGAAATATGGATGTTTTTCATTAATGAGGCAACAATTCATTGCCATTATAATGCTTGGATTAGCCGGGACTTTTTTTAATGTAACTTCGTCTGAAAGAAATCCTGTTTCATCTGTGGAGCAGCTGTGTTCTCGATCAAATGCAGAGGCTTGACGGTACATGCTGGAAGAGTGCGTTTTAATAATACAGTCTGAAGAGAACAAGAGCTTAGCATGAGCCGATAGGAAGGGCCTGATCTCCCTAATGTTATATAAGGCAAATCTGATGGACCAAGAAGTTCTAGCAAAGTTGTCTGTAAAGTTTAACTGATCATCGATTAATACGCCACGGTTCCTGACTGTCCTGCGTGGAGTTACGGTTGATGAATCTAGATGAATGGAGAAGTTTTGATGCAGTGTTGGTTTGGCGGAGACCAAATGTCAGACAGACTGCGACATAATCACCTACCGTTGTATGGTCTGGCAGGAATAAGAGGTAGAGTTGTGTCATCAGCATAGCAGTGTTAGGAAAAATCATGTTTTGGATCCTAGTAATGGCATGTAGCTGTAGAGGTGTGATAGAGAAGTGGTCCAAGCACTGAGCCCTGAGGCACTCCGGTAGCTAAATGATGTTACTTAGACATCTCACCCCTCCAAGACATAAAGGGCCTGAGAAGTAAGACTTGGAAAAACTGGAGTGTGGTTCCTGAGTTCCTTTCATCAAGAGGTTTGGCAGGAGGTTTGTGTGGTTAACATTGTCAAAAACAGCAGACGTATCCAGTAAGACAAGTTGCACCTGGATAATTGCGAGTGATTGTAAGTGTGATGATCATCTGCTAAATGAGCAACAGCGACCACAATTCACACCTTCAGTCAGTGAAGCCGCTCCCACAGCCGTTCATGAGAGTTTAAATGCTGGGAATATTCCCATCTTCACACAGGAGAAGAAGAAGAAGCAGGAGGAATTACTCCAGGAGAAACTACAGACATACTATTGTAAAGATGGAGATTGAGGAAGAACCCTGCAGAATAAAAGATGAAGAGACAGAGGAACAAATAGGTTGGTGTTTTCCTTCATTCTCTTTAATGAGGAACAATAAGATGTAAACTGAAAAATAACAATACATCTAAAACTAGATACTACTAGACTCTAGTAAACTAGAATTTTTTTGGTCAATTAGGAATTAACTTCATTTCTTTGTCTTTTTTTAATAAATTGAATGTTGATTTCAGACCAGATGGAAGTGAATGAAGAGAAACACCATTATTTCACAGATGAAGATGGAAAACTGACATATAAAATTGAAGACAAAGGTCTTTTTCAAAAACCTCATCAATTAAAAAATGAAGATAGAGATGCAGTCGTTTCAAAGACTGAAGAGACTTTCACAAATCAAGATGGAAACACCGTCGTTTCAAAGAATGAAGAGATTTTCACGCAAGAACAAGCCGGACAATCTGGAGTCAAAGGATCCTTCAGCTGCTCTGAGTGTGGAATAAGTTTCATATATAAATCACAACTTAACAGACACCTGCAAATTCACACTGGAGAAAAACCATATACCTGCTCTGAGTGTGGAAAGGGTTTTAGACAAGAAGCACACCTTAAGATACACATGACATCTCACACTGGAGAGAGGCCACATACATGCACTCAGTGTGGAAAGAGTTTCATTCAGAAGGGACACTTTAATGTGCACATGAAAATTCACACCGGAGAAAAACCATTCTCATGCACTCAATGTGGAAAGAGTTTCATTCGCAGAGAAGATTTAAATGTGCACATGAGAGTTCACACTGGAGAAAAACCATTCACCTGCTCTCAGTGTGGAATGAGTTGCGGGCACCAATCTAACCTTTTAAGACACATGAGATCTCACACCGGAGAAAAGCCTTACAAATGCGCTGAGTGTGGAAAGAGTTTCAATAGGAAGGCACACTTTAATGTGCACATAAGAGTTCACACTGAAGAAAAACTGTTCATATGCTCTCAGTGTGGAAAAAATGCTCTCAATGATGATCACTTTCACTCTGGAGTGAGATCATTCAGCTGTGATCAGTGTGATAAATCCTTTGTTTTGGCATCAAGCTTAAAAACACACCTTGAAATATATCATAGTGGTGTAAAGTAGGGCTGGGCGATATGGCCCAAAAAAAGCACAATACGTTTTTTTTAATCTCATTTGATATTGATAATTAGAATGATAAATGCCAAATCTTTTTCAATTTTTTACCAAATTTTTTTAATGCTGATTTTTGCTCTTTAGCTCTTAAAACAAAGGTGTAAAAAACAGACCATTAATTGTGGTTTCAACTACTCGTTATTGCCAGAACATGACAACACCTCACATTTTTGTACTCTTAATACATTTTAATTCTTAGTGTTTGTATGTTTGTGATTTTGTGTATGTTCTGCACAATGTGCAGTGCAGACTGCAATATTAATATTACCTGTTTTGTCTTTTACAAATGCTCATTGGACTAGTAGTGGCTTCAAAAACAGTAACGATTGAAAAAATTGCAATAAAAATGTAAATGGTACAAAAAAAAATATTCTGACTGTTTGAGTCTTATTCAAATTAACTGTCGGTCTTTCATAGTAGCATACATTTAGATCGGGTATGGGCAACTTCGATAGCGACGAGTCGAGGGCTAACTATTTTCTCCTTAATACCAAAAACCCAGATTATCAATCCACACTCACACCTTTTATATCTTCTTACACAATTTACTTTTATTAAAGGGGTGATGAATTGAGAAATTAACTTTCCCTTGAGCTTTTGATATATAAAAGGTCATGGTAATATAAGAATATCCTATACCTTTCAGAGCTGAAAACTTCATTGTTAGTCAAAGAAGTGCTTTTATAGACACAAGGCCCAGAAAACGATCGTGTGCGCGTTTTTACGTCATCGCGTGACAAGAAACACCTCTACAGCACATCTAATCCAGTATTCCCGCCCACTGACTCATGGAGGTGATCGGCTCGTGCTAGCCAACAACAACGAGCGTGCCCAAGAATTTAACAAGATATTGTGCTATTTCTGGTTGTGGAAGAACACAGTCACTGCATAAGCTTCCTTCGGATCTTAATATTAGAAATGTGATACTTCGTTTATTTTTAATGAAGTTCCAGCTCACGTGGGGAAGATATTTGTGTTCACTTCATTTCACTGCGGACTCGTTTGTAAACAAGTCTCAGATGCTGAATTTACAGACATATTGAGATTAAAACAATGCTGACTTCTATATTGGATACGACAGGCATGGTGCAACACACTTATGTGAGTAAACCGTATTTTTATATGTGATAGTATTGCATAGTTACAGTTGTTTTGATTATGTTTATGTGTCTGAAAGAACTTCCCTTTTGCACGCTGTACTCCGACATGTATGGGCCATGGTCCTGGGGCTGTGTGTTTTCCAGACGGGCTACCAAAATGTAAGCCCGTCGGCAGGCCAAATAATCTCAAATAGTGAAATAATATTCCTTTCTTGATCTGCACTGTTCCCTCTCTCTTAACTTGACATTTGAAGGGCGTGTGCCCAGTTCACGCTTATATCGACCGATCGGGCAGGCCATGTAATACAAAAATAATAGTCCAATCAATTGTGTTTGTTTGATAAAGACGTTTACGAGCCCTGTGGTCGAGAATCATTCCGGTTGCCGCTTTCAAAACAATCCCTCATGTGAACTGACAGGGACATATATGACGGGAGCTGAAGCTCATTAAATATGCAAATCTGCTCCAATCCTAGCCGTGGGTGTTTACTTCTAAGTCTTCAGTGTGACACGCCCATCAAAACCCAGCGTTCAGAAGAGAGCATCAAAACCAGTGTAGAAACAGTGTAGCCTATTACTTATTAGTTATGATGTTTTTGAATGTAAAAACCACATGAACGTCATTAGTTGACCTCAGACAACAGTATTTAAAAAAAAGCCAGTTCATGGCACCTTCAATGGAAATCAATGTATAATTTTGTAAAATATACAATATTATGTATAACTTAACTGTTTTTAAAGATTAAATTAAAATTAACCTCATTTCGTTTGACACCCGTAAGACCTTTGTTCATCTTTGGTACACAAATTAAGATATTTTTGTTGAAATCCGATGGCTCAGAAAGGCCTCCATTGGGGACAATGACATTTCCTCTCTCAAGACCCATAAAGGTACTAAAGGCGTCATTAAAAAGTCCATCTCACTATAGCTCTACAATAATTTTATGAAGCAACGAGTATAGTTTTTTGTGCAAAAAAAAACGAAAAAGACATAGTGATGGGGCGATTTCATAACACTGCTTCGTGAAATTTCGGAGTATTATAAATCAGTGTATCGAATCAGCAGTTCAGATCCGAATCATAAATTGATATACTGAATCATATGATTCGTAATACTCTGAAGCTTCAGGAAGCAGTGTTTTGAAATCTGGGGTTCATCGTCCTGTTGGAAGATGAACCTTCACCCCAGTCTCAGGTCTAGAGTACTCTGGGGTAGGTTTTCATCAAGGGTGTCTTTTGACATTGCTGCATTCATCTTTCCCTCGATCCTGACTAGTCTCCCAGTTTCTGCCACTGAAAAACATCCCCACATCATGATGCTGCCACCACCATGCTTTACTGTAGTGATGGTATTGGCCAGGTGATGAGCGTTGACTGATTTCCTCCAGACATTACTTCTGCCATTCAGGCCAAATAGTACAATCTTTGTTTCATCAGACCAGATAACTGTTTCTCATGGTCTGAAAGTCCTTCAGGTGCCTTTAGTTAAACTCCAGGTGGCCTTTTACTGAGGAGTGGCTTCCGTCTGGCCACTGTACCATACAGGCCTGATTGGTGGAAAGATAGTTGTTCTTCTGGAAGGTTTTCCTGTCTCCACAGAGAAACGCTAAAGCTCTGTTAGAATGACCATCAGGTTCTTGGTCACCTCCCTGACTAAGGCTCTTCTCCTTTGATCACTCAGTTTGGCCGGGCGGCAGCTCTAGGAAGAGTCCTGGTGGTTCCAAACTTCTTCCATTTATGGATAATGGAGGCTACTGTGTTCATTGGGACCTTCAATTCTTCAGAATTTTTTTTTTACCCTTCCCCAGATCTTTGCCTCGATACAATTCTGTCTCAGAGGTCTACAGACAATTCCCTGGACTTCATGGCTTGGTTTCTGCTCTGTCATGCACTGTTAACTATAGGACCTTAAATAGACAGTTGTGTGCCTTTCCGAATCATGTCCAATCAACTGAATGTATCACTGGTGACTCCATTTGAATTTAATCCATTTTGGAATAATCACCTAGTTACCTTGAAACTTTTCTAGATCCCTCCGCCACCCTTACTTTTCACTCTTAGTCCAGCCTAGAATTTGGGCAAAACTATGATAGTTTAACAGTTATAGGAGTATAGAGCTAATTTCTGATAATAACGTCATTTTAAAGCTAAATTCATAGTTTGTTTGTCAGTTGCAAGAAAGTGTTGGAGCATAAATCTCTTTCTCTCATTCAGAAAAACATTCTAGAAACAACCTAACATCAAATCATTATTTCAGACATCCAGTTTGTAGCGAAATCAATGTTATTAAATATTGTTATATTACATTTTGTATTAAACTTTAAACTGTGCAAACTCGTTTTAATTTTATGTCAGGATTGACATTCGTTTGAAATACAATATAATCACAATCTATTATATTTTCTGTTCTAACTAAGCTTATTTCTGTCATTAGTGTGCATTATGAATGCACAAATGTGCATTTGTGTTATGATTTTTTTTTTAAAATCTATTCTTCATTTAAACTTAAAATACATGATTTTGTTTGTTTCCTATATTGTCTTCTGCCGTCTCAACAACAACAAAAAAATAATGAAATTGTATTTAAAGCACTATTAGAGCCAAAAAATGTGCACCTGGATAATAGAGTGATTGTAAGTGTGATGATCATCTGCTAAATGAGCAACAGCGACCACAATTCACACCTTCAGTCAGTGAAGCCGCTCCCACAGCCGTTCATGAGAGTTTAAATGCTGGGAATATTCCCATCTTCCCACAGGAGAAGAAGAAGCAAGCAGGAGGAATTACTCCAGGAGAAACTACAGACATACTATTGTAAAGATGGAGTTTGAGGAAGAACCCTGCAGAATAAAAGATGAAGAGACAGAGGAACAAATAGGTTGGTGTTTTCCTTCATTCTCTTTAATGAGGAACATTAAGATTAAAACTGACTTATAACAATACATCTAAAATTATATATTAAATTCAATATTAGACTGGATTTTGTTAATTTGGGGCCTCCTGATTTTGTTTCTAATTTGTTTTCTCTCTCACGGAAATGTAATGTTGATTTTTAGATGAGATGGAAGTGAATGAAGACAAAGAGCATTTCACATATGAAGATGGAAACATTTCACATACAGAAAATAATTTTACACAGAAACAAGCTGAGAAGACTGGATTTGAAGGACCTTTCATTTGTTCTGAGTGTGGAAAGAGTTACACACAGAAAGGACACCTTAACAGACACATTAGGATTCACACTGGAGAAAAACCGTTCACATGCTCAGAGTGTGGAAAGAGTTTTATACGTAAAGGAAACCTAAATGTGCACATGAGGATTCATACTGGAGAAAAACCGTTCACCTGCTCTCAGTGTGGAAAGAGTTTCACATCCAAAAAAGTTCTTGATGATCATCTGCGCAGTCACTCTGGAGTGAGATCATTCAGCTGTGATCAGTGTGAGAAAACATTTGTTCTGGAGTCAAACTTTAGAAGACACCTCAAACTTCATACTGGTGTGAAGCCTCACTTTTGTTCTTTTTGTGGAAAGAATTTCTCACTACCACAAAATTTAAAAGAGCATGAGCGTGTTCATACTGGTGTGAGACCTCATGTGTGCTCTGACTGTGGGAAGACCTTTATTACATTAAGCGATTTAAAAAAACATCAGAGAATTCACACTGGAGAGAAACCGCACAAGTGCTCACACTGTGGGAAGACTTTCGCTCTGTCAGGAAACCTGAAAACACACGAGAGAGTTCATACTGGAGAGAAGCCCTACAAGTGTTCACACTGTGGAAGGAGTTTCTCTTTTTTATCATCCTTAGCAGATCATGTGAGAGTTCATACTGGAGAGAAACCGTACAAGTGTTCTCACTGTGGAAAGAGTTTCACCCAATCCTCTAATCTAAAGACTCATGAGAAAAAGCATACCTGAAGGTGTCTAAGTGAGCGAATGTTGTGCATGGGCAAAAATACAGGTGAATTATTATTATTATTATTATTATTTTGTCTAGTCTTTCTCATCATCAGAATAATTCAGTATGTTTATAAATAAAGTGAACATTTACAATTCCACAGATTTTACTGCGTTTGTTGTCAATCTCAGTCATTCTCATCAAGGTTTAATGGATGAAGAATCGGCTCTAGGGTTGCCAACTTCTGGAGAGAATTCTGGACACTCAAAATATTTGTGACCCTCGACCACGAACCAAGTCTTGTAAGACTTATAAGTCAGAGTGGCAATAGCAAACAATTCGTTGTATGGGTCTAAATGATTTGTATCTCGGCCATATATTGCTCTATCCTAACAAACCATACATCAATGGAAAGCTTATTTATTAAGATCTTAAAAAAATGATTTTTTTTTCCATGTAATTTCAGTATCTGTAGTTAATAATGTCTATAAAAGGTTCTCAGACGTACACGTGTGGACAGAATTATCATCCTGTTGGTAAATAGGGAATAAATAACCCTGTAAAAAAAAATATTTGCATTATAAAAAAATGTTAAACCCACAAAAGTTAATTGAAATAAAATAATTGAAAATGTAGGGAAAATCTTTATTATTATTTTTTCTCCAAAACACGTAAGACATAATTATCAGCACCCATTTATTCAATAATTTTTAAACCTCCTTTGTCAAGATAACCGTCTTCTCCTAAAATGCCTGATCAATTTGGAGAAAACCTGCCAAGACATCAGAGATTATACCGCCATATAGAATCTCTCCAGATCCTTCAGATTCCCAGATCCATGTTGGTGCTTCTTCTCTCCAGTTCACTCTCCTCATTTTCTATAGGGTTCTGATCAAGGGGCTGGGACAGCCCTGGCTAAAGCGTCATTTGTGCACACTGACCCATTTTTGTGTTGATTTTGCTGTTTGTTTTGGATCGTTGTCCTGAGATTCAACCGTGGCCCATTATATTATTTCTAGCAGAGGCCGTTAGGTTTAGATTTTTTTTATCTGTTGGTATTTACTAGAATCCATGATTATGTGTCATCTTCATGTGTTTGAAGATGTCCAGGACCTCCAACAAAAGAACAGGCCAAAAAATTTCACAGATTCAGATGTATATTTAATCGTGGACTGGGATATTTCTGATCCCTGTTTGCACCCATCTGGTGGGTTTGCTGACAAAAAGCTTTTTTCATAGTTTCATCTGACCACAGAACCAGGTGCCATTTGAAGATTCAGTCGTGTCTGACAACTCAGTATGCCGGGATTATGTTTGTTTTGTTTATTTTACTCTTTCTGACCTCAAGACTCAACTAGTTCCTCCATTCTTAAGCGAGCTCATAGTGGAATGTTTTTTTTTGAGACAGTTAAATAAACTAAACGTTTCTAGCTCTGTTAGGTCTAGATTTTATAGAGCCAAGGTGGAAAGCCTTCTTTCAGCATCCATTACTGTCTGGTTTGCATCTGCATCAGCCCAGGCGAAGGTCAGACTACAGCGTATTGTGCGCACAGCAGAGGCTGACTGGACAAATGCAGCTGTCACTGAATGACCTGTATGAGGCCAGAGTAAGGAAGAGGGCGGCTAAAATTGCTGATGATCCAACCCGATCACACATAAATGCGTATAAATAGTACGAGTGTGCAATGTCGTGGAATGTCAAAACTCATTTTGGCATGCATATGATACGCACTTTATGGCGTATATATGACGCGCTTGGGTAGGTTTAGGGTGGTGGGGTGGGGGGTTCGTATGTATAATACGCCATAAAATGCGTATCATATGCACGCGAAAAACAGCGTGCCATAGACACGCCAAAATGAGTTTTGGCGTATACATTCCACGACATTGCACACTCGTACTATTTATACGCATTTTTGTGAGAATACCCTGGATGATCAGTCCCATCCAGCAAGTGACATTTTTAGGCTGCTTCCTTCAGGAAGGAGGTACAGAGCAGTGAGGACAAGGACCTCGTTTTTTTTCAAGAGCCATTTCCCTTATGAACAGCTGATCTTGCACTATTTTTGGTCTTTTTTACTATTTGATTGTTTGTTTTAGGCACGCTTTGCAGCTATACGCATATGTTTGTGTGCTACGTATGGCCATATCAAATTCCTGTGTATCTGCTGATGCATTTGGCGAATAAAGTGATTCTTATCTTATCTTAATCTCTGCGATTATCCATCTGTGATCCTTGGAGAGTCTTTGTCAACTCAAACACTCCTCCTCTCATGCATTAAGACAATATAGACACACGTCCTCTTCCAGGCCTATTCAGAAAATCTTTAGTTTATTGGAATGTCTTAATTATTGCCCTGATGGTGGAAATGGGGTTTTCTATTGTCCTACAGAAACTTTCTATTTTGTGAAGCTCAACAATCTTTTGCTGCACATCCAAACTATATTATGTGATGAATGGTTAAGGAAGTTTTTGTGAACAATTTCATGTGCTAAATTTTGAAAATATTACTGACCAAATTTTGAAATGGTGAGGAATTTGCTGACATTGAAGTGTATTGCGGGTGCAAAATTGATATTGAACTTGCATCACTTTGCAACATTTAAATAATTGCAGTTGGCATTGATACTGAGCAGTGAAATACTTGTTTTGCAGCTGCTGTCTAGTTCAAATATAAAATAAGGTTTAAGATTATTAAGGCTCTTACATTATATGCTTATATTCTGACAATTGAATCCCTAAAAATAATGAAGATGAACTATTTAACAGATTTTGTTTAGTTGATGAATCCATTGAGATTTTTTTAAAAACAAGTTAGCCCTAACTGATTTCACTGTGTTTATCAGCCTTTGAGGGTAAGTCATTTTAGTTTTATTGGGAGAAATGTAAATCAGACCATTTGCATTGAGCTGCTCGGACAGAACTGGAGTTTTTAAGATGAATCTTTAAATCTCTCACTTTTTGTTTTAATCTATCATACTTGTACTATCTAACTTTAAAATAAAGTAGAGATTTAGTAACACTAACAGGTAAAATGATCAAGATGGTAATACAGTTGCAAACTCCTTAGCAGATATTTGAAGTTTGAATCTTTGTCCCGAATCAAACATATCTGATTGAGATAAGTAGTGTTTTGTATAATCTCCAAAAAGATAACAGATCTTATCTGGGTTGTTTTGTACATGAATCATGATATACTGTATTGAAGGTAAATACAAGTTTAGGGATTGTTTTTCCGCCAGTGGAGGCGCTGGAGCGACCGAAACGACACACATCCGAGTCTAGAGAAGAAGAGAAGTGAGTGAGGGAATGAACATAAACATGAGAAGTGGAACACAGCCGTTCATTCTGCTCTAAATCTGATGCTTCCACACTGTGAGTACATTCATTTATTAGGGGGAATGTAAGTCCAAACGAGTCACTCAGAAACTGATTACGCTCGAGAAATATAAACTCGTTACGGACTGATTTTAAATTGCAATTTGTGAAGATCATACGAGTTTTGTTTTAATTTTGTGTAATGAAATTAAACCTGGTAAACAGTTTTAATTGTATGCATGAGGATGTTGTAGCTAAACGCGATGCTTCCTCGTTCGTTAGCTTATTCACAGCTGGACATTGCGGCTTTTCTCTTTTTCACGCGTTTTAAGGGATTGTGTTGCTTTTATGTCTTATTTTCAGAATAAAAGAATAATATATTAGCGAAAATGAACTGTAAAAAATAAAAGCACATGCATGCCATCCGCTCAATTTAGGTTCAATCTCTTCAGGGACCCTAATACTATTATGTCTATTTTCAGAAAATAATAATAAACTATTTTGAAAGGTAAATAACACAGAAATATAAATGTAACGTTACATAAAATATAATTGCATCATTCTTCAATTATTGCATTTGAATGCATTAATAAAAAAAAAAAGCTAACAATTCAAACAATTATTACGTATCAATATCACAAGGTAACTAGAGATAACTATTGTCATATCTGCCAAAGTAACCAACGGCTCTTCAAGTCAAATTAATTAGTCATTTAAACCAGAAAGTACAGTTGTAAGATATTACAAATTACAGTATTGCCAAATATCATATATACATTTCAAAGCAAAGATAACATGATTACATATTTTGTATAAACCCATATTTGATGTTCTGGAGACCTTGCATTAGTAGGTGTCATATAATAAAAGGTGTTGGTTCATATGAAGTCTTCGGAGGCTGGATCCGAGCTGAAGCTGGCATTAATCTCTAGTTACCTTGTGATATTGAAATGTTTTATATTTTTTGAATTGTTTTTTTATTTTTTTTTATTTTTATTTATTAATGCATTCAAGTGCAGTAACTGAAGAATGATGTAATTATACTTATACTAATAATTCTTTTCTGAAAATAGACAATAGTATTAGGGTCCCTAAAAAGTGTGAATAAGAGAAAAACCATATGGTCTCTAAACTGAGTGGATGGCATGCACAATAGTTAAAGAATACTATAATTGTATTTTATGTGTTTTTATATTTTAACAGTCCATTTTCGTTAATATATTATTATTTTACTCTAAAAATAGCACAAAAGCAACACAAACCTAGCCTGACAAGCCAGACCCACATTAAGATGTTTGGTCTGGGAACTCACCATTGACAGCTCAATCCGAGGGGCGGATAAACGGTTGTCTTTCAAACTTTCTCTGCATTCAGTAGGATAGCGCTACAACCAACCAGAGCAAAATGAAGCGGAGCTAGTTGATAGATAAACCTTCACCGTATCCGGTCGGCAAAACTCCGTACACATCTTCCCTTCTTAAGAATTATTTTAGTGCAGTTCTTTGTTCTTTTCTCAAAGAAAAGCTTAACTCCAAGTCTTCCAGAGTCGCGGTCAAAGACGATTAGAAAGACCGCCAATCGCCAGTTTCTGTGTTTACAAGTAACACGCAACTTTGCTGTTATTATGTTAAGCCTGCCCACCGACTTTACACACGATGTGATTGGCTTGACCAGAGTTTGGCTCTTCCAGCTCAGAAGTCTATTGAGAGTTGCTAGACTACTAGCCTAGAAATCTAGAAGCACCCTATCGGCAGCAAATTTAATCTGCCCGCGAGTGTCGTCTAGCAACTCTCAATACCCTTCTGAGCTGTATTCCCCTAACTCTTGCCGGGCCAATCACATCGTGTATAGAGTCGGTGGGCGGGGCCATAATGACGGCGGCCAAGTTGCGTTTGCGTGCTTCTAGTAAACACAGAAACTGGCGAACGGAAGACCGTGACTCTGGAAGACTTGGAGTAAAGCTTTTCTCTGAGAAAAGAACAAAGAACGGCACTGAAGTCATTCTTAAAAAGGGAAGATGTGTTCGGAGTTTAGCCGACCGAATACGGCGAATGTTTAATCTATCAACGAGCTCTGCTTCACCTTCGTTGCTCTGGTTGGTGTAGCGCTATCCTATCGCGTGCAGAGGGAGTTTGAAAGACAACCGTTTATCCGCCCCTCGGACTGAGCTGTCTATGGTGAGTTTCCAGACCAAACATCTTGATGTGGGTCTGGCTTGTCAGGCTACTAGACTACAGTCGCGGCAGATTAAATTAGCTGCCGATAGGGTGCGTCTAGATTTGTAGGCTAACACAATCCCTGAAAAAGAGAAAAAATGCACTGTCCTTAAATTGAGTGTGAATAAGAAATAACAAGCGCAGAAGCATTGCGTTTTTAAGGTTGAACGGATAGCGTCAATAAGAAGCTGGGTTCAGCCTTGTTTGTAAGTGTGATGATCATCTGCTAAATGAGCAACAGCGACCACAATTCACACCTTCAGTCAGTGAAGCCGCTCCCACAGCCGTTCATGAGAGTTTAAATGCTGGGAATATTCTCATCTTCCCACAGGAGGAGAAGAAGCAAACAGGAGGAATTACTCCAGGAGAAACTACAGACATACTATTGTAAAGATGGAGTTTGAGGAGGGGAAGGAAGAAGATGAAGAGACAGAGGAACAAATAGGTTGGTGTTTTCTTCATTTCTCTTTAATGACTGATGAGCAACATTAAAAGGGGTCATGCTTTTTCACTTTTGTTGTCATGTTGCTGTTTGAGCATAAAAAGTTCTGCAGGGTTACAAAGCTCAAAGTCCACTCCAAAGGGAGATATTTTATTTAACAGAATTCACTTTCCAAGAGCTAAAACGAACGAGCTGTTTGGGCTTCAACACTTTTTTTTATACATATCTTGTGAAGTCACAATGTTACTCATTTAAATAATCTCTGCCCATGGAATACACAAAAAATAGGGATGAGGTCTGGTGTAGCTGCATTAGCAAAGACAAAGTTGTCGTTATGTTAAGAGATGCTGTTTTTTCCACCCTTTTTCCAAAGCTCTTTGAACACCTTTCTAAGTTTAAATAACTCAGAGTGGTTCATTTATTTTAAACACTGTTCCTGAACATTATAACCCCAAAGTTAATCTGTGTGCTGCACATTTTATGGAGAATAGCTTTCAGTGCTGGCTACAAAAAAAAAACAGTGTTTTCTATTAACAACATCTATCAACTAACAATTGACAGCAGTGGCATAAACTTTAGTTCATATAATTTAAAAATAAAATTTCTTTTGTTTTGTTAATACATGCAGTTACTTAAAATATTTTGTTTTTTTAATAGAAATGTAACAGTGAAGCCCTGAGCGTGAATTGATGTGGAGAAAGTAATGTACAAAAACCTAATTTCTATAAGGAAAATGTAAATATTCTATTCTTATTACACGGTTCTGTGAAATACTTGATTCTGATTGGTCAATCGCGCATTCCAGCGGTACGTTATTTCCAGATAACACCCGCTCATCCGGGTACGAGTTATCTTGACCGGTACTTCTTCTGTGCTTAACGCTGGCGCCATCTTGTGGCTTAAACAGTCGTGGGTTACAATGGAAGACTTCAAGGCAGGTTTCCTTTATAAAGTTTTAAATATGGATATTTTTCTTACACAAACGCATCGATTCGAATCAGAAGGCTCTATTAACCCATCGGAGTCGTGTGGAGCACGTTATTTGACGGACAGCTGCATTTTTATGGACTTCAAACACAACTACAACTACTGCTGGGATTAACGTTAGCCTGGACTTTTTAAATATAACTCCGATTGTATTTGTCTGGCAGAAGAATGTCATATACACCTACGATAACTTGAGGGTGAGTAAATCATAGGCTTGATTTCATTTTTGGGTGAACTAACCCTTTCAGCATTCATTTTCAACATTAAGCATATGGCAAATCTTCAGCAATAGATAAAGGCTTAATGCAGGTTGGAACTGCGTAAGAGCTAATAAAATATTTAATCTCAAGACAATTTTTTGTGTCTAATAATTATTTATTTGAGACTAGTAGCCGTGTAATAAGCGGGATAATGTACACCCAGCCGGTTGTCATCACAGAATAAACCCCTTCAGAGTGATGCTCCGCTTCGTGTCGGGGTCCTGATCACTCTGTCGGGGTTTATTCTGTGATGACAACCGGCTGGGTGTACATTATCCCTTACTTACTGAATGTACTATTATTCTTCTATATTATGCAAGGGGACTGCAGGGGTGAAAATTAGCTTTTAGCTAAATCTGCTACAATGCAGGGAATGGAAACATTTATGTTAAATATTGTACATGATCCCTTATAAATAAAGTAAAGAAGAAAAAAAATATCACACTGAACTGAGCGATAGTTTAAGTGATTATAAAAGGAGCACTCTTTGTTTTCTGTGTAATTCAGTCAATTCAAAGAGACTTTAACTTTTTACGATATATTGGAAAAGAGTGGAAATAGCTAAGCACTCCTCTGCCGCTATATACTGGTTATAGTGGTCACTTCATGTCTTTTTTTTAAATCAAATACCCCTTTTCCACCATGGCAGTGCTGGTTCGGAGAGCCAGAGCCTAGTTTCAAATCGTTCTTTGTCTTTTCACACCCAAAGCACCAGCTCTGAACCAGGAAAAGTGGTTATTAAGTGGCACCAAAACGTTGCTGGTCTAGAAGTAAGAACCATTTAAATCAGGGGCTGGGGGCGGGTTACCATGACCAACAAGACAGTTGGATTTGCTGTGTTTTGATGCCGATGTAGGATCGTAAAGCCATGTGCATCAATAGTGACGCAATGTTCGCCATTATTGATGGAAGACTTGTGACATCAAAGTACAGCGAGGGTAAACGACTCCTTATGCTTTTGAATCCATCATGCAGTATTTTAATATCATACGCAGACCGGTCCACACAGCACTGATGCATCTTGAACAAGCCTGGAGTGTTTGTGTCTTTTGTGCTGTGCCTTTTTCCACTGCCTTTCTAGAGTTGCTTAGAAAGATGAGAGACGGCTCTGTGGTGCCTTTCTACCCCGTGGAAAGACAAACCGGATCTTAGAAGGCTCGCCAGTCAAACCAGCTCTACTGAAAGTGCTTGTTTACCACAATCTGATTTGTGACTGAAATCCCCGAACTCCTAGCCTGGATGCCAGCCGAACTCAGCCCCGCCCACAACATTTTTAGGTCGGGCGGTTCGGTCTGGCCTTGCTCCATAGAGGAGTAATTATCCCCGAACAGAAACTGTTCAGACCAATGAGATCATCAGGGCGGGCTTTAGACGATGACGGACAGATGATCAACAGTAACGTAATCATCACGTCATCAAAGGGATTGGGTTATATTTGTTCAAATCCTAAACGGAGAGCTTGTTTGTGTCTGCATCACCTTCACTATTTCTCTCAAAAATAAAGATCATGTTGGGTAAGTACTCTGTGTATCATTAAATTATTAAAAAAATTTACAATACCGGCAAAGATCGTTTATTCCAGCCTGATACCAGTGCACGTGCAGACAGGGTTGCCAAGTTTTTACAACAAAACCCGCCAACTACTAGCCCTAAACAATAGCTTCTCGGGGGGTTCTCCGGAGGAAAAATGGCAAAATGTGGTAAAATGTGTGTTATTTTGGCAAGGTTGCCTACTAAAATTCACACTCATGGGTCTATATATCACATAATAGTCGCTTCAACCCGCGGACACAGAAAACAACCGCGGAAAAAAACGCGGACTTGGCAACACCATGGGCAACACAGTGCAGTTGAGGTCTGTTGACGTCGCTCCGTTGCTCTGATTGGTTGTAGATCTATCCAATTGATGTCTTTCCTGGTTTGGTTGAAACGCCCCCATAATCACAGCCCAATGGAGCATCAGACTCATATTCTGACTAGAATTGAGTATGACCACGTCAGGCTACTGAACTCTGTTCATAGCTCAATGTTTCTCCTTGTCTCCACATCAGCTGTGTTTGATCTGTTTGTGTGGTTTATTATAGAGAGTTGTTAACCGAACACTCCTGTTAGATCTCACAGTAGTGATGTTATTAATTATGTGGCTTTCAATTCAACGCTTTCTCATTGGATCTCCCAGTGCTGTGTAGTAACAGTGTCATGTGGACAACAAACATAACACTAAAAGGGGCTAAACTTGTATTACAAAAATGTAAAAATGGTACTGAACCATGAGATTTCATGTTAATTCATAGAGCATAAACTAATGTTAAGCGCTGTCGATGTTTATTAACAATAAACAGGGACCCACTTTATATTAGGTGGCCTTAACTACTATGTACTAACATTGTAATTAATCATTTGATACAATGCACTTATTGTGTACATACATGTTTTTACATTGTACTTACATTTTAAAAATACCTGCTGTAATTACATCTGTAATTAATTTCTGTAGTTACATTTGTAATTACACAGTTGGCACTTCCCTTACACCTAACCCTACCCTTAAACTGACCCATACCACCACACCTGTCCCTAACTCTACCCGTATCCCACCTCAATATCAGCAAAGGTGTTTTGCAATACAATTTGAACACAGTAAGTACATTGTACTTATTTTTTGATGTAAGTACATAGTACTTAAGGCCACCTAATATAAAGTGGGGCCATAAACAGTACTGTTATTAACTTTTTATTGATGTTACAAATGGACTCTTATTGTAAAGTGTTACCATTTCATATAAATCCAAACAGTCATGATTATAGAGGATCCTCTTGAAATATCTACGATATACTCTCACACTTTATTTGCTATTATTTTAGAAATCGAATGCGTTTCTGATTTATTTGTTCTTCTCAGCTGCATGACGATACAGTTTATTTTCTTATGTCTCAGGCTTTAAATACGCCACTTCGCTGGAAAATGATTGCATAAAATTGAACTAATGGATTTAAACCAATGCAAATACAGTGCGAAAATATCCGGCCCCCTTGAACTTTGCAACCTTTTGCCACATTTCAGGCTTCAAACATAATGATATGAAAATGGATTTTTTTGTGAAGAATCAACAACAATTGGGACACAATCATGAAGTGGAACGAAATGTATTGGATATTTCAAACTTTTTTTAACAAATCAAAAACTGAAAAATTGGGCGTGCAAAATTATTCGGCCCCCTTAAGTTAATACATTGTAGCGCCACCTTTTGCTGCGATTACAGCTGTAAGTCGCTTGGGGTATGTCTATCAGTTTTGCACATGGAGAGACTGAAATGTTTGTCCATTCCTCCTCCAGAAGAGCTCCAGCTCAGTGAGGTTGGATGGAGAGCGTTTGTGAACAGCAGTTTTCAGATCTTTCCACAGATTCTCGATTGGATTCAGGTCTGGACTTTGACTTGGCCATTCTAACACCTGGATATGTTTATTTCTGAACCACTCCATTGGAGATTTTGCTTTATGTTTTGGATCATTGTCTTGTTGGAAGACAAGTCTCCGTCCCAGTCTCAGGTCTTTTGCAGACTCCATCAGGTTTTCTTTCACAATGGTCCTGTATTTGGCTCCATCCATCTTCCCATCAATTTTAACCATCTTCCCTGTCCCTGCTGAAGAAAAGCAGGCCCACACCATGATGCTGCCACCACCATGTTTGACAGTGGGGATGGTGTGTGTTCATGGTGATGAGCTGTGTTGCTTTTACGCCAAACATAACGTTTTGCATTTTTGCCAAAAAGTTCAATTTTGGTTTCATCCGACCAGAGCACCTTCTTCCACATGTTTGGTGTGTCTCCCAGGTGGCTTGTGGCAAACTTTAAATGACACTTTTTATGGATATCTTTAAGAAATGCCTTTCTTCTTGCCACTCTTCCATAGTATATTAAAAAAATATTCTTACGTTTATGACATTTTATGTAGCAGCAGAATTCATGTTTAAACTATCCGGTTTTGCAGTTTTATATTTACAGAAACTAACAGAATAAACTTGCATAACAATCGTTATGGATCTGTTACTTTTCGAAATAAACAACTTTTCTTCTTTTGTTTGGTCAAAGTTGATGTGGGCATTGACTCCACTTGCATGGATCGTGTCAGTAGGCCTATTTGAATTTCAAAATAATTTGTACTTCGTGGACATGGCCGCATTAGCAAATAATGAAGCAGCTGGCGAATGACTGACCTCTCTCTCTTTTCAAACAGATTGCATAAATAGAGAATTATTTGTTTTAGATTTGATTTACATTGTTTAAAACCTGACATTTGTCTCGTGTTTGTGTGACAAGTATTCACAAAGTATTCATTGTGAGTGTACATAATTAAAAGTAAAAACTTACCAGATTATAATGATCTGTAACACTTGCCTGAATGCTAAATCCGACAGTTATTTGACTCTCTTTGTCAAAAATTGAGGTGGTCGCACCCTTAGTTTTGAGAATTCTCTGAAAACGACATGCCCAATTAAAACGATCTGCAGCTTTTAAACCCTATGGTCTGTTCATAAATCTTATTTTAAACTAGACACTTGAAATAATTGTTACCCAAGAGTCATAATAACTTAAAATAGTATAGGAACAGAGTAAAACAAGGGGAAATATGCATGTTGACTCACGTTTATTTATTTTTTTCCTTAGGAATTTTTTTTACATTTTAATCTTGAGGTCCTGAAAATAACCTAAATATAAAGCTGAATGTCTGACCATGTTTTGATTTTTAAATTTGAGGATGATTCTCTCAAAAAATGTAGCTTCTGTAAGCTTTTATGTAAAAAAAAAAAAAGCTTTTCAAAAAGGGCAATTATATTAGAACATTTGTAATTGTAAAGACTCGTTTTTTATTAAAATAAGTCTGCAATAAACTGCTTATTATAATGCATTTACAGCTCTGAAAAACTAAAGCAATTATTTACAGAATTTACAAGTGTAAAAAACTCATTTAGTTGTAAAAAACAGTCTGCGTGTGTGCGATTACGATTAAGTGTGTGCGCTAAAACTGGCAGGCCATGCTGGATACTATTGGATGCTATGTAGACGGTAAGCACAAGGTGGGGATGCATTTTGAAGAGTGGACTTAATACACGGACATCAGTGCTGTTTCATGGATTCGTCTGATCTGCACAATAGGAGATGAAAGATGAGTACAGTGTTTATTATGCTAAGGTTTAAATAGCTAGTGCTTCAGAAATTAATTTAACCCTTTCCTGTCTGGTGTATTTATTGCAAAAATTAGATCAGAACATGAATCTTAAGTGTTTAGCTTTCAAGTGATGCATAGTTTGTGATAGTGATTGAATAGTTTGTATAAAACAAAAGTAATTATAAAGAGACACGCACACTTGCGTCAACCTCCCCGCCCACGAAATTCAGATAAACAGGTTAAGCAGATCTGAGTGTTGTCTGCATACCTGTGGTAAAACTTGTGCTATATAAATAAACTTGCCTTGGCTTCCTCATTAATTGGCTCAATGGGAGCATCTACAGGATAAATAGGAGTGGTGCAGGAATTATGCCTTCTGGGACTCCATAGCCCCTTTCACACTGCACGTCGGACCCGCAATATTCCCGGAACATTGCCGGGTCGCCTTCTGTGTGAAAGCAACCGCGTCCCGGGATTGATTACCGAATTGAACCCGGGTCGGGGACCTAGTAATATTGCGGTATTCGACCCGGGACGAGCGCTGTGTGAACAAAAGCCGAAACTAATGCCGCAACGTGTACGTAGTTATCGTGCGACTCCTAGAGCTTGTTTTTTCAATAAAACAACCCTGCAGTGCCAGAAGAGCTAGTCGGTGTTTTAAACGCAGAGAGTGTTCGTATACAAAAGAAACTAAAATTAAACAAGCAGAAATGTGTGCAAACTGGACACAAGTCGAGACCATGGAGCTCCAAACTATCCGCGCTGAAGCTGAGCTCGCTCGCCATTATACGTCACATCAGGATGTCACGTGTCAACTCGATCCGGGACCATTACGGGTTGTGTGTGAAAGCGCACATATTACGGTATTTCGCTGGCTGTGAGAATGGACCAAATCTAGCGGCCCGGGAACAAATGCCGGGTCGCATTATCCGTGTATTTGCCAGAATCGCAGTGTGAAAGGGGCTCATGACACGTCATGGATGTCCAATCAGACTTATGGTCACCTATACTCAGATAAAAACCTCTCCCTTCTATGTATGTCCTGAACCATTTAAGGGCCATCCCAGAAAATCTGACCCAGTTTTCCAGCCTGTCCCTCTAAATCCCTCTTTTCCATGAGCCTATTCTGCTCTGATTGGTCAGACAGTCTGTTGTGATTGGTCAATTGTGTACAGTGAGTATTTTGGAAACAAACAGCCATTACCGTAGCTGAACTCCAGCTCCATTCAGGAGGCTTAATGTTCCTAAAGCTTAGCAATTATACACACTATAAAGACAGTAATGATGACGCTGATTTTACACCAAAGCCCAGTGCAACTCTGAACCAATGATGATACAACGGAAGAACCGGCAATAACTAGTTATTCAGTTACTAGTACCCCAACCTTGAGCTGGACATTTCTCTGTGATGCTACTTGTGTGCACTAAGTACACAGACAATATGCTAATGTTTCATTGTGGCATCACAATTGCTGCGTCCCAATTCACCTACTTATACTACGTCCTAAAAGTATGTACTCTTTTTGTGAAAAAAAGGTATATACTTTTGTGTGTGTAGCAGAAAAGTATGCAAGCTTCGGGACATACTACTTCCCCATCTTTAACGGACTCTGTCGCTTAGTTACGTGCATCCCGTCAGCGTTTATCTGCCCTGTCAATCATCGTCAGATTCGTCACAGTTCAAATCCTCCACATTCAGTTTAATCTCCTGCCGTATCGGAGAGAAATGAAGCCGCTCGTTGATCTGCCATGTGTGTGTCTTTAATGCAGAGACTCTCCTCATGTGTTTGCAGTTTAAATATAATGATGCATTTAAAAGTTAATGGCCGAACATGTCATTACAAAAGTTCTCAATGCTGCTGCGGGTGAAATATAATGTGGACAACACTGAATAAATATATTTTTGTCGGGTTAAATATTGATAGTTGGTCACTCAAACCCCTTTATCTAAACTTCTCTACTTAACCGTCGAACGCGCACATCCGTCATGTTTGTAGTTTTTTGGAGCTTTTTATCCGCGTTTGTAGTTCTAATCGAATCCTCGTCCAACTCGCAATGGGTTGTGGGCAATATCATCCGTTAGAGTGCCCATCGATCCATACTTCGAATTCGGACCGGAAATAGTAAACCATCCGGGAATCTTTGGAATACTCTTTTCAACATACTACAATTTGGGACATACTAATTCTATTTTCGAATTACTACTATTTAGGATGGATAGTATGCGAATTGGGATGCAGGGAATGTCTTAGGACTCAATCATTCAATTGTCGATTCTTGCTTTTGTCTTACTTTTATTGTGGACTGCCTACGGCGCACCTGTGCAATATTCATGCGGTCTAATAAGCATCTTGATATGCCACACCTGTGAGGGAGATGGATAATCTCGGCAGAAGAGAAGTACTCACTAACATTAATAACATTTGAGAGAAATAGGCATTTTGTGTACATAGAAAAAGTCATAAAAAATGGGGGCAAAAACAAAATGCAACACTTTATAATTTAGTTCAGTGTAGTTTAACTGATCATTGATCACAACTCCAAAGTTCCTGGAGGGTTCAACCTCATCACAACAGGCTGAGACGTGAGCAGCTACCACTGGATCATCTGGCTAGAATAAGAGTTTAAGTGAAGTGTCATCACGAAGTGATATGAAAAGCCATGTTTCTGAATGACATATAGATGGAATAGAGAAGCGTCCCAAGAGTCCTGAGGTACTCCAGTAGCTAGATGTTTGTGACTTAGACATCTCACCCCTCTACAACACCCTGAAGGGCCTGAGGTAAGACTTGAAACAGTGGCGGTTCCTGAGATACCTTTCACCATGAGAGTTGTCTGGAGGTTTTGGTGGATGTGTCAATGACAGCGGACAGATCAAGCAAGATGAGTACTGAGTGTCTCTAAATCACTATTTGAGCAAACATTTGTACCTGGATAATTGCGAGTGATTGTAAGTGTGATGATCATCTGCGAAATGAGCAACAGCGACCACAATTCACACCTTCAGTCAGTGAAGCCGCTCCCACAGCCGTTCATGAGAGTTTAAATGCTGGGAATATTCCCATCTTCCCACAGGAGAAGAAGAAGCAAGCAGGAGGAATTACTCCAGGAGAAACTACAGACATACTATTGTAAAGATGGAGATTAAGGAAGAACCCTGCAGAATAAAAGACGAAGAGACAGAGGAACAAATAGGTGGGTGTTTTCCTTTATTCTCTTTAAATACTTCTGAGAAACTTTAAGATGAAATATGACACATAACAATACATCTAAAACTAGATACTAGTAGACTCCTTTAATAAACTAAATTTGTGCTGAATGAAGTTTTATTTCTCTTTCTCATTTGTAATTTTTTTGTGAATTTAATGTTGATTTTAGACCAGATGGAAGTGAATGAAGAGAAACACCATCATTTCACACATGAAGATGGAAAATTGACATTTAAAAATGAAGACGAACATCTGTTTCAAAAACCTCATCATTACAAAACTCAAGATGGAAATGCAGTCGTTTCAAAGACAGAAGAGAATTTCATTCAACAATCTGGAAATTCTGGAGTTAAAGGATCTTTAACCTGCTCCGAGTGTGGAAAGAGTTTCATACGTAAAGGACACCTAGCTGTGCACATGAAAATTCATACTGGAGAAAAACCGTTCACATGCACTGAGTGTGGAAAGAGCTTTATACGTAAAGGAACCCTGAATGTGCACATGAGGATTCACACGGGAGAGAAACCATTCTCCTGCACTCAGTGTGGGAAGAGTTTCAAGCGCAAAAGCTTTCTCGATGATCATCTGCGCTGTCACTCTGGAGTGAGATCATTCTGCTGTGATCAGTGTGAGAAAACATTTGTTCTGGAATCAAACTTAAGAAGACACATTAAAGTTCATTCTCCTGTGAAGCCTCACTTTTGTTCTTTTTGTGGGAAAAATTTTTCACTGCTGGGTCATTTAAAAGTGCATGAGCGTATTCATACTGGTGTGAGGCCTCATGTGTGCCTTGACTGTGGGAAGAGCTACACAACATCAAGCCGCTTAAAATCACACCAGAGAATTCACACTGGAGAGAAACCGTACAAGTGCTCACACTGTGGAAAGAGCTTCTCTCAGTTAGGGAATCTGAAAGATCACGAGAGAGTTCACACTGGAGAGAAACCGTTCAAGTGCTCACACTGTGGAAAGAGTTTCTCTCAGTCAGGAACATTGAAAGATCATGAGAAAGCTCATACTGGAGAGAAACCATTCAAGTGCTCGTCGTGTGAAAAGAGTTTTACTCGGTCAAAACAATTGAAAGATCACGAGAGAGTTCATACCGGAGAGAAACCGTACAAGTGCTCACACTGTGGAAAGAGTTTCACTCGGTCAAAACAATTGAAAGATCATGGGAGAATTCACACTGGAGAGAAGCCGTACCAGTGCTCTTCATGTGGGAAGAGTTTCAGCCAATCATCTAGTCAACGAACTCATGAGAAAAAGCATTGCCCAAAGTTGTCTAAAGCCCTATTCGCACGGGACTAGTATTATCTGGGGACCTCTGGTGATTTGTAATAATTGCTGTAATTTGAAAAGTAAAAATTCCCCCACAAATTACCTACCATATTTTGCCGAACACCGAGGCCCTGTGACAATAGTGGTCCCGTGCGAATCAACATCTCTGTGATTTGGTCAGGATTAGGCTGATTGTATATAATTTTTGCACAATTTTTTTTTACTGTGAGCATTTCTATCTTTATCTTTCACGAAGAATGGAGTCTGCATTTATAATGCCAACCGTTATGAATTCCCGTGCGGCCGCACGGATTATACTTTCAATTTAGACTGAGTATCAATTTTGGTAGTAAACTGATTGAATGGTGTGTTTAATATTAATATCAATACTATTATTAATGAAAAACAGAACAGTACAATGACAAGCTCGTTTAAGTGGGCGCTTTTACATTTAGCACTGAAAGACTGAATCTTCCGCCGTGTGTCAGCTTCTCACTCGTGATAAATGAAGTCTGACTCCTGCCGCTGGTCTGTGCTCAGTTCATGGAGTCTGTTCGCTAACTGAACGAAATTATGTTTATTTATTACTATAAAATAATCAAAACGATATCGATGCCTGTTTATGATTTCATACAGCTATATCTATAAAAAGTCTTGACATCATATCCGGGAGAAGTCAGTGAATTCGAGTAAAATCACAGGCTTTGCTTATCCTGTGCGAATGCGCCACGCAAAACTCAGATGTGGGGGAGTTATTTCTAAATCACAGAGGTCCCTAGATAATACTAATCCCGTGCGAATAATGCTTTTGTGAGCAAATGTACATATATTATGCTTACAAAAAAAATGCTTTTACTTACTTTTGTTTTATAAAAAATATTCAATCAACTATCAGAAAACTATGGATCATTTAAAAGCTAAAACACTCTAGATTCATTTCGGAGTTCCATAATGGATTATCATTCCACCTAAATTACCATTTTGTATTTAATAATTTATAAGTGATAATATAAATGTTCATGGAGGCTGTAAATGAAAAACACCTTATATTCATGTGTGCAGAATTATTAGGCACATTTTATTTTACAGTTAAAATTAGCCAAAAAGAGATTTAACGCTAAATGGAAAGTAAAAAATTATTAAATGCCTATAAGAAGAATGCAATACTAATGTAATATTAGAAATTGAAGTTAAGGCATGGACATTGGAGAGTGAATTGCTCAGTGTCAGCAGGGTCAGACGAAAACAGGTGTTTTTGAAAGTAGAAACCGTACTTTCATTTTGTTTATTTAATAAAAGTTGTTAAACGTTCGCCGGTTCCCGCCTCCTTCCTTCCCATCTACGAACATTTATTACATTGGTGCTGAAGCCCGGGAGAAAGGAGGGATTCGCTGTCGGAGAGCCCTCGCTGCTGAGGGGGATCGCGGTGCTGAGGAGTTCGGGCAGCGCGGATGAGGAAAGACCGCGAGTGGCTAAATACTGGTTATATTTGGATATAACCAGTATTTAAAGGAATTGTATGTAAGAAATGTATTTCAATTAATCATAAAATGGCCCTGATATGTCACTAGACATTAAGAAATCATGTTAATTTCAAATAATTATATCACTGACAACAGTAGTCCGGCCAAGATATTGTCATTTAAAAGTTGTTGTTGCAGCCCTCAACTGATGTTGATGTTGACATGTTGTGTTTTGACCTGAAGCTCCGCCCTCCACCTATCTACCAAACACAAAGTCAGTAGTGTTTCTACATCCGGGTTGCCAGCTCGGCTCTAGTTACCACAGCTGCAGCTACAAACGTTCCTGCTGATCCTGCAGTCTATCTGGCAGCCTTGAGTCAGGGGGAGGGGTAGGGGGATACACCGCTCTACAGTCATTTGAAAGTGATTGCAGTAACAGTTTTGGCCACAATCTTAGACAATTCCTTTAACAACTTCTGACCTATTCCTAAGTTGCCATTCTTGTCAAAATGTTTTAATCGGTTATCTTCATTTATATCACAAAATAATTTTATAAATAAACTTCTTAAACAGTCTGGTTTTAAAGTCCATCATAGCTCCAAGACTGCACTAATCAAGGTGTTGAACAATCTAGTCCTTGCTTTGGACTCTGGTAAACTGCTATTTAAATGTTACTTGGATCTTAGTTCAGCATTCAGTTGATCAAGCTTCCCTTCTTAATGGTCTAAGGAATGGTTTTGGCATTACGGCACTGGAGTATTTCTCATCATACCTCTGATTGATCAGTGATTGGTGATGATTGGAAACTTGTCCTCCCCTTATTTTGTTTGTATATGCTCCCCTTGGTTTCGATCATGATAAAATATAATATTGCATACTATTGGTACACTAATGATACTCAGATCTATATTCCTCTTAGCTCGGACCACTCTAATTCTGACCTTTTTAAGTGCTTTGAAGATATTAAATGCTAGACTAGCAGAACATTTCTCCAACTAAATGAGCAAAGCTGAGATTGTTGTCTTTGTCTTTGCCTTTGCCTTGTCTTTGCTTAAAACTTAGGTGTGATTTTTGACACATCTGAATTTTGATAAACCGATAAATGATGTGGTGAAGAGCAGCTTCTTTCAACTCAGGCAAATATCTAAACTTAAATATATGCTCTTTGGAGATAGTTACTTGTGTCTTCATCACCTCCAGCCTTGATTATTGCAAACAATCATCAACAAATCACTTGTAAATGGTCCAGAACGCAGCTGCGAGGCTGCTTACTGGTACTTGGAGGAGAGAAAGCATCACTCCAGTTCTAGTGTCTTCATTTATTACCAGTGCAGCATCCATTTTAAGGTTTTATTATTTGTGTATAAAGCGTTAAATGGCCTAGCCCCATCATACTTGTCCGAACTTCTCAGTTATCAGCAATCCTTCCGCACGCTCAGATCTTCTGACAAAATTTTCCTGCAGATACCTCTCTCTCGCTTGAAATCTAAGCGGTTTCAGGCTTTTTTCTGTAGCCGGTCCTATAGATTATGGAATAGCATAGCCTACCTCAGGACATTAGATCTGCCCCTTTCCTTCCTGCTTTTAAATCTTCCCTGAAGACTTATCTGTGTTTCTTGGCTTTTGAAGGAAATGTATCTTTGTGTGCTGTATTGTGTTAGAATGGTTAATGTGTTGTATGTTTTTTTTGTGTGTGTTAATGTAAAGCACTTTAGCATACACTAGGAGTTTTTATATGTGCTTTATAAATAAATTGACCGTGAGAATATAATAATCACCTTTCTGGTATTATTTATTTTCTCATAAAAATTATTGATTTTCTAAAAAAAAAAGAAGGCAAACTCATTGCATTTGTGTTCAGAGAGCCCATACATTTTTAAATTATGGGAATTGAGTGAATGAAGACGAGAAACATCTGTTTCATAAAACATTTATATAAATAAAGATGGAATTTCACAGACCAAAGAGTGCAAAAAAATGTGTTAAGAGTTTTATAAATGGAAAAAAAATCATGTGCATGTGAGATATCACACTGATAAATATCATCTATTGTTTCATTCCGGAGTTTAAATAATATAGCTTCCACCTAACTTACTTCTCGGCTAGAATACTCTACCCGAGCCCATTGTGTCCGAGTCTGGCTGACACATTAACTGTAATTATGATCCAAACCTGATTTAAACCTGACCATTTTTTAATACATAGGTGTTTATAATTGACGCTCTCAACTACAAATCTGAGTTTGAACTACAGAAATCTGGTTAGCATTGTTAGAAATATTTTACTTTATATATTTTGCTGTTGTTCCAATGCCCTATGTTCTCCTATAAATATATAATATTTCTGATTATGGCATAGCTTTCTTAGCCTGGTCTTACCAGACTCTCGTACATTTCATTTGCAGAGAGAGTCTGGCCACTCTACATTGACAAGTGTTGACTTCCATGAAGGTGGATACTCTTTTGAAGTATAAAACTATTGGCTTTACCCTGAGCCTCTCTGGATCTGCCATAACCCATCGCTAACGTTTGGTTGTGACGTATGTTATGGGTCGTTAAACCTTTGTTTCTCACATGAAAATCTGTGCAAATAAAACCTAAAACTCATGCATTTGGTTTGTTATTTATTCACGGTGGAGGGGAGAGTTATGTGATCGGGAATGCGCTGCTCACGTGGTCCGTAACATTAATGTATGCTGTAAATAAAATGTAATGCTTGGTATGATAAGAATAAATGCTGCAGTAAATAGCGGCCCAATTCAAATGTTTTCAAATGTAAATGTTTTTATTTTTTGAGCTGTGATTAAATACAGTCTTGTTCAAAATAATAGCAGTACAATGTGACTAACCAGAATAATCAAAGTTTTTAGTATATTTTTTATTGCTACGTGGCAAACAAGTTACCAGTAGGTTCAGAAGATTGTCAGAAAACAAACAAGACCCAGCATTCATGATATGCACGCTCTTAAGGCTGTGCAATTGGGCAATTAGTTGAAAGGGGTGTGTTCAAAAAAATAACAGCGTCTACCTTTGACTGTACAAACTCAAAACTATTTTGTACAAACATTTTTTTTTTTTCTGGGATTTAGCAATCCTGTGAATCACTAAACTAATATTTAGTTGTATGACCACAGTTTTTTAAAACTGCTTGACATCTGTGTGGCATGGAGTCAACCAACTTGTGGCACCTCTCAGCTGTTATTCCACTCCATGATTCTTTAACAACATTCCACAATTCATTCACATTTCTTGGTTTTGCTTCAGAAACAGCATTTTTGATATCACCCCACAAGTTCTCAATTGGATTAAGGTCTGGAGATTGGGCTGGCCACTCCATAACATTAATTTTGTTGGTTTGGAACCAAGACTTTGCCCGTTTACTAGTGTGTTTTGGGTCATTGTCTTGTTGAAACAACCGTTTCAAGGGTATGTCCTCTTCAGCATAGGGCAACATGACCTCTTCAAGTATTTTAACATATGCAAACTGATCCATGATCCCTGGTATGCGATAAATAGGCCCAACACCATAGTAGGAGAAACATGCCCATATCATGATGCTTGCACCTCCATGCTTCACTGTCTTCACTGTGTACTGTGGCTATTCAGAGTTTGGGGGTTGTCTCACAAACTGCCTGTGGCCCTTGGACCAAAAAAGAAAAAATTTTCTCTCATCAGTCCACAAAATGTTCCTCCATTTCTCTTTAGGCCAGTTGATGTGTTCTTTGGCAAATTGTAACCTCTTCTGCATAGGGATGGGTATCGTTAAGGTTTTAACGGTATTACTACTCTTACCGATACTGCTTATCGGTCCGGTACTTTAACGGTATTCTTATCGGTACTTTTTGAGATTATATATATATATATATATATATATATATATATATATATATATATATATATATATATATATATATATATATATACATACACATACACATACACACACACACACACACACACACACACACACACAATTAACAAAAATACACAGCCTACACATGCAGTGCTTTCATTTCAGGAAGAATTCTACTAATCAAATGTAAAATAACACTGTTCATCATAAATAGCCAAATTAATGCTTATTAAAGCTGAAGTTATTCATGCAAGAGCTGTGAGGGATTTTCTCTTTGCATTTGGTTGTTTAATTCGCAGTAATTCGTCAGCTTGTTTATTTACACTGCTGCCTCTTTAAGACAGATGTGCAGCTCTATAGGCGACTGATAATAGGCAGATGCACTACACTTTCTCCCGACTATATCCATAATAACTACGTCCATTTTAGACACAAACTGTGTTATGTTTATGAGACTCTCCAAGCCGGTCATTTTGACATAGATATTTGAGTACATTTGATCGTTTAGACGCGAGTGTGAAACCGAAAGTGTAATGTGCTCGTCTCGTTGCGGCTGTTTCAGAGCGCGCGCGTCGACTTGGGAACAATCTCTTGCGCACATTTTTGTGCATTTAATCGCTCTTTTTATTATAAAACGCGTCCCACAATTTACCAACAGTAGCTAGACTGTATTTTACAACAATCCCTGATCGTGCTGATTCTGTCATTACGTTTTAGTTTTATGGAGAAATGACAGCGTACGTAGGCTACTGCTGCAAAGGGAATCAAGTTGGGCTAGACATAAATATTATTATTATAATATTTGGAAGACAAAATCTAAAATAAAAGCAGACTATCACAGATCTAAAGTGTAACCAGGCTATGTTTGAATGTTTGGTTCTGTCCTCGGCTGTCGTTTGCGGAGCTCTCTCTCTCTCTCTCTCTCTCTCTCTCTCTCTCTCTCTCTCTCTCTCTCTCTCTCTCTCTCTCTCTCTCTCTCTCTCTCTCTCGTCACGTGTATTTTCAAAAGTACCGACAGCAGAACCGATAACGTCCGAGCTTATCGATACAACGGTCTTTCAAAATTCAGCCCCGGGGCCCGTTTAATACCGGTTTTCGGTACCCATCCCTACTTCTGCACATGCCTTTTTTTTAACAGAGGGACTTTGCGGGGGATTCTTGAAAATAGATTAGCTTCACACAGACGTCTTCTAACTGTCACAGTACTTACAGGTAACTCCAGACTGTCTTTGATCATCCTGGAGGTGATCATTGGCTGAGCCTTTGCCATTCTGGTTATTCTTCTATCCGTTTTGATGGTTGTCTTCCGTTTTCTTCCACGTCTCTCTGGTTTTGCTCTCCATTTTAAGGCATTGGAGATCATTTTAGCTGAACAGCCTATCATTTTTTGCACCTCTTTATAGGTTTTCCCCTCTCTAATCAACTTTTTAATCAAAGTACGCTGTTCTTCTGAACAATGTCTTGAACGACCCATTTTCCTCAGCTTTCAAATGCATGTTCAACAAGTGTTGGCTTCATCCTTAAATAGGGGCCACCTGATTCACACCTGTTTCTTCACAAAATTCATGACCTCAGTGATTGAATGCCACACTGCTATTTTTTTGAACACACTCCTTTCAACTAATTCAACTAATTGCCCAATTGCACAGCCTTAAGAGCGTGCATATCATGAATGCTGGGTCTTGTTTGTTTTCTGAGAATCTACTGAACCTTCTGGGGCCTGTACCATGATGGTAGTTTAACAAACTCAGGGTTACAGGATTAGTTTTGAGTTGACAAAACCAAACCAATCTATTCTGGCTTTGTTGGTCCCATGATGCTGATCATCAGCTCGCTCTGTCAAGTCAGGCTTTGATCCTGAGTTCAGGAGTTTAGCTGTGACATCAGCAGTGAACAGCCAATCACACGCTGTGGATCAGCGAAACTGAGATTCATTTCTCTCTTCTGCAGATTATTACATGATTGAAAAATATTAAGAATTAAAAAAAAAAATTACACAGCAAGAAGAAAAGAGCTGTCTATGAAAGAGGACAACTAAAGAAACAATATTATATGTCAATACAAGTTAGTTTAGTTGATAAAGAAAATTGAACATTTAAGCTCAGTAAACTTCTTTTTTTAAATAGCTTTATTTATTGATTTTAATCATATTTGTATGACTTTATGTAGGCTATTTATATTAATTTTAACAAAGTGCCTATTAATGATTGATTAACTAAAATGATAAATGTGTAATTAAGTAAGGGTATAATAATTACATAAATTATATCTAAATCATTAAAAATTATTATTTTTATAAATAAGCATGGGTAAAAGCCAGACGCTTTAGTCTTTAAAAACATTTGCTATGTAGTGACCTTTAATTTGAAGTAGAAACAGGGGGAGTGACTTTATTGCATCAGAGGTGTGTCAATTTACTCACAGCTGATTGGCCCAATTTCAGATTGAGTTCTCTTATCCAGAACATAACCTGCCCTGGAGCAGGTTAGCCGTGGAGTGTAAGTTACTATGGCGATGAACACAGCTAAAAGCCAAACCACTTTAATGGTACCTAAAACCCAGGATTAGCACAAACTAAGCTTAAACTTATCTGGATAACCTGCTAAACCAGCTTCATGGTACAGGCCCCTGGTAACTTGTTTGCCACGTAGCAATAAAAAAATATACGAAAAACCTTGATTATTCTGGTTAGTCACATTGTACTGCTATTATTTTGAACAATACTGTATATTCAGTAGTGTGCTGTATTTTTACAGTACAATTGTAATTACAGGTTTACAGTACTCTTGTAAATTTACAGTCTTACTGGCTACCCAAAAATTTTACAGTGTAGGTAATTCGGCCAGGGATTTTGAGATGGTGGGAGATGGACGGCAATAAAATCACTGACTAGCCCGTTACTTAAATGATGACAATACCTTCCGACCCCACAAGAAACAATTACCGTCCGAATACGGCTTCAGCCAACTCCTTCACCACTAATGGAGCAACCTGAAAAAAATCAAACTTTTCCCGAACATCACAACATCATTTTTTTGTTTTTGCCACAACATCATGGCCACCAACAAACCATAGCAAAGATTGTTCTTGCTCCGGGTTTAACTTCTAGATACTACAACTCAAACTAGCGCACAACATTGTCATTTTCTCAGCCACTCCCTCTGTTCGCTGATTGGACCGGTTAAAATTTGTTCGGAGAAAACCTAAGAACACACGCAGTCCCAGATGGAGTACTGAATGAAAATTGAGCGGAAGTATGTAGGAGTGCAGAGGCAGGCTATAGCTTTCTCTCCAGCCACCAAATTAGGCTAATAAAGTAATCGATTATAAAAAACACAAATGCTTGATCGAGGGTCAGGTCAATTGGGTCAGCTCAAGTTCGAGCTCGGGCAGAGAATCTTGGAACTCATTTATCCTTCTTTCTACTGACGAGTCTACTGTGTTTTGAAAAAATGCTAAATGAAATCAACACAACATGATACAAAAACGTCTTACAGTGTGATTTCAAATGGGATTGCTAAAATTGTGCAGTCTGTACCAGATTTAAAGTGGGAAAATACAATGTATATCTTTCAAATTGACAGAAACCACTTTCAAATATTATCACGCAATTCTAAATTTAATGAAAATTTTTGATTAAGGCAATGTATGTTACCACAGGGATATTTAACCTGTCCATAATATGAAGTGTTGGGTTGGCTGAGACCACAAGCAGTTCTGTCTTCACATGGTTTAGTTTAATAAAGCAAGAAATGTCTGTTAGGAAGGCTGAGACATGAGCAACTACCATTTGATGATCTGGCTGGAATGAGAGGTAGAGTTGAATGTCATCAGCAGCATAGCAATGATAGGAAAAAACATATTTTGGATCATAATGATGACTTGTAGATGGAGATGAGAAGTGGTCCAAGCACTGAGCCCTGGGGCACCCCAGTAGCTAGATGTTGTGACTTGGACATCTCACCGCTCCACAGGTTTTGTGGAAAACATTGTCAAAAGCAGCAGACAGATCCAGCAAGATAAGTACTGATTGTCTCTAAATCACTATTTGAGCAAACATTTACACCTAATAATTGAGAGTGATTGTAAGTGTGATGATCATCTGCTAAATGAGCAACAGCGACCACAATTCACACCTTCAGTCAGTGAAGCCGCTCCCACAGCCGTTCATGAGAGTTTAAATGCTGGGAATATTCCCATCTTCACACAGGAGGAGAAGAAGCAAGCAGGAGGAATTACTCCAGGAGAAACTACAGACATACTATTGTAAAGATGGAGATTAAGGAAGAACCCTCCAGAATAAAAGATGAAGAAACAGAGGAACAAATAGGTTGGTGTATTCCTTCATTCTCTTTAATGAGGAACATTAAGATGAAAATTGACATATAACAATACATCTAAAACTAGATACCAGTAGACTCAAATGTGTAAACTAGATGTGTGCTAAATGAAGAATTAACTTTGTTTCTCATTTGTCCTTTTTAATTGAATATTTTGATTTTAGACCTGATGGAAGGTAATGAAAACAAACATCATCATTTCACAAATGAAAATGCAAAACTGGCAATTAAAAATGAAGACAAACAGCATCTGTTTCCAAAACCTCATGATTTCAAAAATGAAGATGGAGGTGCAGTTATTTCAAAGACTGAAGAGAATTTCACACAAAAACCAGCTGCAAAACCTGTAGTCAAAGGCTCTTTCACCTGCTCTCAGTGTAGAAAGACTTTCAGATGTAAAGGACATCTTAAGACACACATGAGGATTCACACTGGACAAAAACCGTTCACATGTTCTGAGTGTGGGAAGACTTTCAAGTTCAAGAGCTTCCTCGAAGGTCATCTGCACTGTCACTCTGGAGTGAGATCATTCAGCTGTGATCAGTGTGAGAAAACATTTGTTCTTGAATCAAACTTAAGAAGACACCTTAAAATTCATACTGGTGTGAAGCCTCACTTTTGTTCTTTTTGTGGGAAAAGTTTTTCACGACTGGATTGTTTAAAAGTGCATGAGAGTATTCATGCTAGTGTGAGACCTCATGTGTGCATTGACTGTGGGAAGACCTTTATTACATTAAGCCGCTTAACAATACACCAGAGAATTCACACTGGAGAGAAACCGTACAAGTGCTCACACTGTGGAAAGAGCTTCTCTCAGTCAGGGAACCTGAAAGATCATGAGAGAGTTCATACTGGAGAAAAGCCGTACAAGTGCTCACACTGTGGGGAGAGTTTCTCTCAGTCAGGACACCTGAAAGATCATGAGAGAGTTCATACTGGAGAAAAGCCGTACAAGTGCTCACACTGTGGAAAGAGTTTCACTCGGTCAGTGCAATTGAAAATTCACAAGAGAGTTCACACTGGAGAGAAGCCGTACAAGTGCTCTTCATGTGGGGTGAGTTTCACCCATTCATCTAGTCTACGGGCTCATGAGAAAAAGCGTTGCCCAAAGTGAGCGAAGTACATTCACAGTCATGATTAACAAATATGCTTACAAAAATTTGACATTCAGAGTTATTTAACCTGAGAGGGTAATTTGCTGAAAATGATTAGTGAAGTTTGAATCTGGTGAAAGTTTGCTTAAACATTGCCCCTTTCACAACCACTGTAACATGATTTATAATGATATGATTAAACTTCAAACTTTTCATTGAAAAGAAATGAAACGCATTCATTTTTTCAGGTTAACTGTGGTGAGATTCATCAGCTTTTGGGTGGAGCTGTCTGCAAGCACATTGCATTCAACTGCACAAAATGTATTAGTGCATTATCAAATTCCTAAAAACTTGCTCCATTTTAACATGATTAAAAATACATATTGAGTGAATTATTGAATACACTTGTTGATTCACTTTGAGTTGACAGTTTGAACAATGTTCAGTACTCAGGTGTTTCCATTCAGTTATTTTCAAGATCTGTGGCTAGCAATAATGTTTTTTTTTATGTTTTATAATGCTTTTTACATTAAATAAAGCACATAATCAGCACCTGAGATTTTCATTGTCATACTTTGTATGTTGTTCCAGCAGCTATGATGCAGAAATAGAAATGGTTGCGGCTGCCGGTTCAAACAAACAACTGATTAACATCAAAAAGATACATTTTCTTTCGTGTCGCATTGAGTGTGGTTGGGACAGGGTGTGGGCTTAGGGCTGTTTCTTTTAGTATGGTGGATTTTTGCCCACATTTGGGAATGTCTTGGTACATACAACTAGTATGATACAACTGTCATTGGGCTTATATCAAACAATTGAGAATGAGGAGATGTCGTCTCGACACAGCGCCCGCCCCCTTCCACCATTTTGGGAGGATGGTCCACCAGGTATTGGATTCGGACAGAGACTGGAGAAGAGATATTCTGATTACAATGTACATAATTTTCCAAACTTAATGGAACATGACGTTTTAATCCACCCCAGACGATCTGAGAAAGCAGCTGCTGGTGAACATACGCCATTATTTCACCACAGGGTGTCAGTCATCGTCTTACTAGTGCCGCGATGCTGGAGTGTGTTGACATCTGATGAACACTATCCTTTATTTATTTGTATTAAACATTTTGAAAACTATTCTGTCATTTTTCATTGTCAATTTTGTTCTATGTAATTTACATGTTAATGCCAAAATGATTAATATTCAAAGTAACTTAGGCCTATAGCTAGTTGACTGTCATTTTCCTCTAACGTTATGTACGTACTGAGCATTTAGTCTAAGGCTGGAGTAAAAGCACCAGCGCACACAAGCGTTCCTTTTTATTAGTTAAATTAATTTAGAAATGTAAACTTGTCATCAGGTATAAATATGGTCAGTATGAGAAAAACACTGTAAGAGGACGAGCACTAGACTGTTGCAGGATAGTGGGGAGATTCAGATTTATTATTCAGAATGCACAAAAAATATATAGAAACATTTCAGGAACGTGCAAGGTAACGTTAGTAAGTTAAAGCATCTAACGTTAGGTCTCTGTTCCATTCTGCTGCAGGCAGCTCGTATGGACTGAAGTTTTTTGATATTATCCAGCTCCTCTAAATACCTCTGCCTGGCGCTGGTAGCAATTTCTCCCTGTAGTTAACCTCCATTTCTTTTTATTTTCCATTTTAAAATTTCCCCGTTTAAACGACGTGATTCCGTGAGCCGTCTTTCCTGCTCCGATCTCTGTATCGCGCTTACAGTGTTGCCCCTGGCAACCGATAGAGTCGGATCCCAAAATGGTGGACGGGCAAACACCAAGGGGGTAATCTAGCGCTCGGAAAGCGTTCCACCCATAGGGGCTGCCATTGCTAACCAAGCCATCACCTGCTGTTAGCATCCCATTGACTCCCATTCATTTTTGAGTCACTTTGACAGTGAATAACTTTACATCTGAGACGTTTAAAGACTCCATTTGTCCATTGTTTATTTCTAAAGAAACACGACAATGTATAAAAGGCTCCATTACCTTGTATCTTACACTATCGCCTCGCAGAAGCTGTTTTTGTAAAAATAGGCTAACGATTGCATCATAACCAACGCGACTCTGTCGCACAGTTGAGAAATTACCGTATAGACCTGAGGAGACGCTCAGAAGCAATCTTTTACTGTCTATGAGACAGTCGGAGGGACGTGGAGACAAAGTCTGATAAAGTCAAAGGAGAAGAATGGGGAGAAGCCCATAGTGAGCCAAAAGCAACGGGAGAAAATATTTAAACAACCTGATTCAGATTTCACTTTCCACAACTACTAGAAGACCTACAGCTGTCAGACAGGAGGCTCACGTCACATCTACGTCGTCAAGCTCAGTCTGAGCCGGCGCAGTACGCTCAGCCATCAGGAAGTGAGTGCCCCTAGGTTGACTTCATTATTTCACCGTTGACGTTCAAATCCTGTCCCCCTGTGAAATCGTGTCCGCAAGGACCCCAAGAGCGATTCTATTGGCTGAAAGAAATTTTAATAGGTTATCTGTTCAGAGCCTGATTACAATTCTTACACAATCGCGTTTTGATTTTTGCTGTTTAAATTGTGTTAAAATAGTCTTTAATGTCTTACAAAGCATATGTTTCATGTATTAGTAGTATATAACTGAAGCTATAAGTGCTTATATAAGTATATAATTCAGAACATGTTTTTGCTCCCATTATAGCAATCAATTAAATATTTTAAATAAATGTTTTGCGTGTGTACTTATTATGGCAATTAATTCATAGTTTATTAGTTTATTATTTAGTTATTTTCAAACAATTAATTGTCCAGAACCAAGTATAACAACTTTTGATCAGGCATTTAAAACCGCTACCAGCGGACACGATTTCACAGGGGGACAGGATTTGTCATGACCATGATGTCTATGGTCATGACAACGTCAATGGGGTCGCTCGGTCCATTTCTTTTACTGTCTATGGCAAACACTGCCCGATTTGTCACGTGACAGCAAGCTACCATGACGTATGTCCTCATTCTCCATAAGGAAGATGGGATTTTTTTTTTTTTTTAATGAACAGAAATCATACACAAATTTTCGTAGTAGAAAATACAGATCAGGTGCTTAAAATAAATAAAATACATCCATAAAAATTAAAAGAAAATATTAAATTAATTAAAATAAAATAAATGGGGCTAGGTTTTTTTTTGTAGATCATATTCTTCTATAATGGAATAAAGATTGATTGCATTTTTCTTTTTCATAATTTTTAGGGCTTTTGTTAGCCTGACAAGCCAGACCCACATCAAGATGTTTGGTCTGGAAACTCACCATAGACAGCTCAATCTGAGGGGCGGATAAACGGTTGTCTTTCAAACTCCCTCTGCACGCGATAGGATAGCGGTACAACCAACCAGAGCAACGAAGGTGAAACAGAGCTCGCTGACAGATTAAACATTCGCCGTATCCGGTCGGCTAAACTCCGAACACATCTTCCCTTTTTAAGAATGACTTCAGTGCCGTTCTTTGTTCTTTTCTCAGAGAAAAGCTTAACTCCAAGTCTTCCGGAGGCGCGGGCAGAGCTGATTCGAAAGGCCGCCGCCGTTCGCCAGTTTCTGTGTTTACTAGAAGCACGCAAACGCAACTCGGCCGTCGTCATTATGGCCCCGCCCGCCGACTCTATAGCCTACACGATGTGATTGGGCCGTCCAGATTCTGAGGAATACAGCTCAGATAGGAATTGAGAGTTGCTAGACCACACTTGCGGGCAAATTAAATTTGCTGCCGCTAGGGTGCGTCTAGATGTCTAGGCTAGGCTTTTGTATACAAGTTGAACTCATTGTGAAATGAGTAAAACCTTGGTTTCACCTTTAAGAACTTGCATTTGTGTATATAACATTTTCCCAGCATGATGATGCTATTGACTAGGAAGTTGTCTTTGTTATTGAGGTTCAGAACCTGACACTTCGTACGTCGCTAACTCAGTTGGCTGGATTTGACAGCTGCCGATTTGGCTTGATCTCGGATTGTTTGGTTCTTCGTAACTCATCCTGGACTTGCTGTCATAGCAACGGGTCCGTTATCTTATTTCATGTAAAAAGGATTAGATCGCATCTTGAGGTGATAATTAAAATCTGTCCCAGCCACTGCCACTTTATTACAAGAGTTCATTACTGAACCAGGGGCAATAATAATTTAAAATAATAATAAATATAAAAGTTTATTTGAAAATAATTTTTTAATGTTGTGTAAAATTTGCGTATAATACTATAGACACAGTCAATTGATTGAGAAATGTATTTGTGAATTGAGATGGAATGATTACTTTATAGTTGTATTGGAGGTTTACACACATTGTGCAGTTAATCTCCGTCGTGCATTAATGTGACTGATGACGGATAATATGGGAGTGGCTTGATGTAGCGCAAGAGATGCAGACCATTTGATCTGACTGTTAAGAAACTTTAATTAATACTATCACATAACAAATCTGCTTCAAATAAAATTAAAAATTAAATTAAAAAATTGAAATAAAAATGTAAAGTGTGTACAAATATTATAAAATCATGAATATAAATAATTGGGAATAACGTTCATCAAAACAGTGCACATTTCATTTATTTAACTTTTATGTTAGTTTGGTCATTTGTCTGTTTCCTTATAAAGGTCCAGAAAGTAATTTTTTCTTTGACAAGTTTTTTGCCAGATGGCTTTTTTAATTATATGATGTCATTATGTTGTCTTGACGTCAGCCAATCGCTGCATTGCTGATCGTGGTTTCGAGTATCGATGCATCTCTTCAGGGAACACAGGCACGGGCAGTGATCTCAGATAACTTAATCCAGATATTTTAATCCAATCCGCAAATTCGTTTGAAGAACCAAATTAGCCCGAGATCAGTTATCAGGATTAAATGATCTGGGATCTGTCAAATCATCTCGGGTGTATTAAGCGAGGTACGAAGAACGGGCCCCTGGTCTTAAACGTCAAAAAGACCAAAGAAATTATTGTGGCATTTAGGACCACTAAAAAGATCACCCACCTTCCTGTGAATATTAAAGATGAGATTGTAGAGAGAACCACCAGCCACAGATTTCTGGGAGTTACCAAGAGGATCACTCCTGGGGTGACGACTGCATGTTTGATCACAACAATGCCTTTACTTCTTGAGGAAGCTAAGGACATCTAACCTTCTGTTAGTCAACTTCTACAATGTACCACAGAGTGCATCTTGACTAACTTTATGACAGCTGTAATAAAGCAATACAATATCCAGAAGATAAAGCCGGTGCAAGAACAATCTTTGCTGAATTTTGTTGGTGGCCATGATGTTGTGGCCCTACTTTTTCACGGGGTTCGGGGAAAGTTTTTCAGCGCGCTAGATTCAGCTAATTTCTGAATTACAAATTATTACTTTGTCTGTAATTTGCACACATTGACAGGTTTAATTAATGTCTGATTCCAGCTGGACTATCTACCCCATTCACAACAATCTCATCAGTTGTCCAGTCTTCACCAATTCAGCAATCTTTTTATCAGCATCTGAAATTCAGACAGAGAGAGAAACTGAACTCCTTAATGTTAAATGTAACATTCTTTACATAGTTTCTTTGTCTTTTTATTTTATCCCATCTATATATAATACTTTCCAGTAATATTATGATTTCATTACCTAAGATAATACCCAGAATAAAAACAACATAGTTAATGCTCCTATAAATATCCAGACATTTGCCTGTTTTATATATCTAATTATCAGAAATTCTATTGTTGCACCTGTGATTATTATGCTATCACACAAAAATGTAAGTAGATTTTTTGTTGATAAGGCGTCAGGTAAGAAAAGCATGAGCTAATGTTTCAGCATCTTTAGGTGAGACACAAGAACAACGTTGGGCTATACGGCGAAGCTGGAAAAATGTAGATATAAATAAGGCTGATATTTCACTAGTTCTAAACATTTAACTCCATCCTTCTGAGTAAATCATCTTGCTTAGTTTCCCCATTAGCAATATTCTTCATATATATATATATACACACACAATTGCAAACTTGGCATTTATTTAAAATTATATATTATATAATTAGTATATTATAATATATATGTATATATATATATATATATATATATATATATATATATATATATATATATATATATATATATATATATATATATATATATATATAAGATATTTAAAGTTTGAATCTCTCCAAATTATCTATTATGGTGAAAGCAAAATTGTATTTCTAAATCAGTAGATAATTATTCCAAATCAAACGTTCCAAATGTTTATGGATAGAAATTGTTATCAACCAAGAAGATTACAGATAAACATGGTTGTTTTATATCTGTTGAATGAAGGTTAGATATTTTAATATGGATTGTTTTGCGCCAGTGGAGCAGGCAGTGGAGGCGCTCAAGCGACCGAAGCAACGACACACATCCGAGTTTAGAGAAGAAGAGAAGTGAGGGAGGGAATGAACATAAACATGAGAAGTGGACCACAGCCGTTCATTCTGCTCTAAATCTGAGGCTTTAACACTGTGAGTACATTAATTCATCATTTATTAGGATAAATATAAATCCTAACGACTTAACTAGTCAGTTCATTTAGTGAATCACTCAGAAATTAATCGAAATGAACCGATTGATGTTGTTCATTACGCTTGAGAAACGTAAACTCATTAATGATTGGTTTTCACATTACAAATTGTGAAGATTTTGAGTTGTATGTTCATTTTATGAACTAATGCAAATAAGTATTTAATGCAGGAAAGTCATATGAATGTAAGAGCAATATAAAAGTCAGCTGGAGGAGTTAAATTGTTTTTAAACAGTTGTTTGAGCAAAACACTAACCGGATAGTTCACCCAAATTTCATTTAATTACTTACCCTCATGTCCCAAGCCAATAAGGCTTTTGTTCGTCTTCAGAACACAAATTAAGATATTTAGAATATTTATTTTAAATGTGCCCTAGAATGAAAATTTTAATTAACCTTGCCATGGTGAAATAATAAGTTCATGGACATCACATACTGTGAGTCTCAAACATTGCCTCCTACTTCTTATGTAAATCTCGTAAATCTATAACACAACGAAAAAAAAAGTGCTTCTCAACATAACGCCAAACGTGACGCAAGCGTTGGGGATCATTTATATGCACGCCCCTAACATTTACATCTGTCCAAACATGTTCATTGTCAGGTGGAAATGGAGCGAATCATCAGGTACAAGCTGCTCGCATGGACACACTTCATGTTCCAGGCTGTTCAGGAGACCTGAGGACTTTACATATCCTTCCCACAGATAAAAAATGTCAACAGTCATGGCTGATGTTTTTAATCCGATACCACAACAATTTAATTCAAGATCGTTCGTTTGTTCGGCCCATTTCAAGCAAGCTTCGCTCAGCGTCTTAAACTGAAGAAAGTGGCAATCACAACTATATTCCTGCAAGCAGTAAGTAGCGATTTTATCCACTTATTGGCTGTTTAAACAATTTCTGATTTAATTGAAAGTTTCTTAGAGAGACAGCATTGTCTAGATAACGCAAGATGCTAGTACAGTAGCAATAGGAAACTCCAAGTACCATACAAAACTAAAGTGTGTCTAATGACAAAGTTTAATATTATTTTGTATTACAAAATACAACCGTAGATACTTTGCTTAGATCGTTCACTGCGATGTGCCTCAGACGTGTGCAGTGTAAATAGACCCACATAAATGGAAAAGATCAAAAGTGTGACTACATTTCACCAGACTCGATGCCAACAGCACACAATGTAATATTTATGACAATCATTACTACCAAGACCGTAAACACAACAAAATGTATTGTTTTTATATAGATATGTAGGCTAGCAAGTGTTAATATTAATGTGTCAAGTGTTCGCAAAAAAAGAAAAATCATCTCGGGTTGATAAGGCAGGTCATTCCACCAACTTCGAAGTTAGTCAACAAATGTAAATTATGAAATTGTTTCTAAATGATTATTTCATCAAAACACTTAAACCTGGATGATTCAGAGTGATTGTAAGTATAATGAACACCTCCTAAATGAGCAACAGCGACTGCAATTCACATCTCTTGAGTTTAAATCCTGAAGAATATTCTCATCTTCCCACAGGAGAAGAAGCAAGCAGGAGGAATTACTCCAGGAGAAACTACAGACATACTATTGTAAAGATGGAGATTGAGGAAGAACCCTGCAGAATAAAAGATGAAGAGACAGAGGAACAAATAGGTTGGTGTTTTCTCGATTCTTTTTAATGAAGAACATTAAGAACAAGAACAATAATCTAAAAATGCAAAGTTCTGTCATGAAACTCTAGATGGTTCAGACTGATAGGTCCATAACTCAATCTGCTAGCCACCACATCATTCTGATTAGTTTCTGCTGCATCAGCATTTAATGAGCTTGATGCTTAACTTTCAAATACTGTTCAGCATTTGTTGGAGCAGTTGCAGAGTGCTATCAGAAACCCTCCAGCTTCTCCAGAATAGATCTGCCACTAGGGTTGTGCCCATGGATGATATCATCGTCCATCGTGATGGCTGTGCGACATCACGATGAAGAAACATCATCGTGATGCCCCGCCCCCACCACGCTGCAAGTCTTGCGACTCAACACCAGAGTACGTGAGCGGAGTGGAGCGGCGGCAATTTCCCCTCCACGCTCTTTCTAAGCATTCAAGAATCTCTCCGCTCCGGGTTCACCATCTCCCGCTCCCCGCCTCGCTCACTGATAACAGAAACACCGCTCCGTCTTCGCTCCGAGGAAATTTGCGGCTAATAACTGCTAAAGTATTTTAGTAAGCTCTGAAATATCACTATAAAGTTCGGTTTATAACCTGCATTAATTTAAAAAATTTTATAACAAATAAACAATAGGAGATTAAGAGCCTAGTTTCAACGTGGTTGGAACATTTGTGTGCATTTCCCCCCCACTATGCCAAACTGGCTTTATCAAAAGTTAAATATCATTGATGCTTTTTGCAGTGCAAATTTGTTTGTATGTTTGGAAAGATGAACGTTTTCGTCAGTTATTTTATCTACGGATCAATACAGATGTCTGCTCATTCAAAATCATATAATAGAATATAATAACTTAGGCTATGGCTACTGATAACTGTATGCAGGTATAAGCACTACAAGATGTTTTTGAATGCATTAGAGAGAACGATTAGTTCGTGTGTGAATAAATGCTACCTGTTTAAAATGTGCTTTCACCCGAACATATTCAGTATGAGGTAAAAAAAAAAAAAAATCCCTTAAACTTTAACATCCCGCTCATGCCCATCGCCGTGATCATCTGTATCAAGCTGGTTGTTTACCGTGAGTTCTGAACACTGCACTATGCTTATTTAAATATTTTCGTTTCTACTCATATTAGGCTACATATTTATCATCGGGGCGGCAGTAGCTCAGTGGTTCATGTAGGTTGTCTACAAACCAGAAGGTTGGTGGTTCAATCCCCGGTTCCACCTGACCAAGTGTCCATGAGCAAGACACCCAACCCCAGCTGCTCCCCACGAGCTGGATGGCGCCTTACATGGCTGACATCACCGTCGGTGTATGAATGGGTGAATGTGAGGCAAAAATGTAAAAGCGCTATGGATAAAAGCGCTATATAAATGCAGTCCATTTTCTCATGTCTGTGAGGCAAGCCTGCTGAGTTTCAGTTTATTTGAGATGTGCTCCAGTTCATGATCATTGAAAGCGATGGCTTCCGCGACCTCATAGCTAGGCTACTTAATTGCTTCTTATTAATTAAATACATGCAATTGGCCGAAGAAACCTTTATTAAAATTAAGAGACAATTTGTACAAAACGAAAGAGAGGCTTTTTACAAAACAAAACTAAATATAACCACCAAAATCATTTCTGACCCACTCGCATTTTTGCACTTATAGCCTATCATAATCAGATGAAATTAAAAAATAATATTAGGCTATAATATTTAAGCATAAATTAAAAACATTGTTTAATGGCTACAACAAGTATAGTAGGGCTAAGCTACAGATTTATGTCATGTCTGAGCTGGATTTGAACGAACATCATTTTACCGCTGGGTTCATGAGTGCTCGCCTGCGGATTATTGAGCTGATCACACCGGCTCCGCTCCGCTCATTAGTCATTACAGGCTCGTTCTCGACAGAACGCCCACGTATTCAAAAATGGTCGGGTTTAAATGGGGCTCGGGCTCATAATTACAGTTAATGTGTCGGGCAGGGCCGGTCTCTCGGGTGCATTGGCTTGGGTAGGGTCGGTCTTGATTTTTTTCTAACCGATTTAAGCTTTAGTTCGAAAAAACGAAAACAAAATGAAAATATTCGTTTTTCGTCTCTCCCCCCCGGACGATATCATCGTTCATCGCGATGTTTTACTGTACACATCGTCAGCTGCCGATTTAAGTGACATCGCCCAACCCTATCTGCCACATGTACTTATTTTACACTATATTGGCAAAAGATTTGGTATGTCGTCCTTTACATGCACATGAACTTTAATGATATCCGTTCTTAATCTGTGGGGTTTAATATAGAGTTGGCCCTTTGTAGGCCAGTCAAGTTCCTCTACACCAAACTCGCTCGTGCATGTCTTTATGGACCGACAGTTTGTGCAAACTGGACACAAGTCGAGACCACGGAGCTCCTTACTATCCGCGCTGAAGCTGAGATCGCTCGCCGTTATACGTCACATCCAGATGTCACGTGTCAACTTGATCCGGGACCGTTACGGGTTGTGTGTGAAAGCGCACATATTACGATATTTCGCTGGCAGTGTGAATGGACCAAATCTAGCGGCCCAGGAACAAATGCCGGGTCGCATTATCCGTGTATTTGCCGGAATCGCAGTGTGAAAGGGGCTCAACTGATACTCACCTGCCATTGGCTCATCTACATTTGAGGGGAGGGGCTTACTGATAGGTCGGTTGTAGTGTCTGTTCTCTAACTGAACTACATGATTTTATTAATATAAAAAAAAACAGTGGTGGATGCGGTAGAAAGTCCTATTGCTTGCTCTGCAGCAACAAAGTCAACCGCAATATTGTGTGAGATCTATTCCCAAGACTAAACCTATTAACGTTGTCATACCCATTTCCATGTTAAACACTTGAGTTGCCATGACAGAACACCATTTTTTACTGCTATAATTATTTTTGTTATAATTATCCTGTCTTTAATTTTAACAATGTAATATGTTGATTTTAGACCTGAATGAAGACAAACAAGATCAGTTTCAAAAACCCAATCATTTCACAAATGAAGATGGAAACGCTGGAAAATCTGGAGTCATAGTCTCTTTCATCTGCTCTGAGTGTGGAGAGAGTTATATGCACAAAAAAACCTTTATTGTGCACATGAGGATTCACACTAGGGAAAAAATGTTAACATGCACTGAGTGTGGAAAGAGTTTCATACATAAAGGACACTTAAATGTGCACATGAGATCTCACACTGGAGAAAAACCGTTCACCTGCTCTCAATGTGGAAAGAGTTTCACCCAGAGAAAAAACTTAAATATGCACGTTCGAATTCACACTGGAGAAAAACCGTTCACATGCTTTGAGTGTGGAAAGAGTTTCATTCAGAAAGAACACTTTAATAATCACATGAGGATTCACTCTGGAGAAAAACCGTTCACCTGCTCTCAGTGTGGAAAGAGTTTCACTCACAAAAGCTCTCTCAATGATCATCTGCGCAGTCACTCTGGAGTGAGATCATTCAGCTGTGATCAGTGTGAGAAAACATTTGTTTTTGAATCAAACTTAAGAAGACACCTTATAATTCATGCTGATGTGAAGCCTCATATGTGCTCAGACTGTGGGAAGACCTTTACTACATTGGACATCTTAAAAATACACCAGAGAACTCACACTGGAGAGAAACCGTACAAGTGCTCACACTGTGGAAAGAGTTTTGCTCGTTCAGAATCCTTGAAAGTTCACGAGAGAGTTCACACTGGAGAGAAACCGCACCAGTGCTCTTCGTGTGGGAAGAGTTTTGCACAACTGAACTCTTTAAAAGTGCATGAGAGTATTCATACTGGTGTGAGACCTTATATGTGCTTTGACTGTGGGAAGACCTTCAGTACATCTGGCGACTTAAAAACACACCAGAGAATTCACACTGGAGAGAAACCGTACAAGTGCTCACACTGTGGAAAGAGCTTCTCTCAGGCGGGAAACCTGAAAAAGCATGAGAAAGTTCACACTGCAGAGAAGCCGTACACGTGCTGAAATAATAGTGAAGTTTGGGCATCTGACAAAGGACATTTTATGAAGGTCTAACTAATAGTACATTTTAAAAAACTTGCACTTTGAATACTTTTTTCTTGTTTGCTTTTTCAGCACAACAAAACAGTTGTGTAAATAAATGGCCAAAAAGCATACAAAGTTTTCAGTTTTTTGTTGAAACGCCCTGAGTTCATTGTCTTGCATTAATGTTGGTGGTAAATGTGTAGTATTTCTTTTTGTTGTGTTTCTTCGGTCATGCATCTCTTGATGATTTTGCTAACCCAAACATAAACTGTTCATAAAACTAACGGTCATACATTCTCAACAACTTTTTAGTAAAACTAAGGCAGCTCCTTTGCGTTGTTATTTACATTAAAAGCAGTTGAAAAACCTCTCTTCGCAGGAACACTTTTTTTCAGACACAGAGACACCGTGCTTGTGGTGTAAGAGGATACTCTTCTGCATGCATCTTCCACCAGATTAGTGGGTTTTCAGAGAGAATGACAGGTTTGAACTCCCTCTACCTTTCCACTTTCTCCTTTACAATTTCAGTGACTGTAGACTGCTTTGTAGACTGGTCCAAGGAGATCCATCAGCGCAGATGTTTTTGGCTCCTTGGGTGAGGTAGGGGGGGTTTGGTATCTCTCACATCATCCGGAGGACCCAAGGAATCGTCATTCTGCTGAAAAGGCACAGTGACGTCATCGCAAGCAGGATCAGGTCCATTGTTGCTTAAAGGAAGTGTATGTAAGTAATATGGCCAAAACTGGTGCTGCAATCCCTTTCAACTTACTAGAGCGGTGTATCCCCTTTCCCCTCCCCCTGATTGTCACGACCTACCAAAACACAACATGTCAACATCAACATCAGTTGAGGGCTGCAACAACAACTTTTAAATGACAGTATCCTGGCCGGACTACTGCTTTCAGTGATAGAAGTATTAGAAATTAACATGATTTCTTAATATCTAGTAACATATCAGGGCCATTTTATGATTAATTGAAATAAATTTCTCACATACAGTTCCTTCAAAGATATAATTTAAAATATAATGATTATAAATCATCACAAAGAAGTTATAATCTAATCTTTTCTACACTGGTACAACTTACATTGTTTTAGTTTGCTCCAGACTAACAATTTCTCATCAGTCTTTAACGTGTTGTCACGATCGTCTTCAGACAAGAAGGGAAGGGCCATAAAACGAGGATCTAGTGCTGATGCTGTTTACAGTGTTTCCTTCAGGCCAGCATATCTTGAGGAAATTACACATTTAAATCACTTTTGTCATATGCAGGTATAAAGCCATGCACAAGTCACATAGGAAGTTATTAAAGTGTTGCTGATTGCATTTAATTGATTGTTAAATCTAATGTATGTAATTATCTATATTTAGTTTACACAGGGTATATAAATCAACACTACTATAGAATTTGTAAAAATAAACATACCTTGACTTTAGGTTGTCATGTGTGGATTAAAGTCCTTGATGATTGCAATTCTCATCTCCTGCAGCAGCTGTGCATCCAGAAGACCAATGAATGAAAAGGTTGGCGCGCACTCCTCAGGCATGGCTAGTGTAGCAGATTTCATGGGATACACTTCATCCTTCACTACATCTCACCTCCTTCTCACTTCTGCAAACCTCAGGTGAGCGCTGCGGAGATTGCTGGCTGCTGTTCCAGGTAACGCTCTAGAATATCCAGTGCCCTGTTCCACCGAGTTACGACGTCAGTCTTCAGCTTATGCGAGGGTAGATCCAGTAACTTTTGTTTTACTTTGAGTATGCCAGGCGATGCTGCTTCGATGTAAAAAGCCAGTGATTCATCTGACTTTGCCAAGCAATTGAGCCACTTTTGGGATTTTAAGCGTGTGCGTGTTTAAGCAATTGACAAAAAGCACATTCATTAATTCCGTCTAGTGACTGAGGTGGAAAAAATAAAGTCCTGGTACTCAGAAAAGGGGGCGGGGCTTTGTTTTTTTGGAGGGGGGATTGTTTAGTCATTCATTCAAAAAAATCCATATTTTAAAGCTCTTTCTAACTTGTACTCAGCCTTAAAGGTCCCGTTCTTCGCGTGTTTTCGAAGCTTTGATTATGTTTACAGTGTGCAATATAACACGAGTTCATGTTTCACGTGAAAAAAAACTGTATTTTTCACACAATTTACTTATCCGTACAGCGCTGTTTCCTCTGTCCTAAAAACGGCCAGCGCTTCCCGCGTTGTGATTGGACAGCAGCTTAGCGCACTTTGCCCGGAAAGGTCCCGCCTCTTACCATAACGGGGCGATGCAAGCGCTGAATGCGCATTCTTTTCCGACGTGGGAGAGCAACAAGACCACACTTATTTATGCTCTAACAGCAACATTACACACTGACTAAAGTTTGAAAGATGGAATCGCGAAGAACGGGACCTTTAAAACTAACATATAGTCCTTTTAATTGTTTAAATAAAGCATTTGTTACAATAAGGGTTTATTTACATAGCAAGACCATTAATGGCTCATCATTATCATGCAGGCCAATGTTAACTTTTTTCTTTCTTTTTTTTTTAATCTATAGCAGCACAATTAGAAACTATACCTAAGTCATGCCACAGGTGCAATATAGTCTACATCTATTCCCATAAATGATTATCTATTATAAATTCTACAACTAGTCAATTTACCACAAAAAATGCAATAGAACGTGATCAATTATAGTAAATGTGGTCATCAGTTTGAAAAGCTTGCATGATGTTTTCCCCTCTTTTCATCAGTCATTTTAGTGGCTGTTTGAGATCAAGTTTGACTTTATCTGTAGTGTTTTACTATCTCGATAGAATTCAAATGGGTCGCACATTTTATCGTCAGCGTTGCATAAAAATGTCTCGTGCATATATTAGCACTTATATGACTGCACTCAGCAAGCACGATGGTGAACGCACACAGTGATTCGCATACCACTTAAACAATTGGGTTTCAGTCACAGTCATATTGCATAGAAAACTGATTCATTGTAAATGCGAAACATAGCGGTATACAAGGAAATGTGCTGGTACGCTTAAGAGTAAAATGTAGACGTGCCGGCACTGCGTACTGGTAAATAGAATGGAAACCCCACTTTTGAGCACTGATAACAGAAGAGAAAGAGAGAGAGATAACAGATGCCATAGTGGAGTTCATCATTATAAACGAGACCTATTAATGTAGTTGAAGGTGTAGGCTTAAGAAAATGAATTAAGAAGATGGAGCCTGACTACACTGTCCCAAACCGCTCCAGTATTTCAAATGCCCTGTCTCTGAAGTACAGCAATCTGTGAAGTTTCTGCTCTTGTTGGAAACCTTGGACCTTGGTGAGTATGGAGGCGTACATGGCTGTCACATGTCATTTTATGCAGGAGTGGGAACACTGCCTTCGTTTTGGAAATGAAAGCATTTAAGATGAGCCATATGGGAGTCAACATTGCACAACAGCTTGGAGACTCGCCCGACGCCTTTGCAATTTCAAATTATAAGTGAGTTGCCGTTGTTCACGACAATGCAAGCAATAGGAAGCTGTACACGAGATGCTGAAAAAAGAACCAGAGAAACGTTCAAGGAGTCACTGCTCAGAACATGCTACAGCGGTCCATAAATACAGCTCTAAAATAGGACAGACTGTCACACAATTTCGGCTGCCAGGAATCTTGTGTCACTTAAAAAAAAAAAAAAGTGCAAAGGCTATAGATGCTTTGAAAGATAAACAAATGAAGCAGAACTTTGTAGATAAACTTATTCAAGATGTCGCTACTCATTGGAAATGCTCATTGGGCAGGTGAAACACTCAGTTTCAGTCAATCTCATGTCAATCTTGAGTACCTATAGAGTAGTATTGCATCCTTCATATCTCCGAAAAGTCTTTAGTTTTATTATATTTATAAAAGAAATATAGGCTGTACCGAGTCTTTCCGGAAAAAACCGAGCGCCTGGAGGCGTATCGAGTGGGCGGAGCTAAAGAATGACGAGCGCAAAGCGGTGACGTCCTCAAGCGTGGAGAAGCCCATCGCTATCGAGCTCAGCTAATAGATATATGATCCAGAATCATTCAGAGGCTGAAATAAATTGAACAGGAGAAACAGCAACAGCAGGACGTCCGTCTCTGTGGTATGGACTGTATTTAGTGGCCTGTCAACATTTGCTCTTGTTTACTCGCAGTTTATGAGGACATGATTCGGTTTATGGACTATTGTATGCGACTAAACCTTAGCAGTAGCAAGCAAAACGGTTTTGCACGTCAGACTAGTATAACGTTATACAGAGAACAGCAATGGAGTAACGTTAGCGCATTTGAATGACGAAGCACGCGATCGTGTCGTTTACTGATGTTTACTCACGTGACGATAGCCGACAGCACAGACATTTGAAGCAGTTTCACTCACCGGCTGCTTCCAAAGCAGGACCGAACCTTTATCGCTGGGACCGCTCCGTCAAAAACACACTTCTTTGGTATGATTTCGTGAAGTCCTGTGACAGCAGTGGCGTGGAAATCCACTTTGAGACGTGACTGAAGCGATGTTGTGAACCTTCCCGTCATTTCTGCGTTCAAATCGGTTCAAATGCAGCGCTACCTTCCCGGAATGCTGTGCTGAAGCGTTGAAGTCGCTCGACGTCACCCATAGGAATAAAGTGTAGCGCGGCGCGACAGAAGTGGTCACGGACGACTGGATCTGCACCTGAGAGAGTGTTTATGGGCGTGCATTACCTCTCTCTCGCGCGGACCCTACCGGGAGAAGAGCCCGTACGGCCCATACAAGGACCTTCCGTTCTATTAACGTCAAGCCGACCCATACTCGAAAAAAACTCTCCGAAACTTGTGAGAAACCGGAAGGAGTATTTTTGACACAGAAATACTCCATCAAACGTCCAACATTAGTTTTTGAAACTTTGTCTATGTTTAGGATGGGAATCCAAGTCTTTTTTTTTTTTTTATTGCAATATATACTTAACAAGACAGGGAACAACCAACAATGTGGAATCCAAGTCTTTACAGTGTAAAAAGCTCAGTATGCATGAAACAACATTTTCACCCCCCTTTAACTGACTGGTGGAGCAAGGATGGGCAGTGACAGCTGTTTAGTCAGATCCCCGAATCACAAAGAAAGGAGACTGCAGCTTTGACCAGTGAAAACTGGCACAGGAGACAGAAGTACTGAAACCCCTAATCACACTCACAGAACTATCACAAAAGGCAAACATGTCATTGTCTGCAATAGTGCCAATGCTCTTCAACCTGTCCACCTGTCACCGGAGGAGGATGACAGCCCTGCCATTAGAGAAATTAAAAAGATCGACAGCAGATGGCAACTAAACTTGGAACCCAGCAGCATCTACCTCCTTTCTTCAGCACTAGTCCAGCGATCCAAGCACCTGAAATTCCTTGAGAAGGACCTGGTCCAGATTTTTATTCATATCTCAGACAACCCCAGCCCCATTTTCTTTAAAACTGGTTACGTTGATAATAAGACCTGAAGTTTCCTTTTACCTGAAAATGTGGACAAACTCATCTTCCTCACACACAACATGAAAAGAGCGTAGCTAGGCAGACTAAATATAGCCGGACGTTACCTTGTTCTATTTGATTTGTTCCGTTTGTTTTAATAATAATAATAATAATAATAATAATAATGCGTTCGATTTATACAGCGCTTTTCAAGGCACTCAAAGCGCTTTACATAGAAGGGGGGAATCTCCTCAACCATCACCAGTGTGCAGCATCCACTTGGATGATGCGACGGCAGCCATATTGCGCCAGCACGCTCACCACACACCAGCTGATTGGTGGAGAGGAGACCGAGTGATGAAGCCAATCAGGATATGGGGATTATTAGGAGGCCATGATGGACAGGGGCCAATGGGCAAATTTGGCCAGGATGCCGGGGTTACACCCCTACTCTTTATCGAAGGATATCCTGGGATTTTTAATGACCACAGAGAATCAGGACCTCGGTTTAACGTCTCATCCGAAAGACGGTGCTCTTTGACAGTACAGTGTCCCCATCGCTATACTGGGGTGTTAGGACCCACACAGACCACAGGGTGAGCGCCCCCTGCTGGCCTCACTGACACCTCTACCAGCAGCTACCTGGTTTTTCCCAGTTGGTCTCCCATCCAGGTACTGACCAGGCTCAGCCCTGCTTAGCTTCAGTGGGAAACCAGTCTTGGGCTACAGGGTGATATGGCTGCTGGTTTTATTCTATACAAGGGAATTAATTTTAATTTATACTGTTCGTTAATTGAAATGTGTGATGCTATTATTGAAACTATGCTACAGTGTTCTTTATTTATTGCAGTTCAGTCCAGATCTATGTTTTTCTTTACCAAAAGTGCAGTGTCTGTTCTCGTAGTACATAAGCCCTGTGCACCACTTCTGGTGGCCTGAGATAGACTAGCTCCTTGATAATTACGCAGGGGTGAGAGGAGAGTATAGTTCCTAGCCATATCGGCCTAGAAAAATCACAACTTTTCATTTTCCATCAGTCTCAGTACACAATGTAACTACAGAAGAGTCAAGTTTTAAATATTGAAACTCTTTGGTCATTTTTTAAGGGAGATGTTAACGGTCTAATCAGATTCAATGATCTATGCTAAAAGTGCTACAACCAGACCTGGAGATCAACTATTTAACTCTGGAGTTGGAAGTTGGAAAATGAGCCTATTTTCAAAAAAAGTTCAGTGTTCCTTAAAATAAATATAATCAACGCCGTTTCTTTCTACCCCCCTACACTGCCCCTTCCCCTAAACCTACCCAACACACACACAGCCCCTAAACCTACCCATCACACACACACAGCCCCTAAACCTACCCATCACAAGAAACATTCTGCATTTTACATTTTCAAAAAAAACAAAATTTAGTATGTTTATAAATCCATTTACATTGTGGACACACATATTCAGACACATTTTGAACGCAACTCAAACTCTTCCCTAAACCTACCCATTTGTGTATTATAAAAAACAGGATAACAGGCAGATACGACTGCAGGCACAATTTATTAAGAAAGTACAAATATCCCAAGTGTTCTGAGGCCAAAAAAAATTGATTTGTGTGAAGAAAATCCCCAAAAGCGATCAGAACAGACTCCATCTGCCAAAGATTAATAATAAATTTCAAATATTGCCGCCGGAAGAAACGTCAGGTCAGCTTTGACAGCATTGGCTTTCGTGTGTCTCGTGACCAATTGCGTCATTACGTCAGCTTTGATTGTAAAATGCCATTGGCCCTCCTGTTTCTCGTGACCGATCGCGTCATTTTCATCATCGTCGTCTCGCGTGTATCATTTGAATCAGACAGAAATCGAGTGCGTGTGTGTTCTGTTCACAAAGGGGGCGCGATTATCATTTCAACGACTAAAACAATAATATCAACTCTGTTCTTCAGATGAAGATATCGTATGACTTCAGAAGACTTGGAAAGCAACATGAGTTAATGTTTATTGTTTTTTGGTCCGTTTTTGCAATAAATACATGTGACTGTACATTTATGCCTGTTACGTGTTTTATATTGGTGAGAGTGGGTAGGTTTAGGGTAGGAGTGGAATTAGTTGCTCCAAAATATAAAATTAGGATATAAATATTCTGTCAGATCAGGTTGGCGGAATCACACGGCGTAGAAATTCACGTGGATAGCTCAAAATACGTATAGATAACTTACCTTTAGAAAGTGGCGTGTATGTTTACGCAAAGTCATGATGTCATGTTGCAGAAAAAAATAAAATAAATCAGAGGTGACTGTCCAAGTGATGTATTTTAGAATTCTACAAATATCATACAAATCACAAAGATAGCTAACAATGTATTAATTTAAGGCAGAACCAATGAAGTCATTGAAGTAATTGAAACATGTTAACAAAAGATTAGGATATATATAAAAAATGTAGTATTGGTGCATATTGACTCAGAGCTGTGTCATCTGAAGTCCTCGCAGGATTCGGGGTCATCTCTTCACAGGTGTTGGTCATCTGAAGTCTTCATAAGAGGCTGGATCCAGACTGGAGCTGATATACTCACTAGTAACCTCAAGATGGTCATAAGATAAAACAGAAAAGCAAACGTTGAGCAATGGGCAACTTTGGGCTCACTTAGACAGCTTTGGGCAATGCTTTTTCTCATGAGTCCGAAGATGAGATAATTGGGTGAACCTCCTCTCACATAAAGAGCACTGGTACGGCTTCTCTCCAGTGTGAATTCTCTCATGACCTTTCAAGGTTCCTGAACGTGCAAAACGCTTTCCACAGTGTGAGCACTCGTATGGTCTCTCTCCGGTATGAATTCTCTTGTGTTTTTTTAACTGTGAGGTTGACGTAAAGCTATACCCACAGTGTAAGCACATATAAGGTTTAACCCCAGTATGAATACGCTCATGCTCTTTTAAAGAGTACAGTTTTGAAAAATTCTTTCCACAAAAAGAACAAAAGTGAGGCTTCACACCAGCATGAACTTTAAGGTGTCTTCTTAAGTATGACTCGACAACAAATGCTTTATCACACAGATCACAGCGGAATGATCTCACTCCTATGTGACGGCGCAGATGATCTTTTAGAGCGCTTTTTTGAGTGTAACTCTTTCCACATCGACAGCATATGAACAGATTTTTTCCAGTGTGAATCGTCATGTGTTTCATAAGGTCTGATTTATGCACATAATTCTTTCCACACTCAGAGCAGCTGAAAGATCCTTTGACTCCAGATTGTCCAGCTTGCTCTTCTGAGAAATTCTCTTCAGTCTTTGGAACGACTAGGTCTCCATCTTCAGTTTTGAAATTAGGTGGTTGAAACAGATGTTCGTCTTCATTTTTAAATGTCAGTTTTCCATCTTCATGTATGAAATGATGCTGTTTCTCTTCATTCACTTCAATCAGGTCTAAAATCAACATTGAATAAAGACAAAAGGAAACATTAGGAAATAAAGTTTGTTCTTAATTTAACGCAAATCTGAGTCTACTAGTGTCTAGTTTTAGATGCATTGTTATATCCTCCTGAGAACCAGGGCCCACATTAATAAAAAAAAAAAAGTGCAAAGAGTTGCTACTAGTCAAATTTTTAGAAATGGGATGTAAAGAAAAAAAATTATTCAGACAGCATCTTAACACTTAAAAGAGGTCGGACTTTTAAGAGGCTTAAGAGTTTTTTTTAGCAGTGGATAAAATGGACGAAACCTGAAAAAGAAATGTGTTTGATTAACGTTATCATAGAGACATGAATGTTGACATGACATGAAAGACTGAGTGTTGTGGAGCTGAACACAGCTGCTGGAGCGATTGTTAAACAAATACCCGCCTCGCAAATACCGGGACTTTTATTATGACGGAACGAGACTCATTCGCCGGGCGCCTGCACAGATCCGCTCTTCCGGTTATGATTTTGAGGTAATGTAGCTCTGTTTATCATATTAGATACATTTAAGTGTGTTTAAAACGATGTTATGACGTTACTCCGTGCGTTCAGTTGTTCACACTGCTAAGAGTAAAGCGTTCCTGCCAAATAAAAGCCGAAACCGAGGGTAACGCAGATAGGACGCAATTGACAGGCGACTCCCTCAAATGCAATGCTGAAACGTCCCTGTCCTTAGTTAAAAAAGCAATTTTCTCACAATTTACAAATAGTTGGAAACATCTGGGATATTGTAGGTACTCAACTGAACAAAATATATAACACTGGCCTAGTGGTTTTTGGATATTTTACTGCAAAAATACTACATAGTTCACCTTTAAGCGAATCTATACAGTTGAGAGAGTTAGTAAAATAGACCATTTGCTAACAGCGATGACATACTTTGTGGACAGAAAATGTCAGTTTTAACCTTAATTGTAAGGATTAATCTGCATTTATTCTATCAGGGAAGACATCCAGTATTATTTTTTTCATTTGATTCCTTATTACAGTTCTTTAGTATGTCTTACCTCAATACTAACGTTAGACCTACCTAAAAAAAATATATATATATATATTTTTGTATTTTCATTCTAATTTACATTATTGCTATAGAATGAAAGCAAAAGCACTAGTTGATACTGTAATAATATAATATTAATGGCAAAACATAGCTTTTTTGAGTTTGGGCACTGGAGAACTTGAAACGTTCCTATTCACAGCAGAAACGTAGCCAAGAACAGACATGTTTGTTGATCTCTTGAACACAAGGGCCAATCAGAGGTGTTTATCTTAAGTTTGAATCTGCTCAAAATACTGGAGTTTTTTTCCAAGTGTTTTGCTCACTCTCACGAATCCTGTCATTAATAAACAAAGACACATAAGTAGACATTATTCAGTGGGTGTAGACAGCTTTATTGTGAGATGGTGAACTGAGATGAGTTACAACATTTTAGTAATTGTAAAGTTAGCAGTCTTTTGCTCGTTCGAGGCTATATAGTTATAACCCACTGAACAAAGTGTTGTTTTCCAAGTTTTGGAAGTGACATCTACATATAAATGCAGGATTCACTCTCAAAAGTGATACTAGCATGGGATAAAAATATGTTCAAAATAATGCCAAATAATGATAATGTCAAAATAGATACGTGCAATATAGACTATCCTTGTTATTGTGGAGCCATTGCTAAACATAATAGGTGTGTTCGACATCGGCTGCGGCTGGATGCATGCGATCGACGAGAGTAGCCGAGTGCAGGCGGGGAGGAGCTGCAAACGGAGACGTGAAGTCGGACACTTTCTGCTTCCCGTGGTGACGCATGCACTGCGTTTGCAAACTTTATCACAGCTGAAGTTAAATAAATGCAGTATTTCTCAAATACACAGATGTTTCAAATGATATTTTCATCCAATACTTTATGTACTGTTTAATAAGGCGTCTATTTGGACAAGATTAAAGTTCAACGTATAAACCTACACTATCAATGAAGTGTTGCAAACGGTTTTTATCAGTTTTAGTTTGATAAACATGATGATATAACATCGAGGCTACATGAAAAGAGGTTTTACTGTTATAAATAAATTATTTGTGAGCATTAGTGTAACATAAGGTTTTAGAATAAACACGAAACGCACGTGATCGCTGTCATGCGGTGAATCGGCCAATCGTGGATCAGCTGTGTCGTCATCAGAGCTCGAGCAGCCTCCTGCAGTCCCCCTTGAGAATCTGCAGCGGCTGCATCAGCCGGCTGCTCTCGAATTGCTCTCGCGGTACTTTGTTGACATACGTCACAGTCACGTACCGTCGGCGCTGTCTCAAGTCGGACAAAATTTCTAACCGGCATGCACTGCTTCAAGTCAGCCGCCGATCGGTCTGCGCATCGCTGGGTGAAGTCGAACAAGCCTTACATCTGCACTTCTCACTAATTTCAGATACTCAGTGTTTTGATTCTTGATTGTCCATCTCACAATAAAATTAAAATCTAAAAGTTTAGAAAGCTTTAAGCTAATGTTCATGTAAATGTTTACTCGCCCATCTGATTAATAAAATACAAATGTATGACTCTGCAAATCCATTAAAATAATTCACAAACTGCAAATAACTGATGAATAGATTTTTTTAAAGCGTAACTTATGATGCATACATTTAAACGTTAACTATGAAAAGTAAGTGCACACCTGCAAAAGTAATGAATATGAATGTGTTGAAAAAATGATTTAATAAACTAGTGTTTTCTGAGTCAGTGATGACTACAAATATGAAGATGGCGATGCTGACTCATCATCTCCACGGTATAGCGCCTCCAGGGGGAAAATTACCATTTCATATGGATTACAGAAGCAGAGAGCATTTCTTTTCTATTTGAATTTGTTAATTTAAAAGTAGACATTTCAAGCTTGATATATTTCTCATTTCTGTGAGAGGAGCAAAACATTGAGTTTTGGTTCATTTTATAGACAGTGATGGCAGCAAGCGCATGTGTTTCCTTATTATTGTGAGTTTACACATATAGAAGTAGACCCTTGACAGCTTGAAATTATGTTACGCTTATCTGTAGGACAAATAATTTATATTTTAAGCTGAAAAGAGGAAGTTGTCAATGTGAAACCTCCATTTGGTATAAAGCCCTGAATGTGCTCTTTAAAAGACATCCAGACTTAATGTGACATTATTATACTCATAATATAGTGGGGGGGGAAATGATATGCCTGGGTCTCAAGAGGATTTGTCAGTTTCCATCTGAATGTTCCTCATTTAAGAGAATGAAGGAAAACACCAACCTATTTGTTCCTCTGTCTCTTCGTCTTTTATTCTGCAGGGTTCTTCCTTAATCTCCATCTTTACAATAGTATGTCTGTAGTTTCTCCTGGAGTAATTCCTCCTGCTTGCTGCTTCTTCTCCTGTGGGAAGATGGGAATATTCCCAGCATTTAAACTCTCATGAACGGCTGTGGGAGCGGCTTCACTGACTGAAGGTGTGAATTGTGGTCGCTGTTGCTCATTTAGCAGATGATCATCACACTTACAATCACTCTCAATTATCCAGCTTTAAGTGTTTTGATTAAACTACAGTTTAGGAACTATTAAAACTGCTCTAGCTGATTTTTATGTTGCTTTTACTTTAGCTATGGATTACATGCATTCAAAACTCCGGTTTCATTTCATAAATTAAAATACAAACCCCAATCTTCACAAATTGTAATGTATAAAGAAAGAAAAAAAACAGTCAGTAATGACCAACATCAGCAGGTTAATTTTGATTAATTTCTGAATTATTCACTAAATGAACCTACTCGTTCATTCGTTTGGATGTAGAGTTCTAATAAATGATAAATGAATGTACTCACAGTGTGAAAGCATCAGATTTAGTGCAGAATGAACGGCTGTGTTCCACTTCTCATGTTTATGTTCCTTCCCTCACTCACTTCTCTTCTTCTCTAGACTCGGATGTGTGTCGTTGCTTCGGTTGATTCAGCGCCTCCACTGGCGGGAAACAGACACTATTAAACTATCGAACCTTCATAGATTATATAAAACAACCCAGACAAGATCTGGTATCTTGTTTGAGATTATAAATTTATCCCATAATATGTTTAACTCGGGATAAAGATTCAGACTTCAAATATTTGCTAAGGAGTTTGCATTATTTATCCTGAAGATTTGCCTGAAAGGTTTGCCCAAACTTTTCTGTCTGAGAGCCTCAACAAAAGTTGTCTGATTTAGATTTCTTCAAATAAAATAAAATCACAGTCTGAAAAGCACGGTAAATTAAACAATTTCAAAGTACACTACAACTTTTGGCGCCTAATAATGAAAACTACATGCGTGCCTTATTATGTCTATGAGCAGAGATGGGCATAAATACATGGAAATGTATTTAAAATACAAATACAAAATACTGTGAGGAAAAATGTATTTAAATACAAATACAAAATACTGTGTGGAAAAATGTATTTAAATACAAATACAGTATTTTGTATTTTGAAAATACACCAAATACATGTGAAATTGGCAATTCAGTGAAGGTATCCATATTAGGCTGTAATCTATCTGGGCCTATTCTGAATGCCAAAAAGCATTTAGATGTGTGCAACTGCTTAGAAACTTTCGTTTTCAATTTGAATTTGAATTTCCTTTAGCGGCAGTTATAATAACACAAATTACGTCAATAACTCATTCGCCCTCACTTCTTTTTCCACTCCAACATTCCAATTATTCCTGCCCTCTAAAAGCTGCACAGATATATGTGCTTACCCCGATAGGCCTATCTATGTAAATGATTTAGAAAAAGTTCCATCGATTCACATTTTATATTTTTGCTACGAATCTACGATATGTATTGTCATATGATATCACTCATCCCTAACATGCAGTAACGTTAATACTTTAAACACATTTGACAAGCTACTTTAATCAACAAGTAGAATTGACCATGACATCCTCACCTTATTCCAACAATTTTGTAAAGTTGCCGATCCAAGGCTGGGTTGTACTAGCCTAGAAATCTAGACGCACCCTAGCGGCAGCAAATCTAATCTGCCACGAGTGCCGTCTAGCAACTCTCAATACACTTCTGAGCTGTAAAAACCAAACTCTGGTCGGGCCAATCACATCGTGTATAGAGTCGGTGGGCGGGGCTTAACATAATGACGGCAGAGTTGCGTTTGCGTGCTTCTAGTAAACACAGACGCTGGCGAACGGCGGTCTTTCGAATCAGCTTTGGCTGTGACTCTGGAAGACTTGAGTTAAGCTTTTCTCTGAGAAAAGAACAAAGAACGGCACTGAAGTCATTCTTAAAAAGGGAAGATGTGTTCGGAGTTTTGCTGACCGGATACAGCGAATGTTTAATCTATCAATGAGCTCCGCTTCACGTTGCTCTGGATGGTTGTAGCGCTATCCTATCGCGTGCAGAGGGAGTTTGAAAGACAACCGTTTATCCCGCCCCTCGGATTGAACTGTCTATGGTGAGTTTCCAGACCAAACATCTTGATGTGGGTCTGGCTTGTCAGGCTAGGGTTGTACAGCTGCGGCTCACCTGAATGAATGTTGGGGGGAGGGGTGTCCCTTACGAAACAAAAATATATTGCAATATACTAGAATTTATATTGCAATACATTAGAAAATATATTTCAATGTATCAGAAACTTCCTCATATATTTGAAAATATATAGCAATATATGGATGGACAACCTATTGCTATATATTGATTCATATATTAAAATACATTGATATACAAACAAAACTGAATTATTTCATGTATGTTTATTGAAACAACGCGTTATTTAAGATTAATTAATTACGTGACCTTAACGCGTTAATTACGTGACTTTAACGCGTTAATTACGTGACTTTAACGCGTTAATTAATTACGCAAAAAAAAATTTTTTTTTACCACACTTATTTTTGCACCGCGGAACGTTTTTCAATGAATGAGTTTCGACGGACCAATTATACTGGAACACCAACTAGCGTTCACGAGTCACGACAACAACAAACCATGTGAACATGAACGAAGCTATGGAACGAAGAAGCTGATGAGACTGCTTTGCTTGGCCCCGTGGATGGGAAATTTTGTTTTAAAAAACGAAAGGATGGAAGCGTCGACAAGAGCACGGTTGTGAGCAAGCTATACAACAAGGAATTAGCGTATCACCGCAGCACATCGAGCCTCAAATATCACAAAAATGCTTTTGCTACACTTAATGGCAAACATGCGCTGGTCTGCTGGACTGAAATAAATAAACAATATTTTGTTGATTAAGCTTATGTATTCAGTCATTATTCAATGGTATACTAAAAATACATTCTCTTTGTTCTTAGGTCAAATATTTATATGCAATTAAAATACGATTAATTAATTACAAAGCCTCTAATTAATTAGATTATTTTTTTTAATCGAGTCCCGGCCCTAATATCTATATTATATTTTAATCTGTTATATTTTAAAATATATGACAGACAGTGTACATTAGATTATTTCATATTTACCATGTATACAATATATATGATAATTATATACTATGTAATATAAATCAATATATTTAAGACATATGTTCCCATATAAATCTGATTATATTATCCAGTACATTGAGGTATATTATCTCATATAATTTTACATATATATTTACATATATATACAATGACTCTTCCAATATATAATTTCATATATTGTAGGATAGATTTCAATATACATAGCAATATATTGAATAGTATAATAATATGTATTTATTCAATATATGAAAACGGCAATAATTGCAGTATTGTCCCATATATTGCAATATATAACTTGCATATATAATATATTATTATATAATATATCATATGATATATTACCATGTAAATTTCACAATATATGGAGACACATTAAATATATTGTCAACTAATATATTGAGAAATATATTTTTGTTGCGTAAGGGGTGTCTGGTCTGAACTAGTAGATGCATGAAAACAGCTCCTGATAAAGAGGTTGCTTGGCTCAAAGTATTTTGAGTATTTTGAAAATACAAAAATACTCATCTTAAATGTATTTAAATACAAATTACATTCGATTTTTTCCAAAGGCTTTAAAATACAAAATACAAAATAGTATTTTGTATTTCAAATACGTATTTTAAATACATGTATTTGAAATACTGCCCATCCCTGTCTATGAGGAGTCATGCGTCCGCTAAAATAGTCAGAAACACTTATAGGCATAGGCATACTGTTTTGACTGAGGATAAGACAAAAACATGATTTGGAAGATGGATTCATATAGTTTGGAAGCTCTCTTAATATAAATATTTAAAAAAAAAATTTGAACAAAAAGTTTCATAGTGTCGTGAACGTTTATGAATTACGAGGGACTCGACAAAATCACGTGGTTGAAATGAAAGCAAATAGCGCCATCGAGAGGAACATGTGGCGCTGCCAAACTATTCCTTAACTACATAAAAGCTCACGCAAGAGTTCATATTATGAGAGGAATCGCCTCTTTAAATATACATAGAAAAACATCTGGTGCTGTTTTAAAGTGAAACGTGACTTGAAGTCGAGGATGGTGTACCATACCAGCAGTGAGTATTGAACACAAACACGCACTGTGAACACACAGCTGGGCAACCATTTTTACTGCGGTCCCTGTGGTGGCTCAAATGGTATATGTGGTACCATTTGAAAGCTTAGAGCAGAGCCGGCCCTAGACCTTTGGGGGCCCTAAGCAAAATTTGGTTGGAGGCCCCTTTGACCATTTTAAGTAAGGCGTAAAAAAAAGCAATGACTACCTTATAACTATACTGTAAATATTATATCTACTGTTTTTTTGTTTTTTTTTGTCTATTAAATTATGTTTTAATTATCTTTAAGAAGACATTGATGACGTGCTTTTCATTTATTTGGCAAAAAAAAGGAAAATGTTTATTGCTATCTCTACAGGAACTTGTGCCTTTTTAGCACACAAAGATTGAACTGAAAAATTACATTGCATTTATCAAACGGCCAACTTCAGTGTAGCTTTATTAAGCCTTGTTTATACTCGATGCTTGCGTACGTACGAGCGTCAGAGCGAGCGCGGCAAAAATGACGTCAACGTGGAGTGCGCAAGACCCCATTTCGCTTGGTGGTTTGCACGTCAAATTTTTTACATTTGCGCCGCAACTGAAGAGCCATGAGCTCCATCTCATCTGACGTTTCATCACGCCTCAGTCTGAGCATCGAGTATAAACGAGGCATGCGCGCAGTCAGCGAGAGAGACAAGGAAAACACACAAGCATGCAAATGGAAATAATTGCGGCCTGAAAAAAAGATCCAGCACATTTTTTTTTTAATCGTGCGATTAATTGATTTATTGACTATCGCAACAGGCCTAGCAATATATCGGTTTTAAATCAATAAACTCCTTTTTAAATCAGTATTTTGTGTCAAATAATTTATTTATTTGGTAGTTTCCATGTAATAAGCAGGATAATCTGCGAGGCGGTTGTTCACTCGGAGTCACTGACTGACTGACAGTCTGACAGACACTGACCAGGTGACAAGTGACATCATAGGGTCAGTCAGGGTCAAGATTAGTGGGGAACTCGCCATAATAAAGAACTAAATAAATAACAACTGGGCTTATCATGATGCCTATAAAGAGCGCTGTAGGCCCATTTCTTTTTATTTATTTATTTTATGTTACTTTTGATGTATGATTTTTTTCACCCACTAGTTAGCAGTGACTCTAGGGGGCCTTCTGCTGGCCACGGGGCCCTTTGCAATAGCAAAGGTCGCTTAGTGGCTTAGTCTCTACTTTCTGGACATATGCATCACTTTGGCATTTGTTTTACACAAAGTAATGTATTTACACTAAATTACTCTGGTACCATTTCCAGCTTCACAGTGTTAAACAGGAAAATATTGCAACAAAATTTGATTCAGCTGTACAGTCGTTCTGGAGAAAACAGGGGTGTTATCAGCTTATTTTAATTTATCATAGAGCGACAATATGGGCAGATCAGTGATATAGTTGATACAGTTAATTTAGTGATTAATTTTAGTTTGATATTTAGTTTAAAACTTTAGAAAAATCCCAAAAATTGTCACAGATCTTAAAGGGGTGATGAATTGAGAAATCAACTTTCCCTTGAGCTTTTAAGGTCATGATAATATAAGAAAATCCTGTAAGTTTCAGAGCTGAAAACTTCCTTTTTAGTCAAAGAAAAGCTTTTATAGAAACCAGGCCCAGAAAACGATCATGTGCTTGACAAAACACACCTCTACAGAACATGTAATTCAGCAGCCTCGCTAGACAGCAGCAATAAACATGTGGAAGAAAATAGCAAGATATTGTCGAAGAACACAGTCGCTGCATAAGCGTTTTAAGGCCCTGTCCACACGAACACGGGTATTTTCAAAACCGCAGCTTTTTCTACGCGGTTTGGCTGTTCGTCCACACGCAAACGTTGTATCCGGTTACTAAAACCGGACTTTTTTGAAAACTCCGGCCAGGGTGAAGATTTTTAGAAACTCCGGTTACAGCGTTGTTGTGTAGATGGTGAAACTGGAGATTTCAGCTTTTTAAATCGCAGTGCGCATTGTTCTCTCCTTTGTTTGACGTGAGTGGAGTCTATGCGGTGGACTCCACTAACAGCGCTTATCACTTATATAGCCTACAGATACATGTTCAGTTATTTCATTGTATTGCAGAACAAAGGCGCCAGAATGCAATAATACAAAGTAGTAAAGTGTGTGAAACTACTACAGTCCACTTCGGCCTTGCACCTGTGTATACAGTTACCTGTCACTTAGTCCAAAGCAAAGGAACTTGTAGAAGTGTTTCACTTGAGCCCATGGCATCCCTCAGTCAGTGCAATGTGCATCGGTGCAGTGAATGGGACCCATATGGAAATCAGGCAGCACATCATAGCGTAGTGTTGTGGACCAATTTTTTTTAAAACCGTGCTTGTTTGGACGCGATTGTTTTTTAAAACGGAGGAGGAAAAACTCCGGTAATAAAATACCCGTGTACATGTGGACTGGGCCAAACGCCGCATTCACACGGGGCGTAGGCGTTAACGCTTCCCATTTACTTTGAATGGGTGACATCATCCGTTGCCGAACTGAATTGTGGGTTCCGTCGCGGCGCTTCACTCGCGTTGCAAGCGGCAGAAGTTGAAGAATTTCTTAACTTTTCATGCGCCAGCGCAGACGTCATCCAATCAGATCGCCGTATGCAAATATCCTAAAGCAGACACTAGCCAATTGTGTTCATACTGCTCCGTGAACCATCCAGACCATAGACCGTTAAAAATCCAGACGCAGCTCCTGGACCACTACGTGATATTCTTCCCGCTGTCGGCGCTTTTTCAGGATTTAATGTACTTAACAGCTTCGTGCACCTGTGCAGTGCGCTGACAACAACTACACGAGCAATCACACTCGCACATACAACCAAATCGGCATCCATTTCGTCTCACAGACTAGCTGTCATAAAAAGGCGCTTTTTTGTGTTGTGTTTTGGTCCAAGCCGCAAGTTAATGTGATTGGCTGTTGTCACTATGACGATCGCGTCAGCACCCAGCTTCAGCCACGCCCTCCGTCAAGCGTTAACGCCTACGCCCCGTGTGAATGCGGCGTAAGGCTTCAGTCACTTTTGATCAGGAGAAGGACAAGTGCGACCCTTAAACGAAGAGGACCAGATGGTCAATGAAGATCCAGCTCACGTGAGTAAGACCGTGTACGTGTGTTCGCTTCATTTCACTGAGGAATCGTTTGTAAACAAGTCTCAAGTGTTGGATTTGCAGGCACAATCTTGTGCCTTCTATATTGGATCTGACAGGAATAGTGCAACAAACTTATGTGAGTAAAACGTATTTTTTATATGTAATAGTACTAGTCCCGGGGCTGTACCAGACGGGTACAAAATGTACACTCGTCGGCAGAAATTCTTTCTTGATCTGGGCATCTTTCTTGTGTGTGTTCGCGCTTATATCAACCATTCGTGCGGGCCCATGTAATACAATCACGGGTGGATGAGAAATAAATAATTGTGTTTGTTTGATAAAGACAAGTAATCTTTCAAAATGATCTCTCCCTCATGTGAACTGACAGGGGCATAGATATGACAGCGGAGCTAAAGCTCATTAAATATGCAAATCTTATCCAATCCTAGCCGTGGGTGTTTACTTCCAAGTCTTCAGTGCGGCACGCCCATCAAAACCCAGCATTCAGAAGACAGGAGAAAATAGAAAGTAAATAGCCTATTACTTATTAGTTATGTTTTTGAATGTAAAAACCATATGAACGTCACTAGGTGACCTTAGACAACAGTATAAAAAAAATTAAAAAAGCCAGTTCATTACACCTTTAAGAGGCTAACGAAACTACTGGCCATTTTCTAAAAAGAAAAAAAAGAAAAATGTATATGCTTTTTAACCAGAGATGCTCATCTTGCACTAGCTCTACGATGCATCACATAGGGGGATAGGGCGAAAATGTCCATGTCATTTTCTTCTCCTACTTCAAAATCGTCTGATAATATTGTTTTATCTTTTTTGTAAAGGCTGTTTGACTTACTGTACCTGAACACTGGGTATGTACATCCGCCACACGCGACTTTTCCGACGTGACTACGTATGCTTGAATCGTGGACACGCATCGCAGAGCTAGTGCAAGACGAGCATTTGTGGTTATAAAGTATTTATATTTCAATGGCATCACTGTCAGAGGTTAAAGTTCAAGTGTTGTGTTTGCACAGCCGGTCACACAAAGGTGTTCCCATAGTGTCAGCGCAGCATCTCGTTCACGCTTTTTCAGAGGGTTACAATCAAGTAACCCAAGACCTTTCCCTTGATTTAATGTAAACAAGTTTATTCATCAAGTCATGTCATGTGCTCCTTTTTATTTTTCTTAGTCTCAAAATGTACAGAGCATATTTTCAAATGCAAAAAAAAAAAAAATGTAATGAAAGAAAATTTTCTTTCAAAATGTTCTCAGGAATTGTGAGACTTGTGCAATTTAAAGAAAATAATTGAACTCCTTAGAAGACAAAACATATATCTTCATAAATCACAACTTTTACATCAACACTAGTTTCATGGACTACTACTAACCCTGGCAAAATGTCCCTTTACAAATGATCTACTTCACTTATTTTAGCAAATTAAATTCTTAAATTACTATGGTTTCCTAAATTTCAGCTTTTGCTGAATCTGAATATCAAATGATTTACTTGTAAATGTATTATTTATGAGTGATGAATCCAAACAGGAACATTTGCTCATTTAGAAACCTTCTGGCAATACTCTTTCTTATGATACTGTAGACTAGATGAATAGGTGAAGCTCTTCCCATATGAAGAGCACTTGTGTGGCTTCTCTCCAGTGTGAACTCTCTCATGAGTTTTCAGGTTTCCTGACTCAGTGAAACTCATTCCACAGTTTGAACATGTGTACGGTTTCTCTCCAGTGTGAATTCTCTGGTGTTTTTTTAAGTTGCTGGATGTATTGAAGGTCTTCCCACAGTCAGAGCAAATATAAGGTCTCACACCAGTATGAATGCGCTCATGCACTTGTAAATGCTGCAGCAGTGAAAAACTCTTTCCACAAAAAGAGCAAACGTGAGGCTTCACACCAGAATGAACAGTTCGATGTTGTCTTAAGCCTGATTCCGCAACAAATGTTTTCTCACACTGATCACAGCTGAATGATCTCACTCCAGAGTGACGGCGCAGATTAATTTTGATATAGCTTTTCTGAGGAAAACTCTTTCCACACTGAGAGCAGGTGAACGGTTTTTCTCTAAGGATGAGAATGAAGGAAAACACTAACTTATTTGTTCCTCTGTCTCTTCATCTTTTATTCTGCAGGGTTCTTCCTTAAACTCCATCTTTACAATAGTATGTCTGTAGTTTCTCCTGGAGTAATTCCTCCTGCTTGCTTCTTCTCCTGTGTGAAGATGGGAATATTCCCAGCATTTAAACTCTCATGAACGGCTGTGGGAGCGGCTTCACTGACTGAAGGTGTGAATTGTGGTCGCTGTTGCTCATTTAGCAGATGATCATCACACTTACAATCAGCAGCAATAAACTTATCACTCGTAATTATTCATGGTTTAAGTGAATTAAGGGTTGATTGCTGTAATCAGTCGATTAAATGTGGGAATGTGTGCAAAATATCCTGGTGGATAAAAACCATACCAAAATGTATTTAAAATGGTTTTATTTCATACTAAGTATCCAGGGCCGGCGCAAGCTCAAATGCCGCTCTAGGCAGAGCACGATCGTGCCGCCCCCACCTCCCACACACAATTAGGTATCCTTAAGATGCATGTAAACAAATTAATATTTTCTTTATTGTTACGTGCTTATAAGATGTAAACGGGATGATGACGCAACATTTATGCAAGATGTAACTGTGGAGGTGTAGACAGAAAAAACAACCATAAACAAGAATGTAGTGAAGCTTACATGATTTATTAAATCAAATGTAATATGTTCCAAAAGAACCAATAAACATTTAAACACAAATAATAAACAAGAGAATCGCCCAAATCAATGAAATAATCAAAACCAAACCCCCACTACTACTAACCCAAACCTCTAAACTAACTAACAAAGAAAAATGTAGAAACAAAACCGAGATCTTCAGCGTATACGACTTCTTAAATAAACTACGCTGAATATCAAAACAAAAGTACAATTAAGGGCGAATTCTCCCTTTAACTAACTAACACAAAAAAACTACCTATCTAAATAAGACAACATTAATCCAAATTAATGACTAAAGACAATCGGAGACTTAAGACCTGGCTGAGTAATATACTGCGTTTGTCTCTCAACATCAGCGTGTAACACGTTGATCTCAGAACACCTGTGCGCAATCAACTCTAGCGTATGCACATATTCGCTCGGGCAGGACTAGTATACGAACAATTCTAGGAAAAAGAAGTTAACGCAGAACCAAGTCAAGTGTCTAGTAAATAATATATTTCAGAAGACAACAGAAAGTGCGGAAAGGTGAGTGAGAGCTCGCGCTGATCAGCCCTCACTACTCATTCATGAAAACCGGGGCCTTTTAAGATGCCAGCACGGCAGCGGATTGGTCGAACGTCACTCATTGCGTCGAACGTCACTCATTGCGTCGAACGTGATGCAATACTGAACAGCCGAGTCTCCCGATGGTCCAAAGAATACTAATATTGAACCAGAATAGAATACTAATGCAGAACCTCACTATGTCAGATTTCATTCGGGGCCAAAAGAAATGTTTCAAAATTCGATGATACGTTTTCTTAATACCCAAATGCCCAGACAAATCATGATCATGAGCTAAAGAAAGTACAGTCTGTCTATAACATGCAGGAATAACAATTTGATTTACATGAGTCCATTCCAACTTGTTCGTGACATCCGTACACCACCACCGCATCAGCAACCCGTCCTCCAAATAATAAGCGGTTTTCCTCTCTCTAGCCTCATCAAAAGGAACAACAGAGGAAAAACAGTTACGCAAAGCAAAGTCTTCTTTTTGCGCTGCGATAACTTTTTCACGAGTCATCTTAAGTTCCACATCGTCCGATTTTAAAACAATAGTCTGATCTGGCTTACCTTCAGTTGACAACGCGTCACTCACAAGAGTAGGTGCCATGAAAGTTGCAGACAAATCATCCGCATCAGCAAACTTACGAGCTTGCGCCCGCGTCACAGCACAGATAGGAAAAACCTCAGGAAACCTCTCTGACAGTTCATCAGAGTGATCAGACAAAACCGGTCTATCACAGACTTCTAACAACGGCACGATTTTACCACCTGCTATATCATTACCAAGAATGAAGCTCACTCCTTGCACAGGTAGATTGTCGAGCACTCCCACTTTTACCAATCCGATAAACAAATCTGATTTCAAATAAATCTGATGCAAAGGAACTTTCATAATGTTCATTTCAAATCCTCGGACTAATACATGACTACCGCAGAACGTTTGCTCAGAAAACGGAAATACATCAGCCACCATGAACGACTGCATCGCTCCTGTGTCACGCAACATGGTTACTTTTACCTGATCCAGAGACTGGTGATTTACAGATACCACCCCCTCCATCAGGAAAGGCTGATAGCTACTATCCAGCTTATCACTACACTCAGGTTCAGTAACATCAACAGTCTTCACGAAAGCGACACTTTTAGTACCAGCGTTTTGTTGCTTGCGTTTTAAAACAAGACAATCTGCAATTATATGTCCCGGCTTGCGACAATAAAAACACTCTCGTGCTTCCTTCGATTTTCCAACATTTTTCGACTGCAACTGTTCTTTTGAAAGAGCGGGCACGGACAAGCCTCTCTCAATACGAGCAGAAGAACTAAAAACAGTCTTGTGCGTCAACGCGAACTCATCGGCAAGAACAGATGCCTGAGACAATGAAGTCACCTTCTGTTCATTTATGTATACACCTATACGATCAGGAATACAACTCTTAAATTCCTCTAACAAGATCATCTCACGTAACGCCTGAAAATCTGACACTTTATTCGATGTGCACCACCTGTCAAACAACAAACCTTTTTCCCTCGCAAATTCAACAAACGTCTAACTTAAATTTTTCTTATGGTTTCGAAATCGCTGCCTGTAAGCTTCCGGTACAAGCTCATAAGCTCTCAAGATTGCCAATTTGACAATATCATAATTTAGACTCTCTTCTAAAGACAGTGCGGCACATACTTCTTGAGCGCGTCCCGTTAACCTACATTGTAACAGCAAAGGCCACACATCCCTCGACCAGTTTAAAGCCGAAGCAATTCGTTCGAACACATTAAAATATGAATCCACTTCTGTCTCTCTAAACTGTGGAACAAGAGAAATGTGTTGACTCACATCAAACGTGTTGCTTGACGAACCCGCTCCTGTCACAACAGCAGAGGGTAACAGAGGTTGAACAGGTGGCACAGGTGAAACCGGTGCGTCTCTGGCTGCCTTTAGCTCCAGCTCCCGCAATTTAACTTGCGTGTCCGCCTCTATTTCCATCCGACGGACTTGTAATTGTAAATCTAACTGAGCCTTACGTTCCGCTGCCTTCTCACGCGCCTCCATTTGAAATCTTGCCAAACGCACTTTAAGACGCGAATCACTTCCAGACCCAGTCATGGTCGGAGAAAAAGGATCGAAGGGTGGCAAACCTGCTTTAGCTTCAGAGCCCTCCGCCTCAATATTACTTACATCCTCCTCACCGGTCCAAGAAGGTCGAACATCAGAATCCAAAGGATCCTGCTCAAATCTGTCAGCTGGCTTCAACACACCCAGATCCCGCAGCCCTCGCACTACAAGATCTTTAATTTCCCGCTTAAGCTGCTGTCTAGAAACTTTAATGTGAAAATGCTCAGCCACACTCACCAAATCATCTTTTCTACAATTATCTAGTTGTCCAACAGTTGGTACACTCACAAAACTACTCAAATCAAAGTCAGCCATACTAAGTACGCTACTATTACCCAAAACTATCCTCACTACAATTCATCCACCAATTTTATGGTTGATCCGCCAACACCAACAACAGCACATCTCACAATACTCATCCCAAAAAGAAGAAATGTTCCCAAAAAGGAACATCCCACCGCTGCCACCACTAAATGTTACGTGCTTATAAGATGTAAACGGGATGATGACGCAACATTTATGCAAGATGTAACTGTGGAGGTGTAGACAGGAAAAACAACCATAAACAAGAATGTAGTGAAGCTTACATGATTTATTAAATCAAATGTAATATGTTCCAAAAGAACCAATAAACATTTAAACACAAATAATAAACAAGAGAATCGCCCAAATCAATAAAATAATCAAAACCAAACCCCCACTACTACTAGCCCAAACCTCTAAACTAACTAACAAAGAAAAATGTAGAAACAAAACCGAGATCTTCAGCGTATACGACTTCTTAAATAAACTACGCTGAATATCAAAACAAAAGTACAATTAAGGGCGAATTCTCCCTTTAACTAACTAACACAAAAAAACTACCTATCTAAATAAGACAACATTAATCCAAATTAATGACTAAAGACAATCGGAGACTTAAGACCTGGCTGAGTAATATACTGCGTTTGTCTCTCAACATCAGCGTGTAACACGTTGATCTCAGAACACCTGTGCGCAATCAACTCTAGCGTATGCACATATTCGCTCGGGCAGGACTAGTATACGAACAATTCTAGGAAAAAGAAGTTAACGCAGAACCAAGTCAAGTGTCTAGTAAATAATATATTTCAGAAGACAACAGAAAGTGCGGAAAGGTGAGTGAGAGCTCGCGCTGATCAGCCCTCACTACTCATTCATGAAAACCGGGGCCTTTTAAGATGCCAGCACGGCAGCGGATTGGTCGAACGTCACTCATTGCGTCGAACGTGATGCAATACTGAACAGCCAAATCTCCCGATGGTCCAAAGAATACTAATAACACAAAAGAGAAACAAACCAAAACAATACAAAACACATGGAATGTAACATTATCTATAAAATTACACTAAAATAAAAACGTGCAAGCATGTTTTCAGATTTTATTTTACATTCTGCAACATGAAAAAAGTACACAGTGCAACAGTTGCATATCATTTCTGTTTTATAATAGATAGTGTATAGAATAAATGCACACAACTTTTTAGCTCATTGGAGGTTTCGATTTTTTCTTGACTGATACACACAAACACACATTCACATAACTAATAGCCTACATTTTGATTGCAAACGCTTTGATTGCGTCCTCGAGTTAAACTTTTTCAGCAAGTTCGTGCTCAATTGCAATTGTTGCTAGTCCATTGAGTCTGTCTTGTGTCATTGTACTTCGGAGATAATTTTTAATCAGTTTAAGCTTTGAGAAACTGCGTTCTCCAGAGCTTACAGTGACGGGGAGAGTAAGAAGCACTCTCAATGCTATAAAAACATTTGGAAAAATTGATTCCACCCCTTTTTCACAGATGAATTTAAGCGCATCCAGTGGTTTAGATCCAGCAACCAGGCGTCTGCCCAAAGCAGTTCCCGTGAGTCTCCATGAGTCAGGGCCTTTTCCAGTCTTAAGCAATCCTGAAGAACTATTGTATTCTTCTTTTCTTTGAGAGATGTGATGTCATATAAAAATCCAAATACGCGCCCATGGTCTCGAAGCAGCGAAAAGCGCTCTTCCACGGAACGGACGGCACAGTCGAGCACTTGGTTAAAGAAGCCCACCCTGTAGTTTTGTTTTGTGTCCATGACAGGTGTGTCATCTCCTTCATAAGGAAACATTTTCTTTCTTTTTCGTTGTCGCGCTGCACTTTGTGGAGGGAAGACGGCCTCTGTTTCCAACTCATCAGCTAATTGTCTTGAGCTGGACAGCACTCTGTCAAAATTACTGCCTGTGCGGTATTCCACAAGGTTTGAATGCTTTGTTAAATGCTTTGTCGCATTTAGCTGCTCTGTTGCATGTGGAATGTCAATGTTCCAGTGGTGGACAAAGTACACAACTCTATTACTTGAGTAAAAGTAAAAGTACTACTGGTCAAATTTTACTCCGTTACAAGTGAAAGTTGTAAAAACAGATTTTTACTCAAGTAAAAGTACAGAAGTATTTGTTTTCAAAAGTACTTAAGTATCAAAGTAAATTTCCTTTTTTATTCCAATGCATTATTTTATTATTGTTGTATAAATGCACATTATGCCATCATGGTTTAAGCCAGTCAGTGATGCTCCGTCTGACATACTATCATACGACTAACTTAAACTCATTTAAATACTTCTATATAAGTTACAAAGCTCTTTACAAAGCTGCTGTCACTTTAAGGCCAAATGCACGGATCCAATACACTGATACACATCTGATATTCTCCCAACTTTCCTCTTCTCTTTCTCCCAGATTTTTATATTTTTAATATTTTATAAGACATGCACCATAAGTATATGCCAACTAAACTAATCTTGATTTTTTTTTTTTAAACTGAAACATACTTTCAAAGAATGGCTATGGGTGCACACACTTGTGCCTAAGAACCGTCTTCTTCCATTTTGCTATGAACTGATCAGTGTTCAAAGTTGTAAAGTTGGGAAAATGTATATGACCCTATAAGAGTGATTCCCAACAGACTGTCTGAAACGACAACAACAAAAAAACTTTTAAAGATGGAAAAAAATCATGCTACGACTTTTAGAGCTGCTGCAGAAACGACTTTCGGCCTAGATAGAAATGTAGTGGAGTAAAAAGTACAATATTTGTCTTTTGTAAGGCCGCCCAAATCGTCCCAATGGAGGCTAACGATCGGCGGGTGAAGGTCACTGCGCGTTCGTCTTTTCAGCGGGGAAAAGGGATTTTATTCCAATTCCTCGTTATCTGACTCCATTTAATGATAATTTAGAATTTAGGTTAGAATGCCAATTGGTTATTTGGTCATTATGTTTAATAGTTTAACTACACATTTAATTATTCCGTTTAACCCTTTGTTGAAATTATATCCAACCTGAATAATTCCAGAGCAAGTCAGAATCTATCAAAGTGTAACAATTTATTTAACAGTCAGGTAAATGTATAAAGCCAATTACATAGTCAATTCAAAGGTAATCCATATATAACATCAAATACTCTGAAGTAAAGAATTAAATATATACCTGACTTCTGAAAATTACATAATGCTGGCTATCTTGAGACATCCAGCATTACGGGCTGACCAGTTTAAAGTGTCAAGCCCTGAGCTCTTTGTAACATTCCCTTAAATACCCAGAAACAAACGCACAAACTCTTTGAGGTGTAAACACGAGTTCACAATGGGAATTTGCATTGATCAAGACTTGTGTTGATGTAAAGGCCAAATGGCTGAAAGCCACACCCACCAAACTAAGACAAGATATCTCTAAACTCTTAAAACATTGATTATGTTTTGGTTAACTTCTGTAGGGATGAGATCTTTGTACCAGTCGCACTGAGACATTTCAAATGATAACTGTAAGACTGAAAAAACTAGTATATGCCGAAATGTCTGAATGAAGAACAAAGACTCTCTGAGAAAATAAGGAAATTAACATCTGAACTGTCCCTCACACACCACTGGAGACGCAAGTCTCACCTCACTATCAGCTAATCTACATCTTTCCCTATTGACTCCCTCTCCCCCAATTCATTCCCTCTCTCATGCTGAGATCACTGAAAATGCATCCAGAATCTCTATATTACAATGTCAATCCACACGATCGAGTATCATATGTGTTTGATATCATTTGAAATGTCTCAGTGCGACTGGTACAAATATCTCAACTCCACAGAAGTTAACCAAAAGATAATCAATGTTTTAAGAGTTTAAAGATATCTTGTCTTAGTTTGGTGGGTGTGGCTTTCAGCCATTTGGCCTTTGCATCAATACAAGTCTTGATCAATGCAAATTCCCATTGTGAGCTTGTGTTAACATTTGAAAGAGTTTGTGCATTTGTTTCTGGGTATTTAAGGAAATGTTGCAAAGAGCTCAGGGCTTGACACTTTAAACCGGTCAGCCCGTAATGTTGGATGTCTCAAAATAGCCGCATTATGTAGTTTTCAGAAGTCAGGTATACATTTCATTCTTTACTTCAGACTATTTGATGTTATATATGGATTACCTTTGAATTGACTATGTAATTGGCTTTATACATTTACCTGACTGTTAAATAAATTGTTACACTTTGATGGATTCTGACTTGCTCTGGAATTATTCAGGTTGGGTATAATTTCAACAATGGGTTAAACGGAATAATTAAATGTGTACGTAAACTATTAAAAATGAATGACCAAATAACCAATTGGCATTCTAACCCAAATTCTAAATTATCATTAAATGGAGTCAGATAACGAGGAATTGGAATAAAATCCCCTTTTCCCCGCTGAAAAGACGAACGCGCAGCGAACTTCACCCGCCGATCGTTAGCCTCCATTGGGACGATTTGGGCGGCCTTACAAATCAAACGCATATAATACTGTATCGTGTGGATTGACATTGTAAGAGAGAGATTTTGGGTGTATTTTCAGTGATCTCAGTATGAGAGAGGGAAGAAATTGGGGGAGAGGGAGTCAACAGGGAAAGATGTAGATTAGCTGATACTGAGGTGAGACTTGCGTCTCCAGTTGTGCGTGAAGGACAGTTCAGGTGTTAATCTCCGTTATTTTCTCAGAGAGTCCTTGTTCCTCATTCAGACAATTCGGCATCTACTAGTTTTTTCAGTCTTACACTTTCAAATGTAAATAAAGTTAGAGTAAAAGTATCCAGAAAAAATCATACTCCAAAAAAAGTACATATACTCAAAAAGTGTACTTAAGTACAGTACTCAAGTAAATGTACTTAGTTACTGTCCAACTCTGCAATGTTCATTGTCTGCAGTATCTTGCTGGTAATATTTATTTCATATAAAATTCCATACCATGTAATGATACTGCACAGGAATTTAATTTTGGTCGCAATGCCTCTCGCTTCACATCTGGCTTTGACATCACAAGCGCCTGTCAGGGCATCATCCTCTGCTATTGATAGAAGAGCGTCATAAACATCTCCTAAATGGTGACGAATAGGGTTGAGTGCTTCAATCCTGCTTTCCCATCTAGTATTGCTGAGAGGCTTAACTGTAAGGCCACTGTCACCTATGTGCCATTTTAAAATCTGCCAGCGAGAAGTGGAAGCGGCAAAAAAGTTGTAGACCTGTATCACTGAAAAGAATTACAGAGCCTGCAGGCAGCACGATGCCGCATCATTCACCACTAAATTAAGAGAGTGAGCACTGCACGGGACATAGAATGCCCTTGGATTTATGCCCTGCACTCTCTTTTGGACACTACTGTGTTTCCCCCGCATATTTGATCCGTTGTCGTATCCTTGACCTCTCATATCCATTATGTCAATCCCCAGATCGCCAAGTTTCTTAACCACGACATCTGTCATGCCAGCACCGGTGGAATCCGTTAAATGCATGAATTCTAAGAAATGCTCCTTAACCCCCCACACAACTTTCCAGTGCTGTCACAAAGCGCACAACAACTGTCTGTTCCGTTCTACTCGCGTCAGGTGTGCAGTCTAAGATTAACGAAAAGCATTTGTCTGATTTGAGCATTTTGAGAATTTCCTGCTGAATCTGAGATGCAAGCATTCCTATGATTTCATTTTGAATCTCTTTGCCCAAGTAATGAACATGAGTTTCCTTAGACTGTATTCTTCTGATATGCTCTGCCATAACACTATCAAACAGTCCAATCGTCTCTACAAGTTTCAAGAAATTTCCGTTGTTATGTTCATATAAATTATCTGTGCTGCCACGGAATGCCATGCTTTGCATCGCCATTACTCTCACAATACTCACCAAACGTTCCAACACCTGCTGCCAGTGTAATGTTTCGCATAATATTTTATGCTGATTTTGCGCATCAATTGTGTTTTGAGTGGCCAACCTTGTGTCCAGCTCTTTCCATTTATGGAAACACTCCAGATGTTCACTTGACTTCTCGTGTGAATTTAGTATGCTGGAGAGATTTTTCCAGTCCTTTAACGCCGTCTTTAGCCAGAGCAGACTTTCTCTCGCTTTCACAAAAAAGTTTACAACAAAAGCAAAACGTTGCGTCCTTGCTAATCGAATAAACCAGCCATGGTCTGTCAAGTTTCTCCCCGTTAGCTAATGTGCGACTGTAATGAGCCTCTGAAAATCCCCTTTTCCAACTGTCTTTTAGGAAAATAATTCCTTTGGTTTGATGTGGCCCTCCCTGTACCAAAGTGTCTTTAAGTCCAGGATTTATTACTGCTGGCCATTTGCCGGGATCGTGACATATTTCCTCACCTTCTGAGGGTAATTTTTCTCCCTGCTGTTCCGTCTGTCCCTCATCAGATGAGCTAGTTATGGCTAAGCTGTCTGCCTCCTCCAGCACATTACTACCAACGTCCACACCTTCGCTCTCATTAGCATGGTCGCTGCTGATTTTTATTATGCTGTCCTCTTGACTTCCAGAGGCGATGAATTTCAAAAAGGAGCCTCTTTGTTTCTCCAGTGCTTGCTCTTTTAAAAGCCGTCGTCTTTTGTACTCATGACCAGCTCATTTTATTCGTTTTGACATATTTGAATATACATTAACGTATTTTGCACGCATATACTAATCGATGCCGCTCTAAGTGGGGTGGGGGCAGGGCGCGGCCGGGCGGGCGGGATTTTTTATTCTAAATTTAAAGTTAATTTAAATTTATACTAATGGAGTGGGGAAAAAATGCTGTTAATATAAGTGTGATAATTGTAACCTACCTAATGTAAAACTAACAAATAAATAAAATAAAATAAAATAAAAATCTCTCTCTCTCGCTTTCGCTCTCTCGCCTTCTCTCTCTCTTGCCGCCCTGGCTGAGCTGCCGCCCTAGGCGGCTGCCTAGTTCGCCTATAGGCACGTGCCGGCCCTGTAAGTATACCATAAACTCTTTAACATATTTACTAACATCCTGGAGCCTGAACCACTGTAGGCAAACCACTATCTTAACACACTCTGTCAACCTTGATAATTTAGAGATTTTATCTGGTCGTGATGAAATATATAATTAAGTATCATCGGCATGACAGTAGAAACTAATTTCATGTTTTCTTATATTATTACAAGTGTCAGCATATATATTTAGAATAACAGAGGGCCTAACACAGATCCTTGCAGCACTCCATAATTCACTGAATTGTTTATCTCAGATTTTTCCCTGTTTAAATAGACAAGATATTAACAGTTTAATCTAAACTTTAATGCCTGCCCGTAAATACCAGTGTAATTTTGTAGTCGATCTAAGAGTATTTTATGAGCTATGGTGTCAAATGCGGCACTAAAATCAAGTAAAACTAGTATTGAATATAACAAGTATATATACACGGATATGCTCAGCCCTGCCTGCTTTTAGAGTCTTTATAATGGGAAGTGCTGTCTTGGTTGGGTCTAGTGACATTTTGCTCGACCCCAAAGAAGTTAGTAAATCTGCGAATGCAGCCTCTAACGCTTCGTTTGTATAATCTACATGGATATTAAAATCACCAACACTACTTTATCAACATTAACTAATAGGACTGAGAGAAAATCTTTAGTGTCCCCAACTGTGCAAGCCAAAAGCCAAAGGCAACGGGCGACGGTGGCAAAGAACCCAAACTCCATCAGGGGACATAATGGAGAAAAAACCTTGGGAGAAGCCAGGCTCATCCCTCTGGCCGACGAACAAACAGTGTATGATTATGATTCTAGCATCATTACAGGTCAGAAATCATATTAGATCAGAACATTCAGTTCCATCTGGTTGAAGATCAGTCATCACGCAGGAGACAGGACCATCAATGGATGAAAGTCAATTAATGCATCAAGACCATGCAGCAGCACCAGAGGGGAGCGGCCTGTTTGAATCTCCTGACTTAACCGTTTACAAATACAAAATGTATAAAAATTTACATTTTGTTTAATCATAGTTGTTTCTTGAGCAGTTTTTAAAAATTATTATAATTTTTTTTTATCATGATACTAATTCAAATTTTTAAGCAAAAATTATTCATAGTTGTATTTCATGATGTGCACATGAATGTGTAAAGAGAGCACAGCTTAACCACTTTCTTTCTATTAAAGCTTGAAATGTTTCACAACAGTTGCATGTTATTGAAGCATGAAGTTTGACTCTTAAAAATAACCAGTCCGGGAACATTTAACAAACTAGAAAAAAACTTATCAATAACAATGTTAGGGCATAATGTTCCAACAATGTTATCATTAAAAATGTGTTTTTAAAGTACATTATTGTATCTTCCAGGACATTCTGGAAACGTTTTAAGACTGTTGGGGTAGACAATGTTAAAAACATTTTGATGAGGATATTCCCAAACCATTTTAGAATATATTTTATAGAACGCTGAAAACGTTATTGTCAGGATACACACACTAGACAAGGTTAATGGTGAACACACAAGAGGGCTTTATTGAAACCACAGGGCAGTAAACGGTGAAAGTGGTGAGAATGGAGAGCAGGAACAATCTTCCGGCCAGAGGAGGAACACAGAAGAATCAGTGGAAGTAAATGGCTGGAGTCTTTGGTAAGCGTCGTAAGGAGACAGGAGAACACTCAGGCGGATACGTGGAGAAAAGGAAAGAGGGTCTTCTCTTGTTCACGGCCAGACGCTGACTGAAGGTAAGTGCTGGTGTTTTATAGGGAGAGGTGATTGGATATAGGTGTTGGTGATTAGAACTCGGATGATTGTGAATGCTGTGTGAGGGAGGTGAGAGAGTCTGGCTGATATGTGACAGTTATAAGAACGTTAGGGTATGTTATAAGAATGTTACCACTAAACATTTTTTTAATGTTTTTGAAGAATGTTATCCTAACTTGTAAAAGAACATCCTGATCATCTCAAAGCTGTTCCATGCAGCATCTTTACCCCCCGGCCTGCGAGGGGCGATGGGGGTATTTGGCAAGCAGCGGGGCGAGGGACCGCGAGAGCGTGCCGGTGACGAGTGGTAATGAGAACCAACTGTGCGACACACCGGTCTCGTCTCGCGGCCAAGTGACGGGAGCATAAAAGGAGAAGCGAAGGCAGCAAAAGAGGTGAAAGTCCAGGCCTGGTCCTCTCTCGTCCTTGATTGGTGTCGCTCGTCCTTAAATGCCTCCAAGCTCCACTATGGTTTCCTACATGCCAGCTTTTGCTGAATCTGAATGTCAAATTGTTTACCTATAAGTGTATTATTTGTGAGTGATGGATCCGAACATGAACATTTGCTTATTTAGACACCTTCTGAGAATGCGTTTTCTTATGTCTCTGTAGACTAGATGGATGGGTGAAACTCTTCCCACATGAAGAGCACATGTACAGCTTCTCTCCAGTGTGAATTTTCTCATGAGCTCTCAGGTTTCCTAACTGAGAGAAACTCATTCCACAGTTTGAACATGTGTACGGTTTCTCTCCAGTATGAACTCTCTGGTGTTGTTTTAATGTGCTCATTGTATTGAAGGTCTTCCCACAGTCAGAGCAAATATAAGGTCTCACACCAGTATGAATGCGCTCATGCACTTGTAAATGCTGCAGCATCGAAAAACTCTTTCCACAAAAAGAGCAAATGTGAGGCTTCACACCAGAATGAACAGTTCGATGTTGTCTTAAGCCTGATTCTGCAACAAATGTTTTCTCACACTTATCACAGCTGAATGATCTCAGTCCAGTGTGACGGTGCAGATGAACATTGAGACAGCTTTTGTATAAAAAACCCTTTCCACACTGAGTGCATGTGAACGGTTTTTCTCCAGTGTGAATCCTCATGTGTATCTTCAGGTTTCCACTATGTGTGTAACTCTTTCCACACTCAGAGCAGGTGAAAGATCGTTTGACTACAGTTTTTCCTGCTTGTTTTTGGGTGAAATTATTTTTAGTCTGTGAAATGACTGTGTCTCCATCTTCATTTTTTATCTTCTTTTGAAACTGATGCATTTTGCCTTCATTCTCTTCCATTGGGTCTAAAATTAGAAACAAAAATACATTTAGAGAGGCCCAAATTATCAAAATGTTCCTCTTAATGTTCCTCATCAGTCATTAAAGAGAATGAAGGAAACACCAACCTATTTGTTCCTCTGTCTCTTCATCTTTTATTCTGCAGGGTTCTTCCTCAAACTCCATCTTTACAATAGTATGTCTGAAGTTTCTCCTGGAGTAATTCCTCCTGCTTGCTTCTTCTTCTCCTGTGGGAAGATGGGAATATTCCCAGCATTTAAACTCTCATGAACGGCTGTGGGAGCAGCTTCACTGACTGAAGGTGTGAATTGTGGTCGCGATTGCTCATTTAGCAGATGATCATCACTTTTAATTATTCGTTTGCTGTAATCAGATGTCAATTAAATGTGGGAATGTGTGCAAAATACCCTGGTGGATAAAAACTGTACAAAAAAGTATTCAGGTTCACACTTACATATCATTTTTGGAGACTGAGTTTAAATGTGTATTTGGTGTGCTCTCCAGGGGGAGGGCTTCAAGATCTAAGTTTGGCCCGAAAAGAAATACTCCCCAAAAAGCTAAGGAGCATTGGACAGCTGCCTGCTAAATACCCCCCTGAGAGTGGCTTGTGGTACCTCATGCTGGAGAGCTTGCTTGAAAAAGAAAACAGAAAAGGAGAAACCTGAAAGAGACAATAAACACTTCCTTACAGCACAGGAACTTTCCTCTCTTTTATGTTGTGTGAATTATTTTTTTTATTGACTAGTGCGTGGAAACTTTCCACTGACTTGCTGCATGGAAACTTTCAACAAAACTTTCCACAGTTTATCTGGGCCGCAGGAAATTTGCTGACTGGGAAGTTTCCACGCAGCAAGAAAGTGGAAAGTTTACACGCAGCAAAAAAAAGTGGAAAGTTTACACGCAGCAAAAAAAGTGGAAAGTTTCCACTTTTTGCTGCGTGGAAACGTTCTACTTTCTTGCAGCGTGGAAACTTTCCACTCTTTTGCTCTGCATGGGAACTTCCTGCTGATTCACTGTTTGGCAACTTGCACTCTCTCTTGCACTCAGTGGACGGCCCGGATGGTTTTAATCGATTATGGTTTGGTGGGCGTTTTTGATGTGGAAATAATTGGTCCTGGTGTAGCTTTGGAAAAGGTCCGAGGACCATCTCTCAAGTACTTAGAGCTGTGGTTGGGAGTGGCCTTTTTGAGCTGCTGAGGTTGCGGCCCCGATGTGACAGAAGGGGCTTTGTCAGGGTAGATAACAGTGAAAAGGAGCGAGGACTCAATTGCAGGAGAGAAACAAAGATTTATTAAATGAAATGCAAACATAAACAAAACACCCACGAGGGGAAAAACTAAACTTGAAATAAACTAAACACAAGGAGCAAGAACATAAAGCACACCAAGGAACAGGGTGACATCCAACAACGATCCAGCCCAGGACTGCAAACACAAGGAGATTAAAAAGGGAACAAACAAGGCAGGTAATGAGGGAGAACAGGTGGGCAAATTAACCAATAATCAGATAACAAGAAGGGCGGGGTTGACAGTTGACCAGAGACATGACAAACAAGCACAGGGTCAGAAGTGACAAAAACACAACATGTGCTACACAAGACATGACAGACATGTGACATAACCCCCTCCCTACAGAGTGGCTACCAGACGCTCCACCAGAAAACACAAACACTTGATGATGGGAAACAGACTGAGCAGGTGTAACAGTCCAGCAAGTCCTAGAAAGGACCAGGAAGGGAATGATGCACCAGGGCTGGTCAGGCCAATCAAACCCCTAGCAGATGACCAGGGATGGACCAGAGAGGAACTGACCAGGGTGGGATGGGAGGGTTGGACCAGGGAGGAACTGACCAGGGTGGGATGGGAGGGATGGACCAGGCGGGTTCCGGTCTCTCTAGAAGCCAGGGCGGGTCGGGCGGGTCTGGTTCCTGGGCAGGACGCCAGGGTGGCGTGAACAGTTCAGTGGGCATTCTCTCTGGACTCAAGACAAGAAGCCTAGTCATCCGTGGGCGCTGCTCGGGGGCTGGAGCCTTCCCCGGGCGCTGCTCGGGGGCTGGAGCCTTCCCTGGGCACTGTTCAGGGGCTGGCCATGGCAGAGCAATGCACTTAGGCAACTCTGGGATATCCTCCAGGATGATCAAGGGCTGCTCTGGAACAATCTCCGTAACACCGGCGGGCTGCTCTGGAACAACCTCCGTAACACCGGCAGTCTGCTCTGGGATGGCCTCTGAAGTGTCAAAAGGCCTGGAGGAAGACCTGTGCTTATTCCAAGCACGCAGCACAGCCAAAACATAAAAGCCCAACACCGCCCTCTTGGCAAGGTCCGGACTGACAGGATCAGTCCCTGCGCCTGCGAACATCATCGGGTCTTCCTGGACCACCGGACTTGAGACCGCTGAAGTCAGGTCCTCCTGGACCACCAGACTTGCACTCACCGAAGTCAGGTCCTTCCTCCGCTGAGTCCTCATTAAGGCTGGATCGTTACGTCAGGGTAGATAACAGTGAAAAGGAGCGAGGACTCAATTGCAGGAGGGAAACAAAGATTTATTAAATGAAATGCAAACATAAACAAAACACCCACAAGGGGGAAAACTAAACTTGAAATAAACTAAACAAAAGGAGCAAGAACATATAGCACACCAAGGAACAGGGTGACATCCAACAACGATCCAGCCCAGGACTGCAAACACAAGGAGATTAAAAAGGGAACAAACAAGGCAGGTAATGAGGGAGAACAGGTGGGGCAAATTAACCAATAATCAGATAACAAGAAGGGCGGGGTTGACAGTTGACCGGAGACATGACAAACACAAGCACAGGGTCAGAAGTGACAAAAACACAACATGTGCTACACAAGACATGACAGACATGTGACGGGCTTGAGAAGTTCTTTGCTGGGATGCCTGACTTTTGTAGAATGGATTTGAGGTGTTTCTGGAAGCAAAAGCGTGTGACAGGTTTGTTGAATTGATCCGTGAACAGGAGTTCCAGGGGAGATTTGTTATAAGTAAAAAAAAAAGCTTTTAAGGAAAACCAAGCGTGAGGCTGCTACACACAAACCAATCGTTTCGTGTCTTAAGACATCAATGTGTTGCTACGAGTCACAGGGTTTAATATGGATTCGTATGTCTGTTTTTTACTCTCATATTGGCTCCACCCCATACACCCTATTGACATGCATTATACGAGCAAGGGTTGGAGCTAAAAATCTTCATTCTACTGAAGAAACAACAGAAACGGTGGTGTACCCTTTTCTGATGGTGCAGGTGTTGCAACTATGGTAGCTTGAAAAGGCCATTTTTGTGTTATTTTTGAATAAACTGTACCCTGTTCTGAATAAAACTGTCAGTGTAAAAACTCCCTTTATTTATTTTTTATTTAAATGAGAGAAATCACTGCTTATTCTGAATTTTTAATCTTAGGCTTAAGAAACATGAACAAGTTCTTTGAAAAACATCTATGACCTTTGATTCATGTCTAGTCTTCATGCTCTGTTGAGTATGGTTTCACTAATAATATATTTCCATAAAACATGCATATTTGTCCATACCTATGTTGATTAGAGTACTAAAAACTTAATTTAAGATACATTTAAAAATTTGAGATTAAATTGTGATTAATCGCGAGTTAACTCATGACAATCATGCGAATAATCACAATTACATATTTGAATCAATTGACATAAGAAATAAAACCATAAACTAACAGTTGCTAACGATGAAATCGTTTAGCCATAGGCTACATATTTACCTGGTTATGGTCTGGTTTCCCATCGTTGCAGATTTTTGAAGCTTTTCAGGTTTTCAAAACCCAATAAAAAATAATAAAAAGCTAATAATAATTTTGAAAAACCCTTTTCTTCCTCCATTTAAAAAAAATCCTGACAGAGTTAGTCAAAGAGTCCTGTTCGTGTGCCGTGATCTCCCTTCCCTCCTTGTTGGATTCAAACAAACATATGACTCAGATCTAGGGAGAAGGTAAAAAGGTCTACTCCCAGTTCTATTTTTTAGGATGCAATATATAGGAAAAAAAGAAAAGGCGTATTATGGTTTCAACCAATGAGAGAAGGATTACATCACATATACGTCTCATGGTATGGGGACATGCTACAGGTGGTACTTGCATTATATAAAACACATCTGGTAATCATTATATCAACCAGGAGAACCTTAGGCTCCTGCTGTCCCCCTTCCATGTAAAGAGTAGGGATCATGAGACCCTCTCACCAGACAAACCTAGTAAACCTCTGTCAGGAGAAACACATGTGGGGAGGGGATATGCTTCACTTAAAGAAAGAGAGAGAAACGGAGAAGACAAAGGGAAAAAGGCACTTATATTTAAGTGATTTGGAATGTAATGATAAGGATAATAAAGGTGATTACTTGAAGGGTCAATGCTGAGATGTACATAAAAACCTGTCAAATCCTCACAAACATCCGCTGTCAGTGGCGCTGCCAATCTATTGCCATAACTACATATAGAAAAGCTCATGCAAGTTATTCAGAGGATTGAGACGACACAATATGTGACCCGTCACGGAAACTAGTGACACAAGTCGGCCTTCAAGGGGAAGCGTGGCTCCTAACTTATGCAGCGCTCTGGCCGGCTCTAGCTGATATCAAAATTCAATGAAGATGGACACCGCAAAGATTACATTGGCAGTACTTCTTCACACTTCTTTCCAGTGTGAATTCTCTGGTGTCTTTTCAGGTTTCCTGACTGAGAGAAACTCTTTCCACAGTGACAACACTTGTACGGTTTCTCTCCAGTGAGAATTCTCTCATGATCTTTCAATTTTCTTGACTGAGAGAAACTCTTTCCACAATGTGAGCACTTGAACGGCTTCTCTCCAGTGTGAACTCTCTCATGCGTTTTCAGGTTTATTGACTGAGAGAAACTCTTTCCACAGTGTGAGCACTGGTATGGTTTATCTCCAGTGTGAATTTTCTGGTGTGATTGTAAGGCACCAGATGTAATGAAGGTCTTCTCACAGTCAAAGCAAACATAAGGTCTCACACCAGTATGAATACTCTCATGGCACTTTTAAAGAGTTCAGTTCCGCAAAACTTTTTCCACAAAAAGAAAAAACGTGAGGCTTCACAGCAGCATGGACTTTAAGGTGTTGTCTTAAGTTTGTTTCCACAGCAAATGTTTTCTCACACTGATCACAGCTAAATGATCTCACTCCAGAGTGACGACGCAGATGAACTTTAAGACAGCTTTTGTAAGCAAAACACTTCCCACACTGATAGCATGTGAATGGCTTTTCTCCAGTGTGAATCCTGATGTGTCTTAAGGTGTCCTTTATATGTGAAATTTGTTCCACACTCAGAGCAGGTTGAAGATCCTTTGACTTCGGTTTTTCTAGCTTGTTTTTGGGTGAAATATTTTTAGTCTGTAAAACGACTGTGTTTCCAAGTTCATGAGCCAGTCATCGAGATAGTTCAAGATGCGAACCCCGTGCTGTCTGAGTGGCGCAATGGCCGCCTCGATGATCTTCAAGAAGACGCGAGGGGACAGAGCTTGCCCGAATGGGAGGGCTGCGTACTGATATGTCCGCCCCTCGAAAGCAAACCGTAGGAACGGTCTGTGTCGAGGAAGGATAAAGACATGAAAGTAGGCGTCCTTCAGGCCGATCACTCGGTCGAACGCATTTGAAAAGGCATTTCGCTGTCAACATCCCGAAAGGAAGCCTGTGAAGGGATCGGTTCAGGATGCGCAGATCCAGGATTGGTCGTAACCCACTGGTTTTCTTGGGTACAATGAAGTAGGGGCTGAAGAAGCCGGACCTCATTTTGGCTGGAGGGACAGGCTCGATCACAGTCTTCGCCAGTAGGGTAGCAACCTCCGGTACGCATGACAGGGGCATTGGGCCCCACCATGGTATAGAGGACTCCCTGGAAGCTGGGAGGAGCCTGCATGAACTGAATCGCGTAGCTGAGCCTGATATCCCTGCGACCCAGCAAGACCCGAGCTGTAGCCAGGCTCCCAAGAACTGCACCAGCGGGGTCACTAGGATCACAAACGTACCCCAGGTGGGGCAGTGAGGAAGCGTTACCGGCCCGGATGTGAAAGGCGTAGCGTCCTGGTGTGTCACGGTGGGGCGCGGTTAAAGGCTGCGTCCTGACAGAAGAGACCAGGGAAGGACACGTGTTCCACGGGGTTCTGCTCTGAGAGGAGGCTGGCGACAGAGAGGGGCGAGAGTGGCGCAGCCCTGGGGGCGACGCACACTGCCATCACCGGTCTCTGTGTGCTCAGGGATGGGATAGTCTGTTCTTTCCTAACAAAAGATTCTCCCCAGCCTGAAGAGGAGAGGCCAGGCCCTGCTACAGTCTCCTGGAAAGAACTGGCCATCCCTGAGCTTCTCTGTATCAGGAGCACCGCTTAGCCTGGCGTGTTTTTTATTTTTTTACACGGGCTGCAGGGCTGAAGTCGACTGGGGCGCCTTCCTGCGGCCTCTTCTGCGCGGCCCCACTGAAGGCTGCTGCTGGGGTGGTGCGAGAGGGATGGAGTCTAGCCTCCCCACATCAACCAGGTAAGGCCAGGTGTCTTTCCCGGAGCACAGCTGTGGACATCGCCCGACCCAGGGAGCATGTGGCCACCTTCATCACCGGGAGGGCGGGTCAGTGGCAGCACGCAGCTTGTTGAAGAGCCCTGGATCAACTCTACCCTCGTGCATGCGCAAAGGGGCGGTGGCTTACCCCATAGCTCTGCAGGACTTCACCACCGAAGTAGACAAGCCCACAGGCTTTGGGAGGGCGCTTAGGATAGCCTCACCACGTCACGTCAAAGCATTCCGTGGACACCGTAGTGTGCAACAGAGCATTCAACCGCAGGGAAGGGACCCCAGTGTACCCTTAGACCTGACCCCCAGTGTACCCTTAGGCCACGACCCCATCGAGGGCAGAGAAGGCGGGGGAGGCCACCAAACGGTCACGGAAAGACACAAGGACCTCCCAGACCGCTTAAGCTCCTCATTTATTTCGGGAACGAAGAGGCATTGGGGGTGGGACCCAACAGCTGTCAGGTGCCGTCCCGGGTAGCGGTGTGCGAGAGGGGAGTGTGGCCAGAGGAATGATCATCTGGGTTCGGTACCACAGCAACGCCCTCAGGTCACCCTGGCCACCAGCCAAAGTACCACCTCTCTCGGAGACTGTAGACTGGGGTGTGGCAGAGGGGACTCTTTCTCTTTGCAGAGATCATTGAGTCTTGACCACAATATTGCGATGGTCATGTTCCCGCAGTGGAAACATGGCACATCCACAAACACTGGCCGAACGTACTGAAGCCCAAATACGTCGAGCAGTGAATGTGCCCAAAGAGAGCAACGGACATTGATCGCACCCGGAAGGGTGCAGGCGAACTGTGCGCCCAGGGAAAACACACACAGCTGTTGCAAATCACTGCACAGATCAGCAGGCAGGCAAAATGAGATTGCTGGAACGCGCTGTCACACCAACACGCTGGAGAACTGTTCGTCTCAAAGATCACTTCAACAATTAGGCTTGCAGGAGTGAAGAGATACTCTTGGCTCCAAAGCAGAAACATAATGCGATCATGCCAGCATACTTCCTTATATACCCACCTGGTGGAGCAGTTACGCTATGCAAATTCTGCTTGCTCATGGCATTGGCACTGCCATTGGGTGCTTTCTGGATCTTGAAGATGATTGGCTTCTAGGTGAAACCCCCATTCGTCAGTCAATGATGTTACTTGGAGTGACTGAACAAAAGGGAACTCACTTCAACACATTATCTTATATGGTAAGAATTTCTTAATTACTGCTGATTTCTGTAGATATCCCGTTTTTTCTTTTCTTTTTTACAGAAAAAATATTTTCAAACTTTTATGTAAAATTACATATTAGTCTGTAAAAATACAGAAATTTGATACCATGCTAAAATACAAGCAATTCCTGTAAATGTAATAGTCAATTTAAATTGCAGAAAATATCTATAAAACAACAGGCCTTTCCTTGTATAATGAAAAAATGGGAAAATTCTGTTAAAAAATAGACCATTACCTGTAAAATTACATTTATTTTCTACAGTGTAGTTAATGCTTGAAGTCGTGGACTCGCAGAGCAAGTGCAAGATGAGCATTTGTGGTTATAAAGTATTTAAATTTCAATGAGATCGAGGTTCAGTTTCAAGTGTTGTGTTTGCACAGCCGGTCACACACAGAGTTGTTCCCATAGTGTCAGCGCAGCATCTCGTTCCCGCATTTTTCAGAGAACGGGGTTTCAGTCAAGTAACCCAAGACGTTTCCCTTGATTTCATGAAAACAAGTACATTTATTCATTAAGTCATGTCACGTGTTCCATTTTATTTTCTTAGTCTCAAAATGTACAGAGCATTCAAATACAAAAAAGATTTAAAAGCAAGAATATATTTTCTAAATGTTCTCAGTGTATCAATTGTATTTGTGTTTGTGTACAATTCATGAAAATAATTGCACTCCTTAAAGAAACAAAATGTGTTTTTTTTTCATAAATCACAGCATTTTACATCAACTCTAGTTTCATGAACTACTACTACTGACACTTGATCTCAAATTGATCACAAATTATCAAACTTAAATTACCCTCTTAAATCCCTATTCCTACATTCCATCTTTTGCTGAATCTGAATGTCAAATTATTTACTTGTAAGTGTATTTGTGAGTGATGGATCCAAACATTAACATCTGCTGATTTAGACACCTTCTAGACACAAGGATTTTTCTTATGATACCGTAGACTAGATGATTGGGTGAAATTCTTCCCACAATGTGAGCACGTGTACGGCTTCTTTCCAGTGTGAGCTCTCTCATGACCTTTCAATGATCCTAACTGAGTGAAACTCTTTCCACAGCGAGAACACTTGTAGGGCTTCTCTCCGGTGTGAATTCTCTCATGAGCTTTCAATGATCCTGACTGAGTGAAACTCTTTCCACAGTGAGAACACTTGTACGGCTTCTCTCCAGTGTGAACTCTCTCATGAGCTTTCAATATTCTTAACTGAGAGAAATTAATTCCACAATGTGAACACTTGTACGGTTTCTCTCCAGTGTGAATTCTCTCATGATTTTTCAATGATCCTGACTGAGTGAAACTCTTTCCACAGTGTGAGCACTTGTACGGTTTCTCTCCAGTGTGAATTCTTTGGTGTGTTTTTAAGTCGCCAGATGTAATGAAGGTCTTCTCACAGTCAAAGCACACATAAAGTTTCAAACCAGTATGGATACTCTCATGCACTTTTAAAGAGTTCAGTTGTGTAAAACCTTTTCCACAAAATGAACAAACGTGAGGCTTCACAGCAGCATGAACTTTAAGATGTGATCTTAAGCTTGATGCCACAGTAAATGTTTTCTCACACTGATCACAGCTGAATGATCTCACTCCAGAGTGACAACGCAGATGATCTTTGAGAGAGCTTTTCTGAGTAAAACTCTTTCCACACTGAGAGCAAGTGAACGGTTTTTCTCCAGTGTGAATCCTCATGTGTCTCTTAAGGTTTCCTTTATATGTGAAACTCGTTCCACACGCAGAGCAGATGAACGATCCTTTGCCTTTTGGTTTTCCAGCTTGCTTTTGGGTGAAATTATTTTTAATCTGTGAAATGACTGTGTTTCCATCTACATTTTCTATTTTCTTTTGTAATGGATGCAGTTTGTCTTCATTCACTTGCATCAGGTTAGAAAATAAGAAAGAAAAAGAAATTTAGAGAGCCCCAATTTATCAAAGTTTTCATCTTAATGTTCATCATCAGTCATTAAAGAGAATAAAGTAAACCACCAACCTATTTGTTCCTCTGTCTCTTCGTCTTTTATTCTGCAGGGTTCTTCCTCAAACTCCATCTTTACAATAGTATGTCTGTAGTTTCACCTGGAGTAATTCCTCCTGCTTGCTTCTTCTTCTCCTGTGGGAAGATGGGAATATTCCCAGCATTTAAACTCTCATGAACGGCTGTGGGAGCGGCTTCACTGACTGAAGGTGTGAATTGTGGTCACTGTTGCTCATTTAGCAGATGATCATCACACTTACAATCACTCGCAATTATTCATGATTTAGGTGAATTAAGGGTTGATTGCTGTAATCAGAAGTCTAAATGTGGGAATGTGTTCAAAATACCCTGGTGGACAAAAACTATAAAACCATTGGTGGATAAAAAAACAAAACAAAATGTATTTAAATGCACTTATTCAATACTAAGTATACTACAAACAATTATCATATTTACTGACATAATGTATATTTGAGACTTACTGATATAAATATTATAATTAAACTTAAAGGGTTAGTTCACCCAAAAAAAGAAAATTAGCCCATGATTTACTCTCCCTCAAGCCACCCTAGGTGTATATAACATTCTACTTTCAGTGATACGATACGTTTGTTTAAGAAATTATCCATATTTAAAGGGGTGATGAATTGAGAAGTCAACTTTCCCTTGAGCTTTTTATATATAAAAGGTCATGTCAATATAAGAATATCCTGTAAGTTTTAGAGCTGAAAACTTTATTGTTAGTAAAAGAAAAGCTTTTATAGACACCAGACCCCAGAAAAAGATTGTGCTCGCATCTTTACATCATCTGTTGCGAAACACCGCCTCTATAGAATAATAACAATTCAGTAGCCCTGCCCAGCAGCAATAAACATGCCGAAGAAGATAGCAAGATATTGCGCTTTTCCTGGTTGTGGAAGAACACAGTTGCTGAATAAGCTTACTTCGGATCATAATATTATGAATGCGTGATACTTCATTTTTTTTTAAATGAAGTTCCAGCTCACATAGGGAAGACATGTATGCATGCTCTCTTCATTTCACTGCAGACTCGTTTATAAACAAGTCTCAGGTCGATGCTGGATTTGCAGACATATTGAGATTAAAACAAAACGCTGTGCCTTCTAAATTGGATCTGACAGGAATGGTGACATACGATAAAACGTATTTTTTATATGTAATAGTAGTCCCGGGCTATATGTTTTCCAGACGGGCTACCAAAACGTACGCCTATTGGTAGGACGGTGAATCTCAAATAGTGAAATAATATTCCTTTCTTGATCTGTGTGTGTGTGTGTGTGTGTGTGTGTGTGTGTGTGTGTGTGTGTGTGTGTGTGAGAGAGTGTGTTTGTGTGTGTGTGCATGCGGTTCGCGCTTATCCATCGATCGGGCGGGCCAAGTAATACACAAACAATATTTCAACTAATCACTGATGGATGAGAAATGAATCATTGTGTTTGTGTGATAAAGACGTTTACGAGCCCAGTGATCGAGAGAATCATTCCGGTTGCCGCTTTCAAAACAATCCCTCATGTGAACTGGACTGAAAGGGGAACTGAAGCTCATTAAATATGCAAATCTAGCCAATCCAATCTTCACCCAATCCTAGTCGTGGGCTTTTACTTCCAAGTCTCCAGAGGCCTGTTGCATGAAGCTAGCTGAACAAACTCTGAGTTTCAGAGTAGGTTTAAAGTTGACAAATCCAGATAAATCAAACCTGGTTTAGATCAAGTTCAAACGTTTGCCGAAGGTCGGTATAAACTTTCTCTGTCAACTCAGGTTTAATCCAGAGTTAGTATTTAACTCTGAAGCTCGTGCACCTGAAAGTGTGACACGTGCGGCAAACAGCCAATCACAATGTCTGTTTGATTCACTTCTCTTCTGAAGATTGAGAGATCGTTTAGAAAATTATCATGAAATTAAATGCATTTACAAAGCACTGCTGCTGCAGCGACAGTTTGAGAAGGCACAGAAAGAATATCTGACTATATCAATACATGATGTGAATCAAAGAAATATGCCTAATAATTATTATAGGTTCAAAAAACTCAAATTAATATGTTGTTTAAAAGAATTATGAAAGCATTGTATATATTTATGTAAATATTTGTCTACTTGTCAATTAATATAAAAATTATATGAATATATTATATCAATTAAAAGTAATTATAATTTGTATAATATAAATATAATAAATAATGAGATGAGCAATTTTGTCTCCAACGTTTTTTTCACTTTAAACTGCTTTAATTTGGAATGAGAGATACAGGGGGCGTGGCTTTATTGCATCTTTACTGGCAGCTGATTGGTCCAGTTTGGGTTTGCAATCTCAAACCCAGAATAAAACCAGCTCCAGAGCAGGTTAGCCGTGTAGAGTGAGTTACCATGGTGATAAACACTGATAAAAAACAATTCACCTTCTTGAGCCCGAACAAAAAGAGTTTGCTCAAACTAATCTTGAACTTACCTGGCTAACTGAAACCAGCTTTGTGCAACAGGCCACACTGCGGCACTGCCATAAAACCCAGCGTTCCTGAGAGAGTCTCAAAACCTGTGTAGAAAATAGCCTATTTTTACTTATTAGTTATGATGTTTTTGAATTTGAACGAGGCCTTAAAACCACTTCTTGAGTTCAAAGATTCACTCTCTGGTGAATCTTATGTGAGTGTGTCCTACCTTAAGCCCGTGCTGCACCTCTTCAGAACAGAGCTCCTGAATCCCTCTGATTAAGACAAACAGCTAACCAAGGATATAAAGACAGCGGTCATGGAATATCTCAATGAGAAGTATGATGACGAGATGACAGACAAACTGCTTGATATGGCATCCTTGCTTGACCCACGGTTTAAGACTCAATATATCAGGCCAGACAAGATTGAGGCCATTAAAACAAGAGCAGTGACTGAGATTCTGAAAATGGAGGGAGACCAAGGCCCATCCACTTCACAGGCTTCATGCAGAACAGAAGAAGTAGAGGCAGAGGGAGGCGCTGCTGCAGCTCTTCCTGTAACGAAGCAGAGGAAGTCGCTGTGCAGTTTTTTTAAGAAGGCATGCCCCAGCAACACAGAACTCAGTGACACAGAGTCAGTGGAGGCGGAGCTGGAAAACTACCTCATGGGACCAGATGCAGACAGTGAAACAGAACCCCTGGATTGGTGGAAGGTGTACGACAAAAAGTTCTCTAAAGTAAGCCAACTAGCAAGGCGCTACTTGTGCATCCCTGCTACCAGCTCCCCCTCTGAGAGGATTTTTAGCACAGGAGGGAACATTGTGACCTGTCACCGCGCAGCTTTAAAACCTGAAACTGCAGACAGACTTGTCTTTCTTGCCCGTAATTTGTAGAGTAAAAAAAAAAAAGATTTTTCTTTCACTTATTTATTTTATTTATATTGTCAATATAATTTATTTATAAGGTTTGGCATGCCGACCAGAAATGATTAAAAAAAAAAAAAATCTTTTGTTTTTGTTCATTGACATTATTTTTTTTAAAGCACTTTAACTTTGCATTTGCAGTCAGCACAGGTTTAGTACTTTTATTTATTTATTTATTTTTATGTAAGATTAAGTGCTCATGGAAGAGAGGAGTTTTTATCTGTCTTTTGAATGAAGCGAGTGATTCTGTCGTGCGTATGGAGGACGGAAGATCGTTTCACCAACCAGGAACAATGAAAGAAAAAGTCCTGGAGAGGGATTTCATGCCTCTCTGTGACGGTACCACAAGCCTCCTCTCATTAGCGGAGCAAAGGCTTCTGATGGGGGTGTAGACTCGTAGGAGTGAGTCGAAGTATGCGGGTGCTGAGCTTGTGGAAGATCCATAAGCAAGAGTCAGGGCTTTGAATTTGATCCGGGCAGCGAGTGGTAGCCAATGCAGAGAGATGAATAGAGGTGTGACATGAGCCATTTTGGGCTCATTGAATACAAGACGTGCTGCAGCTTTCTGGATTATTTGCAGCGGTTTGATTGCACAAGATGGAAGTCCAGCCAGAAGCGCATTGCAATAGTCAAGTCTAGAAATTACCAGGGCTCGGACAAGAAGCTGTGTTGCAGGCTCTGTAAGGAACGGTCTGATTTTCCTGATGTTGTGCAACGCAAACCTGCATGACAGAGCTGTCTTTGAGATGTGGTCTTTGAAGGACAGCTGGTCATCAAAGATTTCTGACCGACCCTGAAGGGGTAATCAAAGATGAACCTAGCTAGATGGTAAAATCATGTTGTATGGTCGGATTAGCAGGGAAGACAAGCAGCTCGGTCTTTGCTAAATTGAGCTGCAGGTGATGTTTTTTCATCCATGCCGAGATGTCCGCCAGACAGCTTGAGATTCGTGCAGCTACTGTCGGATCATTACATTTACATTTATGCATTTGGCAGACGCTTTTATCCAAAGCGACTTACATTGCATTCAAGGTACACATTTTACATTATTGTCAGTTCTTGCTTTCCCTGGGAATCGAACCCATGGCCTTGGCGTTGCTAGCGCCACGCTCTACTGGTTGAGCTACAGGAAAGCCGCAATGAACCCGGTAAAATATTACTACATACCTTCAAATGATGGAATTAATTCTTCATGATTCCATTCCCTTTGTTTGGTTTTCACATATTCGTCCTAAATAAAATAACCGATAAAAAAGATTTAATGACTAAATTATGTACATCCCAATTACAGTGTGGCAAGGCAAAATTGGCGGTCATTAAACTAGGCAACTGTAGTAGTCAGGTTTATAGAACTGAAAACATGTAAAACGTCTCATTGCTCTTTAATAATAATGAAATTAGGGTTGATGTCAAATATACAAGGCTTTTATATAACAGAGTTGAAATTAGAAGGGGGAAAATGAGACGGAACAGTTTGCTGGATTTGACACTTTTTTGCCTCAAAGCAGCATTTGGCAAAATATGTATTTATGAAATAAACAACATAATTTTACTTTTTTGCATGTATTTTTCAATGCCCTTTGATGCACTTTCCAATCATTTCAGAAAGATCACAGTGCTTGCTTCCTTTACATTCTCTAAAACAAAAAATAATGTCAGTCAACAGGCATTTTATTTTCACAGAAAACTTAAGAAAAGCTCTTTTCCAAATGATACCGGGAATGGCACGAACAAAATGGCGGTCAAGCTAACGTAAAAAAAAATAAAAAAATAAAAAAGGTAAAAATTGAAAGTAGGCCAAGTATAGTAAGTGTTATGCTCATTGTAAATTAATAACATCTATTATTATTGTAATGAATGTTACATATAAACAAAAGCAGAGCGGAACATTTGTTAAGTATTAACAGTTATGTTCTGACAGAAGACCAAGCTAACGTTAGCAAAGTAACGTTAAGTTTAACTCCACCGAATCAAATCTGTAAGTTAGCTAATACAGCAAGTCTCATATAATAAAGTAAAGTTAACATGTTCAGAATTTTAAAAAATGGCCTTACCTTTTCCCTTCTGAAGGCCAGAGTTGCGATGACTGTGGCACACTTTTTTCCTAGTCCGATGAGCATTGTATGAGGCGCAGCATGGGCCGTCAGCTGTCATTCGACCGTCCCCGTGAGGTAACTGTTCACGTTAAACTGAGCTGAGAGCGTAAAACTGCGTCTAGATGTTGATAAAAAACTCTAGTAACAGAATATTTCAAAATAAGACAGAAGAAAATCCATAAAAGCGGCAGTTAAGACATGAGGCAAAGAAACGTGAATATTTCCAAATAAGCTCTTTTCTGACTTTTCCACCTTCCACGAAAACTCAAAATACTCTTGAATAAAAACAAAAGGATAACTACTTGAAATTTGTATTTTTATTTACCGTAAACTGCATAAACGTCTTTTATTTCCATCCACCTGAAGGCGCTAAGAAAATGGCGGCTTCTCCGACTGGTGTTGTCTGTGTTGTTGCGTGACATGCATGCTCTCTTTCACGTCCGCGTTCCCAACCCAGCACCCTGGGTAACAGATTAAGAGTGATTTTCAACCCAAATTGGGTTACATCAACCCGGTCTGATAGTAGGAAAACAAAATACTATGGAAGTCAATGACAACGTCGTCAGTTAGTCGTCATTTGGTCAGCGTGACATTACTTTATGACAACGTTGTGAGGACGTCGTGGTAAAGTTCCATTTTTAAAAATTTTGGCTAACGTTCCAGAAACGTCATGGGCACGTCCTCAAAAGACGTCGCTAGTTTATCCCACAGAGAACGTTGTAAGGACGTCGTGGTAAAGTTCTATTGTTTTAGAATCTTGGCTAACGTTCCAGAAACGTCACGGGCACGTCCTCAAAAGACGTCGCGTGTTTATCCCACAGAGAACGTTGTAAGGACGTCGTGGTAAAGTTCCATTTTTTTAAAAATCTTGGCTAAAGTTGCAGAAACGTTGTGGGCACGTCCTCAAAAGACGTCGCTAGTTTATCCCACAGAGAACGTTGTAAGGACGTCGTGGTAAAGTTCCTTTTTTTAAAATCTTGGCTAAAGTTGCAGAAACGTTATGGGCACGTCCTCAAAAGACGTCGCGTGTTTATCCCACGGAGAACGTTGTAGCGACGTGGCCCACTGGTCTTCATAACTTTCCAAATTGCATTATTAATTTACAAGTATTATCAAATGTATGCCATTTTGATTTATTTGGGACATTTACATTCATCAAATATTTTTAAATGAATCCATGTTTGCAAATCGTATTGGCAAAAACAATAAAAAATCTAACAAAAAAAAAAAAAAAACAATTGTCCCACTATCACATGCGGTGCCAAGTCTTTGGAAAAAAGTCCGTATCACATCAACCGTTTTCCGAACTGTAAGTTAAGTTAACGAGGCTAACGTTAACTCTATAAAGTTAATCTCTTGTTTAGGCTTTGAATCACATGTGTAAATGAGAGGTTTTGATAGTTTTATAAAGTTTTTTTTTTCTTCTGGGAATTGAATGGGTCATTGAAGGTGGCTAATTAATTGAACTAACGTTAACGTTATGTGTTTGTTGTTAATCGACGAAGTCACTTACATTAACTTAACATTAACACGGAGCGCGAAAAAAACGTGTTAACATATAATAAAATGTTCTGTGATTTTCAGAAGGGACAAAATAACCCCTCTACAACAGAGGTGAAGCTCCCAAGTTTCCAACATTTCTGAAGGAAGCTGCTGAAAGAGAAGTAGAAAACACAGGTGAACTGAAAAAGGTGATTGATTAACCTTGTCCATTTTTAACAATATTTTAACCTATTCTTTCTCTTTTCTGCATTTAACCTTTGCTGTAGCTTCTTTCCTTTTAATAAACCTGGCGTTGTATAATTTATATATTTGGCTCTGATAAATTGTTGATGCTTTCATGCTGATGCCCTGCAGCCTGCACTGTAAAGTTAGCAGAGTTGGAGCAGATCTCCTGTCGGACAACATCTCTTAAATGGTGAGGATTTACTCACCTGCAAGCCATCCTATGTGTAAGTTATATGACATTATTCTTTCAGACGAACACAATCAGAGTTATATAAAGAAATGTCCTGGCTCTTCCAAGCTTTATAATGGCAGTGAATATTGCTTGGTTTGCTTGGTGATATGCGGTAGGCTACGCGAGTCGACTTGCGCTAAAAAGGGTGACCCCCCCATGCTATGTTTTGTTTTGCTCTAATTTCTGTACTTCTGCGTTCGTCAATCCGCATGCGTCAAGGGTTATTCTTTTTAGCGCAAGTCGACTCGCGCATTGCTGACCACTGGAAGCTAGTTATTTTAGTCTATAAAGTTTTAAATATGGATATTTTTCTCACACAAACATGCCACTTTGCTTCAGATGGCCTTTATTAACCCCCGGAGCTGTGTGGCGCAATTATATGATGGATAGATGCACTTTTATGGACTTCAAAAATGAAGCATTCACTGCCATTATAAAGCTTGGATTAGCCAGGACATTTTAAAATATAACTCTGATTGTGTTCGCCTGAAGAACTTAGGGATGGCTTGGGGGTGAGTAAATCATGGGATATTTTTCATTTTGGGATGAACTAACCCTGGCATTATCACCATGTGACTAGTATGTAAAACCTCAAACATACAATAATGTTCAAAAGTTTGGTTTTGGTACAGTTCTTTGAAAAAGGTCTCTAATGCTCACCAAGATAGCATTTGCTTGATTAAAAAAAATCTGTAAAATCTAATATTTTGAAATAATATTAAAATTCTAAATAATTGGGTTCTATTTGAATATTTTATAAAATGTAGTTTATTCTTGTGATCAAAGCTTAATTTTCAGCATAATTACTCCAGTCTTCAGTGTCACATGATCCTTCAGAAATCATTCTAATATGAGGATTTTATTCATCAAAGAATCCTGAAAAATGGTTTACACAAAAATATGAAACAGCACAACTGTTGTCAACACTGCTAATAATCATAAATGTTTTTGTGAGCAGCAAATCATCATATGAGAATGATTTCTGAAGGATCATGTAACACTGAAGACTGGTGTATTGATGTTGAAAATTCAGCTTTGATCACAGGAATATTAAATTAATAATAATAATAATACAATGTAAAATAGCTGTTTTCAATTTAAAGGGTTAGTTCAACCAAACCTTTAAATCCTGTCATCAACTCCTCTCCCTCATGTTGTTACAAACCTGTAAGACCTTCATTCATCTTCAGACAGCAATTTAATTAACACTTTCAAGGCCCAGAAAGGATGTAAAGACATCAATAGTTACAATGTTAAGGAGACTGGCACAGGCTAGATCAAAATTGTGGAATTAAGTTATTTTTGCACACAAAAAGTATTCTTGTTGCTTCGTAACATTAAGGTTGAACCACTGGAGTCACATGGACTATTTTAACAATGTTTTTACTACCTTTCTGGGCCTTGTGTTGCAGTCTATGGAGGGGTCAGAAAGCTTTTGGATTTCATCAAAAATATTTTCATTTGTGTCTGAAGATGAACAAAGGTCTTACAGGTTTGGAACAACATAAGGTGAGGAATTAATGACAGAATTGACATTTTTGGGTGAATTATCACTTTAAATATATATTACAGTTTGTACTGTATTTTTGATAAAATAAATGCAGCCTTGGTGACTGTTGAGTAAAAGAGACTCTTTCATAAGCATAAAAAACAGATTAGAAACATTAATAAGGTTCTCCTCTGTTTCAGCTGCCAGAAAATGATGAAGATGTGACAGTGTAGCTCGGGATAAGGAAGAGGATGAAGAGGAGGAAGAACATGTAAGTAAAAAAAAAAAAAAAAAAAAAAAAATTATACCTTTTTAACAAAAAGCAATACACCTACAATAGTATGGCTTTTTTTTCAGCTTCCAGTTTACAAAGATCCAAAGTGAATATATAGAGCCCATCCTCCTATCCTGTCCTCAGAAGACCCTGCCCTCCGCTGGTGGGGTAAGAAAGACCCTCTTCCTCTTCTCTCACAGCTCTCCATCTCCCTCTGCCTCATCAACACTGTCTGAAGCTTTTTCCACAGCTGGGACACAGTCAGGAATGAGAGGTCTCAGATTTTTCCTGAGAAAGTCATCATGCTCATTTTCTTGAACAAAAAAAAAACCTGTTGATGTATATTTTGGCCCAATAATACAGAAAAGATGCTAGGACTCTATGTAGTGTTTTTTACATATCTCTTTTTTTTACTATAGCTCAAGGACTATATATCTTTTGTAATTGTCACATTGTTCAGGTTTAGCTACAGATAGTGAAGCAATAAAGCACATCACCACCAGACATTTGTAGCAGGTGCCTCACAGGACATGCAGGACATTTCTGCAAATAAAAGTAATAATAAAGAAACTGATAAATCTTTTTTCCATGTCTTTTTTGTGCTAAATTATTGAGAGTAGTACCAATATGAGTATTGATAAGTATAAGTGAGAAAATCCTTAACTACTCCCATGCCTAATAAGACAATAAAATATTTTAATAATTGGTTACATTGCTTATGTTGTTTGTTTGATTAATGAATGGACGTGTTACATTTCTGTACTCATAATTTGTTGACACTTTACACTGTTCAAATGTTGACTTAATATTTGTAGCCTACAAAGTAACACTGAATAAATGCTGATTATTAAATTAATGCAGTGTGGTTTTGAGCCATTTTCTATGACAATTTAATAGGGGTTTGTATCGTTTTTTTATTATCTACAAGTACATAATCCCTAAATATATTAACTAAAAACAAAACAAATGTATTATTAAGGTTTTACAGCAGAGAAAAATGTTTGAGTGTATCAGTTCTATGTGGATTTCAAGGTTATGGACCAAGCACATCTTAATTTCCCGGACTAAAGGTGAGATTATTCAAATAAAGGTGGACGTGGTATTTTGGTCGTTAGGACGTACCTGCCACGTTCCAGCGACATATCATAATAACGTCGCCACGACGAATACAGGAATCACAAAGTTACGTCGCTGGAACGTTACCTGGTATGTCGCTGCGACTAATATGGTCCATTGAGGTTACGTCCTCACAACATGCCAGTTTGGTCGTTGAGACGTGATCATCACGTTATAGCAACGTACCAGTATAACGTCGTCACGACGATTATGGGAATCACAAAGTTACGTCACTGGAACGTTATTAGGTACGTCGCTACGACGAATATGGTCCTTTAAGGTTACGTTCTCACAACGTGCCAGTTTGGTCGTTGGGACGTGCTCGTCACGTTCCAGCAACGTCCCACTATAACGTCGCCACGACGATTATGGGAATCACAAAGTTACGTCACTGGAACGTTATTTGGTACGTCGCTACGACGAATATGGTCCGGTCCGGTTACGTCTTCACAACGTAACTGTGTTAGCTGGGTATCCTCTTAACGGCTATTAGAGCAAAACACATAAAGCTGGTTAATTGAGAGTGATTGTAAGTGTGATGATCATCTGCTAAATGAGCAACAGCGACCACAATTCACACCTTCAGTCAGTGAAGCCGCTCCCACAGCCGTTCATGAGAGTTTAAATGCTGGAATATTCCCATTTTCCACATCATCGGATGTGTCTGTGATTGTCTCAACAGAGCTCAATGCGTCACTTTTTCAAATTTCAGTACCGACTTGGTATTGCGTTGTGTAATTTTTTTTTAACATTGTGACAAACAATTTGTTTAAAAAAGTAATTAAAGTGAACTAGTCATAGTTAAAGCAGTGTCGTCTTGATCCTTTGAATATCTTGCATGAGCTTCTTTATATGTACTTATGGGAATAGTTTGGCAGCGTAATCCGTTTATCATTCATTTAGTCTGTTATTGATTTAATATTGAAAGTAGATACATTTGAAAAAAGCTTGTTTTTTTAGAACAACAAAAAACAAGATTTCGGCTTGATTTATTAGTTCCCTATATAGAGGGAACTTCGCACTGCGTCGGAACGACGAATTTGAGGATGCTCCCTAAGCATCAACGCATCTGAAGTATGAATGATGTCACCACCGCATCCACCCGCCCAAGAAGAGCTTATCGAGGTGCTGACCCGAGCTGTTGCCAAATTAAACATCGATTGGCCACAAGAGAGAAATGAAGTCCAGCCATCAAGCAGGCTGGATGATCGGTTTCTCTCGCACCGGGCTCAGACACCTCGCCGGGCCTTGCCATTTTTTCCGGACCTGCATAATGAGTTGTGCAGGTCCTGGAACAGCACTTATTCCACGCTCATTTCCAATCCCCCCGTGTTAGATTATGCAAACGTTTTGAGGGCGCGTGAGGCCGGCTACGGGACGATGCCGTGCGTGGAAGATGCTCTAGCGGGCTATCTTTCACCCGAATCAGCATTGTCCCTGAAAGCCCCGGTACTGCCCACCAAACCGTGCAGGGACACATCGGCTTTGGTGGGCAGGGCATATATAGCGGCTGGTCGGGCTGGTAGTTCCCTGCACACACTATCCATCCTGCAGGCCTACCAGGCCGACCTCCTAAAAGAGCTCGACGAGGGCAAGGGTCCGTCCCCGAAGGACATCCTCGAGCTCAGGAAGGCTGCAGATTGGTCTCTCCGAGTCACCAAGGCCCGTGCCATCGGCCACTCGATGGCCTCAATGGTGACTGTGGAGAGGCACCTTTGGTTAAATCTTTTGATGCGTTTAGCCACTTAGCCATTGTTTAAATTCACCTGTTTTAGCTGGCTAGCTGTGTCTTGCGCTGAAGTCCCGTGGGGACTCAGCGGTAGCCGGAAAGTCGAGAAGAGCATCGTGTTTATGAAGAGGCTCTGCTCATCGGCTCGTCGGTCCTCAGTATTGAAATTGTCCAAGAGAAATAGTTTTCGATTCTGTACTGCTGATCCGATGAGGACCACTGCTCGTTCAGTTACTCGCGCATGCTCAGTATCAGCGGCTCGTGAGTTCATCAGCTCTCTCAGATAACATTAGTCAGTTCAGTGAACGGTTGGAGTTACAACATATAATTCAAGACATTATTTTATTTATATTCAGAGGGACTGTCACTCATGTCAGAAAGTGAGTAACTAAATTAACTTGTGTGGTCAGCGCTGATTTGGGACACGAACTGTTTAGAACGATTCAGTCCGATTTGGTGAACTGGTTCGCCTGGTTCACTAAAAAGAACGGGTTCAAAAGAAAGATTCGTTCGTGAACCGGACATCACTAGAGTGATGATCTGATCGGGCTCACGAGTGAAGAAGAAATTGTTCGCGTTTGTGCCTTTCCGAATTGTAAAAATTTGCAGCGAACACTTGACTAACTTACACAGACACAACACAGCGGGCCGGTTGAAGAAAAATGCCATTCCGTGGTTAAAGACGGGTGCAGCCACTGTGGAGGTAATGTAAACTTTATTTATCCTTCCACTTGGGCACACCCGGCTTGAGGAAAGATGTGCAGTAATTTAAAATAATCTTGCTTTACACACACATGACGCTCTTACCAACTGAACTGCCTTTTTTCCGGCTACCGCTGCGTTTCCACGGGACTTCAGCGCGAGATACTGCTAGCCGTCTAAAACAGGTGAATTTAACCAATGGCTAAGTGGTTAAACTCGTCTCGTTGTCGTGTGAGGGACCTGTTCATGTTGGACAGACATTTTAATTGCATTTTGTGTCTGTCAAGAGGCACAAAGACACCCTTTACGTGTATGCCCCCAAAGCTGCCGTTTTAGCTGAGTGGGGGCTCTGGGCATTAACTGTAATAACTCTGTGTTGCAAGCACCAATCCGGTTCGTTTTTCTTTCTTTCTATAGACTGTACTCACAAAGATATAACGATCAAGATAAACTTAAAAATTTGCCGGAGTTTAAATTATGCACTTTAGGGAGCGTCATTCCAGCAGCGCATGCGCTTCAGATGATCAATGCAATCCGTCACAGTTCTAATCAAAAGAAAGCTTGTCAAAATAACCACTTAAACTGTAAATGTTTAGCTCATCCAAGAACTTTAATTCTGTATTTACTCACTCTTGTGTTGTTTTTGCACATGTCACGCAATCATTTGACCGTCCGTGTTTACTACAGTATGTGCGCAGTTGTAAATCTGTTCATCATAAACCATCGTTGGTGAGTTTTCAGAAGAATTGGATTTGGATTAGACGCTTGATTAGTTATGTCTATGATGCCTTTATGAAATTTTTGGGATCTTTTAAGATTGAGTGGACTAATGGACTTTAAATGGAGGAACAGAAATCCCTTAGGTTCAATAAAGAATATATTCATTTGTGTTTGTAAGTTAAACAAAAAGCGACATGATGGTGAGTTCATGATGACAGAATTTACATTTGTGGTACATTTGTAAATTTGTGTTTGGGTGAATTATACCATATAAATAGGTCTACTACAGCAAGTTGAACAATCTGTATTGCAAATCATATAGTTTCCATCTACGATACATAGCCTATTGTCACATTTTTATATCGGGATATATCGTTGATCGTTACACCCCTAATTTAAACTCTGATGAACGGCTGTGGGAGCGGCTTCACTGACTGAAGGTGTGAATTGTGGTCTCTGTTGCTCATTTAGCAGATGATCATCACACTTACAATCACTCTCAATTATTCATGGTTTAAGTGAATTAAGGGTTGATTGCTGTAATCAGACGTTGAATAAATGTGGGAATGTGTGAAAAATACCCTGGTGGATAAATACAAAACCTTTCCGAATTGAAAGAAAACAAGCTGACAAAAAAATGTAATCCAATATTTGGTGATAAACTAGAATAATGAGAGAATTATAAACCGTTTTCGACCATCTTGCTGATAAAGTTTCTTTAGTCATTCAGCAATCCTGGAGCCTGAACCACTCTGGGCAAACCACTATCTTAAAACACTCTGTTACCCTGGATAATTTAGAGATTTTATCTGGTCATATCATCGGCCTAACAGTGAAAACTAATTCCATGTTTTCTTTATTTCTTTTTTCCATGTTTCTAATTCCATGTATTATTACCAAGTGTCAGCATATAGATTAAGAATAACAGAGGGCCTAACACAGATCCTTGCGGCACTCCATAATTCACTGACTTGTTTATCTCAGATTTTTCTCTGTTTTAACGGTCTGATAGGTACAATCTAAGCTTTAATGTCTATCCCTGAATACCAGTGTAATTCTGTAGTCGATCTATCTAATTAAGAATGTGGCAACTAAGATCAAGCAAAACTAGTATTGAGTGTAACAAGTATATTACACTGCTGAATTTCTATCCCACTGTAACATACTAAAATATTTCATTCATCCTAATTGTCTATAAGAACCATAGACTGATCTCAACTGCTATTAAAGGATGTCCGACGGTGTTTCAGCTGCCCCCGGCGGTGTCCTGTCACCAACTCAGTCTAGAAGCTCAAGCATCTGGAGGGTGTGTAAGTCTGAACAAGCGAGTTTAGGTATATTGGTGCAGAGCCAGTAGTTGCTTTGTAGGCGAGGACCAGTGCCTTGAATTTAATGCGAGCAGCCATTGGCAACCAGTGCAGTCTGATGAAGAGAGGCGTAACATGAGCTCTCTTCGGCTCGTTAAAGACCACTCTCGCCGCTCCATTTATCCTCCCGCACTTCCTGTCACCATCCCTTATATAGTCATCACCTTTATGGTTTGATGATTCCTTATAAGGCTATGTCGAACTGTTTTTTACCCACCAACATTTTGAGTCCAAGGCAATGGATACGCACTTATATCACATAAATTACAAGTAAAAGGTCTTCTATAGGACTGGGGACACTTTCTGAAACTGCCAGTTCTAATTATATGTCTGGCTGTTAGGCTGAACTTATCTTTCCTCCTTATATCCTTTTATCTTTAATGCCTTTAAACAGCGCTAGACCCCCCCCCCCCCCCCATCTTAATATATTGCAATAGGAGTTAAATGTTTTAAGTAAGTCATACATTTCAACAAACAAATAGATTATACCACGTCTAACGTATCATAAAAAAAGATTATATCACATCTAAAGTATCATGAAAAGAGGTTATAACGCATCTAAAGGCAAGTTCGGATTTCCTCATGAGTCTAGAGTTATACGAACTTCTCTTGCAGTTTAAACATTTCAAAATTTCAGCATTCAAACTCACTTTCCAACATAAGATTTGTAATGGCAAATATCACACGTCTATTTGATCTCTGCATCTGTCGAATGAGAGTGAGCATTTGTTTTCCTCTCCAAGTAAAATGAGTCTCTTCTACCGGGAGAAGTCTTCTTTGCTTGTGGCTTTAAAAGTTCTTTTCTCTTTCTTCTCAGTCTTCCTGAGCTGTTTGGCGAGCTCCCTCTTGCGTTATTGAACAATCATGGCCAATTCAACAACACGGATATGCTCAGCCCTGGCTGGTTTTAGAGCCTTATAATGGGAAGTTAGTAAATCTGTGAACGCAGCACCAAAAGCTTCGTTTGTATAATCTACATGAATATTAAAATCACCAACACTACTTTATCAGCAGTGACCAATAAGTCTGAGAGAAAATCTTATTAATCTTCCTTGCGAATAGAAGCAGAAGAAGGCACCTGTTTAGTTTTGTTTCGGTTGCATTGATATGATACAGACTATTAGTTAAAGATTTGTGAATTTGCTGATGGAGGAAATTAATATTTTTTTTTGTGTAGTAGATTTTTTAGGTTGTGTTTTGGAGAACCCAGATGTTTATGGAAAAATTTAAATATTTAGAGCAGGCGTAGCTCAGTGTGCATTGTATATTATTTTCATTACATGCTGAAGATATTTGTGAGTGCGTGTGGTTTTGAATGCTGTTGTCAGTGTTTGTATGTTATGAAAGCTCAATGTACTATAAAAGGCAAAATGATGATGGTAAAAATACCTGATTAATTTTATGTTAGATAAAAAGGGGTTTAAAATAGCTCATTTAAATGTGTGCAGTTTAAGGAATAAAGTAAATGATATTTTGAATTTAATTAGGAATTATAATTTACAGGTATTGGCGTTATCAGAAACACATTTAGATTCAACAATAAATAGTCCTGTTGTAGGGATAGATGGATATAATTTTTATAGATTAGATCGAAATTTATATGGGGGAGGAGTGGCTTGTTATGTTCAAAACCACATTCCTGTCAAAGTTAGAAATGATCTTTACATCGAAGGAGTAGAAGTAATGTGGTTACAGTTACAATTACCTTATTTAAAGCCTCTCCTTATTGGGTGTTCTTACAGACCACCAAATGCTACAATAATGTACCTTGACCAAATTTGTGAATTGTTGGATAAGGCATGCGATAAAGGAAATGAAATGTATTTTTTAGGTGATTTAAATATAGATTGGAAATCTAAATGTTGTGGATTAAAAAGTAAACTATTGTCCTGTGCCAATATTTGTAATTTGTCACAATTGGTTAATGAATACACTAGGGTAAATGTGAAAGCAGATGGTAAGCACTCAGTGACTTTAATTGATTTAATTTTTACGAATGTACCTGAGTTATGCTCAGAGGCTATTTCTATTCCAGTTGGGTGTAGTGATCATAATTTAATTGCAGTTGTAAGAAGGACAAAGGGACCTCAATCGGGACAAAAATTTAATTATAAAAGATCGTTTAAATTTTTTAGAGAAAATGATTTTGTTGAAGATGTAAGAAACATAGATTGGTCAGAAGTAGTACAAGAACAAGATTCTTGTAGAGCTGTGGTGGTTTTTAACAATTTGATGACACAGGTCATGAATAAACATTCACCTATTAGGAAGCAGGCTGTAAGAAACGTTTCTGCTCCATGGATCGATCAAGAACTTAAGGAATATATGCAACAAAGGGATAAGGCTAAAGTAGAAGCAATTGATAGTAATGAGATGGGATTATGGAATACTTATCGTAAATTAAGAAATTATGTGACCAAATTGAACAGAAGTAAAAAATGTTCATATTATCAAAAGAGAATTATAGATGCAAAATTTGATAATGCAAAAGTTTGGGGAGCTTTAAATGAAATATTGGGAAGAAAGAAAAAAACAACAACTACATTGCTGAAATCAAACGGAGTTTTTTTAACAAACCCAAGAGAAATTGCAAATCATTTGAGCCAATTTTTTAAAAATAAAATTCTACAGTTGAGAAAAGAGCTGGAACACGGACAAAAGGAAAATATTTCTTATGAATTGATAAAAACACGTATTATGCATACTAAAGAATGTAAATTTAAATTTAATATAATTACAGAAAATTATGTTAAAGAATTGTTACAGAAATGTAAGGATAAACCAGCTGGTATTGATAATCTTGAAATTAAATTGTTAAAACTAGTGGCAGATGTAATTGCTTTACCCGTTTCCCATATAATTAATCTAAGTTTAACTACATGTGTCTTTCCTACACAATGGAAGACTGCAAAAATAATTCCACTAGTTAAAAATAACAAAGAACCATTATCAGGTAAAAATAGTAGACCAATTAGTTTGTTACCTGGTTTGAGTAAAATTATGGAAAAAGTGGTACATGATCAAATTCAAACATATTTTACAGTGAATAGGTTAAATTCCATCTATCAGCATGCATATAGAATGGGTCACTCCACAACAACCGCTCTCACTCAAATTACTGATTACTGCCTGCAGGAAATTGATAGTAAAAACCTTATAGGGACAATTTTCTTAGACCTATCACGCTTTTGATGTTTTGGATCATAATATTTTATTGGATAAATTGAATTATTATGGATTTGAATCATCAGCGTTACAATGGATTAAAAGTTATCTAAGTAAACGAGATTATAAAGTTTATTTTAATGGTAGTTATTCAGAGGTTGATGGGATGGATTGTGGAGTGCCCCAGGGCAGTTGCCTTGGACCGCTTTTGTTTTCGATTTTTATTAATGATTTTTCATTTGTATTGGAACATGCAACCATGGCTATATATGCAGATGATATTACAATATATGCATCTGCATCCACATCAGGTCAGCTTAGTGACAACTTAAATGGGGAGTTGAATGCTGTAGTAAATTGGATTCAAGAAAATAAATTAAAAATTAATCCTGAAAAAACAAAATGTATGTTACTAGGATCGCAATATATGTTAAAAACAACATCTAAATTACATTTGACATTGGAAGCGACTGTAGTTCCACAAGTTGAGGTAATTAAATTATTAGGTGTTATAGTAGATTCAAAGATGACATGGGGAAGTCACATAAGTCAAGTGTTGCAGAGCATGGGTCGGAGTATGGGTATGATCAGACACTGTAGGAAATGTATTCCACAATGGTTGACCAAACAACTTGTTCAGTCATTAGTACTTTCCCAGTTGGATTATGCATCTGTTGTTTGGTCAAACACAAACGAAACTAATTTATACAGATTACAGATCGCTCAGAATAAAGCAGCACGAATAGTTCTGGGCTGCCCATACAGAACCAATGTTATGATAATGCATAATGAATTGGCCTGGTTAACTGTTAAAGGAAGACTTAAGTATTATTTACTAACATTCGTTAGAAATGTCATTACAACCAAAATTCCTGAAATAATTTATTACAAAATGAAGTTTTTTATAGATACTCATAATTATGGAACACGACAAAGCATTAACACAAGAAGTTTGCTGCCTATTTGCAGAACTAATCAAATGCAGCGTACTGCTGTCTATCGAGCCATGGTTGCATGGAATGCATTGCCCGTATTTTTGTTGTTTGAAAATAATAAAAAGCTATTTCAAAAAAAGTTTTTCAAAAGATTTTCCTTTTTACACAATAAGGAGCATGAGTGATGGTTTAGGATTTGATTTCTGTGATGATTATTGTTGCTATGTTAATGATAAGGATGGTGATACTAATAAGAATAGTGGTAATGGCAATGATATAATAGTAATATTAGTGAGAATGATAATGTTTACTAATAATAATAATGTTATGGTTAGAGTGTTTGATTTATTGGGTTGGTTTTGTTTTTGTTTTTGTTTTTTATGAGCTGTTTATGTATGTATATGTGTATTTATTTATTTTTTTCTTATATGTATTATGTATATCAGGGTGCATAGAGCTTTCATGTCAGTGTGTGGGTGTGTGAGCGTGTGTGTGTATGTCATGTATAGATATGTGTGTACAAAATATATACTGTATGTGATGAATTTGAGGAGACCCCAGGAAGAATAGCAACTGGCATGCCAGGAGCTAATGGGGATCTTAATAAAGAAAGAAAGAAAATCTTTAGTGTCCCCAACTGAGCAAGCCAAAAGCCAAAGGCAACGGGCGACGGTGGCAAAGAACCCAAACTCCGTCAGGGGACATAATGGAGAAAAAACCCTGGGAGAAGCCAGGCTCAGTCGGGGTTCTCCTCTGTCCGGGGTTCTCCTCTGTCCGTTTGAGAAACAAACAGTGTATGATTATGACAGGTCAGAAATTATATTAGATCAGAACATTCAGTTCCATCTGGTTGAAGATCAGTCATCACGCAGGAGACAGGCTTGTTGATGTCGATGAGGCCGTCACAGGGGAGAGTCTAGTTTACACATATACGTGATAGAGTATAATAGGTTAAGAGCTAAATTATTAAGTGCTTTTGTAAGTAATTAGCAATATTTCAATATTTATACAATGTTTAATAGGGAGCCAATGCAGTGTTGACAGAATCAGCTAATATGGTCATACTTCCTGGTGCTACATTTGGACCAGCTGCAGTTTATTTATTAAGCGAGCAGGGTAACCACCCAGTAAAGAATTACAATAATATAGCCTTGAGGTCATGACTGCATAAACTGTTTAGTATTTTGCATTGAAAACATGTGTTGTAATTGATATATATTGTTAAGATCGAAGAATGCGGTTTTACAGATGCTAGAAATGTGGCTTACAAAGGAAAGATTGGTATCAAAGAGCACAGCCAGGTTCCTTACTGACGACGAGGGCTTGACAGAGTAGCCATCAAGTGTTAGTCAGTATTCTAGGTAACTACGTGCAGAGGTTTTTTGTCCTTTGTAGGAAATTGCTAGTCTTTAAAAAAATTTATATCAGCTATGCATTCCGTTAATCTTGTGAATTGGTAAGTTTCGTCAGGGCGTGAAGAAATATAGAGCTGAGTATCGTCAGCATAACAATGAAACCTAACATCATGCTTCCTAATGATATCTTCTAGTGGTAGCATATACAAGTAGCCTGGATGCCAGCCGAACTTAGCCTCGCCCACAACATTTTTAGGTCGGTCAGTTCGGTCTGACCTCGATCCATAGAGGAGTAATTATCTCCGGACAGAAACTGTTCGGACCAATGAAATCATCAGGGTGGGTTTTTTGTATTTTTCTCCGGAAAAAAATGGTGTTTGGGGGATAAAATGTGTTATTTTGACACGGTTGCCTGGTAAAATTCGCACTCATGGGTCTATATATCACATAATAGAATTATGTGATTATATATCACATAATTCAACCTGCGGACACAAAAAACAACCCACGGAAAAAACGCGGACTTGGCAACACAGTGCAGTTGAGCTCTGTTGACATTTGACAATGCGTTGCTTTGTTGCTCTGATTGGTTGTAGGTCTATCCAATTGATGTCTTTCCTGGTTCAGTTGAAAACACACCCCATAATCACAGCCCAATGGAGCAGAATCAGACTCATATTCTGACTAGAATTGAGTATGACCACGTCAGGCTAATATACAGGGTGAAAAGCAATAATCCTAGCACTGAGCCTTGCGGTACTCCATACTGAACTTGTGATCAGTGTGATATCTCTTCATTTACTGCTACAAACTGATAGCGGTCAGATAAGTATGATTTAAAACATGCCAATGCAAAATGTCCTTTGACAAATGATCAAACTTCATTTCTGTAAGGGTGGGTCATGTACAGGGGTTCAGACTGCAGTGATAAGACATAAATAAACCAGGCGGATCTCACCAAAATGCGTATAAATAGTACAAGTGTGCAATGTTGTGGAATGTATACACCAAAACTCATTTTGGTGTGCATATGCTACGCTGTTTTTCACGTGCATATGATACACACTTTATGGTGTATTATACGGACGAACATATGTGGGAGAGCGTTGCTATAATGTGACTATACTGTATTGTAATAAACAAATCAAAGTCAATACCAAATCAAAACTAGTTAGCAAATCGTTTGTAATAGAAAGAATTTATTGACAAAATCTGATTATGGTTACACCTAAAACAGTTACAAAATAGAGTATGAGATGACAAAAGCTTGTACCATTAACAGAGCAACAGTTGTTCTTCTTTTTATCGCTTCCTTGACCATGTGACTGAAACCTAAACATGAGACATTTAAACTGACCAATCAGACCAAACTTCCCCCATTGTACTAAAGGTGTGACACACATTTGGCATCAGGCCTTCTTGTTTTTTTAGGATTTCCAAATAGCCAAAGAGAGATGGGGTTTGAAAACAGTACGCAAATGTCTTTGTTAAATTTCAAATATCAAATATCTTTGATTATTTTCAATCCTACACTACTAATTTGAGCAAATTACCCTCTTAAATCACTATGATTTCCTGGATTCCAGCTTTTGCTGAATCTGAATGTCAAATTATTTACTTGAAAGTGGATCATTTGTGAGTGGTGGATCCGAACATGAACATTTGCTCATTTAAGTCCTGCTTCCACTGAAATAAATTACACAGAACAATTTGTCCCAGGAATTCTGCTGCTGTCTGCGTTTCCATCCATCCAAAGTACCGTGAAGATTAGTCTGGTGACGTAGGATTCCAAAGCCCACTGGATATCATCCTGTGCAAATAAATGTAATAAAGCTTGAACCTCGCCGTCGACCCGTTGGTTGTATTTTTAAACTCAATTGATGATTTGAATAACAATCAGCTCCTACTACACGCACTGCATCCACAACAGACTTTTAAAAATAGTGTTTAAAATAAAATGCTGCGTGAGCTTAACCAATCAGCATGTTCAACACCCAAGTCCCACCCCCCAAAAGTTCCTGAATTAAAAAAAAAAACACTACCTCGTGAGCAGAGCCATTTTGAACGGAAAATATTTATTTCAGAGTACCACCCTAAAGTCCCTCGTTCCTGGGGAAAGATCCTGCAGTGGAAGCACGGCTTTAGAGGCCTTCAGGCAATGCTTTTTCTCATGAGTCTTTAGACTAGATGATAGGGTGAAACTCTTCCCACAGTGTGAGCACTGGTACGGTTTCTCTCCAGTGTGAATTCTCTGGTGTGCTTTTAAGTCGCTAGGTTTACCAAAGGTCTTCTCACAGTCAAAGCACATAAAAGGTCTCACACCAGTATGAATACTCTCATGCACTTTTAAAGAGTACAGTCTTGAAAAACTCTTTCCACAAAAAGAACAAAAGTGAGGCTTCACACCAGCATGAACTTTAAGGTGTTTTCTTAAGCTTGATGGCACAGCAAATGTTTTCTCACACTGATCACAGCTGAATGATCTCACTCCAGAGTGACAGTGCAGATGATCATTGAGATAGCTTTTCTGAGTGAAACTCTTTCCACACTGAGAGCAAGTGAACGGTTTTTCTCCAGTGTGAATCCTCATATGTCTCTTAAGGTGTCCTTTATACATGAAACTATTCCCACACTGGGAGCAAGTGAATGGTTTTTCTCCAGTATGAATCCTCATATGTGTCTTAAGGTGTCCTTTATATATGAAACTATTCCCACACTGAGAGCATGCAAAAGGTCTTTCTCCAGTGTGAATCATCATGTGACTCTTAAGAGTTACTTTACATGTTAAACTCTTTCCACACTCAGAGCAGGTGAAAGATCCTTTGACTTCTTTTGGGGTGGAATTCATTTTAGTCTGTGAAATGACTGTGTTTCCATCTCCATTTTCTATATAATTTTAGAAACAAAAAAAAAGTTAGAGAGCCACAAATGATCAAAGTTTTTATCTTAATGTTCCTCATTAAAGAGAAGGAAAACACCAACCTATTTGTTCCTCTGTCTCTTCATCTTTTATTCTGCAGGGTTCTTCCTCAAACTCCATCTTTACAATAGTATGTCTGTAGTTTCTCCTGGAGTAATTCCTCCTGCTTCTTCTTCTCCTGTGGGAAGATGGGAATATTCCCAGCATTTAAACTCTCATGAACGGCTGTGGGAGCGGCTTCACTGACTGAAGGTGTGAATTGTGGTCGCTGTTGCTCATTTAGCAGATGATCATCACACTTACAATCACTCGCAATTATTCATGGTTAAGGGTTGATTGCTGTAATCAGACGTCGATTAAATATGGGAATGTGTTCAAAATACCCTGGTGGATAAATACAAAACCTGTCCTAATTGAAAGAAAACAAGCTGACCAAAAAATTTAATCCAATATTTAAACTTGAATAATGAGAGAATTATACGCCGTTTTCAACCATCTTGCTGATAAAGTTTCAGTAACGCTTTAGATTACGGCCCGGAAAGTACTGCATAATTAAAGCAAATGTACAGCATAACTTTTGGTAATTAGTGTAACTATAAAGTAAGTACTTGTAGGTATAAGGTATATACTGTAAGTATTTTTTAATTAAGGGGTGATCATCCGTGTAGTTACAGGGTAAGTACGAATCTGCAGGCTGTAAATTAAAGTGGCTCTTGTTTCCCCCTTGTTTCATGTAGTTACAGGGCAAGTTACAATAAAAAACATACACTCTAAATAATGCTGGGTTATTTTTTAACCCAAAATGCTGGGTTAAGACTGTTGGGTAATTTTTGTTGGTTTATTTGATCACATTTTAAACACCATTGGGTAGTTTCAAATTTCCAGTCGTTGGGTTAAACCTGCTGGGTCACAATGCTTGGTTGATTCTACCCAGCGCTTGGTTGTTTCACGTGCTTCCCGCCTTGATTCGTTTAAATTCGCTCCCAAACTGTCATTTTGAAAGGACAATGCAAAAGGCAAAGCCACTGGTTGCAGATGTTTTAAGATAAGTTCATATATTTTCATTAATAATCATTTTAATTAGCATAATTATAGTTTTTTTCTTCTTCTCGGCAACAATTCTTAAGCTTACATCATGACGTTAAGACAACAAAAGATTTACCTCAGAATCCGATGCAATGTACTGACTCGTGTTAGTTTAGGTAGGCATGTGAGACGATAGATTAATACAGTTTGTGATTACACAGAACCATGATCCCCTTACGAAAATTAAACATGGTTGTATGTAGGGATGTCACAAGTACCGGTACTTCGGTACCAAGTACATACTGAAATGTTAAAAATGTGACGATAGTATCTGTATAGCATCGACTTACAAGTAGACTATATTCGGTCCCGCAGCTGCGTTCAGTCGCGTCACGCAGGGCTCCAGACTGTAGCCGAATACCAGTGTCTATGCATATTAAATGCTCTTTAAATATTAGTCTTTCATGTTTTGTGTCTCTGTGCGAATGGCAAGGGCGCGTGTCATATGAACACAGACAAGTCACGGGCAACCCGTCAAAATAAAAGTTTGATTTAAACGTGAATAAATTGACAGAATAGATTAGGTTTGTAGATGTAAGTGTTGCCAATTTAAACACATTTGTGTATTGTACCATTTGTCAAGCAATAAAAATGATTGTTTTAACAATCTAAACATGCATTCTTCTTTTGTTCTTTCATGATTGTCTAGTTTTACAGTAGGCTAATGCACAGGAGATTTTTTAAGAACAACCCAGCAAGAATAACCCAGAATAGCAAATTCATTAAAGGGGGGGTGAAACACTCAGTTTCAGTCAATCTTTAGTACCCATAGAGTAGTATTGCATCCTTCATATCTCCGAAAAGTCTTTAGTTTTATTATATTTATAAAAGAAATATAGGCTGTACCGAGTCTTTCCGGAAAAAAACGAGCGCCTGGGGGCGTATCGAGTGGGCGGAGCTAAAGAATGACGAGCGCAAAGCGGTGACGTCCTCAAGCGTGGAGAAACCCATCTATCTCAGCTAATAGATATGATCCAGAATCTAATTCGGGGGCTGAAATAAAAACAACAACAGCAGGATGTCCGTCTCTGTGGTATGTACTGTATTTAGTGGCCTGTCAACATTTGTGTGTCTTTACTCGCAGTTTATGAGGACATGATTCGGTTTATGGACTAAACCTTAGCAGTAGCAAGCAAAACGGTTTTGCACGTCAGACTAGTGTAACGTTATACATAGAACAGCAATGGAGTAATCGTTAGCGCATTTGAATGACGAAGCACGCGATCGTGTCGTTTACTGATGTTTACTCACGCGACGATAGCCGACAGCACAGACATTTGAAGCAGTTTTACTCACCGGCTGCTTCCATAGCAGGACCGAACCTTTATCGCTGGGACCGCTCCGTCAAAAACACACTTCTTGGTAGAGCCCTGCACGGGCCTCAAATCTAGGCCCTAGCCCGGCCCTGGCCCGAGACGCTGAGGCCCTAGCCCGGCCCTGGCCCGAGTAGCTGAGACCCTAGCCCGGCCCTGGCCCGAGACGCTGAGGCCCTAGCCCGGCCCTGGCCCGAGTAGCTGAGGCCCTAGCCCGGCCCTGGCCCGAGACGCTGAGGCCCTAGCCCGGCCCTGGCCCGAGTAGCTGAGGCCCTAGCCCGGCCCTGGCCCGAGTAGCTGAGGCCCTAGCCCTGCCCGTGTCCGACAGCTTATCAAAATTCTCGGCCCGAGTCCGACTGGAGCTCGTGGTTTTTTGTTTTGTTTTTTTTGTTTACATTGTTGCAGCCATTAAAATAGTTCTGTTTTGTTTTTAATATCAAAGTAGTCAAATTTCGTTTTGTTTCTTTATTAAGTTAATTTAGAAAAATGTTTAGAGCATTTTTTTGTTTGTTAAATTAAAGTTTTAATTTTTTTAAGTGACCAGCGGCCAACAGTGAGTTAACCGCATATTTAATCGATTTAGTCTTTCAAATCAACTCTTGACTTGGCTTGCCTATAATAATAATTTGAATAATCCATATACACTTCGAGCATCACAATGTTAGTTAATTTCGCCAACTATTACCACCAGTAGCCTAAAGGGCATTTTTGACGAGCTGAGGCAGGCTGATTCTGCTCGCGGCTCTCGCAAATGGAGCTAAACAATCTCAAAATAAATAAAAAAAGAACATGCAGGTTGTCTTATAGCTTACCTTACACCTACACAAATGAATATAAATCCGATCTTCAATTCCCGGGGTATGTGCTCATTTAACGGAGTTTACAGCAACGGAAGCAAAATATTCAAGATGCATTTTATTCAGCAGCTCATTTCAGATTCAAAGACCACATAAGAGAGAGAGCGCGACCTAAGCGCACTGGTAAGATCATTTAGTCTCATTCATTTTTATTGAAGATGATTGTGTTTTTGAGCATCTAAGACTAATTTTAAATTTCATTTACGGCCATTTGCGTTGGCTTGCATTAGTCATTTGCTGCGATGCGTGTTGCAGCACCATCATATCTATCTGACTACAACATATTTCATGTTTGAAAGTCTGTAGGTTAACATAAATGCAGATATAGGCCTAGCCTAATTGTAATAATAAAAAACAACATAATTATCGATTTTGAAATATTAAACCAGTCAATACAGAACGAAATATTCTGTAGCCTTCTGCCGTCAATACCATGGATAGCCTATAGTATGGGCCGGCTATTGCCGACGTTGTCTTTGCTGTATCAATAGGCAATATATTTATATTTAACATGAAGTATAGGGCTTCCCTGTACATTAATAGCAGCAGACGCCCCGCGGATGACACGCAACAGAAACGCCACACTCACACCACGCTTGCAGTGTGTCTCCGGCCTTAACTCTAGCAGCTGCGCTGAAGAAACGCGCGCTGTTGCTGCTGGCGCGGACTCTGAACCTATGCTCTGAACACTGTGCGAGCCATCTTGACAGTCGCGTTAGCTATTATGGTCTGTATAGGCAAAATTATATTAACTCCGTTGCATTTCTGAATAAGAGACAAACCTTAGCCAATTGATGTCTTTATAAAGATTTAATCCTTGCAAGAATGAATCCACAATCAACCAGGCAATGCCTGCGTCGAGTATGAACTGAGGAAACAAAAGAAGGTTCAACCTTTTATACTCTTGTGTCAGTGTTTTACAGAAACAAAGGAAAGATGTCTTTTCCCCCCACCCTTCTGTAACTAATTCGAATAAGAAAACAAGGGACACGGTGGTCCCCCCCCCCCCTGTCTTCCTCCATCAGTGTTTGTGTCAAGGCCTCAAGTGGTGATGGGGAGGGTTTATGACTGTGCATAGGAATGTGAGGTGTGGCTGGCCTACATTTTATGATGTAAATGTAGTAGAGAATTTGTATGTGTGAAGATCTAATCAATGTGGCTGTGGCTGTGATTTAATTAACGACACCTAAGGCCCGGTGTCTCCAAACTAGCTGTCCTGTCACTCCATACTGAGGTGTTTCTGTATGGCAGAGACAGATGTTGATTTCTGTGTGAATTCAAACATAAATGATTAAATTTTTCTTCAACAGGTCTCATTTTGTTTCCACCAGCGCAGAACATCTCATTGTTCCATTTATTTGATAAAATAAATATAAAACGAAGGAGAAGCCTAAAAAAGGCCCGAAGCCCGGCCCGCGATTTAGGTATGACGTGAAAATTGTCCCGAAGCCCGGCCCGAGGGGCGTAAAAAAGTCGGGGCCCGTCAGGCTCGGGCATAAATGCAGGGCTTTACTTCTTGGAGTGTGGAGATCCACTTTGCGACGCGACTGAAGCGATGTTGTGAAGTTTCCCATCATTTCTGCGTTCAAATCGGTTCAAATGCAGCGCTGCCTTCCCGGAATGATGTGCTGAAGCGTTGAAGTCGCTTAATGTCAAAGTGGAGGAAAGAAGTGGAGTGCGACTGGATCTGCAGCTTGAGCGAGTGTTTATGGGCGTGCATTTCCTCTCTCGCTCTAGTCACGCGCGCGCACCCTACCGGGAGAAGAGCCCGTACGGCCCATACAAGGACCTTCTGCTCTTATTAACGTCAAGCCGACCCATACTCGAAAAAAACTCTCCGGAACTTGTGAGAAACCGGAAGGAGTATTTTTGACACAGAAATACTCCATCAAACGTCCAACATTAGTTTTTGAAACTTTGTCTATGTTTAGGATGGGAATCCAAGTCTTTAACAGTGTAAAGAGCTCAGTATGCATGAAACAGCATTTCACCCCCCCCCCCCCCCCCCTAATGGTAAAGAATTTACTACATTTTGGGTTTTCTCAACAGTCCAGCCTGCTGGTTTAAAATGCCACTGGGTTAATTTAACCCAGCATGTGTTCTGTCCAATATTTACACAGCGCTGGGTTGCCAATTGGGTTGTTTTTAACCCAGCCATTTTTAGAGTGTGGTACCGAAGAACCGGTACTTGTGACATCCCTACATACAACCATGTTTAATTTTCGTAAGGGGATCATGGTTCTGTGTAATCACAAACTGTATTAATCTATCGTCTCACATGCCTACCTAAACTAACACGAGTCAGTACATTGCATCGGATTCTGAGGTAAAACTTTTGTCGTCTTAACGTCATGATGTAAGCTTAAGAATTGTTGCCGAGAAGAAGAAAAAAACTATAATTATGCTAATTAAAATGATTATTAATGAAAATATATGAACTTATCTTAAAACATCTGCAACCAGTGTCTTTGCCTTTTGCATTGTGCTTTCAAAATGACAGTTTGGGAGCGAATTTAAACGAATCAAGGCGGGAAGCACGTGAAACAACCAAGTGCTGGGTAGAATCAACCGACCCAGCAGGTTTAACCCAACGACTGGAAATTTGAAACTACCCAATGGTGTTTAAAATGTGATCAAATAAACCAACAAAAATTACCCAACAGTCTTAATCCAGCATTTTGGGTTAAAAATAACCCAGCATTATTTAGAGTGTATGTTTTTTATTGTAACTTGCCCTGTAACTACATGAAACAAGGGGGAAACAAGAGCCACTTTAATTTACAGCCTGCAGATTCGTACTTACCCTGTAACTACACGGATGATCACCCCTTAATTAAAAAATACTTACAGTATATACCTTATACCTACAAGTACTTACTTTATAGTTACACTAATTACCAAAAGTTATGCTGTACATTTGCTTTAATTATGCAGTACTTTCCGGGCCGTAATCTAAAGCGTTACTGAAACTTTATCAGCAAGATGGTTGAAAACGGCGTATAATTCTCTCATTATTCTAGTTTAAATATTGGATTAAATTTTTTGTTCAGCTTGTTTTCTTTCAATTAGGACAGGTTTTGTATTTATCCACCAGGGTATTTTGAACACATTCCCATATTTAATCGACGTCTGATTACAGCAATCAACCCTTAACCATGAATAATTGAGAGTGATTGTAAGTGTGATGATCATCTGCTAAATGAGCAACAGCGACCACAATTCACACCTTCAGTCAGTGAAGCCGCTCCCACAGCCGTTCATGAGAGTTTAAATGCTGGGAATATTCCCATCTTCCCACAGGAGAAGAAGAAGCAAGCAGGAGGAATTACTCCAGGAGAAACTACAGACATACTATTGTAAAGATGGAGTTTGAGGAAGAACCCTGCAGAATAAAAGATGAAGAGACAGAGGAACAAATAGGTTGGTGTTTTCCTTCTCTTTAATGAGGAACAATAAGATAAAAACTTTGAAAATTTGTGGCTCTCTAACTTTTTTTGTTTCTAATTTTTAGACGTGATGAAAGTAAATGAAGACAAAAGGCATCAGTTTCAAAATAATATAGAAAATGGAGATGGCAACACAGTCATTTCACAGACTAAAATGAATTCCACCCCAAAAGAAGTCAAAGGATCTTTCACCTGCTCTGAGTGTGGAAAGAGTTTCACATGTAAAGTAACTCTTAAGAGTCACATGAGGATTCACACTGGAGAAAGACCTTTTGCATGCTCTCAGTGTGGGAATAGTTTCATGTATAAAGGACACCTTAAGAAACATATGAGGATTCATACTGGAGAAAAACCATTCACTTGCTCCCAGTGTGGGAATAGTTTCATATATAAAGGACACCTTAAGAGACATATGAGGATTCATACTGGAGAAAAACCGTTCACTTGCTCTCAGTGTGGAAAGAGTTTCACTGAGAAAAGCTATCTCAATGATCATCTGCACTGTCATTCTGGAGTGAGATCATTCAGCTGTGATCAGTGTGAGAAAACATTTGCTTCGCCATCAAGCTTAAGACAACATCTTAAAGTTCATGCTGGTGTGAAGCCTCACATTTGTTCTTTTTGTGGAAAGGGTTTTTCAAGACTGTACTCTTTAAAAGTGCATGAGAGTATTCATACTGGTGTGAGACCTTTTATGTCCTTTGACTGTGAGAAGACCATCGGTACATCGTGCGACTTAAAAGCACACCAGAGAATTCACACTGGAGAGAAACCGTACCAGTGCTCACACTGTGGGAAGAGTTTCACCCAATCATCTAGTCTAAAGACTCATGAGAAAAAGCATTGCCTGAAGGCCTCTAAAGCCGTGCTTCCACTGCAGGATCTTTCCCCAGGAACGAGGGACTTTAGGGTGGTACTCTGAAATAAATATTTTCCCTTCAAAATGGCTCTGCTCACGAGGTAGTGTTTTTTTTTTTTCAAAATTCAGGAACTTTTGGGGGGTGGGACTTGGGTGTTGAACATGCTGATTGGTTAAGCTCACGCAGCATTTTATTTTAAACACTATTTTTAAAAGTCTGTTGTGGATGCAGTGCGTGTAGTAGGAGTTGATTGTTATTCAAATCATCAATGGAGTTTAAAAATACAACCAACGGGTCGACGGCGAGGTTCAAGCTTTATTACATTTATTTGCACAGGATGATATCCAGTGGGCTTTGGAATCCTACGTCACCAGACTAATCTTCACGGTACTTTGGATGGATGGAAACGCAGACAGCAGCAGAATTCCTGGGACAAATTGTTCTGTGTAATTTATTTCAGTGGAAGCAGGACTTAAATGAGCAAATGTTCATGTTCGGATCCACCACTCACAAATGATCCACTTTCAAGTAAATAATTTGACATTCAGATTCAGCAAAAGCTGGAATCCAGGAAATCATAGTGATTTAAGAGGGTAATTTGCTCAAATTAGTAGTGTAGGATTGAAAATAATCAAAGATATTTGATATTTGAAATTTAACAAAGACATTTGCGTACTGTTTTCAAACCCCATCTCTCTTTGGCTATTTGGAAATCCTAAAAAAACAAGAAGGCCTGATGCCAAATGTGTGTCACACCTTTAGTACAATGGGGGAAGTTTGGTCTGATTGGTCAGTTTAAATGTCTCATGTTTAGGTTTCAGTCACATGGTCAAGGAAGCGATAAAAAGAAGAACAACTGTTGCTCTGTTAATGGTACAAGCTTTTGTCATCTCATACTCTATTTTGTAACTGTTTTAGGTGTAACCATAATCAGATTTTGTCAATAAATTCTTTCTATTACAAACGATTTGCTAACTAGTTTTGATTTGGTATTGACTTTGATGTGTTTATTACAATACAGTAAAGTCACATTATAGCAACGCTCTCCCACATATGTTCGTCCGTATAATACACCATAAAGTGTGTATCATATGCACGTGAAAAACAGCGTAGCATATGCACACCAAAATGAGTTTTGGTGTATACATTCCACAACATTGCACACTCGTACTATTTATACGCATTTTCGTGAGATCCGCCTGCTTTATTTAGTCTTTCAGCAACACTGCAGTCTGAACCTGTACATGACCCACCCTTACAGAAATGAAGTCTGATCATTTGTCAAAGGACATTTTGCATTGGCATGTTTTAAATCATACTTATCTGACTGCTATCAGTTTGTAGCAGTAAATGAAGAGATATCACACTGATCACAAGTTCAGTATGGAGTACCGCAAGGCTCAGTGCTAGGATTATTGCTTTTCACCCTGTATATGCTCCACTGGGAGATATCATTAGGAAGCATGATGTTAGGTTTCATTGTTATGCTGACGATACTCAGCTCTATATTTCTTCACGCCCTGACGAAACTTACCAGTTCACAAGATTAACGGAATGCATAGCTGATATAAAAAATTGGATGACTAGTAATTTCCTACAAAGGACAAAAAAACCTCTACATGTAGGGTTGCCACCCGGCCCTGTGAAATACGGAATCGTCCCGTATTTTCAGGAAAAATGACTGATTTGTCCCGTATTTTACATAGGTCCACCCGCATTGTGTGAAGACACGTCCTATTCGCTGCCGTCGTTGCTTTGTTTGATTGGTTTGTTTCAAGTTCACGGGCCGTGAACCACGGCCAATCAGAGTCAGAAGAGGAGGGGACCGCCGGTTATTTTCTATATGGGCCGAATCCATTTGAAACGATGGCGGAGGCAAGTCCAAATACCCTATATCAAAATATTTTTTTGATTGATAACGTTAGATTTCATATGCTGCCTATTAAGAAATAATGTTAATAATGTAGGCTACATTAATGATGGTATGATTTTTTTATTAAGGTTAAGTTGAAGCCTAGAGTTACACAAGCATTACTTTAATAAGAGATAAGATAGGACCTTTTAGGAATAAAATAAACAACTATTTGTTATGCTTAACAAATTTAAATAATTGCATCATCCAATAGGCTACTATAGAATTAACAATAGACTATATAAAAACGGAATAATACATAAATATATTTACTTAACTTACCAAAAATAAAAATGTTAAGTGTTTTATTAAAATAAGAAATGATTGTAGATATTATATCATTTACAGTTATTTAGGTGTGGTTTCACTGTTTGGATGGTGTTACTGCAAACAATGACAAATATTTTAGTCAAAATCTTTGTTCACAACACTATAAAATTACTCGAGTTAATTTGCAATTTCTTATCCTACTCCCCTCTAGGTTACAGCAGATGAGTTTGTTTTTCATTGTCATAGCTGTGGATTATACTGAGTGCATCTGTTCACATTGATTTCAATAGCAGATATCCTATCATAATGTCCATTAGTATCAATCTTAATATACAAATTATGAAAACATGTTTTAAGTTATGATATAGGACCACTGCACTGGCACACCATCTGTGGTCATCGTGGCCCCAAGGGATGTGGCCACCGCTGCGGCAGACGTCCCTTATTTTTCTGTATTGAAGGTGGCAACCCTATCTGCATGTAGAAACCTAGATTACTGACTAACACTTGATGGCTACTCTGTCAAGCCCTCGTCGTCAGTAAGGAACCTGGCTGTGCTCTTTGATACCAATCTTTCCTTTGTAAGCCACATTTCTAGCATCTGTAAAACCGCATTCTTCGATCTTAAAAATATATATCAATTACAACACATGTTTTCAATGCAAAATACTAAACAGTTCATGCATTCATTACCTCAAGGCTATATTATTGTAATTCTTTACTGGGTGGTTACCCTGCTCGCTTAATAAATAAACTGCAGCTCGTCCAAAATGTAGCACCAGGAAGTATGACCATATTAGCTGATTCTATCAAAACTGCATTGGCTCCCTATTAAACATTGTATAAATACTGAAATATTGCTAATTACTTACAAAAGCACTTAATAATTTAGCTCATAACCCATTATACTCTATCACGTATATGTGTAAACTAGACTCTCCCCTGTGACGGCCTCATCGACATCAACACGCCGGGCGGAGACGGTCCCCGCGGGCCACCCGAGGGTGGTCCGCTTCCCCGTCGGGGGGCTCCCGAGCAGTCAAGTCAGTCGTTCCCTGCCGGTCCACCGCTTCAGGGCACTGTGCTTGCTGTTCGAAGTACACCAGAGGCCAGCCTCGAGAGGCTGGTTCCCTTAATAGATTTTCTAGACGAGTGGAAACGTCTATCGAATATATCTCGTTGGGTCCTGCAGATAGTCGAAAGGGGGTACGCCATTCAATTCAAAAGGCGGCCACCTCTTTTCAGCGGTGTCCTACCCACAGAGGTGGGCCCGGAGCAGGCTCTGGTAATGACACAGGAAGTAGAGACACTCCTGTGAAAGGGGGCTATAGAAACGGTTCCTCCTCCCGGCAGGGAGTCAGGGTTTTACAGCCGTTACTTCATCGTGCCAAAGAAGGATGGCGGGTTGCGCCCGATATTAGATCTGCGCCTATTAAATCACTCTGTGGCAAAGCTCAAATTCAGGATGCTCACACTCAGACAGATTGTATCGCAGATCAAGTCGGAGGATTGGTTTGTCACCATAGACCTCAAAGATGCGTATTTCCATGTCTCCATCCTTCCACATCACAGGAAGTTTCTGAGGTTTGCCTTCGGGGGAGAGGCTTACCAATATCGAGTACTTCCCTTCGGTCTAGCACTGTCACCCCGCACATTCACCAAGTGTGTGGATGCAGCTCTGGCGCCGTTGCGTCTGCAGGGCATCCGCATACTCAATTACATAGACGACTGGTTGATCTTAGCTCACACCGAGCAGATGGCGGTTCAGCATCTCGATGCTGTTCTCGCACACATGTCGAAATTGGGGTTGAGGCTGAACGCCAAGAAGAGTGTGCTTTCTCCGGCTCAGAGAACCACTTTTTTTAGGCGTGAACTGGGACTCGGTAATTATGCGGGCGCAATTATCGCCGATACGCATAGCATCGATCCTGGCAGCAGTCAAAGAACCGAAGCTAGACCGTGCCGTCACTGTAAAGCAGTTCCAGAAACTGTTAGGCCTCATTGCAGCTGCGTCCAACGTGATACCTTTTGGCCTGCTGAACATGAGGCCGATACAGTGGTAGCTCAGAACAAAAGGGTTCTCCCCGGGTGGAAATCCACTCCCCACGACCAAAGTCACGCGGCGATGCCTTGGTGCTCTGGTCATGTGGAAAGATCCCGGGTTTCTGTCCCAGGGACCTGTGCTGGGAGCTCATGTTCGTCGCGTAACGCTAACGACAGATGCTTCCCTCACGGGGTGGGGTGTGACCATGAGTGGTCGTTCATCCCAGGGTCTATGGCAGGAACACCAGCGGCTATGGCACATAAATCGGCTAGAGATGCTCGCTGTGTTTCTTGCGTGGAAACAGTTTCTGCCCGACCTCAGGGGCCACCATGTATTAGTCAGGACAGACAACACATCGGTGGTCGCCTATATAAATCATCAGGGGGTCTGAGGTCCCATCCCTTATACAAACTGGCACGTCAGATCCTCCTGTGGGCCCAAGGGAAACTGCTTTCCATCAGGGCAGTTTACATCCCAGGGGTCCTAAATCAGGAAGCGGACATCCTGTCGAGGCAGGGGCCGAGGCCCGGGGAATGGAGACTCCACCCCGAGGTGGTGGAGCTCCTATGGCAAAGATTTGGGTGAGCAGAGATAGACCTGTTTGCTTCGGCAGAGAATTCTCACTGTCCTCAGTGGTTCTCTCTGTCTCATCCAGCCTCACTGGGGTTGGACGCCATGGTACAGGAGTGGCCGAGGCTGCCCCTGTACGCATTTCCCCCGATTGTTCTGCTTCCAGGAGTTCTGGAGAGGGTAAGCCGGGACGGGGCCAGTGTACTTCTAGTGGCTCCGTTCTGGCCGACCAGAATCTGGTTTTCGGACCTAGTATCTCTCCTGGAAGGCTCTCCTATGGAGATTCCGACCAGGAGGGATCTCCTCTCTCAGGCGGGAGGGAGACTCCTGCATCCCCGCCCAGAGTTATGGAAACTGTGGCCCTGGCCTCTGAGGGGGCCAGGCTCCTAGAGGAGGGTCTCTCGACTGAGGTCGTTGAGACCATCCTGCACTCCAGAGCTCCATCCACGAGGAAGCTGTACGCTCTAAAATGGAGACTGTTCTCAGCATGGTGCAGAGAACGGCAGTTGGACCCAGTTAACTGCCCGGTTGGTACAGTGCTGGAGTTCCTGCAGGCGAGGTTCTCGGCAGGGTTGACCCCCTCCACAATAAAGGTGTACGTGGCGGCCTTAGCTGCTTTCCACACTCCTTTGGGTGGAGTGTCTTTGGGAAGACACCCATTAGTTACACGTTTCCTCCGTGGTACTTTAAGGTTGAGGCCGGTGGTGCATTCGAGGATCCCGGCCTGGGATCTGGCCATTGTTTTACGGGGCTTGTCTGAGCCTCCGTTTGAACCCATAGAGGAAGTTCCAGAAAAGTTCCTCACCCTAAAAACGATCTTTTCGTTGGCCATCTCGTCCCTTAAAAGGATAGGGGACATTCAGTCCTTGTCGGTAGGGCCCTCATGTCTAGAGTTTGCGCCTGGCATGGTAAAGGCTTTCCTTCACTCCAGACCAGGTTACATCCCCAAGGTTCCTATGAGCCCATGGGGTCCTATTACTCTTCAAGCCTTCTGTCCTCCTCCATTTATGATTATCCTCGTATCCATTCCATGAGATTTCACACTCGTACTATTTATACGCATGACCATGAGATCGTGTTGGGATGAACATGTTTTTTGAGAACCTTATTATCAAGTGTACACTTTTTCATCATAAAATGATGTGTTGACACTTGTAGGTTCATTACAAATCAATAAATAATAATAAATGCTTTTTTAACAGAATGACATGTTAATAAAACTCTACAAATGTTAGCAACACATCAGGTAATGTTGAAATAGTGTGTACCTTGTCAACACAAGACTTTACAATGAGGGTCACAAAATGTAAAATAGTAAAGTGCGTATAAACATGAACAACCTATCCGTTGATGTTCAGATGGTTTCCACGGTAGAATTGTTTACCAACAGCCCAAAATCAATGGCTTATTAAATAATGTTGCAAGATACACAACAGCATTTTTAGAGTCAGATGGTGAATTAGAAATCCTTAGTGTGTTTCAACTGCTATGTAAACTAATGTAAATATGTAAGTGTAAAATAACCTTACAAAAACAGTAAAGCTACAGACATTGTTCATGGTTAGTTCATGTTAGCTAATTCTTTAACTAATACAACCTTATTGTAAAGTGTTACCAAAACGGTAATTTTGGATAAAATGTAATCAAAAAATCCACAGAAGCACAAAGTATATTATGTGTAATGCACCTCACAGAGGGTTTAAATTTATTTTATGAAAACTATAACTTATATACAATTACAAAAATAAACAGAATTAGAGTAAAGCATCAACAATACCAACAGAAAGAACTTCCCCCAAAACCCTTTGTTTCTTAAACATGAAACTAGCCAAATTAGGAGAACGTGTAATGTTTTTATACTGAGCTACACATTAAGGTCAAACAGCTGAAGATCCACCATGACAGAAAAGCAAAAGCTCAGAGATACTTTAGTCTGGATGAAATACTGCAGAAAATCTGGGGAGTTTAACACTCACATCAGGCCAAAAACTGACAATCTTCACTTACACTGATTTACTGTAAGACACTCTGCTGTCATTGGTTAAAACAAACACAATAATTCATCTGAAATATTAAAAATGTTGCCTTCGGACGACTTTTTAAGGTAGGAAGGCATGTCTGAATTCGATGTTAGCTTCACTTCCTGTCTCCTGAGATATCGTCATCTGATGGATTTTTGAAGGCAGCATACATATCCTTCACTGCCTTTGATATCCCACAATCCTGTGCTTTCCTGTGACAGCTGAGCTAAAATAAAGATGGCTTCTGAAAGTTGTGGTCAGTTTGTTTGTAATGTTTTGACCAATGTTTTCCACTTCTGATGTCATTTATATTGAGAAATTACTATTAACCCACTATGAGACTAATTATGAAATCACAGATAGAATAAAGTTAGCATTATGCGCCTTTAGGCAGGTGCACAATGTGCATACACTCAGTGTGTTACACACACTGGACACGCAGCAGCACAAACATTTAGAAAATATATAAAAAAATGCGCAACTGGCTTTTAAAAGGAATGGAAGATGAGACTCTGATTGGTTTATTGCACGTTACACCCAAAACACACCCATGACTCATTAAGAGACCAGGTACAACCCTTTTAGACCATGACTTAGCGCTCCGACCATTTTTCTCGTATGTAAACTAGCAAAAGTGGATTCAAGCACACCCTAAGTGCACTTAAGACATGCGCTCATATCGCTAAAATAAGGCCCACAATGATTGTAGCACAAGTGAAAATCAACAATACTCTTCTTTTTCAGCTTAACTCCACACTGTCCACACACAACTTTTTTAATCCTCATTTTTGGAGCATCCCTCAAACCTTGCTTGTCAGTTGTCTGTCCTCCGGTTATAGTACGGATCATCTTCCAAACTGGCAATAGATAATGTACCCAAATGCCTGATATCTACAAGACTTAATTACTTATTCATTATCTCTGCTATCACCCTCACTATAGTTCCTTTCTTACTGCAACCTTATTTTCTAATGCACTGACATCACCATTATCAATACTTTCTGGAAAAGGTTGATCTTTTCCTCTCCGTCTTCTATCAAATTTGCCATCCTAAAACACAAGCAAAGAGGCTTTTCACTGCCTGCCAGTACTGAACAATAATGCAGATAGAAAATAAATGTGTTCTCCTATACCACTGACCATAAGGCAGTGAGGCAACAGGCCACTGCCTAAGTTTCAGACGCAGCTATTATTAATGTTGAGCGTCCTCTTGTGCTAAAGGAGTCTGTCCAGCAGAGGGAGACAGGCAGAAGGAAAGCTGAAGATGACGGAGCTAAAGAGCTCAAAACAAGCTGGATGTACAGTGGTGATCTAAAGAGGAAAAAGACAGCAGTTAAAATCAAATGGTTTGTCAATACCTATAAGTCTGCTTTAGAAAGCCTGACCAGACAGCTTGAATTTTGAAGGTTTTGGGGCTATTGTGTTGCTATGCATTTGCTGGGTTGTTCAGGATGGTTGCTAGGGCGTTGCTAAGGTATTGTGGGCTCTTTCTAGGGTGCTGCTATGAAATTGTGTTGATGGAGGGTTGCTTAGGTCTTACCATGTGGTAGCTAGGGTGTTGTGGGTGGTTTAGTTGCTAAAGTATTATGGGCTAGGTTTTTTTTATTATCTCCATTCCTGTCACCGATTGAGTTTGGCTTCCTTGCCACTCTTGCTTAGTTGGGGACACTTAATATTCAGCAATATTATTGATTTGACTGAGCTGGACAATGACATCACTGTATGGCTAAACTCATTTAATAATTGATTAACTTTACACAGTCATTGAACTGACCTCAGCTGATCAATGCCACTATTGTCTGTTTAGAGCTGCTTTAGAGCAGAAATTAATTCTATTTGGACCAAATTAATCATTTTTTTCCTGTTTATCCATGTTTATCCGTTGAAACAATCAAAAGATATTGTAGGTGGTTGCTCTGATGTTGCTATGCGGTGGCTAGGGTTTTTGGATGGTAGCTAGGGGGTTGACAAGGTGCTCTGTGTGGTTTCTAGGGTGTTGCTATGTGGTTGCTAGCATGTCTGGGTGGTTACTTGGTTGTTTCCCAATGGTAAAAAGGCCAAAAACACATTTTATTCAGATTTCAGTTTCACGCATCAGTTGTCTCTTCTTTTCTAAATGATTTGTGAATATCTCACCTCATCCGTGACTTTCTCTGATTCACCAGAATTAAACTCTACAGGTCCGTCTGCATTCAGACACACTGGAATAATAATAAAAAAGGACTTTATAAAGAACATAGTGTGACTGTGAAATATAGGACAGACCAGGGATAGTTGTCACACGGTCCTTATTTTAGGAACATTTTTAGTAAATTCAGGTTTTGAGTTAAAAGCCCAATGACACTAGCTGCAGTTTAATATTATACTGTCAATTAGGATCATTCTTTTACATTTCAGTCCTCCAAACTAAAGTGAACACAATAAAACACACTGACATACATTAAGACAAAGAATACAAAAATACAGGTTTATTGTGTTCAACCTTCAAATGCATTTTAATATGGGCAAGTTGTCACACATTTCAAATGTTAGAAATTTACATATTAAAATTATTATATCAAAACAATAGTTTGCATCATACAAAGCTGTTTGTCAGGTTTCATTGTGACAGCTGACCCCATAAAAATGTCAATGTGTACTAAATGAAAAGGAAATATAAAGGAACTTTTTGGGAGGAGTTATACTTCTCTAGTAGGGTATAGTACAGACAGCTGCTTATCTTCGATCATGACAACAATCCTTCCGGCCTTGTCTTCATTTTAATCACTGCTGCATATAAACTGACTCTATTATAATATATTTAAATATATAATTTTCCAATATATTATATTTTGGAAATACATGGAATAATATATTGATGGTATTATACAACATATTATATTAATGTAATATATTGCAGTATATTGCAAAATATACAAATGATTGCCATTTTTAATATATTGCAATATATTGGAAAATATTTATATTAAATCCCATATATGTGAATATATTGCCTAATGTATTACATGATATTTTCCAATATACTGCAATATTTTTGTTAAGAAGTCTGTTTTACAAATAATTAACTTAAATTAAAATGTGTCAACTTGCCCCGTTCTTCCCTATCTGTAAATAAGGCAAAAATATTAAAACTAAAACACAACTGCAGATTAAATACTCACTGTTTGGTTTTTGCTGCATGCTGTCTCTGCGAACAATCTTCAGTATGCATTTCTCCCATGATTCTCTGGGTCTTGAGTCTTTCTCCCTTCTGTCCATCTCTCATTTAAGACTTTATCTCTTCTGCAGATACTCCAAATGCGATCCGTCACCTTCCCTCCACAGTGAGACTTTCACTTCAACCACAAAATTCAAGTAAGTAATCTCATACTTCAAACTCAGCTTTACGAAATGCATAAAGACGTGTTTCATTCACCTTCTGATGACTGTAAAAGTAAACAGATGAGGAGCAGAAATATCCACTTTAGCTCTGTGAATCTTGTAATAATACCTGATGAATGACGAGAACTGAGCAAGAGCTCTGAGAAAATGCAACTAGCACACCGAAAGAGATAAAACATGCAAGCTCATAAACTTTGGCTCCGCTCCAGCTGTATTGACGCAAGTACTGAGGAAACATGAATGAAAAAATACCTTGAGCTGACAGCTTCTGTTCTTGCACGGTTGATTGCACTGATTGCGTAATAAAAAAATAAACCACTGAACTATTCCATGACCTGACCTGCATAGGCCAAACAATATGCAAAATAATTAACATGAAATGGGCAAACAGACCTCATTATACATGCAAAATCACCACAAGAAATAAACATTGGACTAAATATTAAAAATACCCATTTCATGTCATCAATTAAAGATGTGGGAAGTGTTTTGGCATTACTTGTAAAGGTTCTAATTCGATTTATTTTGCTATCTTCAGTTGAATTTGTTTTACTCAAGTCACTGAAACCTGAAATATCCAAAATTTCCAACTTTATTATTCTTTGTGAAATGGAATGCAAAGGTAAATGCAAGATGATTGACAGATGGTGATTATGCAAACATGGTTTGACAGAGCATGTGATTCGGAGGAGGTTGTGGGATATTCCAGAAAGCAAGAGTTTAACTTACCGTGACATAAACCCTGAGCCCAGGTATGCTGGGCTGGTTTCAAAATTAAAACACCAAGAAAGAGCTAAGAAAGAGCGCACCCTCTTCTTCTTTTGTTTAGTGTCGGTTAACATAACCTGCTTAGTGCACACCACCACCTATTTGGTGGTTGTGCAATAATTTTTTCAATCTCTTCGTTTAATAAGTAATCTTTATTCACTGAAAATAAGGATTATTCTGTTTATTTGATGTCAAATAGTTGAATGCAGACCCATGTGTGAGATGACAATAAGACATATATTTTAATTGAATTAACATTTAAACATTACTTTGTTATCATAGAGCTTTTGAATTTATATATAATATTGTATATTATAACTATAATCATATAACACATTTAGCTATATTAATTTAATCATATTAATTTTATTAAACACATTTAATACCTCCTAAACAAACTAACTCTGGATCATGAGCTGATCTGGAACAGGTTATTTTCAGAAAGTGAGTTGATATGGCTGCTAACATACCCTAAAAGTTGGAAAATCTGCTAACTAACCCTTAAACATGCCCAGGAATGTCACATAACCTGCTTTCTGGAATACCGCCCTAGGACATACACTATACTGTATGTCCAAGGGCGTACCCTAGAATGCAATATTTTTCATACTTTTCACTGTTTATAATAGTTATAGAATAGTTTCTATAGTTATAAACAGTGAAAAGTATGAAAAATAATGCATTTCAACTCACATACATTTTTTATGTATATATATATATATATATATATATATATATATATATATATATAATTAATATCTTACAAAAACCATAACAAGTAATCCATTTTAATTGATCTTTTGTTACATCCATGGCATCTCCATTGTTTATTATTATTAACACAACCTTAATTGTTATTAGCAGGTTCTCACCACAAGCACATGCTCTACACTTCAACACAATGCAAAAATGTAAAAAAATAAACATACATGCCCCTATTGAACATTTTCTAGTGACCGATCACATCTAAAAAAATTTGTTGGCCAAATTTAATTTCTGTTAATTGATGCAATTTAATTAACAGAAATTAAATTTGGCCAACTAAAAAAAATTGATGTGATCAGTCACTACACTGTAAAAAAAATTATGTTCAATAAATTATGACAACATATGTTTTTACATTGTTTTAACTCATCAAAATAAGTTGAGCAATGTTAAACTTGTTTTTATTAGTTATACAAGATGTAACTCATTTTTTAAAGTCAGTTTAACATAATTTAAGTTGAAATAACTTAAACATCCAAGTCGATTCTACTGCAAAAGTTCAAAATTTGCCTTTTTTTTACCATGTAGAAAATTGTAAATGGGGCCTGAATGTTTTTTGTTTTGTTTTTACTGCGTGGTAACCTCCAAAAACAGGTGTAAAAACAAAAAAAGTCAGTTTATATGTGGTAACCTCCAAAAACAAAAATAGGGTGTGTCTCAATCCGCTCTCTAGTTCACTAGTCAGGGCACTGATTAGGACATAAGCCAATGGGCTGACTCCCTGATCAGTGCCCAGGCAACTGAACTAGGGAGCTAATTGAGACACACCCTTACATAAGCTACACTGTGTGATATTTTCCCCCATCTAGCGGTGTAAAGGTATATGACCATCCAGTGAATATTCTGTTCCTCTCAATTCTGATTTCATTTTAACTCCTACGGTGGCCGATTAAGTCCAAGATTAACATGGCAATCCCCCTCTTCACATTCGACATGGTGCCATCGAGTGTTAAAACGCGAAAGGCAAAGCTTGAATTTACGGGTATGTCCCTCTTTAGCTAATGTACTTTCAAGATGGAGGAGCAACATGGCGACCGGCATTCGAACCCCTCACCCGTATGTATTTTCAATGGCATATTCCTTTCCTGTAGCTCAAACAGTAGAGCATGGCGCTAGCAACTCCAAGGTCATGGGTTCGATTCCCAGGGAAAGCAAGAATTGACGAAAATGTAAAATGTGTACCTTGAATGCAATGTAAGTCGCTTTGGATAAAAGCGACTTACATTACATTAAAAGCGACCAAATGCATAAATGTAAATGTAAATGCATATTATAAACTTACGATAATATTTTATTACGTGAAAGAAGTAAATATACATTAATGAGCACATATATTTTTGAAAGAACTAAGTGTTTTTAGCTAAGAATAAACTAAAAAAGTTACACAGTGTAGCTTTAACAAGTCTCCCAATTTTTTGATCTTGTTGAGAAAACGGATACAATAACATTTTATTTCAACATTTATTATCCATATCCAGTTCGGTGCAAAGCATGATGGGAATGGGAAATCCTATCCCTGATTTATATAATGCAGTTTTAAAACAACTAAAATTAGTTATGTACTCTCAACTCAAATGGTTTAAGAGGTCAAAAAGAATTGTGTTAGATTAACTTAATGTACGTAAGTAAATTGAGCAAGCATCAAATGTTAATTTCGGCCTAAATAAAAATATTGAGTTGCGCTGAAACGCAACTGTTTCAAGTTAGTTTAACACCATGCAATAGTGTTTGAATGAGAAACCTAATACAATGGTGTTCAATTAAAATATAATTTTAAATAAACTGAACAGTATCAGAACATTTTTGTTACTTCCTTGAAAAGTTACTAATTGCATTACGTTACTTTTGCATAACTTTTTCTCACCTGACCTTAATTTCACACCAAAATTGAAATCAAATACGTCACATTCCCATGTACAATACAAACAAAACTTTTAGCTGTGCTGCCATTCTGGATTCCAGAAGAAAAGGATGAGGATGCAGGAGAAGATCGTTTAAAATTTACTTCAATAACAAAACAACAAAATCTTAACTTATTTTTGTTCATGGTTTAACTGAATCATCAAAGGTCAGAAGAAAGTATATTGGTCAATAAAGTGAGATTAAATACCTAAAAATGTTTGTTTTATTTAACACATTTAGTTATTGAGTGTGTGCGTGGTATCATATTCACATAAAATGACTTTCCTCAACATGTCAGTCAATAAATGGGAAGACAAAGTAATTTGCATTATTTGAAAAAAAGTAACTCAGATATATATTTAAAAGTAATGCATTACTTTACTAGTTACTTGAAAAAAGTAATCTGATTGCGTAACTCCAGTTACTTGCATGCTTTACCCCCAAAATAGTTTACAATCATCTCCACCATTCAAGATTAGATTTGTTATTGTGATGCACGGTTACACACAAATGGCAGTGACAAAGTGCATGTGATAGTAGCCTATAACATTATACCATTAAATTTAAATTATTAAATTTAAATTATTTTTTATGACTATTTCCCACATGTTATCCCAGAAATTATACAAATGGAAGTCATGCAATAGCTAATGAGCAAAACGTGTGACATCAAAAACAATCACAGAAAATCTTTTCATTAACAGTGATGGTAAAGATAGTCATACTTTTGATGCACTTTGCTGCAATTCAATTTGTTTTATGCTTGAGCTCATATCTGTTTATCTGACTCTCTAAACTTTGTATTCTTGATTTGCGCACTGGTTTTACAACCTGCAGATAGGTGAATTCCCTCAACCTGACGTTTACAAATTAACTTTGATCAGGTGCCTATTGTGTGCGCAAATCAAGAGTACACGGTTGAGCGAGTCAGATAAACAGGCATGACGTCAAGCTTAATACAAAGACATGAAAAATGCATTGTGTTGACTATATACCATTTCCTCATTCATTTGTTCAAAAATGAATAAAATATTTTACTAAATACTTTCAACATTTTTTTTATTAATAGGAGGCAAAGATGTACAAACACTTCAGCTCTTTACCTTTGTATTGTAATGACTAGGATGAGAGGGACACGTAACATTAAAGCTACACCGTGCAACTTTTTTTAGTTTATTCTTAGCTAAAAACACTTAGCTCTTTCAAAAATATATGTGCTCATTAATGTATATTTACTTCTTTCAAGTAATAAAGTATTTTCATAAGTTTATAATATGCCATTGAAAATACATACGGGTGAGGGGTTCGAATGCCGGTCGCCATGTTGGCTCTCCATCTTGAAAGTACATTAGCCAAAGAGGGACACACCCTAAATTCAAGCTTCGCCTTTCGCGTTTTAACACTCGATGGCACTGTGTCGAATGTGAAGAGGGGGATTGCCATGATAATCTTGGACTAAATCGGCCACCGTAGGAGTTCAGAATTGAGAGGAACTGAAACTATTATTCACTGGATGGTCATATACCTTTACACCGCTATGGGGGAAAATATCACAATGTAGCTTTAAGGATGGACAACGTCAGGAGTGTTTTATAACAAGAATTTATTTAAAGGGGGGGTGAAATGCTTTCATGCATACTGAGCTTTTTACACTGTTAAAAACTTGGATTCCCATCCTAAACACTCAAAAACTAATGTTGGACGTTTGATGGAGTATTTCTGTGTTAAAAATACTCCTTCCGGTTTCTCACAAGTTTCGGAGAGTTTTTTTTTGAGTATGGCTCGACTTGACGTTAATAGAGCGGAAGGTCCTTGTATGGGCCGTACGGGCTCTTCTCCCGGTAGGGTGCGCGCGCGTGACTAGAGCGAGAGAGGAAATGCACGCCCATAAACACTCTCTCAAGCTGCAGATCCAGTCTTCCGTGAACACTAATGTCGGTTATAGTCCGCGCCGCGCTCCACTTCATTCCTCCACTTTGACATTAAGCGACTTCAACGCTTCAGCACAGCATTCCGGGAAGGCAGCGCTGCATTTGAACCGATTTGAATGCAGAAATGCTTCAGTCGCATCGCAAAGTGGATCTCCACACTCCAAGAAGTGTGTTTTTGACGGAGCGGTCCCAGCGATAAAGGTTCGGTCCTGCTTTGGAAGCAGCCGGTAAGTAAAACTGCTTCAAATGTCTGTGCTGTTGCTTATCGTCGCGTGAGTAAACATCAGTAAACGACACGATCGCGTGCTTCGCCATTCAAATGCGCTAACGGACTTCATTGCTGTTCTATGTAACTTATAACGTTGCTACTAAGGTTTGGTCGCATACAATAGTCCATAAACCGAATCATGTCCTCATAAACTGAGAGTAAAGACAAATGTTGACAGGCCACTAAATACAGTCCATACCACAGAGACGGATGTCCTGCTGTTGCTGTTTCTATTTCAGCCTCCGAATTAGATTATGGATCATATCTATTAGCTGAGATCGATAGCGATGGGTTTCTCCACGCTTGAGGACGTCACCGCTTTGTTCGTGCTCGTCATTCTTTAGCTCCGCCCACTCAATACGCCTCCAGGCGCTCGTTTTTTTCCGGAAAGACTCGGTACAGCCCATATTTCTTTTACAAATATAATAAAACTAAAGACTTTTCGGAGATATGAAGGATGCAATACTACTCTATAGGTACTCAAGATTGACATGAGATTGACTGAAACTGAGTGTTTCACCCCCCCTTTAACAGGGTTTCCTCACAAAATAAACAAAAAGAGAGCTGGAGAGCCCAGTAACCTCTGAGAAAATAATCAAACTACGGAAATGAGTCTCCCCACTCTGAAAGAACTTTATAACTAAAAGGTAAAGGACAATGTGGCGTAAGTGGCTTGTGGTGTCGGTGGCTGGCAGAGAGAGCAAGCGCAATCCAACTTTCCAGCTTTATATCCCAGCAGTCCCGGTTTAGCCAACCCAGAGCTGGAGAAAAAGGAAGTCCTATTAGGTTAAACAAATAATGCACTAGGGCTGGGGCGTACACAAGCCTGCAGTCTCCCTCTCATTTACTGAAGCTTTCACGCCTCGATCGCCCTCCGGTGACCGGTCCCAGTATAGCCGCCCCTCTGTGATTTCTAATGGACGCGAGGCAAACTAAATAATAAAATTACACTTCAGAAAATTTTCCCCAAAGTTAGTTTATGTCACTGAAGGCAGTTATCATCACGATGATTTCATTTCAAGTGTTTGTTTTTAAAATAAGTTTAGTTTTAGTTATTTATGTGATGCTTTAAAAACGGGGGGTGTGACGTCATGATTGACAGCTGAGACTGACGGCTTCTCTGAGTGAAGTTGTCACTGAGGCACTAACGGACTTTTTTCGAAATTTTTGGGAGCAGATTAGAGCTTTAGCTTTAATTTCTACATTTCCATAACTGTTTATTTCACACCAACATAATTAATTGTTCTGCATCTGCGAGAGTGTGGGCGGGCTTTTGATATCGCTGCTGTACTTCCTGCTCTACTTCCTGCGCTCTACTGCGCAACTCCGGTCCCGAAATCGCTACTGCGCAGACTCGGTCCCAAGATGTCCTCGCCGTGCAAGGACGCCTAAAAGCTTCAAATCTGCCAAGCGGAAACGGATGATGTCGAGTCGTCCATATTTTTTACAGTCTATGGGCGTACATGTGGTACGCGTAACACTTCTTCAGGGTCCTCATTGATTTTTCAGACTGCACCAGTGCACACAGATAACAGTGTGGGAGTACCGAATTGTGTTCTCTTCGCCTCTTCTTGTGCAGGAATGGTTTAAAATCGCAAGACTGAGTAAATTGGCAAGACAAAACTAATGCAAATAATAAACTTTCATCGTGGCAAATTTAGATCGCTACTTCCATTTCACCTCCTATTGAAAAAAGTATTTATTTTGATGTGCGGCAGCGTGGCACATTGTTCACGTATTAACGTTGAATATTAAGAGAATAAATATTGACGTTACTGTAATAATAAAGGGGCTCGCGCATAAGCGTGGTTGATCAAAATCCTGTCGCGACATTCACATTGAGTTCAATTACACAATTAGTCTCAAACCTTAATATAATATACATATACACCACTTTTTCCATTCTTGAAGTGTCCTTTTTTTGCCTGTGGTGATTAGATTCACTGTTTTGCATTGCCTCTTGAACATGAGACCGCGATGCGTCTGGTGCACGGCATATGGCGCTTCATCAGTGGCTTAAAAATGGTGAGTATCATAGTAAACACAGTCGGCAATTGGATCGACTATTGGATTCAATATTATGTATTTGGTCTTAAAGTGACCGCAGCAGCCTATAGCCTAGCTACCTCCTGCCATCTGTCATTAAAGTTAATCAAAGTTAAAGTTAATCTTTTGTAGCTAGTTTTAACATTCATAAATCTATATTTAATTCATACAATGAAGATTATGCAATGGTATTTTACGTTTGATTATTCAGTTTCTGTACCTGAATTACTGTTCATTTTACCACTGTTCTTACTTTTTGACTGTTCGAAACTTTGTTTTGAAATCGCCCCATCACATATAAGTCGTTATTTATTTACATTTTTTTGCGCAGAAAAACTATTCTCGTGGCTTCATAAAATGATTGTAGAGCTACTGTAGTGAGATGGGCTTTGTAACGGCATCTTTAGTGCCTTTATGGGTCTTGAGAGAGGAAATGACATTGGTGTCAATGAAGGCCTTTCTGAGCCGTCGGATTTCAACACTAATATCTTCACTTGTGTTCTGAAGATGAACGGAGGTCTGACGGGTGTCACACGACATTAGGGTAAGTAATTAATGAGAGAATTGTCATTTTTGGGTGAACTAACATTTTAAAGTTTTATTAACGTTACGCTGGTATGAAGCAGGACCAGCTGAGAGTCGTAGGAGCAAATGCTAATGAGAGAGACCTGAACGAAACACCGGACTCTGAGCTTTTGTTCTGCTTATGCTGCAGTCGCCACTTCCGCTCTTTCCATTGCATATGTGGGCTAGAGATCTGCATGGGTTTTAAGCCCGAACCAGGCCCGTACCCGAGATCATTTCATCTGACCTGTTCACATGTTAAGCCCGACCCGAACCCGAGGTCTGTTTCTCACTGCAAATACCATTTTTGTAGTATGTGGTATTTACTGATTTGCTTGCAAGGGTAAACAAATACTGGTACAAACAAACACAGGCACAGCGGCTCCATCAGTACAGCAGTAAGAGAAAAATCAAAGACTTTTGGTCGAACAAGTATAAAAGTCAAAAATGTCTCTGCAATTTCTCATGTAGTGTTGCTTAACTATTTACACATATCCTTCTCAGGACGAGAACGGCCTCGAAAGTTGATCATAATTCTTCCTGCATCATTTGAAACTGTGATAAGTTTTCCCTCAGTCATTTTTTGCATTATCGCGCTAGTTTGTAGTTTGCTTGCTAGCGTCTGCCTTGCTGTGACCGATATAGCGCACGAGAGCGGTAGCACAGTTTCATGAGTTTTCAAGCATGTTTACAGCAATTACACTAGGGTCCTTACACCACCGGTGCTCGGGCCCTAATAAAAGTTAGCTTCTATAAATCAGGACAGAACTAAAGCCAATTCATGCAGTTAAAGCAACTTTTAAGCACAAGATGTCAAATTTAATACTGGCATTTTACGTGTTTGATTTTTCATTTCTATCCTGCATAGATCCAAAGCAGATCTATGCAAAAAATACCAAATTCGTCAACAGTTTTATATTACTACTTTACTTATTTCATTACAAATGACTTCTAGAACTAAGCACATGTATTTATCAATGATTGCTTTATATTCTATAGACCGTTCTGTCTGAAATAAGTGAGGTTACACAGACAGCCACATATTGGCTAAATTATATATTTATTAGTTGTTGCAAAAAACATGGGTGTTTAGACATTTAATAATACATTCGGGACTGAGAACTCTTTCAGGTATAAACAGACGCAGTGTAATGTAGTAAATACACTTTGAAACTTGCATGAATTTCACAAAGTTTTCAATTGAATCCAAATAATACAGACATTTAATCCCTGCGGATCATGTGCTTCATGTAGCTCAAAAACAGGTCATTGTGCACTTGAACAAGACACTTGACACTAGTTATGAGGTTCTTAAGATAAAAATACCTTTTAAATGGAAGTAATGACACGTTTGAAGAATGCCATAAAGTGCCTGCGACCTCTAGACAGCTTGTGAAAGTGCTGCATGAACTATCGGTTCAAATAGGAGGAAATTTGATCTCAGGGTTGCTTCTTTTACATTGTCTGTGTACACAAATATTTTTTAAAAATCAGTTTAAATATGTACACAGTACAGTTATAGTTATAGTCATGAACACTTTAAAACTGAGCATTTTCAGAGGAAAATAGTGTTTTGCATTCCAGTCTCCTTCTGAATCATCGACTGAAAGTGACGTGAAGAACGTTCTGCCTGTTAGATGAGAAAAACGGGCTCTTTCTGAAGAGAAAAACACACTGTTAGAAATCAAAACACAAGCAGATGATTTATTCTATGATTATGAGCTGATTATGAATCTCTCACCTCATCTCTGAATTTCTCTGCAGGTCTGTCTGCATCAAGAGAGACTGATGAAACAAATAGATGTTAGGCTACGGTTTGAGTCACTTGATCATATTCCACCCTAAAAACCTAAAAACTATTGGGTTATAACAAACTGATTTATATTTCAGGATTTCACTTTTTTTCAACAAGCATTTAGAAGAACTAAAAACCCAAGTTTACTCAAAAATTGTCTGTGCATTCTTACACTTTGGTCGATATTTGTCCAGACTGTTTCTCAGCTGCAGAATTAGATGTTTTCTGAATCCACAGGGATTTTCTTTTCCTGTATCCATTGTTTTTTCCTTCTGTGCAGGTTTGCCTTCATCTGGCTTTTCTTCTTCGGCTGCGTTTTGTTCTATCTCTTGCATCTCCTTTAGTTTTCTTGTCATATTACTGGCATTTAGTCTTATTTTTTTTATTTTGAGATTTCAGAGAACATCTGTAAAACACAGAAAATATATAACCGCATCCTTATTGAAGAGAAATACATGGCTTCGACCCATTGTAGTATTAACACATTAATTTACATTAATAGTTAGTATTTTATGTTATTAGGAAATTAATACATTATGACACATTTAACTAATAAAAATTACTAAATATATTAATAATATAGAATCTTTATTAGTTGCTGATGCAGTAATTATAAATAAATGGTTAAGTTCTTCAGGAGTAATTCATTAACTTATGATTATTAGTTAGGCATCAATTAATGCATATTAGTGCTATCGTATTGTAAAGTATAACATATTTTTGATTAAAAGCAAAATGAATGCATTTTCTGCTTCAACTCAAATTCTGCAATGCAGTTTGTAATTTACTGAGTTGTCATAAATCAGAGCTATTGTAATCTGAATGTGATCTAGAATTACAAAACAAATGACAACATGAAACACTCACCTAGATCCAGATCTGGGAATATTGATTCTTATTTTAATTCGTACTTCAGTTTGCTTCATTTAAATCCCTGAAGAAGACGACTACTAAAGCGCAGTAGAGAACAGCAGACTCCACCAGGAAATGACTGAGTAAATTTTGAACTGCTTTGGTGACACAGGAGGCAAATATAGAAAGTGCCTGAACTGGTTTAGCCTCTTTCTTTTTTCTTTTAAAGTTAATCTGGTCTTTGTTAAAACTTTACAATAACTGAGGATCCAGTTGATTTCATTACAGGGTTTGTCCACAGCAAGTAGTATTTTCCGGACTATAAGTCGCACTTTTTTTCATAGTTTGGCTGGTCCTGCGACTTATAGTCAGGTGCGACTTATATATCAAATTGAATTCATACTGACTGACAAGAATAAACATATAGCCGCGAGAATGCGCTCTATGCTGGCCTGTAGCCTAATATATGCTTATAGACAACAACTTAGAAAGACTGAACACAAACAAAATGCCCCCATAAAGAAAATGTTATTCTGCAAAACACAAACAGCATGTTGTAAAATATGCAGCGGAGAACGAGTCTCACAGCGTTCGTCTCGCGCGGCTGCGCCTCTCCCGGCAGAGAGTTCAATCGTCTGTGGACTCGTTCCTTCAGCTCTGGCCATCTTGCTTACAGTCCGCAAGTAGATTTCTTTTTCTTCTTCATCACAGTTAAAGTAACCTCTGCTTTTCGCCAGTCCCTTACAAGTTTCTCACTCACTTCAAACTTTCTTTCTTCTGCTCGGGTTATGCAGTGAAGCGGGCACGAGCGAGTGCACGCGAGCAGGTGCTCGCATGCGCGCGCGGGTGCTCGCGTGCTCGCATGCGCGCGGCTCCAGCTCTGCCCTAATGCGACTTATAGTCCAGTGCGACTTATATATGTTTTTTTCCGCGTCATGATGCATTTTTTGACTGATGCGACTTATACTCCGGAGCGACTTATAGTCCGGAAAATACGGTATAAAGACATTTAATACCATGACATCACATAATTAGAAAATAAACTCTTTTCAAAGTATTTGCATTGTTACTGATTAATCCAGACCTCAAGGTCGCTCAATGCTAAATTTATAGTCAATGTTTTACTGTTCACACTGACCCAGGATCAGATCTTTTGAGAGCTGAAATCCAACCGCATAGCCAACAACAAATGTGTATAAAAATAAGCATAAAACAACATTTTTGACATGCTAAAACTAACTCGGCAGCATAAATGAGGTCCATATGCAAAATGTTGTCATATTTTTTAATGTAGCCTACCGTGTGCACAACTTAGGCTACCATTAATTAATAGTAATTTAAGTAACTGGGGGTTAACAGAAAACCAAAGTAAACAATAACTGAATTTGATATTTCTTCTTTGACACAGGCATAGCAATAATAGGGAAGCATCAAAACATTTGAGTGGTCCTTGGACATTTAAAGACTAAATAGGCCTAAATGCTCATTGATAAATCAACTGTCACCAATAAATATTATTTCTAAAATAATATTTTTATGTTTTATTATTACATATATTATCCCAAACGAAAACTAGTGGCGAGATAAATTATGCCAAGATAATAGATAACACATTCGGTCTATGAAGATATATAGAGTTGGATTGTTTTCCTCCAATGGAGGCGCTCGAGCAACCGAAGCAACGACACACATCCGAGAATAGAGAAGAAGAGAAATGAGTGAGGGAAGAAGGAACATAAACATGAGAAGTGGACCACAGCCGTTCATTCTGCTCTAAATCTGATGCTTTCACACTGTGAGTACATTCATTTATCATTTATTAGGAGAAATATAAATCCAAACGACTAAACGAGTCGGTTGATTTAGTGAATCAATCGCTCAGAAAAAAATATAAATTGACTGACTGCTTTGTTCATTACACTCGAGAAACGTAGACTGTTTTTCACATTAAAATTTGTTGTGTTTAAAATTTTTAATGGTTGTCACATACAAATCAGCTGGATAAGTTGAATTGTTTCTAAACAGCAGTTTGATCAAAACACTTAAAGCTGAATAATACAGAGATTGTAAGTGTGATGATCATCTGCTAAATGAGCAACAGCGACCACAATTCACACCTTCAGTCAGTGAAGCCGCTCCCACAGCCGTTCATGAGAGTTTAAATGCTGGGAATATTCCCATCTTCCCACAGGAGGAGAAGAAGAAGCAGCAGCAGGAGAAACTATTATGATACAATTGTAAAGATGGAGTTTAAGGAAGAACCCTGCAGAATAAAAGATGAAGAAACAGAGGAACAAACAGGTTGGTGTTTTCCTTTATTCTCTTTAATGAAGAACATTCAGATGAAAAGACAGAACAATATTATTATTTTTTTAAACTGAGCTCTGGTGTCCTCTACATAGGACATTGCATAAAAATGTACTATATATATATATATATATATATATATATATATATATATATATATATTATTAATAATTATTAGGGATGGGCATTTGCCCAAAATATTGTATTTGAATATTTGGGCTCATAATGAATATTTGAATATTAATTTATTTAAAATGCATTATAAAAAATAAATTAAAAGACATGGTATTTTTATTTATTTATCGCCATTTCTGAACAAGCTTAAGATTATGCAATATGCACAACATGCTTATGCTATATCTTAAGGTTTTCTTTCAGTTCAAAACATTAAACAATATGTGTATGCCAAAAAAATAGGCCTAAAGAACAAAAACATTACAAGCTAATAAACACTGATAAAGCAGAGAAAAGCCAGTTCTCGTGCCGAACGTACATATACACTCGAGTCGGTTTGGTTATCGTGTTTGTATTGTTTCACACTTTCATGTTGAGAAAAACAAACAATATCATTTATTTTAGATTATATTATTCTCAGGAGAGAAAACGTTCCCCACTGACAGACATCGCAGAGACACAAAGATAATGTGTTAAGTGAAGTTTCTAACAGCATTTTGTGTTTTCTGTTCTTAAACCCTCGAAACTTAAAGGAAGCATATGTTTCAAGATCATTTTGCTATCATAAGTTATCTCGCTCTCACTCTGAGAACATCTGTGCTTACCTGCACTTGTGAATGCAGCGACGAACAGCTGTCTTTCCTCATTCGACGGATGTTGTGGGATTTCATGTGATTTTTATTTATTTATTTTTCATTGTGGTCGTGATAATATGATAACTTAGTTTCATTAATAAAAAATAAAAAAAGTAACTCTATTTTGTAAGATCATTTTCAATTTTCATCTAAGTAATTCCAAACATTGCGAGGCAGACGACGACATTGTGATTAAATACGATCAACTTACTACCCCACACCATAGCGCTACTTAGTGGATTTAGTTATACCTGTGAGTTTTAGTGGGATTTATCACGGATTCACTGCATTTATGGCCAGCAAAGCAACATGCTATTATTGGAATAGTATTTTTCAAATAATATTATAATACAGATTGAATATTCAGATATTTGTGCACACCCCTAATAACAATACAGTGCATAGGGAAAGTATTCACAGCGCTTCACCTTTTGTTATGTTACAGCCTTATTCCAAAATCGATTAAATTCATTTTACTCAAAATTGTACAAAAAATACCCTATAATGAGAATATGAAAGAAATTAGTTTGAAATCTTTCTGCGTAAGTATTTACAGTCTTTGCTCAATACTGTTGAAGACTATTGAAGCACCTTTGGCACCAATTACCGCTTCAAGTCTTTTTGAGGATGATGCTACAAGCTTAGCACACCTAAGCTCCACCAGGTTGGATGGGGAGCGTCAGTGCACAGCCATTTTCAGATCTCTCCAGAGATGTGCAATATGGTTCAAGTCTAGGCTCTGGCTGGGCCACCCAAGGACATTCACAGAGTTGGCTTGTTATCTTGGCTGTGTCCTTTGCAGTGTTGGGGAAGTTATTGCCCAAGTTAATGCTCCAAGTGTTTTTCACTTTTCTTATATTTTTTTATTATAGGCAAAATAAGTCAAGTGATTTGAGATTTGAGAGCAAGGCAAGGGCCTAGATTTGAGTTTGTTTTTCACAAAAGAGAGTAACGCAAGTAACGAATGCAATTAAATTTCAATAATTGTGATGACGAGCGCTGTGTGAACAAAAGCCAAAACTAATGCCGCAATGTGTACGTAGTTATTGTGCGACTCCTAGAGCTTGATTTTTCAATAACATAACCCTGCAGTGCCAGAAGAGCTCGTCTGTGTTTTAAACGCAGAGAGTGTTCGTATACAAAAGAAACTAAAATTAAACAAGCAGAAATGTGCGCAAACTGGACACAAGTCGAGACCACGGAGCTCCTTACTATCCGTACTGAAGCTGAGATCGCTCGCCATTATACGTCACATCCATATGTCAGGTGTCAACTTAATCTGGGACCATTACGGGTTGTGTGTGAAAGCGCACATATTACGGTATTTCACTGTCAGTAAAAATGGACCAAATCTAGGGGCTCGGGAACAAATGCCGGGTCGCATTATCCGTGTATTTGCCGGCATCGCTGTGTGAAAGGGGCTCTAGTCTCTCAGTTCCTACCACTGTACAGCATCCCCACGGAATGATGCTGCCACCACAATGCTTCCCTGTAGGGATGGTATTAGCCAGGTGATTAGCTGTGCCTGGTTTCCTCCAGACATGACACTTGCTATTCAGGCCAAAGAGTCTCAGAGTTCTACAGACAATTATATTTCTTGGACTTCATGGTTTTATTTATGCTCTAACATGCATTGTTAACTGTGGGACCTTATATAGTCAGGTGTGTGCCTTTCCAAATCATGACCAATCAACTGGATTTACCACAGGTGGACTCTAGTCAAGTTATAGAAACATATCAACTATGATCAGCGGAAACAGGATGCGCCTGAGCTCAATTTTGAGTGTCATGGCAAAGTTTGTGAATACTCATTAAAAATAAATAAATAATGAATTTAATCCATTTTAGAATAAGGTTGTAATATAACATTTTTGGAAAAAGTCAAGTACTATGAATACTTTCCGGATGCTCTGTACATCTAAAACTAGATAATATTAGACACCGTAGTAAACTAGATTTGTGCTTAATGTAAAATTTACTTTATTTCTCTGTTTCTCATTTGTCCTCCTTTAATTGAATTTTGGGAATTTAATGTTGATTTTTAGATCCGAAGGAAGTGAACGAAGACAAGTTTCAAAAACTTCACCTCAAAAATGAAGAGGAAAAAGCAGTTGTTTCAAAGACTGAAGAGCATTTCACACAAGAACAAGCTGGAGAATCTGGAGTCAAAGGATTTTCTACCTGCTCAGAGTGTGGAATGTTTTATGTGCATAAATCAGACCTTAAGAAACACATGAAATCTCACACTGGCGAAAATCTGTTCACATGCACTCAGTGTGGAAAGAGTTACATACATAAAAAGAATTTAAATGAGCACATGAGACTTCACACTGGAGAAAGACCGTTCACCTGCACCCAGTGTGGAAAGAGTTTCACTTACAAAAGAAATCTCAGTGATCATCTGCGCTGTCACACTGGGGTGAAGTCTTTCAGCTGTGATCAGTGTGAGAAAACATTTGTTTCTGTCCAAAACTTAAGATCACACCTTAAAGTTCATACTGGTTTGAAGCCTCACATTTGCTCCTTTTGTGGAAAGAGTTTTTCACTACTAAAAAATTTACAAGATCATCAGACCATTCATACTGGTGTGAGACCTCATACATGCTTTGACTGTGGGAAAAGTTTTAGTACATCAAGCAACTTAAAATCACACCAGAGAATTCACACTGGAGAGAAACCGTACAAGTGCTCAGAATGTGTAAAGACTTTTTCATTTCTAAAAAATTTACAAGTTCACCAGCGTATTCATACTGGTATAAGACCATATATGTGCGGTGACTGTGGGAATACCTACACTACATCCAGTGCCTTAAAAATACACCAGAGAATTCACACTGGAGAGAAACCGTACAAGTGCTCACTCTGTAAGAAGAGCTTCACTCAGCCAGGACACCTGATAGATCATAAAAGAGTTCATACTGGTGTGAGACCTTATGTGTGCTTTGACTGTGGGAATAGCTTCACTACATCCAGTGCCTTAAAAATGCACCAGAGAATTCACACTGGAGAGAAACCGTACAAGTGCTCACACTGTGGAAAGAGTTTCTCTCAGTCAGGACACCTGAAAGATCATGAGAGAGTTCATACTGGAGAAAAGCCACACCAGTGCTCTTCATGTGGGAGGAGATTCACCTTCTCCTCTAATCTACAGACTCATAAGAAAACGCATTGTTGTCTAAGTGAGTGAAAGCACCTGTGAAACAATGGTAGCGTCAGTTTATTAAAACTGTGAATGTTCATGAGCTGCTCAATGATGTTAAGAACTAACTCTTGAAATTAAACAAAAAATGTGGATAATTGAAATCAGTGAAGTTAAGTCATGGGGTAGTTTTCGGTTGAATGGAGTTTATTACACCGATAACATTTTGACCTAATCTTGTGTTGGTCCTGTCGAGGCATGGCCTCCACTAGACCCCTGAAGATGTGCTGTGGTATCTGGCACCAAGATGTTAGCAGCAGGTCCTGTAAGTTGTGAGGTGGGGCTCCATGGATCAGACTTGTTTGTTCAGCACATCCCACAGATGCTCAATTGGATTGTGATTTGGATAATTTGTAGGCCGAGTCAACATCTCAAACTAATTGTGCTCCTCAAACCATTCCTGAACCATATTTGCTTTGTGGCAAGGTGCATTATCCTGCTGAAAGAGGCCACAGCCACCAGGGAATACCGTTTTTATAAAATGGTGCACATTGTCTGCAACATTGCTTAGGTAGGTGGCACATGCCCCACAGTTTCCCAGCAAAACATTGCCCAAGGCAATTTGAGCTCCAGTAGCTTGTCTGTTGGATCGGACCACACAGGCCAGCCTTCGCTCCCTACGTGCATCAATGAGCCTTGGCCGCCTATGACCGCCGGTTCACCACTGTTCCTTCCTTGGAGCACTTCTGATAGATACTGACCACTGCAGACCGGGAACAGACCACAAGAGCTGCAGTTTTGGAGATGCTCTGACTCATTCATCTAGCCATCACAATCTGGCCCTTGTCAAACTCGTTCAAATCATTACGTGTGTCCATTTTTCCTGCTTTTAACACATCAACATTGAGGGAAAAATGTTTACTTTCTGCCTAATATATCCCTCCCACTAACGGGTGCCATGATGAAGAGATAATCAGTGTTATTCACTTCACCTGAATATATGATGTTATAATGGTTGTAATGTTATGCCTGATTGGTGTATGGCCAATAATGTATGTAATGCACTGTTTTATATGAGAAATAAAAGGGAACAAAACTTAAGACTGATTAATTAATAAAATTACTGTTGTTTACATGTAATCAAAGGGTTTTAACTGTTAAATAACTCTATAGTTGATTTTTTGATCAATGATGATTTGGTAGAAAATAAGTTCTTGCTGCACACTTATTGTAGTGAATAATTATTTAATTACTTTTATTGTCTTTTTTTAAAGCAGATTTTTTCATCTCTTCAAAATATGTTTTTGTTTATTTGATTGTCTTCATGTTGTTTGATACATTAGCTGAATGTTCTAGATAAGAATCAGTTACACATTCATTTAAATGTGGGGTTTTTATGAATGTTCCTTTCGGACTCACTTTATATTAGGTGGCCTTAACTACTATGTGCTGACATTTAAATTCATAATGTGTTTTTACATTGTACTTGCAAAATTCAGCGCTGGGAAGATTAATCTGCATTTAAACTTATTACGATCCGTCTAGGGTTAGACCGTAATAAATGAATTAAATAAAAATATGACTCCCCAGCCCAGTCGTCAGACCAAAAAAATTAATAATTCAATAAATCCAGAATTCAAGAAGAAAAGAATAAACATTTATTAAGTAAAGTCAATTGTCATAAATTAGAAAATTAAACTAACATTTATGAAACGGATGTATAATCGTCAGGAAGACCCAAGGCCCAAAATAACAAACAAAAAAGGGAAAACAAATAAAAATTCAAACTAACTTCCCTCGAGGTAAGAAATCAAAATCCAACAAATTACCCTAAACTACACTAACAAAACAGAGCGAACGAAATTGCAAAAATAAAAGGGCAGGTCAACCCTACAAAACATCCATTACCGAAACAAGCAAAAGAAAGATAAACATAGACTTAATTAACAAAAATCAAAAGAATCCATAATAGCGGTCTGACGGCTGGAGAGGAGACAGGAGAAGTGCGACCGGCCCGGAATCGCAACAGCTCGTCTGCTGGAAGCGGAAGGGATGGTTTTATACCCTCATCCATTTCTACGGTCCAATCCCCACAGGAAGAGGTGGACCTTACCGCAGCTGGAAGTCCTACGTAACACAGAAGGACAACAAAGCAAACAAACAACACCAACCATACACATAAATATATAAATAAACGGAATTACACAATTCCGTAACACCCCCCCCCCCCCCCACTAAGAGTCAACATCATCCCTATACAGAGCGTGACAACGCATCTGCCAACACATTCTCTTTACCTTTCTTATAACAAATTTCAATATTGAACTCTTGTACAATCAATGCCCACCGCATAATGCGTTGATTAGAATTTCGCATCTTTGCAAGAAAGGTTAGTGGATTATGATCAGTAAAAACTTTCACTGGCAACGAACTGGAACCCACATATACTTCAAAATGTTGAAGAGACAATAATAGCGCTAAAGCTTCTTTTTCAATCGTGCTATAATGCAGCTGATGTTTTAAAAACTTCTTTGAGAAGTAACACACGGGATGATCCATACCGTGCTCATCTTCTTGCAGGAGCGCAGCACCAGCTCCGTTAGCACTGGCATCCACTTCGATCTTGAAAGGCAATGAAAAACTCGGCGCTGTCAACACAGGGGTGCTACATAACAAACACTTAACTGAATCAAAAGCGGTTTGACAAAACTGAGTCCATAGGAAATCTTGTGTTTTACTCAGCAAGTTCGTAAGAGGCAAAACAATATCTGAAAAATTTCGGCAGAATCCACGGTAATAACCCACCATGCCTAAAAACCGCCTCAGTTCTCTTTTAGTTTTTGGCATTGGGAATTCTAAAATCGCTTGCACTTTAGCAGAAACTGGGCGAACTTGTCCCTGACCAACCTGCTTTCCTAAGTAAGTTACCGTAGCTTTACCAAATTCGCATTTTGCGAGGTTAACTGTAAGTGAAGCCTTTTGTAAGCGGTCAAAGACAGTGTAAAGGGGAGCCGACTTTATCCACACAGTCCTCCATCCGAGGGAGGGGAAACGAATCTGCTTTTGTGACTGCATTGACCCGTCGATAATCAGTGCAGAAACGAACTGAACCATCACTTTTGGGAACAAGAAGACAAGGTGAACTCCATGGACTGTTACTGGGAACAGCGAAACCATTATCAAGAAGATACTTAATCTCAGATTGCATTAATTCACGTTTAGTTGGATTTAAACGATAAGCATGTTGCTTAATTGGCGAATGATCTACCTCAATGTCGTGGTAAGCAGCAGTAGTACGAGAGGGCACATCTGAGAACAGAGCAGGATGAGACTGAATTAACTCACATACATCACTTTGAAATGAGTCAGATAGATGTGACAAAAAAAATGCTAAATCTGTCAAAATTTGTGATTTCTGCAATCGCACACCCGTCACAGGAATATTTCGTAGAGTCAAACCATCCTCGTCTGGACAATATGTTGAATGCACAGAAACAGAAGCAACGGGGACAATGGGTTTTTTAGACTCTTTATCATCGTCTCGTGTTACATACGGTTTCAACATATTGATGTGACACACGCGAGTCTTCCTCTTCCTGTCAGGAGTACATATCACATAGTCCAATTCACTAATCTTAGATTTAACAACATAAGGACCATGGAAACGTGCTTGCAAAGCAGATCCCAAAATTGGGAGTAAAACTAAAACTTTTTCACCTTCCTGAAAACAGCGAGGAACAGTGCTTTGATCAAAATGAGCTTTCATTTTTGCCTGGGTAGACGACAATGAGATGCGGGCCAGATCACAAACTTTATGCAACCGCTCACGGAAGGAGCTCACATAATCCAGCACATTAGTTGAAGGAGATTCCTTAGACATCCATTTTTCTTTCAAAAGCTTAAGTGGACCTCGGACAGTGTGTCCAAAGACTAAATCTGATGGACTGAATCCCAAAGATTCTTGTGTTGTTTCACGTATCGCAAATAACAAGAGTGGTAAACCCTCATCCCATTCTTTTGCTGAGTCCGCACAATAAGTACGCAACATAGACTTCAAAGTCTGATGAAATCTTTCCAAAGCGCCTTGCGACTCTGGATGATAGGCACTTGCCACATGATGCTTTATATTCAATTGGGTCAACACTTGTTTAAACACTCTGGACATAAAATTAGATCCTTGATCAGTCTGTACTATTTTCGGTAACCCAAAAGTAGAAAAAAATTTAATCAAAGACCGCAGAACGACCTTCGTACTCAGAGAGCGTAACGGTACAGCCTCTGGGAAACGAGTTGCCGTGCACATCATCGTGAGCAAATACTGGTACCCTGTTTTTGTTCTAGGCAGCGGACCAACACAATCTAAGATCAGATGTTCAAATGGTTCTCCCACAACGGGAATAGGACACAAAGGAGCAGTAGGAATAGTCTGGTTTGGCTTTCCAACAAGCTGGCACACATGAAAAGACCGACAGTATTTCGTTACATCCGACTTTAAACCAGGCCAGAAAAAGTGTCTCAAAATGCGCTTATATGTTTTCGTGATACCTAAATGACCAGAAAAATTATGATCATGAGCCAAATTCAAAACTTGAGAACGCGAGTTAACAGGTACCACAATCTGATAAACTGAATTACATTCGGATTCAATAGCACTAGACGACCACTTCCGCATTAATAATCCATCATCCCAAAAATAAGCACTAGATTTCTCATCTAACTCGTGTCTCTCCACCGCTGACATACGGCAGCGAGAAAGAGAAACATCCCGTTGTTGTTCAGTGATAACTGTCTCTCTGTCAATGAACACTGACAGATCAACTTCAGCACTCGAATACATAGACAGCGGTCTAAAGCGCTTTAACTCAGGAACATCAGCCGACTTACGAGACTCATCGATATCATTAGTCAAATTCAAAAAACTATCGGAAAGACCTATCACGTCTCCGAACCTACGAGCTTGCGCTCGCATCAATGCGCACACTGGAAACACCGAAGGAAATTCAGACGCCAAATCTCTTGAGCTCTGAAGTTCTCAAATGGGATCATTGATCACTTCAGGAAGAGACAACACTTTTTCTCCGGCAAGATCATTGCCAAGGATCACATCAATCCCTCTAATAGGCAACTGCGGACGTACAGCAATTTTGACAGGGCCAGAAACCAGGTCAGACGTGAGATATACATAATGAAGTGGTACCTTAAGTATCTCCAGCTCAATACCTTGAACCAAGACATTCGAATTACATGACGAATCTTTAGAAAATGGTAACACACTATCAAGTATAAAAGACTGACCAGCTCCAGTGTCATGGAGAATCCGAATTGATTTTGTTTCTGTTTGATCCCCGAAAGACACCGTACCATCGAAAATAAACGGATCATAAACTGGATCAACCTTCCGTTCACCACCGTTACTTTCCGATTTCACACGAACAAAACCAACAGTTTTATAATTATCCCCTGTTGGTGACTGATTTTTATTTTTCAGCACCGGGCAAACGGCTATCAAATGACCAAATTCATGGCAGTAGAAACATTCGCGAGTTTCTACCTGACTCGGAACGGAAGTTTTCGAATATCTCACATTTTTACCAACACTATTCTGAGAACTTTCCCGACGATTAGGTGGAAAAAATATATTTTTGTGCGTAAGAACGAATTCATCCGCACAAACAGCGGCCTGTGCAAGTGTGGTCACTTTCTGATCATTCAGATGCACCACAATTTTATCCGACAACGAATTTTTAAAGTCCTCAAGCAACACTAATTCACGAAGTTTCCCAAAATCAGATATCTTACTGGATTGGCACCACTTGTCAAAAAGAGTTCCCTTTTCACGGGCAAACTCAACGAATGTCTGATTCACATGCTTTACATGATTACGAAATTTCTGACGATATGCTTCTGGGACTAATTCATAAGCTCGCAGCACAGATGCTTTTAAACAATCGTAGTCAAGACTTTCCTCAAGCGATAACGCAGCACAAACTTCTTGAGCCTTTCCAACTAATTTGCACTGAAGCAACAGCGGCCAAATTTCTCTAGGCCAATGCAAGGCGCCAGCTATGCGTTCGAACGCATTAAAATAAGAATCGACCTCCGTTTCTCTAAATGTTGGAACCAATCGAATGTGTCTACTAATGTCAAAATCATTATGACTTGACACAGGTAACATGAGAGAACTAACTTTAGCAGCACCCGCCTTTGGTGATAAAGGAACTTTAGATGTACTACTCACCGATAAACGTTGTGCGCCTTGTCTTTCCAACTCATACTGCTTCATTTTTAACAGCTGTGTACTATGCTCTTGACGCTTTACTTCTAAATCAAGTTCTTTAAGTCTAATGGCTAATCTGACATCCTCTGTATTTGCACCCTCAAGTGAAACAGGATCAGTGTTTACCTTAACAGATTCTCCAAAAGGAACCTCCGCGTCTTGCACACCTGCCCCGGCACATACAAAGTCTGGACTGGATTCATCATCCTTCAAAACTCCTGCACTCACTAACTCTTCACACAATGCTTCTCTAATCAGCTGCTTCTTCCCAGCTTTTGGAACAGATATATCATAAAAATCAGCTACCAAAAGCAAATCAGATTTACGACATTTCTCCAATGCCTGCCAAGTAGGTGACAGTCTAAAAGCTTCAATACTAAACTCCATTGTGTGACTAATTTTTACCGCATTACACAAAAACTGCCAATCAGAAATAACAATATATGCATTTAGCAAATAGAGTAGGCTACTCACCAGTAAGATATCCGAAGACGCAAAAATTCACTCGAACGAGCAGAAAAAAGCTAACGAACAAACCTACGAATAAACGAACAATAACAACAAAGAAAAATACGAACGAACCAAGATCAATAACTGAACCAAAACAACTGCGAACGAACGAAAAGCAACGGACGAGCCCCCATTTTATTACGATCCGTCTAGGGTTAGACCGTAATAAATGAATTAAATAAAAATATGACTCCCCAGCCCAGTCGTCAGACCAAAAAAAATTAATAATTCAATAAATCCAGAATTCAAGAAGAAAAGAATAAACATTTATTAAGTAAAGTCAATTGTCATAAATTAGAAAATTAAACTAACATTTATGAAACGGATGTATAATCGTCAGGAAGACCCAAGGCCCAAAATAACAAACAAAAAAGGGAAAACAAATAAAAATTCAAACTAACTTCCCTCGAGGTAAGAAATCAAAATCCAACAAATTACCCTAAACTACACTAACAAAACAGAGCGAACGAAATTGCAAAAATAAAAGGGCAGGTCAACCCTACAAAACATCCATTACCGAAACAAGCAAAAGAAAGATAAACATAGACTTAATTAACAAAAATCAAAAGAATCCATAATAGCGGTCTGACGGCTGGAGAGGAGACAGGAGAAGTGCGACCGGCCCGGAATCGCAACAGCTCGTCTGCTGGAAGCAGAAGGGATGGTTTTATACCCTCATCAATTTCTACGGTCCAATCCCCACAGGAAGAGGTGGACCTTACCGCAGCTGGAAGTCCTACGTAACACAGAAGGACAACAAAGCAAACAAACAACACCAACCATACACATAAATATATAAATAAACGGAATTACACAATTCCGTAACTGTCTTCATGATTGTCTTCATGTTGTTTGATACATTAGCTGAATGTTCTAGATAAGAATCAGTCACACATTCATTTAAATGTGGGGTTTTTATGAATGTTCCTTTCGGACTCACTTTATATTAGGTGGCCTTAACTACTATGTGCTGACATTTAAATTCATAATGTGTTTTTACATTGTACTTGCAAAATTCAGCGCTGGGAAGATTAATCTGCATTTAAACTGGGTCATTAATGTAGGAGAGATGTAATTTTTTTTTTTTTTTTTTTTGAATTTGGTGCTTTCTAGACTGAGAAAAGACAGAAAATGTAGTTTTGTCTCATGGGGATGAAAGACAACAATTCCCAGAATGCTTCGCTGCCCTACGAGGCCACTCCCAAAGCCACCGCTACTGAATAACTGGATCACTTTCCGTTTAAGAACATACACTACAATTAAAAACTGAACGTGCGTTCAATATAATGTGATTTAACCACTGAGGGAGTGTCATGGCACAAACGCTGCAGAGTCAGATTACATTCATCGTGATGAGCTCTCGTGATGAGAGCTGAGGTAAACGCATCCGCACTTGCGGCAGTAGTTTTCAGCGCGTTTTCAGTTCATGCCTTTGGAAGCTTAAAGGGTTAGTTCACCCAAAAATTAACTGAAAGATTGATGGTTTAACAGCTGGAAATATAGAGCTCATTTATGATAATAACACCACTTTTGATAAAAAAAAAGATCAGATAAAATACCATAAAGAAATAGAAATTGAAAAGATTGATAGTTTAACAGCAGCCATATCACCCTGTAGCCCAAGACTGGTTTCCCACTGAAGCTAAGCAGGCCAAGTAACTAGATGGGAGACCAACTGAGAAAACCAGGTAGCTGCTGGTAGAGGTGTTAGTGAGGCCAGCAGGGGGTGCTCACCCTGTGGTCTGTGTGGGTCCTAAAGCCCCAGTATAGCGATAGGGACACTGTACTGTCAAAGAGCACCTTCTTTTGGATGAGGCGTTCAACCGAGGTCCTAACTCTTTGTGGTCATTAAAAATCGAGTAAAGAGTAGGGGTGTAACCCCGGCATCATGACCAAATTTGCCCATTGGCCCCTGTCCATCATGGCCTCCTAATAATCCCCATATCCTGATTGGCTTCATCACTCGGTCTCCTCTCCACCAATCAGCTGGTGTGTGGTGAGCGTTCTGGCGCAATATGGCTGCCGTTGCATTATCCAGGTGGATGCTGCACATTGGTGGTGGTTGAGGAGATTCCCCCTTTCTATATGTAAAGTGCTTTGAGTGTCTAGAAAAGTGCTATATAAATGTAATGAATTATTATTATTATTATTATTATTATTAAAATACCATAAAGAAATAGAAACATAAATTTCGTTTATGTAGTAGTTACAATACTATTGTACTACTTTATAGTATTTATTTAATATAGGAATTGAATGATTTAAAATCCAATGGAAATGAAGACAAACACAGTATCTGTTTCATAAACCTCATCATTTCACAAATGAAGATGGAATTTCACAGAATAAAAGGAATTTCATGCAAAACGTGGAGTTTCGTGAAGGAAACATTAATGTGTAAAGTGAGAAATTGCACAGATAAATACCTAGTCTATTTGTAGTTTACATTTAAAAAAAGAGGAAACAATATATAGTTTGAATAATATTGTTTCCTAACTTTGCAAGATCGACTAGAATATCAGAATATCTTGGCATCTCTTTGAACGAGCAACGTTCACTTTACCGCGACGCGTTGCTTGTTTTCCGCCAGTGGAGGCGCTCAAGCGAGCAAAGCAGCGACACACACATCCGAGTCTAGAGAAGAAAAGACGTGAGCGAGGGAAGGACCATAAACATGAGAAGTGGAACAAAGCCGTTCAATCTGCTCTAAATCTGATGCTTTTACACTGTGAGTACATTAATTTATTAGGAGAAGTCTAAATCCAAGCGACTTAACCAGTCGGTTAATTTAGTGAATCACTGAGAAACTAATCGAAATGAACCGATTGATGTTGTTCATTACACTTGAGAAACGTAATCTCGTTGCTGACTGACAAAAAACATGGGTGTTTAGACATTTAATAATACATTCGGGACTGAGAACTCTTTCAGGTATAAACAGACGCAGTGTAATGTAGTAAATACACTTTGAAACTTGCATGACTTTCACAAAGTTTTCAATTGAATCCAAATAATACAGACATTTAATCCCTGCGGATCATGTGCTTCATGTAGCTCAAAAACAGGTCATTGTGCACTTGAACGAGACACTTGACACTAGTTATGAGGTTCTTAAGATAAAAATACCTTTTAAATGGAAGTAATGACACGTTTGAAGAATGCCATAAAGTGCCTGCGACCTCTAGACAGCTTGTGAAAGTGCTGCATGAACTATCGGTTCAGATAGGAGGAAATTTGATCTCAGGGTTGCTTCTTTTACATTGTCTGTGTACACAAATATTTTTAAAAAATCAGTTTAAATATGTACACAGTACAGTTATAGTTATAGTCATGAACACTTTAAAACTGAGCATTTTCAGAGGAAAATAGTGTTTTGCATTCCAGTCTCCTTCTGAATCATCGACTGAAAGTGACGTGAAGAACGTTCTGCCTGTTAGATGAGAAAAACGGGCTCTTTCTGAAGAGAGAAACACACTGTTAGAAATCAAAACACAAGCAGATTTATTCTATGATTATGAGCTGATTATGAATCTCTCACCTCATCTCTGAATTTCTCTGCAGGTCTGTCTGCATCAAGAGAGACTGATGAAACAAATAGATGTTAGGCTACGGTTTGAGTCACTTGATCATATTCCACCCTAAAAACCTAAAAACTATTGGGTTATAACATACTGATTTATATTTCAGGATTTCACTTTTATTCAACAAGCATTTAGAAGAACTAAAAACCCAAGTTTACTCAAAAATTGTCTGTGCATTCTTACACTTTGGTCGATATTTGTCCAGACTGTTTCTCAGCTGCAGAATTAGATGTTTTCTGAATCCACAGGGATTTTCTTTTCCTGCATCCATTGTTTTTTCCTTCTGTGCAGGTTTGCCTTCATCTGGCTTTTCTTCTTCGGCTGCGTTTTGTTCTATTTCTTGCATCTCCTTTAGTTTTCTTGTCATATTACTGGCATTTAGTCTTATTTTTTTTATTTTGAGATTTCAGAGAACATCTGCAAAACACAGAAAATATATAACCGCATCCTTATTGAAGAGAAATACATGGCTTCGACCCATTAATTAACACATTAATTTACATTAATAGTTAGTATTTTATGTTATAAGGAAATTAATACATTATGACACATTTAACTAATAAAAATTACTAAATATATTAATAATATAGAATCTTTATTAGTTGCTGATGCAGTAATTATAAATAAATGGTTAAGTTCTTCAGGAGTAATTCATTAACTTATGATTATTAGTTAGGCATCAATTAATGCATATTAGTGCTATCGTATTGTAAAGTATAACATATTTTTGATTAAAAGCAAAATGAATGCATTTTCTGCTTCAACTCAAATTCTGCAATGCAGTTTGTAATTTACTGAGTTGTCATAAATCAGAGCTATTGTAATCTGAATGTGATCTAGAAATACAAAACAAATGACAACATGAAACACTCACCTAGATCCAGATCTGGGAATATTGATTCTTATTTTAATTCGTACTTCAGTTTGCTTCATTTAAATCCCTGAAGAAGACGACTACTAAAGCGCAGTAGAGAACAGCAGACTCCACCAGGAAATGACTGAGTAAATTTTGAACTGCTTTGGTGACACAGGAGGCAAATATAGAAAGTGCCTGAACTGGTTTAGCCTCTTTCTTTTTTCTTTTAAAGTTAATCTGGTCTTTGTTAAAACTTTACAATAACTGAGGATCCAGTTTATTTTTATTACAGGGTTTGTATAAAGACATTTAATACCATGACATCACATAATTAGAAAATAAACTCTTTTCAAAGTATTTGCATTGTTACTGATTAATCCAGACCTCAAGGTCGCTCAATGCTGAATTTATAGTCAATGTTTTACTGTTCACACTGACCCAGGATCAGATATTTTGAGAGCTGAAATCCAACCGCATAGCCAACAACAAATGTGTATAAAAATAAGCATAAAACAACATTTTTGACATGCTAAAACTAACTCGGCAGCATAAATGAGGTCCATATGCAAAATGTTGTCACATTTTTTAATGTAGCCTACCGTGTGCACAACTTAGGCTACCTAATCAATAGTAATTTAAGTAACTGGGGGTTAATAGAAAACCAAAGTAAACAATGACTGAATTTGATATTTCTTCTTTGACACGGGCAGAGCAATAATAGGGAAGCATCAAAACATTTGAGTGGTCCTTGGACATTTAAAGACTAAATAGGCCTAAATGCTCATTGATAAATCAACTGTCACCAATAAATATTATTTCTAAAATAATATTTTTATGTTTTATTATTACATATATTATCCCAAACGAAAACATGTGGCGAGATAAATTATGTTTGGATAATATCAGCCAAGATAATAGATAACACATTCGGTCTATGAAGATATATAGAGTTGGATTGTTTTCCTCCAGTGGAGGCGCTCGAGCAACCGAAGCAACGACACACATCCGAGTCTAGAGAAGAAGAGAAGTGAGTGAGGGAAGAAGGAACATAAACATGAGAAGTGGACCACAGCCGTTCATTCTGCTCTAAATCTGATGCTTTCACACTGTGAGTACATTCATTTATCATTTATTAGGAGAAATGTAAATCCTAACGACTAAACGAGTCGGTTGATTTAGTGAATCAATCGCTCAGAAAAAAATATAAATTGACTGACTGCTTTGTTCATTACACTCGAGAAACGTAGACTGTTTTTCACATTAAAATTTGTTGTGTTTAAAATTTTTAATGATTGTCACATACAAATCAGCTGGATAAGTTGAATTGTTTCTAAACAGCAGTTTGATCAAAACACTTAAAGCTGAATAATACAGAGATTGTAAGTGTGATGATCATCTGCTAAATGAGCAACAGCGACCACAATTCACACCTTCAGTCAGTGAAGCCGCTCCCACAGCCGTTCATGAGAGTTTAAATGCTGGGAATATTCCCATCTTCCCACAGGAGGAGAAGAAGAAGAAGCAGCAGCAGGAGAAACTATTATGATACAATTGTAAAGATGGAGTTTAAGGAAGAACCCTGCAGAATAAAAGATGAAGAAACAGAGGAACAAACAGGTTGGTGTTTTCCTTTATTCTCTTTAATGAAGAACATTCAGATGAAAAGACAGAACAATATTATTATTTTTTTAAACTGAGCTCTGGTGTCCTCTACATAGGACATTGCATAAAAATGTACTATATATATATATATATATATATATATATATATATATATATATATATATATATATATTATTAATAATTATTAGGGATGGGCATTTGCCCAAAATATTGTATTTGAATATTTGGGCTCATAATGAATATTTGAATATTAATTTATTTAAAATGCATTATAAAAAATAAATTAAAAGACATGGTATTTTTATTTATTTATCGCCATTTCTGAACAAGCTTAAGATTATGCAATATGCACAACATGCTTATGCTATATCTTAAGGTTTTCTTTCAGTTCAAAACATTAAACAATATGTGTATGCCAAAAAAATAGGCCTAAAGAACAAAAACATTACAAGCTAATAAACACTGATAAAGCAGAGAAAAGCCAGTTCTCGTGCCGAACGTACATATACACTCGAGTCGGTTTGGTTATCGTGTTTCACACTTTCATGTTGAGAAAAACAAACAATATCATTTATTTTAGATTATATTATTCTCAGGAGAGAAAACGCTCCCCACTGACAGACATCGCAGAGACACAAAGATAACGTGTTAAGTGAAGTTTCTAACAGCATTTTGTGTTTTCTGTTCTTAAACCCTCGAAACTTAAAGGAAGCATATGTTTCATTTTGCTATCATAAGTTATCTCGCTCTCACTCTGAGAACATCTGTGCTTACCTGCACTTGTGAATGCAGCGACGAACAGCTGTCTTTCCTCATTCGACGGATGTTTTGGGATTTCATGTGATTTTTATTTATTTATTTTTCATTGTGGTCGTGATAATATGATAACTTAGTTTCATTAATAAAAAAAAAAAAAAAAAAGTAACTCTATTTTGTAAGATCATTTTCAATTTTCATCTAAGTAATTCCAAACATTGCGAGGCAGACGACGACATTGTGATTAAATACGATCAACTTACTACCCCACTCCATAGCGCTACTTAGTGGATTTAGTTATACCTGTGAGTTTTAGTGGGATTTATCACGGATTCACTGCATTTATGGCCAGCAAAGCAACATGCTATTATTGGAATAGTATTTTTCAAATAATATTATAATACAGATTGAATATTCAGATATTCGTGCACACCCCTAATAACAATACAGTGCATCTGGAAAGTATTCACAGCGCTTCACCTTTTGTTATGTTACAGCCTTATTCCAAAATCGATTAAATTCATTTTACTCAAAATTCTACAAAAAATACCCTATAATGAGAATATGAAAGAAATTAGTTTGAAATCTTTCTGCGTAAGTATTTACAGTCTTTGCTCAATACTGTTGAAGACTATTGAAGCACCTTTGGCACCAATTACCGCTTCAAGTCTTTTTGAGGATGATGCTACAAGCTTAGCACACCTAAGCTCCACCAGGTTGGATGGGGAGCGTCAGTGCACAGCCATTTTCAGATCTCTCCAGAGATGTGCAATATGGTTCAAGTCTAGGCTCTGGCTGGGCCACCCAAGGACATTCACAGAGTTGGCTTGTTATCTTGGCTGTGTCCTTTGCAGTGTTGGGGAAGTTATTGCCCAAGTTAATGCTCCAAGTGTTTTTCACTTTTCTTATATTTTTTTATTATAGGCAAAATAAGTCAAGTGATTTGAGATTTGAGAGCAAGGCAAGGGCCTAGATTTGAGTTTGTTTTTCACAAAAGAGAGTAACGCAAGTAACGAATGCAATTAAATTTCAATAATTGTGATGACGAGCGCTGTGTGAACAAAAGCCAAAACTAATGCCGCAATGTGTACGTAGTTATTGTGCGACTCCTAGAGCTTGATTTTTCAATAACATAACCCTGCAGTGCCAGAAGAGCTCGTCTGTGTTTTAAACGCAGAGAGTGTTCGTATACAAAAGAAACTAAAATTAAACAAGCAGAAATGTGCGCAAACTGGACACAAGTCGAGACCACGGAGCTCCTTACTATCCGTACTGAAGCTGAGATCGCTCGCCATTATACGTCACATCCATATGTCAGGTGTCAACTTAATCCGGGACCATTACGGGTTGTGTGTGAAAGCGCACATATTACGGTATTTCACTGTCAGTAAAAATGGACCAAATCTAGGGGCTCGGGAACAAATGCCGGGTCGCATTATCCGTGTATTTGCCGGCATCGCTGTGTGAAAGGGGCTCTAGTCTCTCAGTTCCTACCACTGTACAGCATCCCCACGGAATGATGCTGCCACCACAATGCTTCCCTGTAGGGATGGTATTAGCCAGGTGATTAGCTGTGCCTGGTTTCCTCCAGACATGACACTTGCTATTCAGGCCAAAGAGTCTCAGAGTTCTACAGACAATTATATTTCTTGGACTTCATGGTTTTATTTATGCTCTAACATGCATTGTTAACTGTGGGACCTTATATAGTCAGGTGTGTGCCTTTCCAAATCATGACCAATCAACTGGATTTACCACAGGTGGACTCTAGTCAAGTTATAGAAACATATCAACTATGATCAGCGGAAACAGGATGCGCCTGAGCTCAATTTTGAGTGTCATGGCAAAGTTTGTGAATACTCATTAAAAATAAATAAATAATGAATTTAATCCATTTTAGAATAAGGTTGTAATATAATTTTTTTGGAAAAAGTCAAGTACTATGAATACTTTCCGGATGCTCTGTACATCTAAAACTAGATAATATTAGACACCGTAGTAAACTAGATTTGTGCTTAATGTAAAATTTACTTTATTTCTCTGTTTCTCATTTATCCTCCTTTAATTGAATTTTGGGAATTTAATGTTGATTTTTAGATCCGAAGGAAGTGAACGAAGACAAGTTTCAAAAACTTCACCTCAAAAATGAAGAGGAAAAAGCAGTTGTTTCAAAGACTGAAGAGCATTTCACACAAGAACAAGCTGGAGAATCTGGAGTCAAAGGATTTTCTACCTGCTCAGAGTGTGGAATGTTTTATGTGCATAAATCAGACCTTAAGAAACACATGAAATCTCACACTGGCGAAAATCTGTTTACATGCACTCAGTGTGGAAAGAGTTACATACATAAAAAGAATTTAAATGAGCACATGAGACTTCACACTGGAGAAAGACCGTTCACCTGCACCCAGTGTGGAAAGAGTTTCACTTACAAAAGAAATCTCAATGATCATCTGCGCTGTCACACTGGGGTGAAGTCTTTCAGCTGTGATCAGTGTGAGAAAACATTTGTTTCTGTCCAAAACTTAAGATCACACCTTAAAGTTCATACTGGTTTGAAGCCTCACATTTGCTCCTTTTGTGAAAAGAGTTTTTCACTACTAAAAAATTTACAAGATCATCAGACCATTCATACTGGTGTGAGACCTCATACGTGCTTTGACTGTGGGAAAAGTTTTAGTACATCAAGCAACTTAAAATCACACCAGAGAATTCACACTGGAGAGAAACCGTACAAGTGCTCAGAATGTGTAAAGACTTTTTCATTTCTAAAAAATTTACAAGTTCACCAGCGTATTCATACTGGTATAAGACCATATATGTGCGGTGACTGTGGGAATACCTACACTACATCCAGTGCCTTAAAAATACACCAGAGAATTCACACTGGAGAGAAACCGTACAAGTGCTCACTCTGTAAGAAGAGCTTCACTCAGCCAGGACACCTGATAGATCATAAAAGAGTTCATACTGGTGTGAGACCTTATGTGTGCTTTGACTGTGGGAATAGCTTCACTACATCCAGTGCCTTAAAAATGCACCAGAGAATTCACACTGGAGAGAAACCGTTCAAGTGCTCACACTGTGGAAAGAGTTTCTCTCAGTCAGGACACCTGAAAGATCATGAGAGAGTTCATACTGGAGAAAAGCCACACCAGTGCTCTTCATGTGGGAGGAGATTCACCTTCTCCTCTAATCTACAGACTCATAAGAAAACGCATTGTTGTCTAAGTGAGTGAAAGCACTTGTGAAACAATGGTAGCGTCAGTTTATTAAAACTGTGAATGTTCATGAGCTGCTCAATGATGTTAAGAACTAACTCTTGAAATTAAACAAAAAATGTGGATGATTGAAATCAGTGAAGTTAAGTCATGGGGTAGTTTTCGGTTGAATGGAGTTTATTACACCGATAACATTTTGACCTAATCTTGTGTTGGTCCTGTCGAGGCATGGCCTCCACTAGACCCCTGAAGATGTGCTGTGGTATCTGGCACCAAGATGTTAGCAGCAGGTCCTGTAAGTTGTGAGGTGGGGCTCCATGGATCAGACTTGTTTGTTCAGCACATCCCACAGATGCTCAATTGGATTGTGATTTGGATAATTTGTAGGCCGAGTCAACATCTCAAACTAATTGTGCTCCTCAAACCATTCCTGAACCATATTTGCTTTGTGGCAAGGTGCATTATCCTGCTGAAAGAGGCCACAGCCACCAGGGAATACCGTTTTTATAAAATGGTGCACATTGTCTGCAACATTGCTTAGGTAGGTGGCACATGCCCCACAGTTTCCCAGCAAAACATTGCCCAAGGCAATTTGAGCTCCAGTAGCTTGTCTGTTGGATCGGACCACACAGGCCAGCCTTCGCTCCCTACGTGCATCAATGAGCCTTGGCCGCCCATGACCCTGTGGCCGGTTCTCCACTGTTCCTTCCTTGGACCCCTTTTGATAGATACTGACCACTGCAGACAGGAACAGCCCACAAGAGCTGCAGTTTTGGAGATGCTCTGACTCATTCATCTAGCCATCACAATCTGGCCCTTGTCAAACTCGTTCAAATCATTACGTGTGTCCATTTTTCCTGCTTTTAACACATCAACATTGAGGGAAAAATGTTTACTTTCTGCCTAATATATCCCTCCCACTAACGGGTGCCATGATGAAGAGATAATCAGTGTAATTCACTTCACCTGAATATATGATGTTATAATGGTTGTAATGTTATGCCTGATTGGTGTATGGCCAATAATGTATGTAATGCACTGTTTTATATGAGAAATAAAAGGGAACAAAACTTAAGACTGATTAATTAATAAAATTACTGTTGTTTACATGTAATCAAAGGGTTTTAACTGTTAAATAACTCTATAGTTGATTTTTTGATCAATGATGATTAGGTAGAAAATAAGTTCTTGCTGCACACTTATTGTAGTGAACCATTATTTAATTACTTTTATTATCTTTTTTTTTAAAGGAAATTTTGTCATCTCTTCAAAATATGTTTTTGTTTATTTGATTGTCTTCATGTTGTTTGATACATTAGCTGAATGTTCTAGATAAGAATCAGTCACACATTCATTTAAATGTGGGGTTTTTATGAATGTTCCTTTCGGACTCACTTTATATTAGGTGGCCTTAACTACTATGTGCTGACATTTAAATTCATAATGTGTTTTTACATTGTACTTGCAAAATTCAGCGCTGGGAAGATTAATCTGCATTTAAATTGGGTCATTAATGTAGGAGAGATGTAATTTTTTTTTTTTTTGAATTTGGTGCTTTCTAGACTGAGAAAAGACAGAAAATGTAGTTTTGTCTCATGGGGATGAAAGACAACAATTCCCAGAGTGCTTCGCTGCCCTACGAGGCCACTCCCAAAGCCACCGCTACTGAATAACGGGATCACTTTCCGTTTGAGAACAGACACTACAATTAAAAACTGAACGTGTGTTCAATATAATGTGATTTAACCACTGAGGGAGTGTCATGGCACAAACGCTGCAGAGTCAGATTACATTCATCGTGATGAGCTCTCGTGATGAGAGCTGAGGTAAACGCATCCGCACTTGCGGCAGTAGTTTTCAGCGCGTTTTCAGTTCATGCCTTTGGAAGCTTAAAGGGTTAGTTCACCCAAAAATTAACTGAAAGATTGATGGTTTAACAGCTGGAAATATAGAGCTCATTTATGATAATAACACCACTTTTGATCAGATAAAAGATCAGATAAAATACCACAAAGAAATAGAAATTGAAAAGATTGATAGTTTGACAGCAGCCATATCACCCTGTAGCCAAGACTGGTTTCCCACTGAAGCTAAGCAGGCCAAGTAACTAGATGGGAGACCAACTGAGAAAACCATAGCTGCTGGTAGAGGTGTTAGTGAGGCCAGCAGGGGGCGCTCACCCTGTGGTCTGTGTGGGTCCTAACGCCCCAGTATAGCGATGGGGACACTGTACTGTCAAAGAGCACCTTCTTTTGGATGAGGCGTTCAACCGAGGTCCTAACTCTTTGTGGTCATTAAAAATCGAGTAAAGAGTAGGGGTGTAACCCCGGCATCATGACCAAATTTGCCCATTGGCCCCTGTCCATCATGGCCTCCTAATAATCCCCATATCCTGATTGGCTTCATCACTCGGTCTCCTCTCCACCAATCAGCTGGTGTGTGGTGAGCGTTCTGGCGCAATATGGCTGCCGTTGCATTATCCAGGTGGATGCTGCACATTGGTGGTGGTTGAGGAGATTCCCCCTTTCTATATGTAAAGTGCTTTGAGTGTCTAGAAAAGTGCTATATAAATGTAATGAATTATTATTATTATTATTAAAATACCATAAAGAAATAGAAACATAAATTTCGTTTTTTTTTATATGTACTACTTTATAGTATTTATTTAATATAGGAATTGAATGATTTAAAATCCAATGGAAATGAAGACAAACACAGTATCTGTTTCATAAACCTCATCATTTCACAAATGAAGATGGAATTTCACAGAATAAAAGGAATTTCATGCAAAACGTGGAGTTTCGTGAAGGAAACATTAATGTGTAAAGTGAGAAATTGCACAGATAAATACCTAGTCTATTTGTAGTTTACATTTAAAAAAAGAGGAAACCATATATAGTTTGAATAATATTGTTTCCTAACTTTGCAAGATCGACTAGAATATCAGAATATCTTGGCATCTCTTTGAACGAGCAACGTTCACTTTACCGCGACGCATTGCTTGTTTTCCGCCAGTGGAGGCGCTCAAGCGAGCAAAGCAGCGACACACACATCCGAGTCTAGAGAAGAAGAGACGTGAGCGAGGGAAGGACCATAAACATGAGAAGTGGAACAAAGCCGTTCAATCTGCTCTAAATCTGATGCTTTTACACTGTGAGTACATTAATTTATTAGGAGAAGTCTAAATCCAAGCGACTTAACCAGTCGGTTAATTTAGTGAATCACTCAGAAACCAATCGACATGAACCGATTGATGTTGTTCATTACACTTGAGAAACGTAATCTCGTTGCTGACTGGTTTTCACATTACAGTTTGTGAAGATTATTAGTTGTGTTTTCATTTTATGTGAGGTAGCCTTGTAAACCGTTTTTAAGTCATGTAAATCATATCTAATTTAACATCATAAAATCAGATTGAGGACTTTTCTAAACAGTTGTTTGAGCAAAACACAAGGCAAGTTGGGGCAATTTGTTCCGGATTTTGTTGCTGGTTTAAAGGCACCATATGTAAGATTAAAATGATCAAATCCACTGGAACAATGTTATATATTTTGTTGACCTGTGTACTTACGTTTCCAACTATGTTTAAATCCAGAGAAATAAGCTATTTTATGCAGGGTTACGGACCGTGTCTTTGCATCTGTCGATGACGTCATATCAACCCTACCCTCGATTTCCAGTTTTGCTTTTGTAAAAATCATGGAAAGAATAAAGATGCTTTGATATAGTATGTGTTTAAATAAGATGGGTGAGCAACTGTTTGGATTTGTTGAATTGTTGTATAGCGGCTAGGCATGTGCCGATATCAATTTATCATGTTGCGATTAATTGCTGAAGCTTTTATCACGGTATACGATATTAACACTATATCGAAATAAGTTGCAAAAAAGTGTTGTCATAGCATAACAGATTTAAGAACTATTTTTGTAATAACAGAAATAGCTGGATGTTTAAATACAATAATACCATGCACCAAAAATATATACAGCTCTGGAAAAATTAAGAGACCACTTAACACTTAAAATTGAGAAATAAATGTTAATTGGTCTCTTAATTTTTTCCAGAGCTGTAAAAGTACATTTTTCTTAAAAAGATTAAAGTGCAAAAGAATTAGGCTATAAAGAATAAGTAACAAATTACAATAAGGTCTCATTATTTAATGCATTAACCAAGATTGAGCAATAGCTACATTTGTTTCAGATAGTATAATGTCTTTGGTAATGTTAGTTAAGAAATAACGTATATACCCGCATATAAGACGACCCCCCATTTTTCAGACTTATTTTTATGGGGAAAAGAGATTTTTGGGGAAAAAATCTGGTTTTCAACAGAATTTTTTTTTTTATTAGAAAATTCTACTGATAATTAATTAGATTTTTTTTAAACACCATTCATTACAGGGCTCAATTAAGCATGTTCATGTGCTTGTCTTTCGGATAGTTAAAAAGGTTTAATAAATAAATAAAAAGATTTATTTTTATTTTTTGTGTGGTAAATATAATTTATTCTGAAGCAATATTCTCACCTGTGTTCAATCAGCTTTGGCATATTGAAAACTGCGATATGTTTGTGATATGTTTACCTTTTTTAAAGGGCATTTTTACCCCTAATTTTATTTTATATTCTTAAATTTGATCTATACATTCAATAAAAATAAGACGCTATAGAGCTGTTACCAGTCAAATTAAATAATTTACACTGAAAAATTACAACTGCATTAAATAATGTTGTGAGATTTGCATTTTTGGATAAATAAGACATTTAGAAAGTATGTTTAAACATGAAAATAAACCACAAGTAGGTGGCAGCCGGTGAGTCTTAAAGAGTGAGTCATCGAGTCGATTCATCCAAACGATTAATTAAAGCGACTGATTCATTCAAGATTGAGGCAGTCGTTTACGAACATGTTATTGAATCTTTGATTCAAACGATACATTCAAACACTGAATCATTCAGTAACGCACACTGTTGCTGTGAGACGCGTTATGGTTCTGCTGTTTGGAACTTTGTTGCTTAGAATTTTTGTTTGGAACTATTTTCACTGCTGAAATAGAACAAAAACACTCAATACTGCATCTAAAATGTAAGTGACTTAACCCCTTAAGTGTCACTGGCCCACCGGTGGGCCTATTTGCCACTGCATGTTTAAAACAATTATATCCTATATTTATCCTGATCTAATGTTGACAAACTATATATCATTCGAACGCTTACAAACTCAAGATTCATCCTGTGCAAACCGTTTTGAAATCGGACCTTGCGTTACCATGGAAACGGTGCTCTAAATTATTCCAGCGTGGCGTCGTCATGTTTCATATTTATTTAACTACTTTATAATAAAAAACATTTCTAATCTTGACAAAACGCATATCGTCGGAAAGGTCTGAGTCTCACGCTTCTATATCTGCAAACTGTTTTGTGATATTTACACAACAATATATACATTTGACACAGCATTAAAAAATATCAATGGAATTTCAATGACACCCGGTGGCTATTTGTGGTACAACGCCTAAACAAAATCTCATGGGAACTGCAGTTTTTGTGATATCAACTTCAAATTTGGAACACAAATTGATTAGACATATGGCTTTGATTTGATAGTAATTTTAGAGTACACATTATTTTGTAACATATATATTTATATTAGATATTAAATATTTAGTACAGTATATTTAATTTACAGTACATTTAAGCTTCCATAACTTTTTTATACTTTAATTTTTTTTTTATTTCACTTGAGCAATACTCTGCTGACTGTCTTCTTTAAAATGAGACCATGTCTATAACTTATGTCTATATTCCAAAGCATTCATAATGTTAATTTGTGGAACTGTCATATGAAATCAGTGTCATTTTCAGTCATGATGGTATTCAGGAAAACACTCTTTTGGTTGAGCGATTTTGTTTAATTGTATCATATGTTATAAATATAAAACCATTTTGAATGTTTACCGCTGTTTCTCTGTGTTTTCTCTCCTCGAGAGGCTGCGCGAGAGCCAACAGCGTGACCTTGTTATCGTCAGATTAATAGACATGTGATTTTGTCTATATCACGAATATAAGACAACCCCCCACTTTTCAGCCTATGATTAGAACACAACCTTGTCTTATATTCGGGTATATACGGTACTGATCATTGTTAGTTTTATCTTCGGTCCATTAAGTTCTTTTGATTTTGATTTTATTAAACAGTAACTAAGAAATTAACATTACTTATAATAATTAATTCTTTATAATTATGTCTTAAAGTTTTACTGAACAATAACAAAAAAAAAAAAAAATCTATTCATTAGGGCATGTTGTAGTCCAGATTAAAACATAAAAATGTTTAAGTTTGTAAATAAATAGCCTATTAAGTCGTTAAGTATTAAGTATTTGGTGCTGTGATGAACAACATTTAGATTACAAAAAAAAAAAACGAATGGTGCATCCATACATTATAAAAATGCTCCACATGGCTCCAGGGATTAATAAAGGCCTTCTGAAGGTTTGTGTAACATTATAAAATAAAATATCTAGGTAATTCCATCAAAATGGACGTGACATTTGCAAAAATTATCAGAGAATGGATTTAATTACCTATATATTGAACGGTTTTAAATATATATTCATAATCCCTTAATAAAGGAATCCAGACATTAGAAATATGTCTGTCTACATGAAGTACCAAAAGTAACATCCACTGAAGTAACGTTTTTAAGGAAATTGTTTAATATTTGTATTTAATGAATATGTATAAAACAACAGCTATTATTAAAACATAAAACTAAATTATGCAATCTGAGTAATACTCATTATAATTATAACTAAACCCTCCTTCCCACAGGAGAAGCCGCAGCAAGCAGGAGGAATTACTCCAGGACAAACTACTGACATAATATTGTAAAGATGGAGTTTAAGGAAGAACCCTGCAGAATAAAAGATGAAGAGACAGAGGAACAAATAGGTTGGTGTTTTACTTCATTCTCTTTAACTCTTTCCCAGCCAAGCACAAAATGTTCCATTATTTGTGAGAAAACGCTTCCTGGCCAAACACGGAATTTTCACTGTCAGACGCTCGGGGGCGATATTACGCATCTTATGAATGAGCACGGAATCTCCTGATCAAAACACAAGCGAGGAAGATGCAGTAAAACAAGCGAATGTATGTAAGCAGATGCATATGCAAAATATTGTGATCATCAACATTAAACAGCATATAAATCAAAATGATTTCATGTTACTGAATGAGATGTGGATCCAGGACGAGCTACAGGACTGTGAAGCATTAGGAGTGTTGATGGAAAAATCAACCATCGCTCTGAATCTGATCTGGATGTAGTCTTTCACTGCTTTCGCTTTTTGTTCAAAATGTTGCTTTTTATGAAACTTACCCATATTCAAGTGTTGATTAAAAAGGAATGCATTAAACCAGGGCTTAACATGAAATTTTTTGCTCACCAGTCCTTGTGGCTAGTGGTTTTCCAAATTTACTAGCCACTCAGCATTTTCACTGACTATAATTTTGCTGTTTGCAAATTACATCGTATATGATTAAAGCTGACTTCGGCATGCTTAAATTACTTGATTCTGAGTCGTACTAATCGTAGTTGATTTAGCAGATTTAAAACCCTTTAAAACTTTCAAATGTAGAGCGACCACCCAAATCAAGACTACATTGTAGATCAGCTGGTGTGTGCAGGTGGGCAAAATGAGCAGAAGCTAATATGAGAAATTTTATATGATATGAGTTATTTTAGTATGGCTAAATAAAAGAACAAACAAGCAAATACTGATACATATTTATTTAATATGTATACATTTATTTAACATCTGTAGTAGTTTGATTAACATTAATGACAGACAGGTGTTTAATTGGGCTGCTGAATTCATGGACGTAATATTCTGACACATACCAAGTTATAACCTGTTTAATCTTACACGGTGTGTTAATAGGCCAGAGGAGAACTGGCACCCCGACTGAGTCTGGTATCTCCCAAGGTTTATTTTGGTTCCTTGCCACTGTCGCCTTTGGCTTGGCTTGCTCAGTTGGGGACACTAAAATTATGATCTAAGTTATTCAACTTATTATACAAATAAAATGTATGAATTAGGTCTTATTTAATTCTATAAACTATAATACTGATCTGCCAACATTGTCGCTATATGATACATTAAAATAAGCTGATAACATCACTGTTTTCTCCATTACGACTGTACAGCCAAATCTAATTTTGTCGCAATATTATCCTGTTTGACACTGTGAAGCTGCTTTGACACAATCGTGATTGTAAAAGCGCTATATAAATAAAGTTGATTGATTGATTGATTGTTTACATACACTTAAGCCATAACTAGCTGTGTTCATGCGAGATACTCCATGCGATGGATATTTTGACATCAGTGTGCGCGTGTATTTCACTATTCAGGTGCAAGGATAACTGATCGTGCATGAGAGAGAGAGAGAGAGAGAGAGAGAGAGAGAGAGAGAGAGAGAGAGAGAGCGCTTTTGTTGTGTGTCATTCACCACTAACTGATAAGAATTGATAAAGAATTGTAATTTTGTGATGCGATGGTCTTGGCATTTCTTTTGGCTATAAATTATATTCAACCCACCAAAGTGGCTGCCGTACACGCCACAGCTGAGATATCTACCCACATTTGGCGGGTGTTAATGTCAAGCCCTAGCCTGGTCTTACCAGACTCTCGTACATTTCATTTGTACATAGAGTCTGGCCACTCTCCATTGACAGACGTTTACTTCCGCGAAGGCAGGAACTCTGTTGAAGTTTAAAACTATTGGATCTGCCATAACCAGTCGCTAATGTTTGGTCGTGACGTACGGCATGCACCCTTCGCCTGTTTCTCACAAATCCTTCAAAATAAATGTGCAGGCCACCTCAGTGATAAAACCAGAGGATAAAACCTTAAACTCATGCATTCGGATTGCGATTTAGTAACGCCATGGGAGGAGAGTTTTGTGATTGGGAACCCGCTGGTCACGTGGTCCGTAACATGATTGTATGCTGTAAATAAAATGTCATATGTTTGGTATGATAATAAATGCTTCTATAAATAACTGACCAATTCAAATGTTTTTGTGCTTTTATTTTAATTTGTTTGAACAGTGAATGAAAAATATTTCTCTTGTAAATACTTGCCGGCATTTTATAGAAATGCATCCAAATAACAGCAAAGCGCAACCCTATGGTGTTCTGCAGGGGTCAAAAATGATTATAAACAGTACATTTTGAAGTAATATATTCTTGAAAACTCAGAGATGTGGATTCGGACAGCTATTACATCACTACACGACCTTGGTGTTTGTCAAAAGCATTAGATAATTCGGCCGGGGATTTTTACGCGGGTGGTGGGAAACGCACGGCAATAAAATAACTGACTAGCCCGGCCCCTGTAACCAGAGCCGGCCATGCCACTAAGCGACCCTTGCAATTGCAAAGGGCCCCGTGGCCAGCAGAGGGCCCCCTAGAGAGCGCACGCACCTCGCCTCATCTGTTTGGGGAGGTGTTTATTATACTCGAAGCGCAGACTGGGTGCAGGCGTGATGAGACGTCATGCTCGGCCAGCTTCGCCTCGAGCTTCTTCGGTTGCGGAGGCGCACGCAAAGTTACAAAATTTGACGTGCACACCGCCAAGCGAAATTGGGTCTCGCGCACTCCTCGTTGACGCAATTTTTGCCGCGCTCGTGCGGACGCGTCAAGTATAAACAAGGCTTAAAGCTACTCTGAAGTTGGCCGTTTGATAAATGCAAGTTAATTCTTCAGTTCAATATTTGTGTGCTAAAAAGGCACACAAGTTCCTGTAGAGATAGCAATACACAATCTCCTTTTTTTTGCCAAATAAATGAAAGCATGTCATCAATGTCTTTCTTTTGCTGTATCAAAATCTCACCTAGCTTTCCTCAGAGATGGTCAGTTTGTGCATGATTACATGATATAACAATTGTGTTAATACTGTATCCTGAATTGTGGATAAGTAAGCTATATATCATATTATGCTGAAGTAAATTTCTGGAGTGTTAACAAGTGAAAGCAAAAACAACAACAACAACCGTACAGAACTTAAAAACCATGACCCTAAAGCCGTGATACGAACCAAACCGTTGCTTTTGTGAACCGTGCCATCCCTAATGTGTACCTAAAGCAGCATTTTATTTATTGCTTTTGGTATTTATTCAAGTGTATTTTTTGTTAACAGACTGAGAGTCCATTGCTTTTCTTGTTTTTTGGTTGTTTTGTTAATTTACTGTGGATATTTAAAATGTTTTATCATTATTTTAGATGAAAATGGGTTTAGAACGAAAAATATTATCATTTATCGCAAATTATCACAATAATTTCTTGGCCAATTTATTGTCCAGCAAAATTTGTTATCGTGTGCTGTTTTTGCCTTTTAAACTCTGGTGCCATTTAAAAATGTTTCTTTGATGGTCAGTGAAAATCACTTTATCAGTCTTTTTATTCAGCAAGTTCATCCGTGTGTGTTCATTGCACTGCCATTCAGCTCAGTGGTATCATAATTTTCCTGTTAGACATCAAACATGGAACTCAACTCAAGAACTCAAGGTCTTTTATTGACGTTCTGTACATGTTGCCACATAAGAACGAAATATGTACTCAGGACCAGCAGCGTAAAAAAAGATAATCATACAGTACACAATCATACACTGTGGGGCGGCAGTGGCTCAGTGGTTCATGTAGGTTGTCTACAAACCAGAAGGTTGGTGGTTCGATCCCCGGTTCCACCTGACCAAGTGTCAAAGTGTCTGTGAGCAAGACACCTAACCCCAGCTGCTCCCGACAAGCTGGATGGCGCCTTACATGGCTGACATCGCCGTCAGTGTATGAATGGGTGAATGTGAGGCAAAAATGTAAAGCGCTTTGGATAAAAGCGCTATATAAATGCAGTCCATTTACCAGTAGGCTATACATAGAATAATTAAAACATAATTTAATAGACTACAACATTTTAAAGTAACATAGTAGATATATGTACAGTATAGTTATAAGGTAGTCATTGCTTTTCTTTAGGCCTTACTTAAAACGGTCAAGGGACTCCAACCAAATTTTGCTTAGGGCCCCCAAAGGTCTAGGGCCGGCTCTGCCTGTAACTTAAATGATGGCAATACCTTCCGACCCCACGAGGAACAATTACCGTCCGAATAGGGCTTCAGCCAACTCCTTCACCATTAAAATCACCTGGAAAATCAAACTTTTCCTGAATTCGCACTGTTGGGGAGGAGGGCCATAACATCATGGACCTCAGCAAAGATTGTTATTGCTCCCGCTTTAACTTCTGGCTATTCGGCAGTGGTGCGACAACAGACTGAATGGTTTGTTCGCATCTTTTTCTGCCGACATTACTGAAATACAACTCTAACTAGCACACAACATCAACATTGTTCTGAGCCACTCCCTTTGTTCGCTGATTGGACCAGTAAAAATTTGTTCGGAGAAAACCTTAGAATACACCGTAGTCCCAGACATAGTACTGAAAGAAAATGGAAATTGAGCGGAAATGCGTAGGAGGGCGGAGCCAGGCTAATCAAGCCTTGCATGAAGCTAGAATAAAATGTTTTTTTGTTTTGTTTGTTTGTTTAAAAGAAGAGGGTCAGCTCTTTCGTTTGATGAATGTTCAGATATTAATAAAACAAAGTATTCTATGGGCTATTCAATTTTGGGTGATACAAGTCAAAAACCCTGGCGGTGGATGTTAACTTTATTTTAAATGCTGGCGGGGAAAGAGTTAATGAGGAACATTAAGATGTAAAAAATAACAATACATAAAAATACAACAATACATCTAAAACTAGATACTAGTAAACTATGTAGTAAACTAGATGCAAAATTAAGAATTAACTTTTTCTTAGTTTCTCATTTGTCCTTTTTTTATTGAATTTAATATGTTTATTTTAGACACAATGGAAGTGAATGAAGACAAACAGCACCATTTTACAAATGAAGATGGAAAACTGACATGTAAAAATGAAGACGAACAACAGCCGTTTATTAAACCTCATTTAAAAAATGAAGATGGAGATGCAGTCATTTTAAAGACTGAAGAGAATATCACACAAGAACAAGCTGGCAAATCTGGAGTCAAAGGATCTTTCACCTGCTCCGAGTGTGGAAAGACTTGCGCATATAAATCACACCTTAACATACACATGAGAATTCACACTGGAGAAAGACCATTTAACTGCTCTGAGTGTGGAAAGAGTTACAAACATGAAGCACACCTTAAGATACACATGACATCTCACACTGGAGAGAGGCCATATACATGCACTCAGTGTGGAAAGAGTTTCAGTCGCAAAGAGGACTTGAATGTGCATGTGAGAGTTCACACTGGAGAAAAACCATTCACATGCTCTCACTGTGGAAAGAGTTACACGACTAAATCCGAGCTTAACAGACACATTAGAATTCACACCGGAGAAAAAACATTCACATGCACTCATTGCGGAAAGATTTGTGGACAAAAATCAAACCTTATAAGACACATGAGGATTCACACTGGAGAGAAACCGTTCACATGCACTCAGTGTGAAAACAGTTTCACATCCAAAAGCGCTCTCAGCGATCATCTGCACTTTCACTCTGGAGTGAGATCATTCAGCTGTGATCAGTGTGAGAAAACATTTGTTAAGCAATCAAGCTTAAGAAGACACCTTAAACTTCATGTAGCTGTGAAGGCTCACTTATGTTCATTTTGTGGAAAGAGTTTTATACGACTGCAACATTTAAGAGAGCATGAAAGTATTCACACTGGTGTGAGACCTTATATGTGCTTTAACTGTGGGAAGAGCTTTATTACGTCAGGCGCATTAAAAAAACACCAGAGAGTTCACACTGGAGAAAAACCGTACAAGTGCTCTTCATGTGGGAAGAGTTTCACCCAATTATCTCGTCTACAGAAACATAAGAAAAAACGCTGCCCGAAGTTGTCTGAGCAAAGTTCATGTTTAGACCATTCACTTGCAAGTTAATAATTTGACATTCAGGTTCATCAAAAGCTGGATCATTTGCTGAAATTAGTAGTGAAGTTTGATTGTTTGACAAGGGGAACCTTTGGGGAAGTTCAAAATAATAGTTTGTAAAACTAGTGTGTTGCCATTAGGTGTGGAACGGTTAAAAGTAAAAAAATCCGTACAGTTCTTCACGCGCTTGCACTGCGGTTCATCTCAAATCTGATGATGCATCTATAATATGGTTTGAAAATAACGTGTGAAATAGACAGACAGAGTTAGGTTAATGTATCTGTCGATGGATACTAGGGCTGTCAATGAATATTCTAAATTCAAATATATATTCTAATAGTTTAAAATAAACGAGTTTCGATGGTGAAAATTTATATTCAAATACAAATAAAAAACGCCTGCGATAGTAGAGGCGTGGCTGTATGCTTTGCGAGTGAGCGCGCTCATGGAGTTCAGAGATGGGTCACAGGAGTCGCACTGTCAGGCACAGCATCACTGCTGAAAGTTGACGCATCTTGCAGGGAAGATGGCAGAAAGTGTACAGCCCAACTCGACCGCAGCAGAGAAAGAGATTTTAACTCCATAATCTAAAAAGCTATGTCTGGAAGAACTTTGGATTTTGGTCGGTAGGAGGTAAATTTGTTTAGCCGTGAGATAAAGTTGTATGCAAGCTATGTAAGATACAGTTAGCATACCATGTTTAACGTATTTAACCATATTTAACGTTAAACAGAAACATTACTAAAGTGTAGGCTACTGTACTGGCTCAATAGATATTGCAAGGAAAAATGATAAATGTACTGCTTTCACAGGTTTTTTTATTTACCGTTTCGTGTCAAGGAAAAGTTCCATGTTTGGCACAGCACAGTTCACTCGGAGCGTTCAATATGCTGTAAAACTTAAATTAATATTAATAATATTTCTTTCAATCGCTGAATGAAGCTGCTGTATTTGGGACAAGAGTCGCGACCTTAAATTGCTTGCACAAAACTATTGATCAGCACTCACAGTTTGTTCATTTAAACCGTTATGCGCAGAGCGTGAACTGAGGGCAAGAGAGATTGAGGTCTGTGGTCTTGGCCATTAGTTGATTTACTTGTTTTTGTGTAAGTAATATGTTGTCTAATATGTTTAAACTTAAATAGACTACCTAAGACCCTTTCACACTGCACGTCGGACCCGCAATATTCCCGGAACATTGCCGGGTCGCCTTCTGTGTGAAAGCACCACGTCCCGGAATTGATTACCGAATTGAACCCGGGTTGGGGACCTAGTTACATTGCGGGGGTTCAATCCGGGACGAGCGCTGTGTGAACAAAAGCCAAAACTAATGCCGCAACGTGTACGTAGTTATCGTGCGTCTCCTAGAGCTTGTTTTTTCAATAATACAACCCTGCAGTGCCAGAAGAGCTCGTCGGTGTTTTAAACGCAGAGAGTGTTCGTATACAAAAGAATCTAAAATTAAACAAGCAGAAATGTGCGCAAACTGGACACAAGTCGAGACCATGGAGCTCCAAACTATCCGCGCTGAAGCTGAGATCGCTCGCCGTTATACGTCACATCAGGATGTCACGTGTCAACTCGATCCGGAACCGTTACGGGTTGTGTGTGAAAGCGCACATATTACGGTATTTCGCTGGCTGTGAGAATGGACCAAATCTAGCGGCCCGGGAACAAATGCCGGGTCGCATTATCCGTGTATTTGCCGGAATCACAGTGTGAAAGGGGCTCTAGATAGATAGTAAATATCAATAAGTCAAATTTGAGCATTTAATATTCGAATATAAAAAAACACAAATGGATAAAAATTGAATGGGATAATGGAGGAAGATTGACAGCCCTAATGGATACACATCCTGGCTTCCCAATACATTACAACAACAGCGATGATCAGAAAGCGTGGACAAAAGCATCTTGTATGCGAGCGCCGTCAACTTTCCTAGCGAACATAGAAGGTTATGTCTCAAGTAAAATGTATGCAGTTGATAAAGACTCGTTCATGTGTAACAGTATGTAATGGATTTGTGAATTATGTATTAAAGAGAAAGAAGCCTATTCCTGCTGTCTGTGTTTAATGTTAATCAATCAACAAATAACTTATGCTGCGTTCACACCAGAAGCAACTTGTGCAAATAAATCATGCTATTCGCGTGTAGTTTGACTCTTTAACATTTTGAGTTTACTTGCTTCATTCGGGCGTCACATTCATTACACAACAAACGCAACTTTGCATCATGGGAGGGGCTTCTGGCTGGCTTGTTGCAAAATGGCTGACATGGTTTGTTTTAATATATGCAGGGCTCGACATTAACACTTGTCCGGGACAAGTGGGTTTTTTGAAGGGACAAGTGAAAGAGAATTTTACTTTCCCGACGGACAAGAGCCTGATTAAAACAAAAAAAATAACTAGCCTATAATAACTAATCACCTAAATGCAAGAATGATTGTGCATTCATTTAGTGTAAGTGGGGATCGATAGTGGATGATAATATATAATGAACTGACGATAACAAGGTCGTGCTGTTGGCGGTCGTGCAGCCTCTCGAGGAGAAATTACAACACTAGAGCGTTTAAGCGTTTTCCTGAATACCATCACAACTGAAAATGACACTGATTTCATATGACATCTCCATAAACAATTAATTAACATTCACCAACATTCACTTAACGTCACTTACATTTTAGATGCAATATTGAGTGTTTTGTTCTATTTTAGCAGCGAAAATCGTTTCATTGCAGAACCGTAACGCGTCTCACAGCAACAAGTGTGTTACTGAACGATTCAGTGTTTGAATGAATCGTTTGAATGAACGACTCAATGATTCACTCATTAAGACGGCCACCTGCTGCCACCCACTGGAGGTTTAGTTTCATGTTTAAACATTCTTTCCAACATTTCTTTTTTGTCTATTGAAAACTACAAATCTCTAAACATTATTTAATGCTGTTGTTATTTTCAGTGTAAATTATTTAATTTGATTGGTAACAGCCCTTATAGTGTCTTATTTTAATTTAATGTATTTATCAAATTTAACAATATACAATTAAACCTGAAGCATAGCCTATATTTAATAAGATTAGGGGGAAATGCCCTTTATAAAAGATAAATAATATTATATTATATATCACAAATATGCAGATTTAAATATGTTAAAGCTGATTGAACATTGGTAAGAATATTGCTTCAGAATAAATTATATTTACAACACACACACACACACACACACACACACAAAAAATCAAACTTTTTCCAGACAAGCACATTTTTTACTCGGACAAGTGAATGAACGATCTTAATGTCAAGCCCTAATATGGCTGATAAGCTCAATTTGTCAGCTTTAACTAGCTTGTAGTCTCAATAGAATGATTTCAGGGTGATTGGGACACTTTTTCCAAGTCATCTCAATGGCAGAAAGAGTCCCTATCACCCTGAAATCAGGCTATGTATAGCTCAAATTGAGGAGAGTGTTTTTTTTACAGCTTACCGGATTGCCCGACCTCTTACTCACGAACCGTGTGTAATTTGAACCGTTCCACTCCTAGTTGCCATAGAGATATATTGTTTCTTTGTGAAGTTTTAATTATTTTCATTAATTGTGCATATAAAATATTTATGTAGAAGTGACAAAAATAGCATACTAACCACTTAAACTCCATGGACCCTGTACAGGGTCGGGAATGACATCGTCATGTATATACTTTCAATTTTAAATGTCTGTTGAGGGGTCATCCCTTCAGACCCATTTGAATAAATCTTGCATACAACATGACACAGACAAACTTCTTTTTTCCACTATTTTCTAGAATTGAGTGGAAATAGCCCACACTGTCTGCAGGTTCCTAGAGCACACAGGGCCTGAGTTACACACTTTCAAAAATGAATTCATAAAAGAAAATCAAAAAGCGCCAAATTTTCTTTGGGGGGTTATTACAGTTTAGACAACATATACATGTTTATTACTTTTAGCAGTGTTTTATGTAACTTCAAAGGGTTTCCTGTAAAATAACACCAACATGTTGAACTTAGACCACTGTATGTGTGTATGGGAAGCTTTTTAATTTGGGTAGGCCAAATCCAGGCGGAAATCCCAAAAAATGGTCTTGGAGTTTAAGTAGTTAAATCATAATCTATATTTCAAACAACTTGTTTCGGCTGTTTAGATGTGATGCTTTAATATATTGAAGACTTTTTTTGCATTGAAATCACTGCACAATGTTAAAATATGAGAAATAAAAATGTGAAACCTGATACACTATATTGCCAAAAGTTTTGGGATGTCTGCCTTTACATGAACTTTAATGACATCTCATTCTTAATCCGTAGGGTTTAATATGGAGTTGGCCCATTCTTTGCAGCTATAACAGCTTAAGCTCTTTTGGGAAGGCTTTCCACAAGGTTGTGTTTATGGGAATTTTTGACCATTCTGTCATTCTGGTTGGGGGTTTAGGAAGGTGTGACTCAGCTTTAACTTTTACAAAGAATAGCTCTTTAGGTTTAAGCTTTTTAACTCTTCAGATCTTATACATACACAAACAGCTACAAGACACTAAAGAAAAAGGAAAACAAGAAATCTCATCATATGACCTCTTTAAGATCATTTAATGAACTGTAACGCAGTAGTGTAAGGCATTACTAATGAATTTTCAGTAATATTTTACTCTGTACATTTCCAGTAACGCTTGCGTTACCCCACCCCACCCCCCAAAAAAGAAAGAAAAGAAAACGGAAAAGGAAAAAAATAGCGATACATTAACGAATAAAAAATGCAAGTTTTTACCTGTTCGTGGTCAGTCAATAGCCGCGTGTGGTGTCCAGGTTTCTTAATAAAGACTTAATGACAGCTTCTGATATATTTGTATAGCGATTTACTTTATTCATCTCCCTTTTGCTGGTGTACATTTATAAAGCCTACTGTGTGACATAGTCCAGTGCGTGTTTAGGGCGGATTTAACAGAATTGCCACAGGCATGATTTCAGCCTCTGTGCTCGCGCTGGCCAGTGGAAAAGTGGCTAAAGAAGGTTTAAAGGCTCTGTCGTTTAAAAGAATAGCACAACAGCGAGCGCGTCGAAGAACGTACGAGAGACGAGGAGCGCGCTGCTGAGCCAAACTAAACACTTGGGTGAAGATGACAGAATAAGACTACTGCACACCGTGGTTTTGATTTTTTTTATGGTAATTAATTTAGTTCAGTTAGAGAACAGGCCGTTCAAATAAAAACTGGTGTCTGCTATAAGCATGATCCGAACGAGCGTCGCAGGAGTCAGATCTTGAGCTGACAGATGATCGCGGAAGATTTGGTTTCAAGGTGAAATGTAAAAGCGCCTAATAAAGGGAGTTTGTCATTGTGTTGTGTTTTTCATAACTTGGAAGCATAACTTTCATAGGAATTCATTGACAGCAGTCTGTCATGATTTCTTGCATTGTCTTGAGCCAATTCTCTCTTGTTAGCCTAGCCCACAGTCATTATGGTTCATCATATCACCTTCTACTGGATGTAAAATGCTCTGTGGTATAGCCTACATCTTAGAATGTTTAGAGCTACTTCTGTAGTTATTTTGGTGAAAGTAACTCAAAAGTAATACAGGAGTAATGGAACGCATTACAATTCTGAGACAGTAATATTGTAATGTAAAGAATTACTTTTAAATATCAGTAATAAGTAATCTATAATATATTACAGTTTGGAAGTAACTTGCACAACACTGGTTGTCAAGTTCTGATTGTTTGATTGTCCACATGTTCCTTGTCTTGTCATTAGTAGTGTGTGTATTTAAGCCCTCATATTTGCCATGCGTCTTTGTCTATCTTTGTTTGTTGTAAGTTTGTAACTGTCAAATTCCTGTTGATTTTGTATCTGTTCGTTCCTTGGATTAAACTGTACTTGGGTTCTCAGTTCTCACTCGCACTCACCTTTCCATGGATCTATGCTACACACACATTTTAAACCAATTTTTTATAGTCACGATTCCTGAACAAGTGACTCTTGAGAGACTTTGGCAGTTTGATACACACTATGAACCAATTGATTCGAAACAGAAGAATTGTAAAGCTTCGAAGTTCATGAAGCAGTGTTTGAAAATTGCCATAATGATTATAAACCGGCTGTTGCGGTTACAGAATTCAGAGACTGAATCTCATGTGTGACTTGAAGCGAGCAAATGCTGTACATTCGGTTAATTTTAAGGAATCAAAAACAGTCAGTAGTAGTTATGAAATAATCTATTGCCATTTTCATTTATTCAATAGTAATAGGAGCATCCAAACAAAACATTCATTTCGTTCTGTCTCTCAAGCCTTACAGGATAAGCTGATTCCCTTCCTCTCTTTCCTTCCTCAGTTAAGTTATTTGAGCTATGGATTTTAATTAGTGCTTTTGCTATAATTTCTACCTTTTCAGATACTAATAATGAGATACTGCTGCCTTTCCCCCCACCTTCATAATGGTATATTTCCATTCTCTTCTGATTCCTCTCACACTTTTAATCAGGTCCCACACCTCTCCGACAGGTGTTGATCTACCAGTTTTATTACAAAATGTCTTCCAGTTTTGTCTTTTTGCATTACTTATGATTTTCCTTACCTTCCTTGCTTGAATTTGCTTATACTTAAGTTATTCTTAGTCTTAGAGCTTTATTTCTTACTGTCTACCCTCTTCATTTGTCCAGTACTTTTAGAAACAGACAATTAGTAGCTTCAAGCTATTTTTTCATTTTTATCACTCTCCTCAATATTTTCCTTTAAATCTATTTGGTCCATTTTGCTCTCACAAATAAAATTAAACAATTCCCATTTTGCATGATTAAATATCCACTTCATCAATATTTTCCATTGTTGTTTATTTTCCTGTAATAATATTCTACCAAAAACGGATAATGATCACTCCCAATTCAGGCTTCATATAATATATCCCACTCACATTTCCCTGCTAAATTATTCGACACCAAAGTTAAGTCCAATACTGATATATTCCCTGTGTGTACATCTAGTCTCGTCCCTCTCCCATCATTTATACAAACCATGTTCAAGTCTTCAATCACCTTTCCATTTCCATCTGTTTTTGCACCTCCCCATAATGTACCATGTTCATTAAAATCCCCACATATCAGTCTCCTGCTATGTCCATTCATTCCTTAAATTTGCATTAAGCTACTCAAATCTAATTTCTTACAAGGATTTTACTAATGAATAATTATGAGTTCTCCTTCGTACATCCAGATCTCTATGCTTGCTTGCTTGTTGTTAATTCCCTATTCCTATCTCTCTAAATGCAGTATATTCTCTAAAAAAAAAAGTTACACATTCAATCCCCTGCTCCTTCTCTTCTTTCACACCAAGCACAATCATATCCACCTAGTACAAAATCTAAATTTGGTTTAACCATGTCTAATGAATGCAAATAACACCGGGTTTACTAGATAACTCGTCTATGTATTTTTTTTATGCTAGTGTAAATTGGCCAGCAAACTTCTTGCATTTTATTGGCATTCATTAGTTTTATCCATCCCATACTTGCTCCTGACTTGCCTGAACACTGAGGTAATTTCTTACTTCCTCCCATATCAGCCCACTGATATTTAGATGATGTACTTCTGCCTTCACAATTATTTATATTCTTTAAGTCTTGGATTTAAACTCCAAGGTTGCATTGACTACCCCTGCTATAAAAAATTATACATTTCTTTAGATCAACCAAAACCGTATCCTTATTTTCCTGTTCGGTTTCTTTTGAGTGATTTCCTACTCTGCTTCTATAATTTCATTCTCCTCTCTGATTTTTCACAGCATCTGCTTATGTAATCTTATTCTGAACTCTTATCTGCTGTATTTCCATTTCTTTATTCATCACTTCACATTCCCCATAAGCTACAATGTGACTCCCCCTACAGTTACAACATTTTGGTTGTTCATGATGGCACTGTCCATATTCATGCTCTTCTCCACAACTGGCACATATCCTCTTGCCTTCACATACCGTAGCTAACTTTGGCAAACAAACTTTGGCAGTTGTAACCTCACCGGTTTTGGAATGCTTTCTCTAACATTGTAGGTGTTTCTCAATGTCAAGGATGCTTCCTTGGAAGGACTGATCCTTCCAAGTCACTTCCTTCAGAGGCTAGGCGAGGCTCCTCATTAGGATTCGAAGAACACGCAAATGGAACAGGCTAGCAAGTGCACGTCATTGCGTCATAACGTCAGTGAAAAGGTCCGTTGGCCATCAATAACATTATGTGTAACGTTATTTGTATATATTTTTATATCAATACAGTAGTAATTTGTACTGGCATTTAAACGTTAAACTTTACGTATATTTACTACGGTTATAACAAATGTTTGGTAACGTAAATAAAAGCATTGTGGCAATCAGCGAGGTGAGGGACCGTGAGAGCCGGCTGATGGAGTGATAATGAGCGGCAGCTGATCGCCGCCACACCGGCCTCGGCTCACGGCAAAGTGATTGGAGTATAAATGTGGAGCGTGGAAGACGAGAGAGGACAAGGCCTGGAGTTTATGTTATGGTTTGTTTATGTTTTATTATGTGTGTGCGGGCAGTCGCCCGTGAGGGTTTTCCCCGTGTTACTTTCGTTTTGTTTATTATTTATAATAAAGTTGTTGAACGTTCGCCGGTTCCCGTCTCCTTCCTTCCCATCTACAAACTCCGATACAAGCATATTTGCCCCGTTCACGCTCCGACTCCGGGAACGTCAGAAGATAGCGAAGCTGCGCGCATAGGATTGTGGGTGATTTGAGAACGCGAAGTGCGCGAAGGCTACTCATATGCATCCTTTTCTGTATATGACATATTTTTCGAACGTAGGACTCAGTCCTTGGTTGAAATTCGAGGATCCTCGACATTGGAACAGTCCTTCGTCGGATGTCGATGACGTGGCATCCTTAGAATTCTGGCTTCCGAGGATCCTTCCTTGACATTGAGAAACGCCTTATATCTCAAAAACCCTAAAGTCACTTTTTTGGGTAGCAAGTCCTCTTCAAAATCAAGTACAACAACATCAAGAACTAACCATCGTTCCACACTCCCTCTCGAGTTTTCTGAATCCGCCGAGCAAGGTTTGCTTTAGTTTCGTCCATTGATACTCCTCCCCAAATCCTTTACTCCACTTATTTCCCCTTTCCACACAACTTGAATTTCCCTATTTCTTTTTTTCTGCCAGCCCTTTTCCTCTGTTCTCCATTTCTACACACAATCAGTAGGTTTCCATCTCTCAAAGCCATGTGTATATCGCCAATCTGGTTTCACAAAATAGTTGTGAATTTCACTGGACTCATTGTTGAAATTCCCTTATCCTCTCCAAATCTCTCTCTCTCTCTTTTTGTTTCAGTTCCAAACCTTCTTGATCACTTCCATTCCTCTTTTACAACTTTCACTTAGCCTGGTTTTCTTTGCTATAATCCCTTCAAAATTATTTCTCTTTTCTTCCTAATTTTTCCACTTCCGTGACCTATTCCCATACTATCATCACTATCTATTGTATCAGAATCTTTCCACACTGGTCCATTCATAAATACAGCTTTACTTACCCACCACCGATTTCTTATTTTTATTTGATTTTCCCATTTTAGTTAGTTCTCCATGTGTCCGTCTTCCGTTGAGAAACATGCGTTTTCCCCCCAAGATTATGTTAAATTTCTGAAAATGTCTTGTTGGAAAGTTTTAACCATATAACTTTCACTAAACCACTTGATCCTGAAAACCCTTCCCAGACCCGGCCAACCTGGTATGTGTGACTTTGTTTATGACTCTGTATCCACCAGCCTCAATCTTAAAAACTTAAATCATGAGTAGTTTGAGCAGTAGATTATTTAGTTAGACTATTTGAATAATAATTCACATTAATAGACTATTTGAGCAAAACATTTGCACCTGGATAATTGAGAGTGATTGTAAGTGTGATGATCATCTGCTAAATGAGCAACAGCGACCACAATTCACACCTTCAGTCAGTGAAGCCGCTCCCACAGCCGTTCATGAGAGTTTAAATGCTGGGAATATTCTCGTCTTCCCACAGGAGAAGAAGAAGCAAGCAGGAGGAATTACTCCGGGATAAACTACAGACATACTATTGTAAAGATGGAGATTAAGGAAGAACCCTGCAGAATAAAAGATGAAGAGACAGAGGAACAAATAGGTTGGTGTTTTACTTCATTCTCTTTAATGACTGGTGAGGAACATTAAGCTGAAAACTTTGATAATTTGGGGCTCTCTGAATTTCTTTTCATTTCAAATTTTTTAGACATGATGGAAGTGAATGAAGACCAAAAGCATCCGTTTCAAAAGAAGATAGAAAATGAAGATGGAAACACTGAAATGTATTTCACTGACAAACGAGCTGGAAAAACTGGAGTCAAAGGATCTTTCACATGTTATCAGTGTGGAAAGAGTTTCACTCACAAAATAGTTCTCAGAGAGCATCTGCGCCGTCACTCTGGAGTGAGATCATTCAGCTGTGATCAGTGTGAGAAAACATTTGTTACGGAATCTACCTTCAGAAGACACCTTAAAGCTCATTCTGGTGTGAAGCCTCATGTTTGTTCTTTTTGTGGATTTTTTTTTTCACAACTGCAGTCTTTAAAAGTACATGAGCACATTCATACTGGTGTGAGACCTTATGTATGCTTTGACTGTGGGGAGACCTTCAGAACATCTGGCCACCTAAAAAAACACCAGTCAATTCACAGCCGAGAGAAACTGTTTACCTGTTCTCATTGTGGAAATAGTTTCACTTACAAATCAAAGCTTACTAGGCACATGAGGATTCACACTGGAGAAAAACCATTCACTTGCTCTCAGTGTGGAAAGAGTTTCAGTTGCAAAGGAAACCTTATTGTGCACATGAGATCTCACACTGGAGAAAAACCATTCACTTGCTCTCAGTGTGGAAAGAGTTTCATTAGCAATCCAAAGCTTACTGTGCACATGAGGATTCACACTGGAGAAACCCCATACTCTTGCTCTCAGTGTGGAAAGAGTTTCACTTCCAAACCAAAGCTTACTGTGCACATGAGATTGCACACTGGAGAAAACCCATTCACTTGCTCTCAGTGTGGAAAGAGTTTCATTTGCAAAGCAAAGCTTACTCTGCACATGAGATCTCACACTGGAGAAAAACCATTCACTTGTTCTCAGTGTGGAAAGAGTTTCATTTGCAAAGGAAACCTTACTGCGCACATGAGGATTCACACTGGAGAAACCCCATACTCTTGCTCTCAGTGTGGAAAGAGTTTCCCTTGCAAAGCAAAGCTTACTGTGCACATGAGATTGCACACTGGAGAAAAACCATTCACCTGCTCTCAGTGTGGAAAGAGTTTCATTTGCAAAGCAAAGCTTACTCTGCACATGAGATCTCACACTGGAGAAAAACCATTCACTTGTTCTCAGTGTGGAAAGGGTTTCATTCGCAAAGGAAACCTTACTGCGCACATGTGGATTCACACTGGAGAAACCCCATACTCTTGCTCTCAGTGTGAAAAGAGTTTCACTTGCAAAGCAAAGCTTACTGTGCACATGAGATTGCACACTGGAGAAAAACCATTCACTTGCTTTCAGTGTGGAAAGAGTTTCTCTTCCAATAGAACCCTTACTGTGCACATGAGGATTCACGCTGGAGAAAAACCAATCATTTGCTCTGTGTGGAAAGAGTTTCACTCAGAAAATAGCTCTCAAAGAGCATCTGCGCCGTCACTCGGGATTGAGATCGTTCAGCTGTGATCAGTGTGAGAAAACAACATTTGTTGCGGAATCTGCCTTCAGAAAACACCTTAAAGTTCATACTGGTGTGAAGTAGGGATTTCCCCGACTAAGGATTTACACATTCGAATCAGAATTGTCGAATCTTTCTATGGTCGACCAATAGGGGTACGACAGTAGTCAGCAGGAGGGTAAAACTATTTTATTTTCCTTTACACACTGCACACAGCAACAACTTTTAATAAAGCGACCAAAACTGCCTGCCAACTGAAAGACGAACTGACAGTGGCTTTCTTATTTAGGTTTAAATAAAAGGTAATGTGGTGGATAAACGTTCGTAAAGCATTTTCTCATAACATTTTAAAGCCGCGATCGAAATACAGAACATCACACAAATATATAAAAGAACATTTTGATAAATAAACCTAAAAAAAAACTTACCTTGAGAGGAAAAGAACACTTTGAGTGTTTACATGCACATTCTTAAGCCGATTGTGCCTAAAGGGGTCGCACACCGGACGTGAAGCTCAGCGCTGCGTCTTTGGTATCTCACAATGCCACCAGACGGTCTATGCACCAGACGCGCACATAATACACGCAAGCTCAATTTTGAATCGACTTCTGACAGAAGAGCTGCACGATGAGTGTATCTTGTAGCACAGGGTGAAATCAGTATGCACATTGACGATTTGAGGCAAATATAATGTAAGTTTTATATAAAACCTTGAAATAGCGCTCTGTGGCGCGGCAGGATTTTAAAAAACTTCCTGAGTCGCCGCGGACAGGCACAGAATGCCACCACCGGTGTGTGTAGGCTACACTCATTGAGGGCCCTATTTTAACGATCTGAAACGCAAGTGTCAAAGCGCAAGTAACTTTGTGGGCGGGGCTAGGCACTGTTGCTATTTTCCCGGCGGGATAAATGGCTCTTGCGCCCGGCGCAAATCTAAAATGGGTTGGTCTGAAGTAGCTTCATTATACATAGGTGTGGTTTGGGCGTAACGTGAATAAACCAATCAGAGCGGCATCCAAAATTCCCTTTTAAAGCAGGTGCGCAAGTTCCATTATGGATTGCTATTATTATGGCGTATTTACCAGGCGCACGTTCTTGTAAGAGCAGCCCTTACGAAACAAAAATATATTGCAGTATATTGGAAAATTTCATGCAATACATTAGGCAATATATTCACATATTTGGGAATTAATATTTATATCTTTCAATATATTGCAATATATTGAAAGCGGCAATCATTTGTATAGTTTGCAATATATTACATGAATATATAGCCTAATATATTTTATAATACCATCAATATATTATTCCATATATTTACAATATATTAAAATATATTTCAAGTAATATATTGGTAAATATATTTTCCTTTCGTAAGGGAGTGAAAGACAGAGAGGTTGTGTTGTATGGGGATGGGAGAAACCCACCCAAAATAGCGGCGGTTAAACAGGCGTCGGTTAAACAGTTTTTTCAGTTTTTCAGTCGATTTTTTTTTTTCTTCTTCCTGGTTCTTGACGGACAAACCAATTTGTCAGATGTCCTTATATACATACATGTCTTGCCACTATTGGGCAAACAGGTCTGATCCTTAATTACTACATTATGCCTGAATCATTTGTAAGCTAGATTTATGCCTATTTTTTCACATCTTCGTGGCACACCACAATGTGTTAATATTTTTTTTAGCGTAACAATTTATGATTTGCAAAAATAACTGTTGCATCTGTGTAGATTACATGAGCAAAGTGTATGCGCGTTGTACACACTATACATTATGGTCAAGCATGCACCCTTAAAATAGCATAATGAACAACGCGCGACGCGCCACTGACTTTAGACTGGGTTTTTTCTGGTCAGTGGCGCAACTGTTTAATGGAACAGCAAAATAGCACCAGGGATTGTTTGCACTGGAACACGCCTCCTTTTATGCGCTGAACCGCCCAGGGAGCGCAAGTTCATTCACTACTTTAGCGACGTGCTTTTGTGGAGGGAAAAGCGCACTTTGCGCGGGTGCAAAATAGGAATGACACATGCGTCGGCGTACAAAGCCAATTGAGCTGGGTGCAAGATAGGGCCCTGAATGTGTTTGAATTTTAAAGGTGCAGCGCTGAGCTCAGCGCCCTTAAAGGGGTTGCACACCGGACGCGAAGCACAACGCCGCGCCACGTCTTTAAAATATTGAGCACCCCCATATTGCCAAAATGGTATGATCCTCGTTTCATAACACCCGCAAAGATTCGACCGTGAGATCGGTGGTCCAATCCGGCTCCGTGTATCGATGCATCGAATCTTCGACTATTTGGGGTCACCCCTAGTGTGAAGCCTCACTTTTGTTCTTTTTTTGGAAAGAGTTTTTCACAACTGAACTCTTTAAAAGTGCATTAGAACATCCATACTGGTGTGAGACCTTATATGTGCTTTGACTGTGGGAAGAGCTTCATTATATCAACCCACTTAAAAACACACCAGAGAGTTCTCACAATGTGGAAAGACCTTCGCTCAGGCAGGAAACCTGAGAGATCATGAGAGAGTTCATACTGGAGAGAATCAGCACTAGTGCTCTTAATGTCTTCAGTCTACAGGAGAAAAAGCATTGCCCAAAGGTGTGAGCAAATGTTCATGTTCTGATCATCACTTTCATGTAAATAGTTCGATTTTCTCATGGTTCCTACATCGTATAGACAATATGGAATCTGATCTAGTGATTTCGAAGTTTGTAGTGTATATGATTTGTTTCCCCATTCTGTTTTTCTTAAATAAACTGGTCATACAAGCAGTGTTTTTTGTTTTTATTTTTTTATAGCATTGGCCAAAGGTCTATGCTGGCCTGAATCTTTTATATTTTTTTAATAGTGTTACAAAAATTAGTTGTGTAGTTCCCAAAAGTGAAAATTTGGGAGGGTACGTGGCTAGCAACCAATTTAAGAATCTTTTTAAAACTGAGGGAAATACATTGAATTTAGCATTTAAGGTAAAGATGGTAAAATCAGAGGAATTATTCTGTTAAGCAAAATTTCCAGCAAGAGTTTTCTGCTAGTTCCTGTTCTCGTTATTGTAATTTAAATTACTGAGAATCTCTACTTTTGTCCTTAAAGGCTCTTGAAGCCCCTGTCCTATTTTGAATCGTTATGCTGATTGGATTAGGATTGGTGATACTCCAGAGTCTGAGGAAGGTCTCTTTACCTCTTTAACTTAATTTAGACCCTGGTTCCTGCGGTCTAAACAAACCGAGTACCACCCAAAGTTCCTGGTTCCTAGGTAAAGTTCCTGCGGTCGAAACGTGGCTTATTAGTAGCTTCAAGGAATTTTTTCATTCATCACTCTCCTCAATATTTTCCTTTAAATCTATTTGGTCCATTTTGTTCTCACAAATAAAATTAAACAATTCCCATTTTGCATGATTAAATATCCACTTCATCAATATTTTCCATTGCTGTTTATTTTCCTGTAATAATATTCTACCAAAAACGGATAATGATCACTCCCAATTCAGGCTTCATATAATATATCCCACTCACATTTCCCTGCTAAATTATTCGACACCAAAGTTAAGTCCAATACTGATATATTCCCTGTGTGTACATCTAGTCTCGTCTTATTCTGAATTCTTATCTGCTGTATTTCTATTTCTTTATTCATCACTTCACATCCCCCATAAGCTACAATGTGACTCCCCCTACAGTTACAACATTTTGGTTGTTCATGATGGCACTTTCCATATTCATGCTCTTCTCCACAACTGGCACATATCCTCTTGCCTTCACATACCGTAGCTGTATGTCCAAAACTTTGGCAGTTGTAACCTCACCGGTTTTGGAATGCTTTCTCTAACATTATATCTCAAAAACCCTAAAGTCACTTTTTTGGGTAGCAAGTCCTCTTCAAAATCAAGTACAACAACATCAAGAACTAACTATCGTTCCACACTCCCTCTCGAGTTATCTGAATCCGCCGAGCACCTTTCAGAATTCCTCCTTTTAGGTTTGCTTTAGTTTCGTCCATTGATACTCCTCCCCAAATCCTTTACTCCACTTATTTCCCCTTTCCACACAACTTGAATTTCCCTATTTCTTTTTTTCTGCCAGCCCTTTTCCTCTGTTCTCCATTTCTACACACAATCAGTAGGTTTCCATCTCTCAAAGCCATGTGTATATCGCCAATCTGGTTTCACAAAATAGTTGTGAATTTCACTGGACTCATTGTTGAAATTCCCTTATCCTCTCCAAATCTCTCTCTCTCTCTTTTTGTTTCAGTTGCAAACCTTCTTGATCACTTCCATTCCTCTTTTACAACTTTCACTTAGCCTGGTTTTCTTTGCTCTAATCCCTTCAAAATTATTTCTCTTTTCTTCCTAATTTTTCTACTTCCGTGACCTATTCCCATACTATCATCACTATCTATTGTATCAGAATCTTTCCACACTGGTCCATTCACAAATACAGCTTTACTTACCCACCACCGATTTCTTATTTTTATCTGATTTTCCCATTTTAGTTAGTTCTCCATGTGTCCGTCTTCCGTTGAGAAACATGCGTTTCCCCCCAAGATTATGTTAAATTTCTGAAAATGTCTTGTTGGAAAGTTTTAACCATATAACTTTCACTAAACCACTTGATCCTGAAAACCCTTCCCAGACCCGGCCAACCTGGTATGTGTGACTTTGTTTATGACTCTGTATCCACCAGCCTCAATCTTAAAAACTTAAATCATGAGTAGTTTGAGCAGTAGACTATTTAGTTAGACTATTTGAATAATAATTCACATTAATAGACTATTTGAGCAAAACATTTGCACCTGGATAATTGAGAGTGATTGTAAGTGTGATGATCATCTGCTAAATGAGCAACAGCGACCACAATTCACACCTTCAGTCAGTGAAGCCGCTCCCACAGCCGTTCATGAGAGTTTAAATGCTGGGAATATTCCTGTCTTCCCACAGGAGAAGCAAGCAGGAGGAATTACTCCGGGATAAACTACAGACATACTATTGTAAAGATGGAGATTAAGGAAGAACCCGGCAGAATAAAAGATGAAGAGACAGAGGAACAAATAGGTTGGTGTTTTACTTCATTCTCTTTAATGACTGGTGAGGAACATTAAGCTGAAAACTTTGATAATTTGGGGCTCTCTGAATTTCTTTTAATTTCAAATTTTTAGACATGATGGAAGTGAATGAAGACCAAAAGCATCCGTTTCAAAAGAAGATAGAAAATGAAGATGGAAACACTGAAATGTATTTCACTGACAAACGAGCTGGAAAAACTGGAGTCAAAGGATCTTTCACATGCTCTCAGTGTGGAAAGAGTTTCACTAACAAAATAGTTCTCAGAGAGCATCTGCGCCGTCACTCTGGAGTGAGATCATTCAGCTGTGATCAGTGTGAGAAAACATTTGTTACGGAATCTACCTTCAGAAGACACCTTAAAGTTCATTCTGGTGTGAAGCCTCATGTTTGTTCTTTTTGTGGATTTTTTTTTTCACAACTGCAGTCTTTAAAAGTACATGAGCGCATTCATACTGGTGTGAGACCTTATGTATGCTTTGACTGTGGGGAGACCTTCAGAACATCTGGCCACCTAAAAACACACCAGTCAATTCACAGCGGAGAGAAACTGTTTACCTGTTCTCTTTGTGGAAATAGTTTCACTTACAAATCAAAGCTTACTAGGCACATGAGATCTCACACTGGAGAAAAACCATTTACTTGCTCTCAGTGTGGAAAGAGTTTCATTTGCAAATCAAAGCTTACTGTGCACATGAGATCTCACACTGGAGAAAAACCATTTACTTGCTCTCAGTGTGGAAAGAGTTTCATTTGCAAATCAAAGCTTACTAGGCACAAGAGATCTCACACTGGAGAAAAACCATTCACTTGCTCTCAGTGTGGAAAGAGTTTCAGTTGCAAAGGAAACCTAACTGCGCACATGAGGATTCACACTGGAGAAAAACCATTCACTTGCTCTCAGTGTGGAAAGAGTTTCATTTTCAAAGCAAAGCTTACTGTGCACATGAGGATTCACACTGGAGAAAAACCATTCACTTGCTCTCAGTGTGGAAAGAGTTTCACTTGCAAAGCAAAGCTTACTGTGCACATGATATTGCACACTGGAGAAACCCCATACTCTTGCTCTCAGTGTGGAAAGAGTTTCCTTTGCAAATCAAAGCTTACTGCGCACATGAGGATTCACACTGGAGAAAGACCATTCACTTGCTCTCAGTGTGGAAAGAGTTTCATTTGCAAAGCAAACCTTACTGTGCACATGAGGATTCACTCTGGAGAAAGACCATTCATTTGCTCTCAGTGTGGAAAGAGTTTCACTCAGAAAATAGCCCTCAAAGAGCATCTGCGCCGTCACTCGGGAGTGAGATCGTTCAGCTGTGATCAGTGTGAGAAAACATTTGTTGCGGAATCTGCCTTCAGAAAACACCTTAAAGCTCATACTGGTGTGAAGTAGGGATTTCCCCGACTAAGGATTTACACATTCGAATCAGAATTGTCGAATCTTTCTATGGTCGACCAATAGGGGTACGACAGTAGTCAGCAGGAGGGTAAAATATTTTTATTTTCCTTTACACACTGCACACAGCAACAACTTTTAATAAAGCAACCAAAACTGCCTGCCAACTGAGAGACGAACTGACAGTGGCTTTCTTATTTAGGTTTAAATAAAAGGTAATGTGGTGGATAAACGTTCGTAAAGCATTTTCTCATAACATTTTAAAGCCGCGATCGAAATACAGAACAACACACACATATCTAAAAGAACATTTTGATAAATTAACCTAAAAAAAACTTACCTTGAGAGGAAAAGAACACTTTGAGTGTGTTTCCATGCACATTCTTAAGCCGATTGTGCCTAAAGGGGTCGCACACCGGACGTGAAGCTCAGCGCTGCATCTTTGGTATCTCACAACGCCACCAGACGGTCTATGCACCAGACGCACACATTATATACATGCAAGCTCAATTTTGAATCGACTTCTGACAGAAGAGCTGCACGATGAGTGTATCTTGTAGCACAGGGTGAAATCAGTATGTACATTGACGATTTGAGGGAAATAAAATATGAATTTTATATAAAACCTTGAAATAGCGCTCTGTGGCGCGGCAGGATTTAAAAAAACTTCCTGAGTCACCGCGGACAGGCACAGAATGCCGCCACCGGTGCGTGTAGGCTACACTCATTGAATGTGTTTGAATTTTAAAGGCGCGGTGCAGCGCTGAGCTCCCCCATATTGCCAAAATGGTATGATCCTCGTTTTATAACACCCGCAAAGATTCGACCGTGAGATCGGTGGTCGAATCTGGCTCCGCGTATCGATGCATTGAATTCTTCGACTATTCGGGGACACCCCTAGTGTGAAGCCTCACTTTTGTTCTTTTTTGGAAAGAGTTTTTCACAACTGAACTCTTTAAAAGTGCATTAGAAAATCCATACTGGTGTGAGACCGTATATGTGCTTTGACTGTGGGAAGAGCTTCATTATATCAACCCACTTAAAAACACCAGAGAGTTCTCACAATGTGGAAAGACCTTCGCTCAGGCAGGAAACCTGAGAGATCATGAGAGAGTTCATACTGGAGAGAATCAGCACTAGTGCTCTTAATGTCTTCAGTCTACAGGAGAAAAAGCATTGCCCAAAGGTGTGAGCAAATGTTCATGTTCTGATCATCACTTTCATGTAAATAGTTCGATTTTCTCATGGTTCCTACATCGTATAGACAATATGGAATCTGATCTAGTGATTTCGAAGTTTGTAGTGTATATGATTTGTTTCCCCATTCTGTTTTTCTTAAATAAACTGGTCATACAAGCAGTGTTTTTTGTTTTTATTTTTTTATAGCATTGGCCAAAGGTCTATGCTGGCCTGAATCTTTTATATTTTTTTAATAGTGTTACAAAAATTAGTTGTGTAGTTCCCAAAAGTGAAAATTTGGGAGGGTACGTGGCTAGCAACCAATTTAAGAATCTTTTTAAAACTGAGGGAAATACATTGAATTTAGCATTTAAGGTAAAGATGGTAAAATCAGAGGAATTATTCTGTTAAGCAAAATTTCCAGCAAGAGTTTTCTGCTAGTTCCTGTTCTCGTTATTGTAATTTAAATTACTGAGAATCTCTACTTTTGTCCTTAAAGGCTCTTGAAGCCCCTGTCCTATTTTGAATCGTTATGCTGATTGGATTAGGACTGGTGATACTCCAGAGTCCGGGGAAGGTCTTAATTTGCTTAATTGGATACTTAATTTGCATGCTTTGTTTAAGGTCGTCACCCATTTGCTTTGTCTCCCCTGCATCCTAAAATCTATATAAACTACAATTTATACTGCCTTAGAAACCTGATTCCAAAAAAAGTTGGGACACTACAGATTGGGAATAAAAACAGAATGCAATAATGTGGAAGTTTAAAATGTCAATTATTTATTCAGAATACAACATCGATGACAAATGTTTAAACTGAGAAAATGTAGAATTTCAAGGGGAAAATAAGTTGATTTTAAATTTCATGGCATCAACACATCACAAAAAAGTTGGGACAATGCCATGTTTACCACTGTGTGGCATCTCCTATCCTTTTTATAACAGTCCGCAAACGTCTGGGGACGGAGTAGACAAGTTGTTCAAGTTTAGGAATAGGAATGTTGTTCCATTCTTGTCTAAAACAGGTTTCTAGTTCTCAACTGTCTTGGGTCTTCTTTGTCGCATCTTCCTCTTTATGATGCCCCGAATGTTTTCTATGGGTGAAAGATCTGGACTGCAGGCTGGCCATTTCAGTACCTGGATCCTTTTTCTATGCAGCCATGATGTTGTAATTGATGCAGTATGTGGTCTGGCATTGTCATGTTGGAAAATGCAACAGGTCCTCCCTGAAAGAGACAACGTCTGGATGGGAGCATATGTTATTCTAGAACTTGGATAGACCTTTCAGCATTTATGGTAACTGTCCAGATGTGTAAGCTGCCCATGCCACACACACTCATGCAACCCCATACCATCAGAGATGAAGTCTTCCGAACTGAGCGCTGATAACGACTTGGTTTGTCCTTGTCCTCTTTAGTCCGGATGACATGGCGTCCCAGTCTTCCAAAAAGAACTTAAAATTTTGATTCGTCTGACCACAGAACAGTTTTCAACAAAATGAGCCTTGGCCCAGTGACAACACCTGCGCTTCTGGATCATGTTTAGATATGACTTCTTTTTTGACCTTTAGAGTTTTAGCCGGCGACGGCGAATGGCACTGTGGATTGCGTTCACCGACAATGTTTTCTGGAAGTATTCCTGAGCCCATGTTGTGATTTCCATTACAGTAGCATTCATCTGTGTGATGCAGTGCCATCTAAAGGGCAGAAGTTCACAGGCATCCAGTATGGTTTTCCAGCCTTTACACTTACACACAGAGATTGTTCCAGATTCTCTGAATATTTGGATGATATTATGCACAGTAAATATATGGTATAAAAAATGAAAACTTTAAACTCTTTGCAATTTTTCTCTGAGAAACTCCTTTCAGATATTTCTCCACTATTTTTTGCCACAGCATTTGGGGAATTGGTGATCCTCTGCCCATCTTGACTTCTGAGAGACACTGCCATGCTGAGAGGCTCTTTTTATTCCCAATCATGTTGCCAATTTACCTTATAAGTTGCAAATTGGTTCTCCAACTGTTCCTTATATGTACATTTAACTTTTCCGGCCAAAAATTCTAAATTACAACAGTTGAGACTATTCCATAAAAGTGAAATTATTCAGTTATCACATGGAGTCAAAATGGGGGGAAAAAAATCTAAATTACTCTCCTAACAGTGGATACTATTACATAAAAGTGGAAATTATACAATTATCACAAAATCAAAATGGACAAAAATCCTAAATTACGACCATGTATACTATTACGTAAAATTAAAATGATTCAATTATCACACACAAAATTACGACAATGTATACTATTACATAACAGATAATTTATTCAATCACACACAAAATTAAGACAGTGTGTACTATTACATAAATGTGAACTTATTCAATTATCACAAAGTCAAAATGGACAAAAATCCTAAATTACAACTGTTTACTATATTACATAAAAGAAAATGTATTCAATTATCACACACACATTTACGACAGTGTATACAATTACATAAAAGTGAATTTATTCAATTATCACACAAAATTACGACAGTGTGTACTATTACATAAATGTGAACTTATTCAATTATCGCACAAAATTACGACAGTGTATGCTATTACATAAAAGTGAATTAATTTAATTATCAAAGTCAAAATGGACAACAATCCTAAATTATGACACAGTATACTATTACATAAAAGTGAAATTATTAAATTATCAAAGTCAAAATGGACAAAAATCCAAAATTAGGGCAGTGTACACTATTACATAAAAGTTAATTTATTCAAATTTTGTCACATGTATGTCTGTCTCGGTTAAGATTGCATTACTCTGTTTCTCCCCAGTTTGGTTAATTAGTCATGTCAGTCACCTGTGCCTTGTCCTTCACCTGCACCTCATTTTCAGTTTCAGTGTTTTGTTTTCCGTTTTCACCCCTGTGTGCACCATGACCCTTCCACTGGTCAGACTCATGTGCTTTGAGCAGGGAGAAAGCTCCCTCGAGAGACATTTAGAACAGTTTTTGGATCTCGCCTATCAGACCACCTTCCCGGGCTACTGCATGTACTCGTTCCTGTATGTGGGACTCAACGCCGCACGTGCACAGTTGTCCAGGGAGTTCTACATATGTGGAGTGGGTGCTGGGATCCTGCAACTCACCGTTCACCGCCGTTGATGCCGCCAGCCCACTCCCGATCCAGGACCCAGCCCAGTACCACCCCTCTGCGAGGAATGGCAGGATGTGCCCACCGCAGACGGAGAGAAGACCTCGGCTGCAATGTCAGAGCCCGCACCTGAAGGAGCGATGGAGCCAGACATCTCACCCAAGCCTGAGGGGAACCCGTCTGACCAGGTGTGCGAGCCAACTGACCCTTCCATCGCCGAGGGAGTTCAAGGGAATGGAAACGAGTCCACCCTCCCACCACTGAGAGTGAGTACTGCCTGGACATTATGGACAGTTTGCATGTGTGTGGAGAGACCGATTTCCTGTGCCCCCTCATCTTGTCAGAATCTGAATCTTCTTCAGCCTCCCTCTCTCACCACCTTTCCAAACTGCCATCCTCGACCAAATTCCTGTCACCAGTCTCTGTGTTCCTCAGTGTCCTCTTCAGTCCTCAGTCACTCCTACAATCCAGTTATCGCTTTCTCCCATCAGTCCCTCAGCTTCAGCTCAGCCTCCTCTCAGTGGCGTGACAACCCCTCGGACCCGCTGGGAGTCATCGATCTCTGGATGTCTGAAGCCCGTGGCTCTGGATCCAGCCTCCGAGTGCTCAGTTCCACCTCAACCTGTTACACTGGCTCCTGCGCCTTGACTCCTTCCTCCCTTGGCTCCTGCATGGACCATCAGCCATTCGGCATCGCAGGGCTCCCTCGATACGCCAGCTCCACCTGGGTCAGACATCGCCATGCCTCCGCTGCGGACTTGCAGTCCGTTCGTTACTCTCCAGCTCTCCCTTCATCTTCGGCAAGCTCCACCTTCCCTCAGGCTTCGCCTCGGCCCTCAATCACTCCCGCACCACCTCTGTCCTCCAGATCCCTGCTTCCACCTCAGGGGGTCGTCATTGTGGCTCAGTTGCTGCTGCCGAAGTCTTTGGTCTCTCTCCACACCTTCGTCTCGAAGTCTACGCGGTTGGCGTCACCTCCATTGTTATTGCCTCCAGTTGTCCCCAAGGTGGCAGTGTATATCGCTCCACAATGGCTCCTTCCTCATGCGCCGCCGCCATGGGGCATATTCCTGTCTGGGGCCTGGATCTCCATCTGTACGTCCCTGTTCAAGGCCATCCCATGGCTCCTCCCACCTTCCACTCCTCCTTGGACTGTTTTTCTTTGTTTTGGACTTTCTGTTTTTCCTGTTTGTTTCCATGCATTCCTCCTGAGCCCCTGCCCTCCTTCCTTCCTCAGATGTTCCTGTTACGGCTCGAGGACGTGCCTACTCAGAGGGGGGCATAATGTCACATGTATGTCTGTCTTGGTTAAGATTGTGTTACTCTGTTTCTCCCCAGTTTGGTTAATTAGTCATGTCAGTCACCTGCAACTCGTTATCCTCATTTGGCCAAGGGGAACCTTTGAGGAAGTTAGGTGTGGAATGGTTAAAGGTAAAAAAAATTAAAAAATTGAACCGTATAGTACATATAACTTCCGTCTGATGAGGTCAAACTGACGCGATCATATATATATATATATATATATATATATATATATATATATATATATATATATATATATATATATATATATAAATAAATCTCATTAAGGCCTGCACGGATCGGTCGAATGAGGCATCTACATATATCCATGATCACGTTTGACCTCATCAGACGGAAGTTACTGCCGATGGGAAAACTTGAAGACACTCGTCGGGATATAAGGTAAAAAAATAACAAATACTGTTCGATTTCCCACAGAAACTGATCGGTGCGTGTCTTAATATATCAATGTGTCATCAGGAGCAGCAGGGTTTTTGTGCACGTTGCCTAAGCATGTTTTTTATGTTTGTATGTTTTGCTCTCATAGAACCTTACCCATTCATATATGACTGGCACACAGCAAGGGTTGGAGTTAAAAATCTTCATTTGTGTTCTACTGAAGAAACAAAGACATCTACATGTTGGATGCACTAGGGGTAAGCAGATAAACATCTAATTTAGATTTTTTGGTGAACTAACCCTTTAAGAAGGGAAGATGTGTTCAGAATTTTGCCGACCGGATATGTTGAAAGTTTAATCTGTCAACAAGCTCTGCTTCGCCTTCGTTGCTCTGGTTGGTTATAGCGTTATCCAATTGCGTGCACGCCGTGCAGAAGGAGTTTGAAAACTAGCCGTTTATCTCGCCCCTCGGATTGAGCTGTCAATGGTGAGTTTCCAGACCAAACATCTTGATGTGGGACTTGCTTGTCAGGCTAGGCTAGCCGTGTAGTGTAAGTTACCATGGTGATGAACACTGATAAAAACCAATCCACCTTCTTGAGCGCGAAAAATCAGAGTTTGCTCAAACTAATCTTGAACTTACCTGGGTAGCAACTGAAACCAGCTTTGTGCAACAGGCCACTGCTGTTTGTGTTTAATGTTAATCAAACAACAAATGACTGATGCTGTGTTCATACCAGATGCAACTTCTGCAAATAAATCAAGCTATTCGCGTGTAATTTGACTCTTGAACATTAAGTTTACTTGCTTCATTTGCACGTCACATTCATTACACAAGACGCAAATTTGTGTCATTGGAGGGGCTTCTGGCAGGCTTGTTGCAAAATGGCTGGAATGGATTGTTTTAATAAATGGCTTAATTTGTCAGCTTTAACTAGCTTGTAGTCTCAATAGGGTGATTTCAGGGTGATTTGGACACTTTTTCGAAGTCATCTCAATGGCAAAAATTGTCCCCATCACCCTGAAAGTAGTGGGTTTTTTTTTTACAATTTACCAGATTGTCCGACCTCCTTACTCAATTTCTTCCGAGCAAGATCCATTTTATTCCCATTTCTATAAAGTACGAAGATGAGACCGTGACCCTAAAACCGTTATACAGATCGAACCGTGAGTAATTAGAACTGTTCCACTCCTGGTTGCATAAAGATATTTTGTTTATTTGTGAAGTTTTAATTATTTTCATTAATTGTGCATATAAAGCATTTATGTAGAAGTGACAACAATAGTTATTAAACATTAATATTAATTCATAATCTTTACTTCAAACAACTTGTTTCAGTTATTTAGATGTGATGCTTTAATATATTGAAGACTTTTTTTGCATTGAAATCACTGCACAATGTGAAAATATGAGAAATAAAAATTTGAAACCTGATACACTATATTGCCAAAAGTTTTGGGACGTCTGCCTTTACATGGACATGAACTTTAATGACATCTCATTCTTAATCCGTAGGGTTTCATATGGATTGGCCCATTCTTTGCAGCTATAACTACTTTAGTTCTTCTGGGAAGGCTTTAAGTCTCCGCTTATAAGCTCTCTTCAGAAGAAATCTTTGATTGCCTAGACTTTCAATAGACGGACAAAAAATTATTATATTAAAAATATCTATTTGCCAGTTCACATTATTCATAATTTCTTTTTTTACTGTGGTATCGATTTAGTATCGGTATCGAGGTATTTTAGTCTGGTATCGTATCGAAGTCATAATTTTGGTATCGTGACAACACTACTATTACATATAAAAAACACGTTTTACTCACATAAGCGTGTTGCACCATTCAGTCAGATCCAATATAGAAGGCACAAGATTGTGTTTTAATCTCAATATGTCTGCAAATCCAGCATTTGTTCTTTACAAACGATTGCGCAGTGAAATTATGCGAGCCTTCGTACATGTCTTCCCCAGATGAGCTGGAACTTCATTAAAAAAAAAATGTTTCTTTCTAATACACATTACAACATGCATTCCTAATATTATGATCCGAAGGAAGCTTATGCAGCAACTGTGTTCTTCCACAACCAGGAATAGCACAATAGCTTGCTATATTCTTCTGCATGTTTATTGTTGTTGGTGTAGAATATTTTATTATTGAAAGTAATGTAAAATAAGTTGTATATAAGACACTATTAGATATCAGTGTATGCTGAGGTTGCGTTTGCCCTGTGTGTGGACGTTGACAACGTGCTCCAAAATGACATGCAGAAGATGCATGATCGACAGAAAAAGATCTTGGAATGTGGTGACATGAGCCAGGAAACCAACTGGAAAACTAGCTGAAGGTTGTTACCATTCTGGGAAAGCAGCTATGTATATATGCTAGGTAGACCAAAAGACGGGAGTTGTCTCCTGCAGGAGAGACTCGGCTTTGTTGAGGTGAATAAAGCCTTTCTGAAATCAAATGATTTTTACAAGAAGAAAATTTCCAACATATTTGGCACCCCAGATGGGACTGGCTTAGGAGCTGAAGACAAACGACTGAAGGCTTGATGACCTTGAATGATCAACACAAACACCAAGTGGCCACTATCTTGAGGTGAGCAAATTTTAGCTTTTTCTAAAGTGTGTGTTGATCACCAGGGCTCGCTTGGAAGTGGTAAGTCACTAAAAAAGCTTCTCCAAATTTAAAGAACTAAAGAATGAATAAGGATCTATATATTTGTTATAGATTTATTAATCTATTACGAATAAATCATGTAATGATTTATTTTAATAGATGAATAAATAATAAGATTGCACGTGCTTAAAGTATTTTATCTTATATCTGAAGACGTCTAAACATTTGTATCTCCTTATCCCCGGGGGACAGTATGAGAAAGTATTCCAATGCAGAAATGTATGCTTGTGCTAAAATGACTTGTGCATTGAGCTGAGAGATAACGAGATTGGGTGACCAAGTTTTAAGAAAAGTTTCAACATTCATAGATAATTTGCAACAATCGTAGGACCTTAGTGAATGGGACTTGTTGATTCAATTTAAACCAAAAAGAATTCCTGTTGGTTGAGAAATGTTTTATTTACCATTACTAGATTATTTTTATCCCAGCATGTGAATATAGAATAATTAGTATTAAAATATTTAGTTGTAGATCAGTAAGATAGATTATTGTCTTTCTTTTCTGCATACTGCAACGAAGAACTTGCTTTACTAAAAATAGAATGAAGGAACTGCTGTAGTCAACCAGTGACATTTGATAACTAGTGAAGAAAATGGTTAGAGAGTGGAATTTAGGAAAAGAGCTGAGTGCTCAGATACAATTGGAATTAGATGATATAAAAGTTCAATTTGATTTATGCAGATCTCTCTGAGTGTTCAAATTTCAATGACAGTTCCTTGAACACTGGAAGCAACAAGTTGGGAAAAGGTGAAGACACTGCTGCAGAGAGAAGAAGAGAGAGTGGGTGATGGGCTTCTTTCAGCTCCATTCCTGAAAGGAGAAGATGAAGCTTTCTAAAAGTTCAGCATGGAAAAAGACTGATTTAATGCAGGGAAAGGTGAAACTTTCACTTGAGGCTTTCCTGAGAACAGAAACAATATCCTGAGATGCAAAACTGTGACAAGATCAGTCAAAAGCCAAAATGGAGACGAGACTGAGAAACGACAGAGCCTATGTTCCACTCGACAACACCAGGAATTTTCAACCGGCCTTTGAGGGACATTAGGCTGACGACACATGCAGAACAACAGCCAAGCAGCTTCAAAAAGCTGATGATCTATACAGAAGGACTGACATTGATTCCCTTACACAGGTGTGGCATCTACAATGATCACTCTAGAGTCTGCTTCAAATTTATTAGTTATGATATTCTATGATATTATGGTCTCATGGCAGTTCTTTGTATTCTCTGCTAAACTAACCTTCTCTGCTTTTTCAGTGTAGATTCCAGTCAAGCCCTATTTTGAGAAGGAAAAAAAAAAGACAGTAGTGAGGTATTGACAAAAAAGGCATTGACAGACAATATTGGGTGTTCAACTCACCTAATAGTTACAACTGAGGCTGGATTTGGTATAGTAAGGGCTAGTATGTTAAACATCTAGGGCTAAAAGCATAAAATATGTCTTCATTGGTTAAGAAAATATAGACACAAGATGTCTCACAGAAAAAAATATGGTTGGTAAAATAATAAATTGGTCACTAATATTGGTACAACTTGTTTAATGGATTTAACTTTAACTAGAGCTGGTTTAAATAATAATAACTCCAAAAACAAAACAAAAAAGTCAAAAACATGAAGTCAGAATGCTGTCATCAGTGGGATAACGAGGTAAAATATTATTGGCCAAGGATCGATGATTATGAAGAGATCTCCAATATTCTTCTTAAAGAAGCTCATGAGCAACAACAAAAAGAAAATTACAAACTTAAAATGAGACGAACAATTTATTAAATGCACTTGAGAAATTACAATCGGCTGTCTCAACTGCACCATAACTAGGTCTACTATCTATTGGATTTCGTGGAAAAAAGAAAGAAAGGTTCATGCACAGGGAATGCTACAGTGCCTATGTTCAGACCTTGTGGCATTCCTGATATGTTCCCCAATTAGAACACAACTGGCTAAAGCAGAAACAAAGATACATGATGTGATTGATGGCCATGGGAGAGATAGTGTCTAAAGAGACGCTAAGGCAAAAATATATTTAGCCAAACAAAACAGCTGTATCTAAATTTAGTATGTGGGCCCTCAGGGCAAATTATGCCCAATAAAATAATGACCATGGAAGAATTTGGTTAAGTTTCCTGGTCAATAATTTTGTAATTTAAAAAGAGGGAAAAATATTGCCATATTTGCGCAGCGCATAACATATCTACATTACTTTTCAGCATATCGCTATGGAGCTGACGGAGCTGATTCAAAAGTATAATATCATGTAACTGTTAACTTGAGCAAAGTGAGTTGAGTGCTTTCCATATGTATAAGAAAGTATGAAAGAATAATGAGACTCAAAACAATTAGATAACTGAGTTGAATTGGCTAATTGTAAAGAATAAATTTGAAACTCTTTGGGGAAAAATGGTATGAGACAAAAATGATTATGAATAGGGGTTTAAGCCCAGCTAGTAATGAAAGTTGAGAGCCCTAAAATGGGCCAGGACAGCGCTCAGCCCACAAAAGCTTTTCACAGGAAAGATGGGACAGATGAGCAAATTGTTCATATATGTTGTTGTCACTAACAAGAAATGGTTCCGTCTCAATTATAGGTGACAGGAGCTCAATTCCAGGAAGGATTTCAGTATGATCCAACAAAAAGTGAATGCACATTGTGATCTCATAAGAAGAGTGTGCACTGATCACCAGAGGACACTTGAGTCCATGTTTCTCATCTTAAAATACATCAGCCAGCTTCAGCATTCCCAAATACCATGAAGTAGGGGACACAGAGCGTACTATTGACGTCTCACCCTTACCAACGAGGGAAAGCCCATTGCAACGACTCGCAAAGAGTCCCCCTGGTGAAGAGATGATGCTCAAAGAATGATCAAACATTAAAGAGCAGATGTGGGTCAACAAATGGAAAAAGGGGATAGGGTTGACCAGAGACGAACAATGAAAGGTTGCAGAATGTTGAAAGCTCAAAAGAAGCTATGCAAGGCAGAAATAATCAACCCAGAATTTACAATGTTATGTTTCAGCCCTCAACAGACCCAGTAACAACTTAATGATAACCCCAATGAAACAAGAGTGGATTAAAGAACAAGAGATAAAAGTGTAAAACTGTAGAGGTGCAGATGATGAAAAATAAGACGAAAAAAGGTTGAGATGCAACAATATTTGTAAGAGCCCCAGAACTTCAAGGAATAAGAAATAAAATAAATATTACTACTGCTAATAATAATAATACTAATAATACAGAAGAAGTAGAATGTAAAATGCAAACTATATCACTGCCGTTGAAAAAAGATTGAAGTTTAGACAATAGTAGTAGCAGATATCTTTGGACTTGGAATGTGGTGACGTGAGCCAGGAAACCAACTGGAAATCTATTTGAAGGTTGTTACCATTCTGGGAAAGCAGCTGTGTATATATGCTAGGTAGACCAAAAGACGGGAGTTGTCTCCTGCAGGAGAGACTCGGCTTTGTTGATGTGAATAAAGCCTTTCTGAAATCGAATGATCTTTAGAAATGAATTTTACAAGAAGAACATTTCCAACATAGGCTAGCGTGATCCGAACAGCTCCATGAGTCGGTGGGCGGGGCTACTTAATAAGACGTGCTTGTTATTATTCTATAGAGGTTGTGTTTCATAACAGATGACGTCAAAAGCACGTGATCGTTTTCTGGGCCTGGTGTCTATAAAAGCTTTTCTTTGACTAACAAGGAAGTTTTCAGCTCTGAAAAATACAGGATATTCTTATATTACCATGACCTTTTACATATCAAAAGCTCAAGGGAACGTTGATTTCTCAATTCACGACCTCTTTAAGATCTTAAATTACATGTGTATACCTTTTTGGTAAAATATGAAATAAAAAAGTGTTTTGGATTTGTTTCATGGTAATTTTATTGTTATAGTCATTAACCATGTGTTTCCCTTGTTTGTGCCATATTCTAGTCGTTTCCCTTGTCATTTGTACTATGTTGTTATGTTCTGTTTGTTTGATTGTTCACATGTGTTCCTTGTCTTGTCATCAATAGTCTGTGTATTTAAGCCCTCAAGTTTGCCATTGTCTTTCTTTGTTTGTTGTGACCAGCTGTTGGTGACCATTCCTGTTGAATCTGTTCGTTCTTTGGATTAAACTGCACATGGGTTCTCACTCGCACTCGCTTTCCATGGATCTATGCTATGCACATATTTTAAACAGATTTTGTATAGTCACGATTCCTGAACAAGTGACTCTTGAGAGTCAGTTAATCACATGACTTTGGCAGTTTGATGCACACTATGAACAAGTTGATTCGAAACAGAAGAATTGTTATGTGATCTTATTCTGAATTCTTATCTGCTGTATTTCCATTTTCTTTTTCATCCCTTCACATCCCCACAAGAAACACCGTGACCCCCCTTACAGGTTTAATATTTTGGATGTTCATGATGGCACTGTCCATATTCATGTTCTTCTCCACAACTGGCACATATCTTCCTGCCTCCTGCCAGTTGTAACCACCGGTTTTGGAATGCTTTCTCTAATGTTATATCCCAGAATCCTCTTCAAAATCACTCCCTCTCGAGTTATCTGAATCCGCCGAGCACCTTTCAGAATTCCTCCTTTTAGGTTTGCTTTAATTTCCTCCATTGATACTCCTCCCCAGATCGCTCATTTACTCCACTTATTTCCCTTTTCAACACCATTTCTACACACAATCAGTAGGTTTCTATCTCTTAAAACCTTTGCCATATGTATATCGCCAATCTGGTTTCACAAAACAGTTGTCAATTTCACTGGACTCAGTGTTGAAAATCCCTTATCCTCTCCAAATCTCTCTTCTTTTTTTTCAGTTCCAAACCTTCTTGATAGGTCACTTCCATTCCTCTTTCACAACTTACACTATGCCTTTTTTCTTTGCTCTAATCCCTTCAAAAATGTTTTCTTTTCTTCCTAATTTTTCTACTTTCATGAATTGGTGGTGGTTGAGGAGATTCCCCCTTCAATGTAAAGCGCTTGGAGTGCCTAGAAAAGCGCTATATAAATGTAACAAATTACGAATAATCTTCCCACTCTGGTCCATTCATAAATACAGCTTTACTTACCCACCACGCCTTTCTTATTTTTATTTGATTTTCCCATTTCTGTTAGTTCTTCATGTTTCTGTCCTCCAGCTGAGAAACATGCTTTTTACGTAAACAAAAAATCTGCACACTGCTCTTTACTGCTCCCAAAGGTTTATTAAAACGGACAACGTTTCGACCCAAGGGGTCTTCGTCAGGCAAGCAACAAGCACAAACAGGTATCATTTATATCTGTGACCTCATTAGTGAACCAATTATCCAATCATCAAAAAAATAAAAGAAGAAGAAACACTTTTTTTTTCAACCTTGGGTCGAAACGTGGTCCGTTTTAATAAACCTTTGGGAGCAGTAAAGAGCAGTGTGCAGATTTTTCGTTTATGTTGATTTATGCTCTATTGAATCTAGCACCTGCAAAAGTTTTGTTGGATCTGCGTACAATTTTTCCTTCAAACATGCTTTTTACCCCAAGATCATATGTTACATTTCTGCAATTTTCTCGTTGGAAAGTTTTAACCATATAACTCTCACAAAGCCACTTGATCCGGAAAGCCCTTCCCAGACCCGGCCAACCTGGTATGTGTGACTTTGGTTCTGTATCCACCAGCCTCAATCTTAAAAAATGTAATCATGAATAGTTTTTAAATCACTATTTGAGCAAAACATTAGCACCTGGATAATTGAGAGTTATTGTAAGTGTGATGATTGCCGGGCACAATTCACACCTTCAGTCAGTGAAGCCGCTCCCACAGCCATTCATGAGAGTTTAATGCTGGGAATATTCCCATCTTCCCACAGGAGAAGAAAATGCAAGCAGGAGGAATTACTCCAGGAGAAACTACAGACATACTATTGTCAAGATGGAGTTTGAGGAAGAACCCTGCAGAATAAAAGATGAAGAGAAAGAGGAACAAACAGGTTGGTGTTTTCCTTCTTTTTTCTTTAATGAGGAACATTAAGATGAACACTTTGATAATTTGGGGCTCTCTGAATTTCTTTTAATTTCAAATTTTTTAGCCATAATGGAAGTGAATGAAGACAAAAGGCATCCGTTTCGAAAGAAGATAGAAAATGAAGATGGAAGCAATGAAAAGTATTGCACCCACAAACGACCTAGAAAAACTGCAGTCAAGGGACAGCTGCTCTCAGTGTGGAAAGAGTTTCACACACAAAGGAATACTTACTGCGCACATGAGGATTCACACTGGAGAAAAACCATTCACTTGCTTTCAGTGTGGAAAGAGTTTCACTCAGAAAAGCTATCTCACAGATCATCTGCGCCGTCACTCTGGAGTAAGACCATTCAGCTGTGATCAGTGTGAGAAAACATTTGTTGCGGATTCAGGCTTAAGACAACACCTTAAATTTCATACTAGAGTGAAGCCTCACTTTTGTTATTTTTGTGGAAAGAGTTTTATACTAAAGCAGCATTTAAAAGTGCATGAGAGTATTCATACTGGTGTGAAACCTTATATGTGCTTTGAGTGTGGGAAGACCTTCAGTAGATCTGACAGCTTAAAATCACACCAGAGAGTTCACACTGGAGAAAACCCATTCACTTGCTCTCAGTGTGGAAAGAGTTTCACTCAGAAAATAGCTCTCAAAGAGCATCTGCGCCGTCACTCTGGAGTGAGATCGTTCAGCTGTGATCAGTGTGAGAAAACATTTGTTGTGGAATCTACCTTCAGAAAACACCTTAAAGTTCCTACCGGTGTGAAGCCTCATGTTTGTTCTTTTTGTGGAAAGAGTTTTACACGACAGAGCTCTTTAAAAGAGCATGAGAGTATTCATACTGGTGTGAGACCTTATGTGTGCTTTTACTGTAAGAAGACCTTCAGAACAACTGGCCACCTAAAAAAACACCATAGAGTTCACACTGGAGAGAAACCATACAAGTGCTCACACTGTGGAAAGAGTTTCTCTCAGTCAGGAAACCTGAATAAACATGAGAGAGTTCATACTGGAGAGAAACTGCACCAGAAGATGTGTTCGGAGTTTAGCCGACCGGATACGGCGAATGTTTAATCTATCAACAAGCTCTGTTTCACCGTCGTTGCTCTGGTTGGTGTAGCGCTATCCTATCGCGTGCAGAGGGAGTTTGAAAGACAACCGTTTATCCGCCCCTCGGATTGAGCTGTCAATGGTGAGTCTCCAGACCAAACATCTTGATGTGGGTCTGGCTTGTGAGGCTAGTTCTTCTCCACAACGGGCACATATCCTCTTGCCTTTACATACCGTAGCTGTATGTCCAAAACTTTGGCAGTTGTAACCTCACCGGTTTTGGAATGCTTTCTCTAACATTATATCTCAAAAACCCTAACGTCACTTTTTTGGGTAGCAAGTCCTCTTCAAAATCAAGTACAACAACATCAAGAACTTACTATCGTTCCACACTCCCTCTCGAGTTATCTGAATCTGCCGAGCACCTTTCAGAATTCCTCCTTTTAGGTTTGCTTTAATTTTTATTTCCTCCATTGATAATCCTCCCCAGATCACTAATTTACTCCATTTATTTCCCTTTTCAACACAACTTGAATTTCCCTATTTATTTTATTCTGCCAGCCCTTTTCCTGTGTTCTCCATTTCTACACACAATGGCCCTTATTTATCAATCTTGCGTAGAAACTGGTGTATATGTTGGCATAAGATTATGCTTACACTCCTCTCATCGCCTGATTTATGAAGCTGTGCATACCTCTGCAATCCAGGTGTACGCAATACTTGCCCTTGATAAATGCCGCGGCTGAAAACGATCATCATTAGAATAACACGCCCCTATATATTCAAGTCTCCACCTCCTCCACGCCCTCATTTTACGCCATGGACACACAGAAGACGGCAAAGAAGCGAAACTTCAAAATAACAGAATAACAAAATATGGACCCAAATTACGAGTAGCCTACTCTTAATAGAGTGGAGGTTGAGAAGCACACTCCAGCAGTTTAAATAGCTGTTTGGATGATAAATTACCATCACAATGCATTATTTTACAGCACATGTTTTGAAACAATTAGCATTTAATTTCGTATCACGGCACATGTATTGGGGTGCACAATAGTGATGATGATGTGATTTTGAGTACCATTCATTCACATTAATAATTACATGACAATTTGTAAGATTCTTCTTATTATTATTATGATTTTTATTCTTAATGACGCTTGTTATTTAGAAGAAGAATGTCGTTTTTACTGATTTTATTATTATTTAAAAGAAGAAGGTCATTTTTATTATTTTGCCAGTCTGAATTATTTTAGTCCCAGTCCGTGCGCAGCTGCCGGGCCAGGTGGGCCGGTAAAGCGCACAGGCTCGCGACTGTAGGAATACATATGCCTACAAATCAAACGCTTTGGTAAAGTCACACAAATTAAACATTGGCGTTCATGTTGCACAAAAATAAACACTGAATGTTGTTGTTGTGGTTTTTAACAGTGGGTCATAATATAGCATATCTTGTCAGTGCGTTTTGTGGTGTTATGACTTGTTTTTCTGCGCATTTTCACACTAACTCAAATGTGCGTACACCACCTCCTGAGCTGGCGTAGGATTTGAGCGTGCCGTACGCCAACGTCCATATTGATAAATCTCACCGTGGGTTTGGGTGTACGCTGGAAATTTGGTGTACGCACTTTTGATAAATGAGGGCCATTCAGTGGGGTTTACATCTCTCAAAACCTTTGCCATATGTATATCGCCAATCTGGTTTTACAAAACAGTTGTCAATTTCACTGGACTCAGTGTTGAAAATCCCTTATCCTCTCCAAATCTCAATATTTTTTTTCAATTCCAAACCTTATTGATCGCTCACTTCCATTTCTCTTTCACAACTTACACTATGCCTGGTTTTCTTTGCTCTAATCCCTTCAAAAATATTTTCTCTTTTCTTCCTCATTTTTACACTCCCATGAAACTTCCCACTCTGGTCCATTCACAAATACAGCTTTACTTACCCACCACCACTTTCTTATTTTTATGTGATTTTCCCCATTTTTGTTAGTTCTTCATGTTTCTGTCCTCCAGCTAAGAAGCATGCTTTTTACCCCAAGATCATACGTTAAATTTCTGCAATCTTCTTATTGAAAAGTTTTAATCATATAACTCTCACAAAGCCACTTGATCCGGAAAGCCCTTCCCAGACCCGGCCAACCTGGTATGTGACTTTGGTTCTGACTCTGTATCCACCAGCCTCAATCTTAAAAATTTAAATCATGAATAGTTTTTAAATCACTATTTGAGCAAACATTTGCACCTGGATAATTGCGAGTGATTGTAAGTGTGATGATCATCTGCTAAATGAGCAACAGCGACCACAATTCACACCTTCAGTCAGTGAAGCCGCTCCCACAGCCGTTCATGAGAGTTTAAATGCTGGAATATTCCCATCTTCCCACAGGAAAAGAAGAAGCAAGCAGGAGGAATTACTCCAGGAGAAACTACAGACATACTATTGTAAAGATGGAGTTTGAGGAAGAACCTTGCAGGATAGAAGATGAAGAGACAGAGGAACAAACAGGTTGGTGTTTTACTTCATTCTCTTTTATGAGGAACATTAAGATGAAAACTTTGATAATTTGGGCTCTCTGAATTTTTTTTCATTTATCATTTTTTAGACCTAATGGAAGTGAATGAAGACAAAAGGTATCCATTTAAAAAGAAGATAGAAAATGAAGATGGAAATACTGAAAATTATTTCACCCAAAAACAAGCTGGAAAAACTGTAATCAAAGGATCTTTCAGCTGCTCTCAGTGTGGAAACAGTTTCACGCAGAAAGGAAACCTTACTGTGCACATGAGGATTCACTCTGGAGAAAAAACGTTCACTTGCTCTCAGTGTGGAAAGAGTTTCATTTGCAAACCAAACCTTACTGTGCACATGAGGATTCACACTGGAGAAAAACCGTTCACTTGCTCTCAGTGTGGAAAGAGTTTCACTCAGAAAATAGCTCTCAAAGAGCATCTGCGCCGTCACTCTGGAGTGAGATCGTTCAGCTGTGATCAGTGTGAGAAAACATTTGTTACGGAATCTACCTTCAGAAAACACCTTAAAGTTCATGCTGGTGTGAAGCCTCACGTTTGTTCTTTTTGTGGAAAGAGTTTTACACTATGGCAGCATTTAAATGTGCATGAGCGTATTCATACTGGTGTGAGACCTTATATGTGCTTTGACTGTGGGGAGACCTTCAGAACAACTGACCACTTAAAAAAACATCAGAGAATTTACACTGGAGAGAAACCGTCTACCTGTTCTAAGTGTGGAAAAAGTTTCATTTGCAAAGGAAGCCTTACTGTGCACATGAGATCTCACACTAAAGAAAACCCATTCACTTGCTCTCAGTGTGGAAAGAGTTTCAGTTGCAAAGGAAACCTTACTGCGCACATGAGGATTCACACGGGAGAAAAACCATTCTCTTGTTCTCAGTGTGGAAAGAGTTTCAGTTGCAATGCAAACCTTACTGTGCACATGAGGATTCACACTGGAGAAAAACCGTTCACTTGCTCTCAGTGTGGAAAGAGTTTCACTCAGAAAATAGCTCTCAAAGTGCATCTGCGCTGTCACTCTGGAGTGAGATCGTGATCAGTGTGAGAAAACATTTGTTACGGAATCTACCTTCAGAAAACACCTTAAAGTTCATACTGGTGTGAAGCCTCTTTTTTGATCTTTTTGTGGAAAGTGTTTTTCACAACTGAACTCTTTAAAAGTACATGAGTGTATTCATACTGTGAGACCCTACATGTGATCTGACTGTGGGAAGAGCTTCATTAAATCAACCCACTTAAAAACACACCAGAGAGTTCACACCGGAGTGTACAAATGTTCACAATGTGGAAAGAGCTTCTCTCAGTCACAAACCCTGAAAGATCATGAGAGAGTTCACACTGGAGAGAATCAGCACTAGTGCTCTTAAGGTCTTCAGTCTACAGACTCCCGAGAAAAAGCATTGCCCAAAGGAGTGAGCAAATGTTCATGTTCTGATCATCACTTTCATATAAATAGTTTGATTTTCTCAAGGTTCCTACATCATATAGATCATATGGAATTTAGTGATTGATTTTGATTTTAGTGATTATGACGTTTGACGATATGATTTGTTTCCCCATTCTGTTTTTCTTAAATAAACTGGTCATACAGGCAGTGTTTTTTTTTTATTGCATTGGCCAAAGGTCTATGCTGGCCTGAATCTTTTATATTTTTTATTAGTGTTACAAAAATGAGTTGTGTAGTTCCCAAAAGTGAAAATTTGGGAGGGTGTGGTCGAACAAAGAGTCTGTTTTCTCTTCCCCTGTTTTATTTAACAAATATGTTATTACAAACGTATAAAATGGATCTAATATATTATTGGCCTATTAATTATGTGTTTATATCGCCTAGACAGCACACAAAAAATACGCCCTGAAGGGTTAGGGTTAAGCAGGTCCTTGTACAAAGTAAAGTGACAGCTGATTTGATTTAAAAGCCAAAAGTTAAAGATAATGTCTTTGTCCGTTGAAATACTGTAATAGTTAAAAGACAGCTTAAAATGTATATCATGATGTTGTATTATTCTGCCTTTTAAAAATGTATTAGATTAATTACTCTGTTAAGCAAAATTTCCAGCAAGAGTTTTCTGCTAGTTCCTGTTCTTGTTATTGTAATTTTGTTACTAAGAATCACTACTTTTGTTTTTAAAAGCTCTTGAAGCCCCTGTGTTTTTAGAAACATTATGCTGATTGGATTAGGTTTGGTGATACTCCAGAGTCCGGGGAAGGTCTCTTTCCATGGATACTTCATTTACATGCTTTGTTTAAGAAATTCACCCATTTGCTTTGTCTCCCCTGCATCCTAAAATCTATATAAACTTCAATTTATACTGCCTTAGAAACCTGATTCCAAAAAAGTTGGGACACTACAGATTGGGAATAAAAACAGAATTCAATAATGTGGAAGTTTAAAATGTCAATTTTTATATTCAGAATATAACATCGATGACATATCAAATGTTTAAACTGAGAAAATGTAGAATTTCAAGGGGAAAATAAGTTGATTTTAAATTTCATAGCATCAACACATCTCAAAAAAGTTGGGACAATGCCATGTTTACCACTGTGTGGCATCTCCTATCCTTTTTATAACAGTCTGCAAATGTCTGGGCTGTCTACTGGACTGAGTAGACAAGTTGTTCAAGTTTAGGAATAGGAATGTTGTTCCATTCTTGTCTAAAACAGGTTTCTAGTTCTCAACTGTCTTAGGTCTTCTTTGTCGCATCTTCCTCTTTATGATGCCCCGAATGTTTTTTATGGGTGAAAGATCTGAACAGCAGATTGGCCATTTCAGTACCTGGATCCTTTTTCTATGCAGCCACGATGTTGTAATTGATGCAGTATGTGGTCTGGCATTGTCATGTTGGAAAATGCAACAGGTCCTCCCTGAAAGAGACAACGTCTGGATGGGAGCATATGTTGTTCTAGAACTTAGATAGACCTTTCAGCATTGATGGTGCCTTCCCAGATGTGTAAGCTCCTAATGCCATACACACTCATGCAACCCCATACCATCAGAGATGCAGTTTTCTGAACTGAGAACTGATAACAACTTGGGTTGTCCTTGTCCTCTTTAGTCTGGATGACATGGCTTCCCATTTTTCCAAAAAGAAAAATGGGACCACAGAACAGTTTTCAACAAAATGAGCCTTGGCCCAGTGAAAACACCTGCGCTTCTGGATCATGTTTAGATACGACTTCTTTTTTGACCTTTAGAGTTTTAGCCGGCGACGGCGAATGGCACTGTGGATTGCGTTCACCGACAATGTTTTCTGGAAGTATTCCTGAGCCCATGTTGTGATTTCCATTACAATAGCATTCATCTGTGTGATGCAGTGCCATTTAAAGGGCCGAAGTTCACAGGCATCCAGTATGGTTTTCCAGCCTTTACCCTTACACACAGAGATTGTTCCAGATTCTCTGAATCTTTGGATTATATTATGCACAGTAAATATTTGATATAAAAAATGTTAACTTTAAACTCTTTGCCATTTTTCTCTCAGAAACTCCTTTCTGATATTGTTCCACTATATTTTGCCACAGCATTTGGGGAATTGGTGATCCTCTGCCCATCTTGATTTCTGAGAGACACTGCCATGCTGAGAGGCTCTTTTTTTTACTCCCAATCATGTTGCCAATTTACCTAATAAGTTGCAAATTAGTTCTCCAACTTTTCCCTATATGTACATTTAACTTTTCTGGCCAAAAATTCTAAATTACAACCGTGGATACAATTAAATAAAAGTTAAATTATAATATGAAGTCAGAATAGACAAAAATTCTAAAATATGATAATGGAAACTATTACATAAAATGAGAAATTATTATATTATATATGTTATCACATGAAGTCAAAATAAGGGGGAAAAAAAATTACAACAGTGGATAATATAACATAAAAGTGGAAATTATACAATTATTACATGGTCAAAATGGATTTATTCAATTAGCACACACAAAATTATGACAGTGTATACTATTACATAAAAGTGAAATTATTCAATTATCACAAAGTCAAAAAGGGACAAATATCCAAAATTATGACAGTGTATACTATTATATAAAAGATAATTTATTCAATCACACAAAATTATAACAGTGTATACTATTATATAAAAGTTAATTTATTCAATCATCGCGCAAAAAAATAATGACAGTGTATAGTATTACATAAAAGTGAATGTATTGATATACCACACAAAATTATGACAGTATATACTATTACATAAAAGGGAATTTATTCAGTTATCACATAAAGTCGAAATGGACAAAAATCCTTAATTACGACAATGTATACTATTAAATAAAAGTGAAATTATTCAATTATCATATAAAATGGACAACAATCCAACATTTTAATAGTTTATACTATTACATAAATGTACACTTATTCAATTATCACACACAAAATTATGACAGTGTACTATTACATAATATTGAAATTATTCAATTATAACACACAAAATTATAGCAATGTATACTATTACATAACATTTTAATTATTCAATTATCAGTCAAAATGAACACAAATACAAAATTACAACTGGATACTATTACATAGGTGAATTTATTTAATTATCACATAAAATCAAAATGGACAAAAATACAAAATTACAACTGTATACTATTACATAAATGTGAATTTATTCAATTATCACAAAGTCAAGATGGACAAAAATCCTAAATTATCACAGTGGATACTATTGAATAAAAGTGAAATTATTCAATAATAATATAAAATCAAAGTGGACTAAAATCCTAAATTATGATAGCGTATACTATCACAAAAATTGAAATTATTCAATTATCACAAAGTTAAAATGGGCAAAAATCCAAAATTACAACAGTGTATACTATTACATAAATACAGCTCAAAGTTCCCTCGAGATAGGGAACTAAAATGATTCAATTGTCGAACACAAAATTATGACAGTGTATACTATTACATAAAAGTGAATTTATTCAATTACCACAAAGTCAAAATAGACAAAAATCCTAAATTACGACAGTGTATACTATTACAAAAAAGTGGAATCATTCAATTATCACACAAATTACGACAGTGTATACTATTAAATAAAAGTAAATGTATTCAATTAGCACTCACAAAATTAAGACATTTGTATACTATTACATAAAAGTAAAATTATATAATCACAAATTTAAAATGGACAAAAATCCAAAATTACAACAGTGTATACTTTTACATAAAAGTGAAATTATTCAATTATCACATGAAGTCAAAATGGACAAAAATCCTTAATTATGACAGTGTATACTATTACATAAAAGTGAAATTATTCAATTATCACATGAAGACAAAATGGACAAAAATCCCAAATTACAACAGTGTATACTACTACAAAAAAGTTAAATTATTAAATTATCGCAAAGTCAAAATGGACAAAAATCCTAAATTATGACAGTCTATACTATTACAAAAAAGTGAAATTATTAAATTATCACAAAGTCAAAATGGACAAAATGCTAATTTATGACAATGTATACTATTACAAAAAAGTGAAATTATTCAATTATCACAAAGTCAAAATAGACAAAAATCCTAAATTACGACAGTGGATACTATTACATAAAATTTAATTTATTCAATTATCACAAAGTCAAAATGGACAAGAATCCTAAATTATGACGGTGTATACTATTACATAAAAGTTAATTTATTCAATTATCACAAAGTCAAAATGGACAAAAATCCTTAATTATGACAGTGTATACTATTACATAAAAGTGAAATTATTCAATTATCACATTAAGTCAAAATGTACAAAAATTCCAAATTACAACAGTGTATACTATTACAAAAAGTGAAAATAATTTAAAGTCAAAATGGACAAAAATCCTAAATTACAACAGTGTATACTATTACATAAAAGTGAAATTATTCAATTAACACAAAGTCAAAATGGACAAAATTCCAAAATTACAACAGTGTATACTATTACAAAAAAGTGAAATTATTCAATTATCACATTAAGTCAAAATGGACAAAAATCCTAAATTACAACAGTGTATACTATTACATAAAAGTGAAATTATACAATTATCACATGAAGACAAAATGGACAAAATTCCAAAATTACGACAGTGTATACTATTACATAAAAGTTAATTTATTCAATTATCACAAAGTCAAAATGGACAAAAATCCAAAATTACGACAGTGTAAACTATTACATAAAAGTTAATTTATTCAATTATCACAAAGTCAAAATGGACAAAAATCCAAAATTACAACAGTGTATACTGTTACATAAAAGTGAAATTATTCAATTATCACATGAAGACAAAATGGACAAAATTCCTAAATTACAACAGTGTATACTATTACAAAAAGTGAAATTATTCAATTATCACATGAAGTCAAAATTGACAAAATTTCCAAATTACAACAGTGTATACTATTACATAAAAGTGAAATTATTCAATTAACACAAAGTCAAAATGGACAAAAATCCAAAATTACAACAGTGTATACTATTACATAAAAGTGAAATTATTCAATTAACACAAAGTCAAAATGGACAAAATTCCAAAATTACAACAGTGTATACTATTACAAAAAAGTGAAATTATTCAATTATCACATTAAGTCAAAATGGACAAAAATCCAAAATTACAACAGTGTATACTATTACAAAAAAGTCAAATTATTCAATTATCACATGAAGACAAAATGGACAAAATTCCTAAATTACAACAGTGTATACTATTACATAAAAGTGAAATTATTCAATTATCACATGAAGACAAAATGGACAAAATTCCTAAATTACAACAGTGTATACTATTACAAAAAGTGAAAATAATATAAAGTCAAAATGGACAAAAATCCAAAATTATGACAGTGTATACTAATACAAAAAGTGAAATTATTCAATTATCACATGAAGTCAAAATTGACAAAATTTCCAAATTACAACAGTGTATACTATTACAAAAAGTGAAAATAATATAAAGTCAAAATGGACAAAAATCCAAAATTACGACAGTGTATACTATTACATAAAAGTTAATTTATTCAATTATCACATTAAGTCAAAATGGACAAAAATCCTTAATTATGACAGTGTATACTATTACATAAAAGTGAAATTATTCAATTATCACATTAAGTCAAAATAAACAAAAATCCTAAATTACGACAGTGTATACTATTACATAAAAGTGAAATTATTCAATTATCACATTAAGTCACAATATACAAAAATCCTAAATTATGACAGTGTATACTATTACAAAAAAGTGAAATTATTCAATTGACACACAGTCAAAATGGACAAGAATCCTAAATTACGACAGTGTATACTATTACATAAAAGTTAATTTATTCAATGATCACAAAGTCAAAATGGACAAGAATCCTAAATTATGACAGTGTTTACTATTAAAAAAAGTGAAATTATTCAATTATCAAAAAAGTCAAAATGGACAAGAATCCTAAACTATGACAGTGTATACTATTACATAAAAGTGAAATTATTCAATTATCACATGAATTCAAAATGGACAAAAATCCAAAATTACAACAGTGTATACTATTACATAAAGTTAATTTATTCAATTATCACAAAGTCAAAATGAACAAGAATCCTAAATTTTAACAGTGAAATTATTCAATTGACACAAAGTCAAAATGGACAAAAATCCTAAATTACAACAGTGTATACTATTACATAAAAGTGAAATTATTCAATTATCACATGAAGACAAAATGGACAAAATTCCAAAATTCCAACAATGTATACTATTACAAAAAGTGAAATTATTCAATTATCACATGAAGACAAAATGGACAAAATTCCAAAATTACAACAGTGTATACTATTACAAAAAGTGAAATTATTCAATTAACACAAATTCAAAATGGACAAAATTCCAAAATTACAACAGTGTATACTATTACAAAAAGTGAAATTATACAATTATCACATGACGACAAAATGGACAAGAATCCTAAACTATGACAGTGTTTACTATTACATAAAAGTGAAATTATTCAATTAACACAAAGTCAAAATGGACAAAATTCCAAAATTACAACAGTGTATACTATTACATAAAAGTGAAATTATTCAATTATCACATTAAGACAAAATGGACAAAATTCCAAAATTACAACAGTGTATACTATTACAAAAAGTGAAATTATTCAATTAACACAAAGTCAAAATGGACAAAAATCCTTAATTATGACAGTGTATACTATTAAATAAAAGTGAAATTATTCAATTATCACATTAAGTCAAAATGGACAAAAATCCAAAATTACAACAGTGTATACTATTACATAAAAGTGAATGTATTCAATTAACACAGTAGGTCAAAATGGACAAAAATCCTAAATTACAACAGTGTATACTATTACAAAAAAGTGAATTTATTCAATTAACACAAAGTCAAAATGGACAAAATTCCAAAATTACGACAGTGTATACTATTACAAAAAAGTGAAATTATTCAATTATCACATTAAGTCAAAATGGACAAAAATCCTAAATTACAACAGTGTATACTATTACAAAAAAGTGAATGTATTCAATTAACACAAAGTCAAAATGGACAAAATTCCAAAATTACGACAGTGTATACTATTACAAAAAAGTGAAATTATTCAATTATCACATTAAGTCAAAATGGACAAAAATCCTAAATTACAACAGTGTATACTGATACAAAAAAGTGAATTTATTCAATTAACACAAAGTCAAAATGGACAAAATTCCAAAATTACGACAGTGTATACTATTACATAAAAGTGAAATTATTCAATTATCACATTAAGTCAAAATGGACAAGAATCCTAAACTATGACAGTGTATACTATTACATAAAAGTGAAATTATTCAATTATCACATGAATTCAAAATGGACAAAAATCCAAAATTACAACAGTGTATACTATTACATAAAGTTAATTTATTCAATTATCACAAAGTCAAAATGAACAAGAATCCTAAATTTTAACAGTGAAATTATTCAATTGACACAAAGTCAAAATGGACAAAAATCCTAAATTACAACAGTGTATACTATTACATAAAAGTGAAATTATTCAATTATCACATGAAGACAAAATGGACAAAATTCCAAAATTCCAACAATGTATACTATTACAAAAAGTGAAATTATTCAATTATCACATGAAGACAAAATGGACAAAATTCCAAAATTACAACAGTGTATACTATTACAAAAAGTGAAATTATTCAATTAACACAAAGTCAAAATGGACAAAATTCCAAAATTACAACAGTGTATACTATTACAAAAAGTGAAATTATACAATTATCACATGACGACAAAATGGACAAGAATCCTAAACTATGACAGTGTTTACTATTACATAAAAGTGAAATTATTCAATTAACACAAAGTCAAAATGGACAAAATTCCAAAATTACAACAGTGTATACTATTACATAAAAGTGAAATTATTCAATTATCACATGAAGACAAAATGGACAAAATTCCAAAATTACAACAGTGTATACTATTACAAAAAGTGAAATTATTCAATTAACACAAAGTCAAAATGGACAAAAATCCTTAATTATGACAGTGTATACTATTAAATAAAAGTGAAATTATTCAATTATCACATTAAGTCAAAATGGACAAAAATCCAAAATTACAACAGTGTATACTATTACATAAAAGTGAATGTATTCAATTAACACAGTAAGTCAAAATGGACAAAAATCCTAAATTACAACAGTGTATACTATTACAAAAAAGTGAATTTATTCAATTAACACAAAGTCAAAATGGACAAAATTCCAAAATTACGACAGTGTATACTATTACAAAAAAGTGAAATTATTCAATTATCACATTAAGTCAAAATGGACAAAAATCCTAAATTACAACAGTGTATACTATTACAAAAAAGTGAATGTATTCAATTAACACAAAGTCAAAATGGACAAAATTCCAAAATTACGACAGTGTATACTATTACATAAAAGTGAAATTATTCAATTATCACATTAAGTCAAAATGGACAAAAATCCAAAATTACAACAGTGTATACTGATACAAAAAAGTGAATTTATTCAATTAACACAAAGTCAAAATGGACAAAATTCCAAAATTACGACAGTGTATACTATTACATAAAAGTGAAATTATTCAATTATCACATTAAGTCAAAATGGACAAAAATCCAAAATTACAACAGTGTATACTATTACATAAAAGTGAATTTATTCAATTAACACAAAGTCAAAATGGACAAAATTCCAAAATTACGACAGTGTATACTATTACATAAAAGTGAAATTATTCAATTATCACATGAAGTCAAAATGGACAAAAATCCTAAATTACAACAGTGTATACTATTACAAAAAAAGTGAATGTATTCAATTAACACAAAGTCAAAATGGACAAAATTCCAAAATTACGACAGTGTATACTATTACAAAAAGTGAAAATAATTTAAAGTCAAAATGGACAAAAATCCTAAATTACAACAGTGTATACTATTACATAAGAGTTAATTTATTCAATTATCACAAAGTCAAAATGGACAAAAATCCTAAATTACAACAGTGTATACTGTTACAAAAAGTGAAATTATTCAATTATCACATGAAGACAAAATGGACAAAATTCCAAAATTACAACAGTGTATACTATTACAAAAAGTGAAAATAATATAAAGTCAAAATGGACAAAAATCCTTAATTATGACAGTGTATACTATTACATAAAAGTGAAATTATTCAATTATCACATTAAGTCAAAATGGACAAAAATCCAAAATTACAACAGTGTATACTATTACAAAAAGTGAAAATAATATAAAGTCAAAATGGACAAAAATCCTTAATTATGACAGTGTATACTATTACATAAAAGTGAAATTATTCAATTATTACATTAAGTCAAAATGGACAAAAATCCAAAATTACAACAGTGTATACTATTACATAAAAGTGAAATTATTCAATTATCACATTAAGTCAAAATGGACAAAATTCCAAAATTACGACAGTGTATACTATAACAAAAAAGTGAAATTATTCAATTATCACATGAAGACAAAATGGACAAAATTCCAAAATTACAACAATGTATACTGTTACAAAAAGTGAAATTATTCAATTATCACATGAAGACAAAATGGACAAAATTCCAAAATTACAACAGTGTATACTATTACAAAAAGTGAAAATAATATAAAGTCAAAATGGACAAAAATCCTTAATTATGACAGTGTATACTATTACATAAAAGTGAAATTATTCAATTATCACATTAAGTCAAAATGGACAAAAATCCAAAATTACAACAGTGTATACTATTACAAAAAGTGAAAATAATATAAAGTCAAAATGGACAAAAATCCTTAATTATGACAGTGTATACTATTACATAAAAGTGAAATTATTCAATTATCACATTAAGTCAAAATGGACAAAAATCCAAAATTACAACAGTGTATACTATTACATAAAAGTGAAATTATTCAATTATCACATTAAGTCAAAATGGACAAAATTCCAAAATTACGACAGTGTATACTATAACAAAAAAGTGAAATTATTCAATTGACACAGTCAAAATGGACAAAAATCCTAAATTACAACAGTGTATACTATTACATAAAAGTGAAATTATACAATTATCACATGAAGACATAATGGACAAGAATCCTAAATTATGACAGTGTATACTATTACAAAAAAGTGAAATTATTCAATTGACACAAAGTCAAAATGGATAAATTTCCAAAATTACAACAGTGTATACTATTACAAAAAGTGAAAATAATATAAAGTCAAAATGGACAAAAATCCTTAATTATGACAGTGTATACTATTACATAAAAGTGAAATTATTCAATTATCACATTAAGTCAAAATGGACAAAAATCCAAAATTACAACAGTGTATACTATTACAAAAAGTGAAAATAATATAAAGTCAAAATGGACAAAAATCCTTAATTATGACAGTGTATACTATTACATAAAAGTGAAATTATTCAATTATCACATTAAGTCAAAATGGACAAAAATCCAAAATTACAACAGTGTATACTATTACATAAAAGTGAAATTATTCAATTATCACATTAAGTCAAAATGGACAAAATTCCAAAATTACGACAGTGTATACTATAACAAAAAAGTTAAATTATTCAATTATCACATGAAGACAAAATGGACAAAATTCCAAAATTACAACAATGTATACTGTTACAAAAAGTGAAATTATTCAATTATCACATGAAGACAAAATGGACAAAATTCCAAAATTACAACAGTGTATACTATTACAAAAAGTGAAAATAATATAAAGTCAAAATGGACAAAAATCCTTAATTATGACAGTGTATACTATTACATAAAAGTGAAATTATTCAATTATCACATTAAGTCAAAATGGACAAAAATCCAAAATTACAACAGTGTATACTATTACAAAAAGTGAAAATAATATAAAGTCAAAATGGACAAAAATCCTTAATTATGACAGTGTATACTATTACATAAAAGTGAAATTATTCAATTATCACATTAAGTCAAAATGGACAAAAATCCAAAATTACAACAGTGTATACTATTACATAAAAGTGAAATTATTCAATTATCACATTAAGTCAAAATGGACAAAATTCCAAAATTACGACAGTGTATACTATTACATAAAAGTGAAATTATACAATTGACACAGTCAAAATGGACAAAAATCCTAAATTACAACAGTGTATACTATTACATAAAAGTGAAATTATACAATTATCACATGAAGACATAATGGACAAGAATCCTAAATTATGACAGTGTATACTATAACAAAAAAGTGAAATTATTCAATTGACACAGTCAAAATGGACAAAAATCCTAAATTACAACAGTGTATACTATTACATAAAAGTGAAATTATACAATTATCACATGAAGACATAATGGACAAGAATCCTAAATTATGACAGTGTATACTATTACAAAAAAGTGAAATTATTCAATTGACACAAAGTCAAAATGGATAAATTTCCAAAATTACAACAGTGTATACTATTACATAAAAGTTAATTTATTCAATTATCACAAAGTCCAAATGGACAAAAATCCTTAATTATGACAGTGTATACTATTAAATAAAAGTGAAATTATTCAATTATCACATTAAGTCAAAATGGACAAAAATCCAAAATTACAACAGTGTATACTATTACAAAAAAAGTGAATTTATTCAATTAACACAAAGTCAAAATGGACAAAATTCCAAAATTACGACAGTGTATACTATTACATAAAAGTGAAATTATTCAATTATCACATTAAGTCAAAATGGACAAAATTCCAAAATGACGACAGTGTATACTATTACATAAAAGTGAAATTATTCAATTATCACATTAAGTCAAAATGGACAAAAATCCTAAATTACAACAGTGTATACTATTACATAAAAGTGAAATTATACAATTATCACATGAAGACAAAATGGACAAAAATCCAAAATTACGACAGTGTATACTATTACATAAAAGTTAATTTATTCAATTATCACAAAGTCAAAATGGACAAAAATCCTTAATTATGACAGTGTATACTATTACATAAAAGTGAAATTATTCAATTATCACATTAAGTCAAAATGGACAAAAATCCTAAATTACAACAGTGTATACTATTACATAAAAGTGAAATTATACAATTATCACATGAAGACAAAATGGACAAAAATCCAAAATTACGACAGTGTATACTATTACATAAAAGTTAATTTATTCAATTATCACAAAGTCAAAATGGACAAAAATCCTTAATTATGACAGTGTATACTATTACATAAAAGTGAAATTATTCAATTATCACATTAAGTCAAAATGGACAAAAATCCTAAATTACAACAGTGTATACTATTACATAAAAGTGAAATTATTCAATTATCACATTAAGTCAAAATGGACAAAATTCCAAAATTACGACAGTGTATACTATTACAAAAAAGTGAAATTATTCAATTATCACATTAAGTCAAAATGGACAAAATTCCAAAATTACGACAGTGTATACTATTACATAAAAGTGAAATTATTCAATTATCACATGAAGACAAAATGGACAAAATTCCAAAATTACAACAATGTATACTATTACAAAAGTTGAAAATAATATAAAGTCAAAATGGACAAAAATCCTTAATTATGACAGTGTATACTATTACATAAAAGTGAAATTATTCAATTATCACATTAAGTCAAAATGGACAAAATTCCAAAATTACAACATTGTATACTATTAAATAAAAGTGAAATTATTCAATTATCACATGAAGACAAAATGGACAAGAATCCTAAATTATGACAGTGTATACTATTACAAAAAAGTGAAATTATTCAATTATCACATGAAGTCAAAATGGAAAAAATTCCAAAATTACGACAGTGTATACTATTACCTAAATGTGAAATTATTCAATTGTTATGTCTGTGACATATTGTATGTTGTGTATGTTCCTGTGTCTCCTCTCTCACAGGATTGGCTCAAGGTTTAATGAGAGACCGTCAGTGGTTGGACCAGAGATGAGGCTTGGACTATAAATTCCTCCAAGTCTCCCCGGAGGGCGCTCTCACTTTTGGCTCTCGCCTTTTACCTTACCGCACACTCTTTGTTATGTGTCTTTATCTCATTTATGTGAATCTCTCCTTGATTATCATTGCTGATGTGTTCGCTCTGATGTTCAGCTTTATTGAAAATGCTGTTAAATCAAGTTATATTCTAACAGGGTGCTGTTAAATATCGTGAGAGCTTTATGTCTTGAATTTCTATGTCCTATGTATCTGTTTGTTGAACACCTGTGAAGCTGTAGGGGGTGAGTGCCTTATTTATTTTGTAGGCCACTTGGCCACCACCTTTTTCTCCTGTTTGTTTGGATAGATAGGGAGGTAGGTTATGTTGCTGTATTTTGTTTTCTTTATTTTTGATGCACAGTGGAGTTAGGCATTAATGGGAAGTTAGTGTTGTTTTGTTTATTGTTTTGGCATTTGCTCACCCCTGATCATTTGCTTCCGTTATTTCGTTTATTTACTTTATGTTCTGTTGGTGTTTTTAAATGGCTGCCTCACAAAAGACTTGATACAAAAAAACCTAAAGAAAATGAGTGAATAAAATGAGTACTTGAACAGCCATTTTGTGTTGTGTCATTTATGTTGCGGTCCTGCCCTAGACCTGGGCCGTAACACAATTATCACAAAGTCAAAATGGACAAAAATCCAAAATTACAACAGTGTATACTATTACAAAAAAGTGAAATTATTCAAATTGACACAAAGTCAAAATGGACAAAATTCCAAAATTACGACAGTGTATACTATTACAAAAAAGTGAAATTATTCAATTATCACATGAAGTCAAAATGGACAAGAATCCTAAACTATGACAGTGTATACTATTACAAAAAAGTGAAATTATTCAATTATCACATGAAGACAAAATGGACAAAAATCCAAAATTACAACAATGTATACTATTGCAAAAAGTGAAATTATTCAATTATCACATGAAGTCAAAATGGACAAAAATTCCAAATTACAACAGTGTATACTATTACAAAAAGTGAAAATAATTTAAAGTCAAAATGGACAAAAATCCTAAATTACAACAGTGTATACTATTACATAAAAGTGAAATTATTCAATTATCACATTAAGTCAAAATGGACAAAAATCCTAAATTACAACAGTGTATACTATTACATAAAAGTGAAATTATTCAATTATCACATGAAGACAAAATGGACAAGAATCCTAAACTATGACAGTGTATACTATTACAAAAAAGTGAATTTATTCAATTAACATAAAGTCAAAATGGACAAAATTCCAAAATTACGACAGTGTATACTATTACAAAAAAGTGAAATTATTCAATTATCACATTAAGTCAAAATGGACAAAAATCCTAAATTACAACAGTGTATACTATTACATAAAAGTGAAATTATTCAATTATCACAAAGTCCAAATGGACAAAAATCCTTAATTATGACAGTGTATACTATTAAATAAAAGTGAAATTATTCAATTATCACATTAAGTCAAAATGGACAAAAATCCAAAATTACAACAGTGTATACTATTACAAAAAAAGTGAATTTATTCAATTAACACAAAGTCAAAATGGACAAAATTCCAAAATTACGACAGTGTATACTATTACAAAAAAGTGAAATTATTAAATTAACACAAAGTCAAAATGGACAAAATTCCAAAATTACGACAGTGTATACTATTACAAAAAAGTGAAATTATTCAATTATCACATGAAGACAAAATGGACAAAAATCCAAAATTACAACAATGTATACTATTGCAAAAAGTGAAATTATTCAATTATCACATTAAGTCAAAATGGACAAAAATTCCAAATTACAACAGTGTATACTATTACAAAAAGTGAAAATAATTTAAAGTCAAAATGGACAAAAATCCTAAATTACAACAGTGTATACTATTACATAAAAGTGAAATTATTCAATTATCACATTAAGTCAAAATGGACAAAAATCCAAAATTACAACAGTGTATACTATTACAAAAAAGTGAAATTATTCAATTATCACATTAAGTCAAAATGGACAAAAATCCTAAATTACAACAGTGTATACTATTACATAAAAGTGAAATTATTCAATTATCACATTAAGTCAAAATGGACAAAAATCCTAAATTACAACAGTGTATACTATTACATAAAAGTGAAATTATTCAATTATCACATGAAGACAAAATAGACAAGAATCCTAAACTATGACAGTGTATACTATTACAAAAAAGTGAATTTATTCAATTAACACAAAGTCAAAATGGACAAAATTCCAAAATGACGATAGTGTATACTATTACAAAAAAGTGAAATTATTCAATTATCACATTAAGTCAAAATGGACAAAAATCCTAAATTACAACAGTGTATACTATTACATAAAAGTGAAATTATACAATTATCACATGAAGACAAAATGGACAAAAATCCAAAATTACGACAGTGTATACTATTACATAAAAGTGAAATTATTCAATTATCACATTAAGTCAAAATGGACAAAATTCCAAAATTACGACAGTGTATACTATTACAAAAAAGTGAAATTATTCAATTGACACAAAGTAAAAAAGGACAAAAATCCTAAATTACAACAGTGTATACTATTACATAAAAGTGAAATTATTCAATTATCACATGAAGACAAAATGGACAAGAATCCTAAATTATGACAGTGTATACTATTACCAAAAAGTGAAATTATTCAATTATCACGAAGTCAAAATGGAAAAAATTCCAAAATTACGACAGTGTATACTATTACCTAAATGTGAAATTATTCAATTGTTATGTCTGTGACATATTGTATGTTGTGTATGTTCCTGTGTCTCCTCTCTCACAGGATTGGCTCAAGGTTTAATGAGAGACCGTCAGTGGTTGGACCAGAGATGAGGCTTGGACTATAAATTCCTCCAAGTCTCCCCGGAGGGCGCTCTCACTTTTGGCTCTCGCCTTTTACCTTACCGCACACTCTTTGTTATGTGTCTTTATCTCATTTATGTGAATCTCTCCTTGATTATCATTGCTGATGTGTTCGCTCTGATGTTCAGCTTTATTGAAAATGCTGTTAAATCAAGTTATATTCTAACAGGGTGCTGTTAAATATCGTGAGAGCTTTATGTCTTGAATTTCTATGTCCTATGTATCTGTTTGTTGAACACCTGTGAAGCTGTAGGGGGTGAGTGCCTTATTTATTTTGTAGGCCACTTGGCCACCACCTTTTTCTCCTGTTTGTTTGGATAGATAGGGAGGTAGGTTATGTTGCTGTATTTTGTTTTCTTTATTTTTGATGCACAGTGGAGTTAGGCATTAATGGGAAGTTAGTGTTGTTTTGTTTATTGTTTTGGCATTTGCTCACCCCTGATCATTTGCTTCCGTTATTTCGTTTATTTACTTTATGTTCTGTTGGTGTTTTTAAATGGCTGCCTCACAAAAGACTTGATACAAAAAAAACCTAAAGAAAATGAGTGAATAAAATGAGTACTTGAACAGCCATTTTGTGTTGTGTCATTTATGTTGCGGTCCTGCCCTAGACCTGGGCCGTAACACAATTATCACAAAGTCAAAATGGACAAAAATCCAAAATTACAACAGTGTATACTATTACAAAAAAGTGAAATTATTCAAATTGACACAAAGTCAAAATGGACAAAATTCCAAAATTACGACAGTGTATACTATTACAAAAAAGTGAAATTATTCAATTATCACATGAAGTCAAAATGGACAAGAATCCTAAACTATGACAGTGTATACTATTACAAAAAAGTGAAATTATTCAATTATCACATGAAGACAAAATGGACAAAAATCCAAAATTACAACAATGTATACTATTGCAAAAAGTGAAATTATTCAATTATCACATGAAGTCAAAATGGACAAAAATTCCAAATTACAACAGTGTATACTATTACAAAAAGTGAAAATAATTTAAAGTCAAAATGGACAAAAATCCTAAATTACAACAGTGTATACTATTACATAAAAGTGAAATTATTCAATTATCACATTAAGTCAAAATGGACAAAAATCCTAAATTACAACAGTGTATACTATTACATAAAAGTGAAATTATTCAATTATCACAAAGTCCAAATGGACAAAAATCCTTAATTATGACAGTGTATACTATTAAATAAAAGTGAAATTATTCAATTATCACATTAAGTCAAAATGGACAAAAATCCAAAATTACAACAGTGTATACTATTACAAAAAAAGTGAATTTATTCAATTAACACAAAGTCAAAATGGACAAAATTCCAAAATTACGACAGTGTATACTATTACAAAAAAGTGAAATTATTAAATTAACACAAAGTCAAAATGGACAAAATTCCAAAATTACGACAGTGTATACTATTACAAAAAAGTGAAATTATTCAATTATCACATGAAGACAAAATGGACAAAAATCCAAAATTACAACAATGTATACTATTGCAAAAAGTGAAATTATTCAATTATCACATGAAGTCAAAATGGACAAAAATTCCAAATTACAACAGTGTATACTATTACAAAAAGTGAAAATAATTTAAAGTCAAAATGGACAAAAATCCTAAATTACAACAGTGTATACTATTACATAAAAGTGAAATTATTCAATTATCACATTAAGTCAAAATGGACAAAAATCCAAAATTACAACAGTGTATACTATTACAAAAAAGTGAAATTATTCAATTATCACATTAAGTCAAAATGGACAAAAATCCTAAATTACAACAGTGTATACTATTACATAAAAGTGAAATTATTCAATTATCACATTAAGTCAAAATGGACAAAAATCCTAAATTACAACAGTGTATACTATTACATAAAAGTGAAATTATTCAATTATCACATGAAGACAAAATAGACAAGAATCCTAAACTATGACAGTGTATACTATTACAAAAAAGTGAATTTATTCAATTAACACAAAGTCAAAATGGACAAAATTCCAAAATGACGATAGTGTATACTATTACAAAAAAGTGAAATTATTCAATTATCACATTAAGTCAAAATGGACAAAAATCCTAAATTACAACAGTGTATACTATTACATAAAAGTGAAATTATACAATTATCACATGAAGACAAAATGGACAAAAATCCAAAATTACGACAGTGTATACTATTACATAAAAGTGAAATTATTCAATTATCACATTAAGTCAAAATGGACAAAATTCCAAAATTACGACAGTGTATACTATTACAAAAAAGTGAAATTATTCAATTGACACAAAGTAAAAAAGGACAAAAATCCTAAATTACAACAGTGTATACTATTACATAAAAGTGAAATTATTCAATTATCACATGAAGACAAAATGGACAAGAATCCTAAATTATGACAGTGTATACTATTACCAAAAAGTGAAATTATTCAATTATCACGAAGTCAAAATGGAAAAAATTCCAAAATTACGACAGTGTATACTATTACCTAAATGTGAAATTATTCAATTGTTATGTCTGTGACATATTGTATGTTGTGTATGTTCCTGTGTCTCCTCTCTCACAGGATTGGCTCAAGGTTTAATGAGAGACCGTCAGTGGTTGGACCAGAGATGAGGCTTGGACTATAAATTCCTCCAAGTCTCCCCGGAGGGCGCTCTCACTTTTGGCTCTCGCCTTTTACCTTACCGCACACTCTTTGTTATGTGTCTTTATCTCATTTATGTGAATCTCTCCTTGATTATCATTGCTGATGTGTTCGCTCTGATGTTCAGCTTTAGTGAAAATGCTGTTAAATCAAGTTATATTCTAACAGGGTGCTGTTAAATATCGTGAGAGCTTTATGTCTTGAATTTCTATGTCCTATGTATCTGTTTGTTGAACACCTGTGAAGCTGTAGGGGGTGAGTGCCTTATTTATTTTGTAGGCCACTTGGCCACCACCTTTTTCTCCTGTTTGTTTGGATAGATAGGGAGGTAGGTTATGTTGCTGTATTTTGTTTTCTTTATTTTTGATGCACAGTGGAGTTAGGCATTAATGGGAAGTTAGTGTTGTTTTGTTTATTGTTTTGGCATTTGCTCACCCCTGATCATTTGCTTCCGTTATTTCGTTTATTTACTTTATGTTCTGTTGGTGTTTTTAAATGGCTGCCTCACAAAAGACTTGATACAAAAAAACCTAAAGAAAATGAGTGAATAAAATGAGTACTTGAACAGCCATTTTGTGTTGTGTCATTTATGTTGCGGTCCTGCCCTAGACCTGGGCCGTAACACAATTATCACAAAGTCAAAATGGACAAAAATCCAAAATTACAACAGTGTATACTATTACAAAAAAGTGAAATTATTCAAATTGACACAAAGTCAAAATGGACAAAATTCCAAAATTACGACAGTGTATACTATTACAAAAAAGTGAAATTATTCAATTATCACATGAAGTCAAAATGGACAAGAATCCTAAACTATGACAGTGTATACTATTACAAAAAAGTGAAATTATTCAATTATCACATGAAGACAAAATGGACAAAAATCCAAAATTACAACAATGTATACTATTGCAAAAAGTGAAATTATTCAATTATCACATGAAGTCAAAATGGACAAAAATTCCAAATTACAACAGTGTATACTATTACAAAAAGTGAAAATAATTTAAAGTCAAAATGGACAAAAATCCTAAATTACAACAGTGTATACTATTACATAAAAGTGAAATTATTCAATTATCACATTAAGTCAAAATGGACAAAAATCCTAAATTACAACAGTGTATACTATTACATAAAAGTGAAATTATTCAATTATCACATGAAGACAAAATGGACAAGAATCCTAAACTATGACAGTGTATACTATTACAAAAAAGTGAATTTATTCAATTAACATAAAGTCAAAATGGACAAAATTCCAAAATTACGACAGTGTATACTATTACAAAAAAGTGAAATTATTCAATTATCACATTAAGTCAAAATGGACAAAAATCCTAAATTACAACAGTGTATACTATTACATAAAAGTGAAATTATTCAATTATCACATGAAGACAAAATGGACAAGAATCCTAAACTATGACAGTGTATACTATTACAAAAAAGTGAAATTATTCAATTATCACATGAAGACAAAATGGACAAAAATCCAAAATTACAACAATGTATACTATTGCAAAAAGTGAAATTATTCAATTATCACATGAAGTCAAAATGGACAAAAATTCTAAATTACAACAGTGTATACTATTACAAAAAAGTGAAATTATTCAATTATCACATGAAGACAAAATGGACAAAAATCCAAAATTACAACAATGTATACTATTGCAAAAAGTGAAATTATTCAATTATCACATGAAGTCAAAATGGACAAAAATTCCAAATTACAACAGTGTATACTATTACAAAAAGTGAAAATAATTTAAAGTCAAAATGGACAAAAATCCTAAATTACAACAGTGTATACTATTACATAAAAGTGAAATTATTCAATTATCACATAAAGTCAAAATGGACAAAAATCCAAAATTACAACAGTGTATACTATTACAAAAAAGTGAAATTATTCAATTATCACATGAAGACAAAATGGACAAAATTCCAAAATTACGACAGTGTATACTATTACATAAAAGTGAAATTATTCAATTATCACATGAAGACAAAATGGACAAAAATCCAAAATTACAACAATGTATACTATTGCAAAAAGTGAAATTATTCAATTATCACATGAAGTCAAAATGGACAAAAATCCTAAATTACAACAGTGTATACTATTACATAAAAGTGAAATTATTCAATTATCACATGAAGACAAAATAGACAAGAATCCTAAACTATGACAGTGTATACTATTACATAAAAGTGAAATTATTCAATTATCACATGAAGACAAAATGGACAAAAATCCAAAATTACGACAGTGTATACTATTACATAAAAGTTAATTTATTCAATTATCACATTAAGTCAAAATGGACAAAATTCCAAAATTACAACAGTGTATACTATTACAAAAAAGTGAAATTATTCAATTGACACAAAGTCAAAATGGACAAAAATCCTAAATTACAACAGTGTATACTATTACATAAAATTGAAATTATTCAATTATCACATGAAGACAAAATGGACAAAATTCCAAAATTACAACAATGTATACTATTACATAAAAGTGAAATTATACAATTATCACATGAAGACAAAATGGACAAAAATTCCAAATTACAACAGTGTATACTATTACAAAAAGTGAAAATAATATAAAGTCAAAATGGACAAAAATCCTTAATTATGACAGTGTATACTATTACATAAAAGTGAAATTATTCAATTATCACATTAAGTCAAAATGGACAAAATTCCAAAATTACAACAGTGTATACTATTAAATAAAAGTGAAATTATACAATTATCACATGAAGACAAAATGGACAAGAATCCTAAATTATGACAGTGTATACTATTACAAAAAAGTGAAATTATTCAATTATCACATGAAGTCAAAATGGAAAAAATTCCAAAATTACGACAGTGTATACTATTACCTAAATGTGAAATTATTCAATTGTTATGTCTGTGACATATTGTATGTTGTGTATGTTCCTGTGTCTCCTCTCTCACAGGATTGGCTCAAGGTTTAATGAGAGACCGTCAGTGGTTGGACCAGAGATGAGGCTTGGACTATAAATTCCTCCAAGTCTCCCCGGAGGGCGCTCTCACTTTTGGCTCTCGCCTTTTACCTTACCGCACACTCTTTGTTATGTGTCTTTATCTCATTTATGTGAATCTCTCCTTGATTATCATTGCTGATGTGTTCGCTCTGATGTTCAGCTTTAGTAAAAATGCTGTTAAATAAAGTTATATTCTAACAGGGTGCTGTTAAATATCGTGAGAGCTTTATGTCTTGAATTTCTATGTCCTATGTATCTGTTTGTTGAACACCTGTGAAGCTGTAGGGGGTGAGTGCCTTATTTATTTTGTAGGCCACTTGGCCACCACCTTTTTCTCCTGTTTGTTTGGATAGATAGGGAGGTAGGTTATGTTGCTGTATTTTGTTTTCTTTATTTTTGATGCACAGTGGAGTTAGGCATTAATGGGAAGTTAGTGTTGTTTTGTTTATTGTTTTGGCATTTGCTCACCCCTGATCATTTGCTTCCGTTATTTCGTTTATTTACTTTATGTTCTGTTGGTGTTTTTAAATGGCTGCCTCACAAAAGACTTGATACAAAAAAAACCTAAAGAAAATGAGTGAATAAAATGAGTACTTGAACAGCCATTTTGTGTTGTGTCATTTATGTTGCGGTCCTGCCCTAGACCTGGGCCGTAACACAATTATCACAAAGTCAAAATGGACAAAAATCCAAAATTACAACAGTGTATACTATTACAAAAAAGTGAAATTATTCAAATTGACACAAAGTCAAAATGGACAAAATTCCAAAATTACGACAGTGTATACTATTACAAAAAAGTGAAATTATTCAATTATCACATGAAGTCAAAATGGAAAAAAATCCAAAATTACGACAGTGTATACTATTACAAAAAAGTGAAATTATTCAATTATCACATGAAGTCAAAATGGAAAAAAATCCAAAATTACGACAGTGTATACTATTACCTAAATGTGAAATTATTCAATTATCACAAAGTCAAAATGGACAAAAATCCTAAATTACAACAGTGTATACTATTACATAAAATTAAAATTATTAAATTAACACAAAGTCAAAATGGACAAAAATCCAAAATTACGACAGTGTATACTATTACAAAAAAGTGTATTTATTTAATTAACACAAAGTCAAAATGGACAAAAATCCTTAATTATGACAGTGTATACTATTACATAAAAGTGAAATTATTCAATTATCACATTAAGTCAAAATGGACAAAAATCCAAAATTACAACAGTGTATACTATTACATAAAAGTGAAATTATTCAATTAACACAAAGTCAAAATGGACAAAATTCCAAAATTACGACAGTGTATACTATTACAAAAAAGTGAAATTATTCAATTATCACATGAAGACAAAATGGACAAAATTCCAAAATTAAAACAGTGTATACTATTACATAAAAGTGAAATTATTCAAAGTCAAAATGGACAAAAATCCTAAATTACAACAGTGTGTACTATTACATAAAAGTTAAATAATACAATTATCACATGAAGACAAAATGGACAAGAATCCTAAATTATGACAGTGTTTACTATTACAAAAAAGTGAAATTATTCAATTGACACAAAGTCAAAATGGATAAAATTCCAAAATTACAACAGTGTATACTATTACATAAAAGTGAAATTATTCAATTATCACATGAAGTCAAAATGGACAAAAATTCCAAATTACAACAGTGTATACTATTACAAAAGGTGAAATTATTCAATTATCACATTAAGTCAAAATGGACAAAAATCCTAAATTACAACAGTGTATACTATTACATAAAAGTGAAATTATACAATTATCACATGAAGACAAAATGGACAAGAATCCTAAATTATGACAGTGTATACTATTACAAAAAAGTGAAATTATTCAATTATCACGAAGTCAAAATGGACAAAAATTCCAAAATACAACAGTGTATACTATTACAAAAAAGTGAAATTATTCAATTATCACAAGTCAAAATGGACAAAAATCCTAAAATACAACAGTGTATACTATTACATAAAAGTGAAATTATTCAATTATCACAAAAGTCAAAATGGACAAAAATCCAAAATTACAAAAGTGTATACTATTACATAAAAGTTAATTTATTCAATTATCACAAAGTCAAAACGGACAAGAATCCTAAATTATGACAATGTTTACTATTTAAAAAAGTGAAATTATTCAATTATCAAAAAAGTCAAAATGGACAAAAATCCTAAATTTTGACAGTGTATACTATTACATAAAAGTGAAATTATTCAATTATCACATTAAGTCAAAATGGACAAAAATCCTAAATTACAACAGTGTATACTATTACATTAAAGTGAAATTATTCAATTATCACAAAGACAAAATGGACAAGAATCCTAAATTATGACGGTGTATACTATTACAAAAAAGTGAAATTATTTAATTATCACAAAAGTCAAAATGGACAAAAATCCAAAATTACGACAGTGTATACTATTACATAAAAGTGAAATTATTCAATTATCACATGAAGACAAAATGGACAAGAATCCTAAATTATGACAGTGTATACTATTACATAAAAGTGAAATTATTTAATTATCACAAAAGTCAAAATGGACAAAAATCCTAAATTACAACAGTGTATACTATTACATTAAAGTGAAATTATTCAATTATCACAAAGACAAAATGGACAAGAATCCTAAATTATGACAGTGTATACTATTACATAAAAGTGAAATTATTTAATTATCACAAAAGTCAAAATGGACAAAAATCCTAAATTACAACAGTGTATACTATTACATTAAAGTGAATTTATTCAATTAACACAAAGTCAAAATGGACAAAATTCCAAAATTACGACAGTGTATACTATTACATAAAAGTGAAATTATTAAATTAACACATAGTCAAAATGGACAAAATTACAACAGTGTATACTATTACAAAAAAGTGAAATTACTTAATTATCACAAAAGTCAAAATGGACAAAAATCCTAAATTACAACAGTGTATACTATTACATTAAAGTGAAATTATTCAATTATCACAAAGACAAAATGGACAAGAATCCTAAATTATGACGGTGTATACTATTACAAAAAAGTGAAATTATTTAATTATCACAAAAGTCAAAATGGACAAAAATCCAAAATTACGACAGTGTATACTATTACATAAAAGTGAAATTATTCAATTATCACATGAAGACAAAATGGACAAGAATCCTAAATTACGACAGTGTATACTATTACAAAAAACTGAAATTATTCAATTATCACAAAAGTCAAAATGGCCAAAAATCCAAAATTAAAACAGTGTATACTATTACATAAAATTAAAATTATTCAATTATCACAAAGTCAAAATGGACAAAAATCCTAAATTACAACAGTGTATACTATTACATAAAAGTGAAATTATACAATTATCACATGAAGACAAAATGGACAAGAATCCTAAACTATGACAGTGTATACTATTACAAAAAAGTGAAATTATTCAATTATCACATGAAGACAAAATGGACAAAATTCCAAAATTACAACAGTGTATACTATTACAAAAAGTGAAAATAATTTAAAGTCAAAATGGACAAAAATCCTAAATTACGACAGTGTATACTATTACATAAAAGTGAAATTATTCAATTATCACATTAAGTCAAAATGGACAAAAATCCTAAATTACAACAGTGTATACTATTACATAAAAGTGAAATTATACAATTATCACATGAAGACAAAATGGACAAGAATCCTAAATTATGACAATGTATACTATTACAAAAAAGTGAAATTATTCAATTGACACAAAGTCAAAATGAACAAAATTCCAAAATTACAACACTGTATACTATTACAAAAAAGTGAAATTATTCAATTATCACAAAAGTCAAAATGGACAAAAATCCTAAATTACAACAGTGTATACTATTACATTAAAGTGAAATTATTCAATTATCACAAAGTCAAAATGGACAAAAATCCTAAATTATGACAGTCTATACTATTACATTAAAGTGAAATTATTCAATTATCACATGAAGACAAAATGGACAAGAATCCTAAATTATGACAGTGTATACTATTACATACAAGTTAATTTATTCAATTATCACAAAGACAAAATGGACAAGAATCCTAAATTATGACGGTGTATACTATTACAAAAAAGTGAAATTATTCAATTATCACAAAAGTCAAAATGGACAAAAATCCAAAATTACGACAGTCTATACTATTACATAAAAGTGAAATTATTCAATTATCACATGAAGACAAAATGGACAAGAATCCTAAATTATGACAGTGTATACTATTACATAAAAGTGAAATTATTCAATTATCACATGAAGACAAAAAGGACAAAATTCCAAAATTACAACAGTGTATACTATTACAAAAAAGTGAAATTATTCAATTATCATATTAAGTCAAAATGGACAAAAATCCTAAATTACAACAGTGTATACTATTACATAAAAGTGAAATTATACAATTATCACATGAAGACAAAATGGACAAAAATCCAAAATTACGACAGTGTATACTATTACATAAAAGTTAATTTATTCAATTATCACAAAGTCAAAATGGACAAAAATCCTTAATTATGACAGTGTATACTATTACATAAAAGTGAAATTATTCAATTATCACATTAAGTCAAAATGGACAAAATTCCAAAATTACGACAGTGTATACTATTACAAAAAAGTGAAATTATTCAATTGACACAAAGTCAAAATGGACAAAAATCCTAAATTACAACAGTGTATACTATTACATAAAAGTGAAATTATTCAATTATCACATGAAGACAAAATGGACAAGAATCCTAAATTATGACAGTGTATACTATTACAAAAAAGTGAAATTATTCAATTATCACGAAGTCAAAATGGAAAAAATTCCAAAATTACGACAGTGTATACTATTACCTAAATGTGAAATTATTCAATTGTTATGTCTGTGACATATTGTATGTTGTGTATGTTCCTGTGTCTCCTCTCTCACAGGATTGGCTCAAGGTTTAATGAGAGACCGTCAGTGGTTGGACCAGAGATGAGGCTTGGACTATAAATTCCTCCAAGTCTCCCCGGAGGGCGCTCTCACTTTTGGCTCTCGCCTTTTACCTTACCGCACACTCTTTGTTATGTGTCTTTATCTCATTTATGTGAATCTCTCCTTGATTATCATTGCTGATGTGTTCGCTCTGATGTTCAGCTTTAGTGAAAATGCTGTTAAATCAAATTATATTCTAACAGGGTGCTGTTAAATATCGTGAGAGCTTTATGTCTTGAATTTCTATGTCCTATGTATCTGTTTGTTGAACACCTGTGAAGCTGTAGGGGGTGAGTGCCTTATTTATTTTGTAGGCCACTTGGCCACCACCTTTTTCTCCTGTTTGTTTGGATAGATAGGGAGGTAGGTTATGTTGCTGTATTTTGTTTTCTTTATTTTTGATGCACAGTGGAGTTAGGCATTAATGGGAAGTTAGTGTTGTTTTGTTTATTGTTTTGGCATTTGCTCACCCCTGATCATTTGCTTCCGTTATTTCGTTTATTTACTTTATGTTCTGTTGGTGTTTTTAAATGGCTGCCTCACAAAAGACTTGATACAAAAAAACCTAAAGAAAATGAGTGAATAAAATGAGTACTTGAACAGCCATTTTGTGTTGTGTCATTTATGTTGCGGTCCTGCCCTAGACCTGGGCCGTAACACAATTATCACAAAGTCAAAATGGACAAAAATCCAAAATTACAACAGTGTATACTATTACAAAAAAGTGAAATTATTCAAATTGACACAAAGTCAAAATGGACAAAATTCCAAAATTACGACAGTGTATACTATTACAAAAAAGTGAAATTATTCAATTATCACATGAAGTCAAAATGGACAAGAATCCTAAACTATGACAGTGTATACTATTACAAAAAAGTGAAATTATTCAATTATCACATGAAGACAAAATGGACAAAAATCCAAAATTACAACAATGTATACTATTGCAAAAAGTGAAATTATTCAATTATCACATGAAGTCAAAATGGACAAAAATTCCAAATTACAACAGTGTATACTATTACAAAAAGTGAAAATAATTTAAAGTCAAAATGGACAAAAATCCTAAATTACAACAGTGTATACTATTACATAAAAGTGAAATTATTCAATTATCACATTAAGTCAAAATGGACAAAAATCCTAAATTACAACAGTGTATACTATTACATAAAAGTGAAATTATTCAATTATCACATGAAGACAAAATGGACAAGAATCCTAAACTATGACAGTGTATACTATTACAAAAAAGTGAATTTATTCAATTAACATAAAGTCAAAATGGACAAAATTCCAAAATTACGACAGTGTATACTATTACAAAAAAGTGAAATTATTCAATTATCACATTAAGTCAAAATGGACAAAAATCCTAAATTACAACAGTGTATACTATTACATAAAAGTGAAATTATTCAATTATCACATGAAGACAAAATGGACAAGAATCCTAAACTATGACAGTGTATACTATTACAAAAAAGTGAAATTATTCAATTATCACATGAAGACAAAATGGACAAAAATCCAAAATTACAACAATGTATACTATTGCAAAAAGTGAAATTATTCAATTATCACATGAAGTCAAAATGGACAAAAATTCTAAATTACAACAGTGTATACTATTACAAAAAAGTGAAATTATTCAATTATCACATGAAGACAAAATGGACAAAAATCCAAAATTACAACAATGTATACTATTGCAAAAAGTGAAATTATTCAATTATCACATGAAGTCAAAATGGACAAAAATTCCAAATTACAACAGTGTATACTATTACAAAAAGTGAAAATAATTTAAAGTCAAAATGGACAAAAATCCTAAATTACAACAATGTATACTATTACATAAAAGTGAAATTATTCAATTATCACATAAAGTCAAAATGGACAAAAATCCAAAATTACAACAGTGTATACTATTACAAAAAAGTGAAATTATTCAATTATCACATGAAGACAAAATGGACAAAATTCCAAAATTACGACAGTGTATACTATTACATAAAAGTGAAATTATTCAATTATCACATGAAGACAAAATGGACAAAAATCCAAAATTACAACAATGTATACTATTACATAAAAGTTAATTTATTCAATTATCACAAAGTCAAAATGGACAAAAATCCTTAATTATGACAGTGTATACTATTACATAAAAGTGAAATTATTCAATTATCACATTAAGTCAAAATGGACAAAAATCCTAAATTACAACAGTGTATACTATTACATAAAAGTGAAATTATTCAATTATCACATTAAGTCAAAATGGACAAAAATCCTAAATTACAACAGTGTATACTATTACATAAAAGTGAAATTATACAATTATCACATGAAGACAAAATGGACAAAAATCCAAAATTACGACAGTGTATACTATTACATAAAAGTTAATTTATTCAATTATCACAAAGTCAAAATGGACAAAAATCCTTAATTATGACAGTGTATACTATTACATAAAAGTGAAATTATTCAATTATCACATTAAGTCAAAATGGACAAAATTCCAAAATTACGACAGTGTATACTATTACAAAAAAGTGAAATTATTCAATTGACACAAAGTCAAAATGGACAAAAATCCTAAATTACAACAGTGTATACTGTTACATAAAAGTGAAATTATTCAATTATCACATGAAGACAAAATGGACAAAATTCCAAAATTACAACAATGTATACTATTACAAAAAGTGAAAATAATATAAAGTCAAAATGGACAAAAATCCTTAATTATGACAGTGTATACTATTACATAAAAGTGAAATTATTCAATTATCACATTAAGTCAAAATGGACAAAATTCCAAAATTACAACATTGTATACTATTAAATAAAAGTGAAATTATTCAATTATCACATGAAGACAAAATGGACAAGAATCCTAAATTATGACAGTGTATACTATTACAAAAAAGTGAAATTATTCAATTATCACATGAAGTCAAAATGGAAAAAATTCCAAAATTACGACAGTGTATACTATTACCTAAATGTGAAATTATTCAATTGTTATGTCTGTGACATATTGTATGTTGTGTATGTTCCTGTGTCTCCTCTCTCACAGGATTGGCTCAAGGTTTAATGAGAGACCGTCAGTGGTTGGACCAGAGATGAGGCTTGGACTATAAATTCCTCCAAGTCTCCCCGGAGGGCGCTCTCACTTTTGGCTCTCGCCTTTTACCTTACCGCACACTCTTTGTTATGTGTCTTTATCTCATTTATGTGAATCTCTCCTTGATTATCATTGCTGATGTGTTCGCTCTGATGTTCAGCTTTATTGAAAATGCTGTTAAATCAAGTTATATTCTAACAGGGTGCTGTTAAATATCGTGAGAGCTTTATGTCTTGAATTTCTATGTCCTATGTATCTGTTTGTTGAACACCTGTGAAGCTGTAGGGGGTGAGTGCCTTATTTATTTTGTAGGCCACTTGGCCACCACCTTTTTCTCCTGTTTGTTTGGATAGATAGGGAGGTAGGTTATGTTGCTGTATTTTGTTTTCTTTATTTTTGATGCACAGTGGAGTTAGGCATTAATGGGAAGTTAGTGTTGTTTTGTTTATTGTTTTGGCATTTGCTCACCCCTGATCATTTGCTTCCGTTATTTCGTTTATTTACTTTATGTTCTGTTGGTGTTTTTAAATGGCTGCCTCACAAAAGACTTGATACAAAAAAACCTAAAGAAAATGAGTGAATAAAATGAGTACTTGAACAGCCATTTTGTGTTGTGTCATTTATGTTGCGGTCCTGCCCTAGACCTGGGCCGTAACACAATTATCACAAAGTCAAAATGGACAAAAATCCAAAATTACAACAGTGTATACTATTACAAAAAAGTGAAATTATTCAAATTGACACAAAGTCAAAATGGACAAAATTCCAAAATTACGACAGTGTATACTATTACAAAAAAGTGAAATTATTCAATTATCACATGAAGTCAAAATGGACAAGAATCCTAAACTATGACAGTGTATACTATTACAAAAAAGTGAAATTATTCAATTATCACATGAAGACAAAATGGACAAAAATCCAAAATTACAACAATGTATACTATTGCAAAAAGTGAAATTATTCAATTATCACATGAAGTCAAAATGGACAAAAATTCCAAATTACAACAGTGTATACTATTACAAAAAGTGAAAATAATTTAAAGTCAAAATGGACAAAAATCCTAAATTACAACAGTGTATACTATTACATAAAAGTGAAATTATTCAATTATCACATTAAGTCAAAATGGACAAAAATCCTAAATTACAACAGTGTATACTATTACATAAAAGTGAAATTATTCAATTATCACATGAAGACAAAATGGACAAGAATCCTAAACTATGACAGTGTATACTATTACAAAAAAGTGAATTTATTCAATTAACATAAAGTCAAAATGGACAAAATTCCAAAATTACGACAGTGTATACTATTACAAAAAAGTGAAATTATTCAATTATCACATTAAGTCAAAATGGACAAAAATCCTAAATTACAACAGTGTATACTATTACATAAAAGTGAAATTATTCAATTATCACATGAAGACAAAATGGACAAGAATCCTAAACTATGACAGTGTATACTATTACAAAAAAGTGAAATTATTCAATTATCACATGAAGACAAAATGGACAAAAATCCAAAATTACAACAATGTATACTATTGCAAAAAGTGAAATTATTCAATTATCACATGAAGTCAAAATGGACAAAAATTCTAAATTACAACAGTGTATACTATTACAAAAAAGTGAAATTATTCAATTATCACATGAAGACAAAATGGACAAAAATCCAAAATTACAACAATGTATACTATTGCAAAAAGTGAAATTATTCAATTATCACATGAAGTCAAAATGGACAAAAATTCCAAATTACAACAGTGTATACTATTACAAAAAGTGAAAATAATTTAAAGTCAAAATGGACAAAAATCCTAAATTACAACAATGTATACTATTACATAAAAGTGAAATTATTCAATTATCACATAAAGTCAAAATGGACAAAAATCCAAAATTACAACAGTGTATACTATTACAAAAAAGTGAAATTATTCAATTATCACATGAAGACAAAATGGACAAAATTCCAAAATTACGACAGTGTATACTATTACATAAAAGTGAAATTATTCAATTATCACATGAAGACAAAATGGACAAAAATCCAAAATTACAACAATGTATACTATTACATAAAAGTTAATTTATTCAATTATCACAAAGTCAAAATGGACAAAAATCCTTAATTATGACAGTGTATACTATTACATAAAAGTGAAATTATTCAATTATCACATTAAGTCAAAATGGACAAAAATCCTAAATTACAACAGTGTATACTATTACATAAAAGTGAAATTATTCAATTATCACATTAAGTCAAAATGGACAAAAATCCTAAATTACAACAGTGTATACTATTACATAAAAGTGAAATTATACAATTATCACATGAAGACAAAATGGACAAAAATCCAAAATTACGACAGTGTATACTATTACATAAAAGTTAATTTATTCAATTATCACAAAGTCAAAATGGACAAAAATCCTTAATTATGACAGTGTATACTATTACATAAAAGTGAAATTATTCAATTATCACATTAAGTCAAAATGGACAAAATTCCAAAATTACGACAGTGTATACTATTACAAAAAAGTGAAATTATTCAATTGACACAAAGTCAAAATGGACAAAAATCCTAAATTACAACAGTGTATACTGTTACATAAAAGTGAAATTATTCAATTATCACATGAAGACAAAATGGACAAAATTCCAAAATTACAACAATGTATACTATTACAAAAAGTGAAAATAATATAAAGTCAAAATGGACAAAAATCCTTAATTATGACAGTGTATACTATTACATAAAAGTGAAATTATTCAATTATCACATTAAGTCAAAATGGACAAAATTCCAAAATTACAACATTGTATACTATTAAATAAAAGTGAAATTATTCAATTATCACATGAAGACAAAATGGACAAGAATCCTAAATTATGACAGTGTATACTATTACAAAAAAGTGAAATTATTCAATTATCACATGAAGTCAAAATGGAAAAAATTCCAAAATTACGACAGTGTATACTATTACCTAAATGTGAAATTATTCAATTGTTATGTCTGTGACATATTGTATGTTGTGTATGTTCCTGTGTCTCCTCTCTCACAGGATTGGCTCAAGGTTTAATGAGAGACCGTCAGTGGTTGGACCAGAGATGAGGCTTGGACTATAAATTCCTCCAAGTCTCCCCGGAGGGCGCTCTCACTTTTGGCTCTCGCCTTTTACCTTACCGCACACTCTTTGTTATGTGTCTTTATCTCATTTATGTGAATCTCTCCTTGATTATCATTGCTGATGTGTTCGCTCTGATGTTCAGCTTTATTGAAAATGCTGTTAAATCAAGTTATATTCTAACAGGGTGCTGTTAAATATCGTGAGAGCTTTATGTCTTGAATTTCTATGTCCTATGTATCTGTTTGTTGAACACCTGTGAAGCTGTAGGGGGTGAGTGCCTTATTTATTTTGTAGGCCACTTGGCCACCACCTTTTTCTCCTGTTTGTTTGGATAGATAGGGAGGTAGGTTATGTTGCTGTATTTTGTTTTCTTTATTTTTGATGCACAGTGGAGTTAGGCATTAATGGGAAGTTAGTGTTGTTTTGTTTATTGTTTTGGCATTTGCTCACCCCTGATCATTTGCTTCCGTTATTTCGTTTATTTACTTTATGTTCTGTTGGTGTTTTTAAATGGCTGCCTCACAAAAGACTTGATACAAAAAAACCTAAAGAAAATGAGTGAATAAAATGAGTACTTGAACAGCCATTTTGTGTTGTGTCATTTATGTTGCGGTCCTGCCCTAGACCTGGGCCGTAACACAATTATCACAAAGTCAAAATGGACAAAAATCCAAAATTACAACAGTGTATACTATTACAAAAAAGTGAAATTATTCAAATTGACACAAAGTCAAAATGGACAAAATTCCAAAATTACGACAGTGTATACTATTACAAAAAAGTGAAATTATTCAATTATCACATGAAGTCAAAATGGACAAGAATCCTAAACTATGACAGTGTATACTATTACAAAAAAGTGAAATTATTCAATTATCACATGAAGACAAAATGGACAAAAATCCAAAATTACAACAATGTATACTATTGCAAAAAGTGAAATTATTCAATTATCACATGAAGTCAAAATGGACAAAAATTCCAAATTACAACAGTGTATACTATTACATAAAAGTGAAATTATTCAATTATCACATTAAGTCAAAATGGACAAAAATCCTAAATTACAACAGTGTATACTATTACAAAAAGTGAAAATAATTTAAAGTCAAAATGGACAAAAATCCTAAATTACAACAGTGTATACTATTACATAAAAGTGAAATTATTCAATTATCACATGAAGACAAAATGGACAAGAATCCTAAACTATGACAGTGTATACTATTACAAAAAAGTGAATTTATTCAATTAACATAAAGTCAAAATGGACAAAATTCCAAAATTACGACAGTGTATACTATTACAAAAAAGTGAAATTATTCAATTATCACATTAAGTCAAAATGGACAAAAATCCTAAATTACAACAGTGTATACTATTACATAAAAGTGAAATTATTCAATTATCACAAAGTCCAAATGGACAAAAATCCTTAATTATGACAGTGTATACTATTAAATAAAAGTGAAATTATTCAATTATCACATTAAGTCAAAATGGACAAAAATCCAAAATTACAACAGTGTATACTATTACAAAAAAAGTGAATTTATTCAATTAACACAAAGTCAAAATGGACAAAATTCCAAAATTACGACAGTGTATACTATTACATAAAAGTGAAATTATTAAATTAACACAAAGTCAAAATGGACAAAATTCCAAAATTACGACAGTGTATACTATTACAAAAAAGTGAAATTATTCAATTATCACATGAAGACAAAATGGACAAAAATCCAAAATTACAACAATGTATACTATTGCAAAAAGTGAAATTATTCAATTATCACATGAAGTCAAAATGGACAAAAATTCCAAATTACAACAGTGTATACTATTACAAAAAGTGAAAATAATTTAAAGTCAAAATGGACAAAAATCCTAAATTACAACAGTGTATACTATTACATAAAAGTGAAATTATTCAATTATCACATTAAGTCAAAATGGACAAAAATCCAAAATTACAACAGTGTATACTATTACAAAAAAGTGAAATTATTCAATTATCACATTAAGTCAAAATGGACAAAAATCCTAAATTACAACAGTGTATACTATTACATAAAAGTGAAATTATTCAATTATCACATTAAGTCAAAATGGACAAAAATCCTAAATTACAACAGTGTATACTATTACATAAAAGTGAAATTATTCAATTATCACATGAAGACAAAATAGACAAGAATCCTAAACTATGACAGTGTATACTATTACAAAAAAGTGAATTTATTCAATTAACACAAAGTCAAAATGGACAAAATTCCAAAATGACGATAGTGTATACTATTACAAAAAAGTGAAATTATTCAATTATCATATTAAGTCAAAATGGACAAAAATCCTAAATTACAACAGTGTATACTATTACATAAAAGTGAAATTATACAATTATCACATGAAGACAAAATGGACAAAAATCCAAAATTACGACAGTGTATACTATTACATAAAAGTTAATTTATTCAATTATCACAAAGTCAAAATGGACAAAAATCCTTAATTATGACAGTGTATACTATTACATAAAAGTGAAATTATTCAATTATCACATTAAGTCAAAATGGACAAAATTCCAAAATTACGACAGTGTATACTATTACAAAAAAGTGAAATTATTCAATTGACACAAAGTCAAAATGGACAAAAATCCTAAATTACAACAGTGTATACTATTACATAAAAGTGAAATTATTCAATTATCACATGAAGACAAAATGGACAAGAATCCTAAATTATGACAGTGTATACTATTACAAAAAAGTGAAATTATTCAATTATCACGAAGTCAAAATGGAAAAAATTCCAAAATTACGACAGTGTATACTATTACCTAAATGTGAAATTATTCAATTGTTATGTCTGTGACATATTGTATGTTGTGTATGTTCCTGTGTCTCCTCTCTCACAGGATTGGCTCAAGGTTTAATGAGAGACCGTCAGTGGTTGGACCAGAGATGAGGCTTGGACTATAAATTCCTCCAAGTCTCCCCGGAGGGCGCTCTCACTTTTGGCTCTCGCCTTTTACCTTAACGCACACTCTTTGTTATGTGTCTTTATCTCATTTATGTGAATCTCTCCTTGATTATCATTGCTGATGTGTTCGCTCTGATGTTCAGCTTTAGTGAAAATGCTGTTAAATCAAGTTATATTCTAACAGGGTGCTGTTAAATATCGTGAGAGCTTTATGTCTTGAATTTCTATGTCCTATGTATCTGTTTGTTGAACACCTGTGAAGCTGTAGGGGGTGAGTGCCTTATTTATTTTGTAGGCCACTTGGCCACCACCTTTTTCTCCTGTTTGTTTGGATAGATAGGGAGGTAGGTTATGTTGCTGTATTTTGTTTTCTTTATTTTTGATGCACAGTGGAGTTAGGCATTAATGGGAAGTTAGTGTTGTTTTGTTTATTGTTTTGGCATTTGCTCACCCCTGATCATTTGCTTCCGTTATTTCGTTTATTTACTTTATGTTCTGTTGGTGTTTTTAAATGGCTGCCTCACAAAAGACTTGATACAAAAAAACCTAAAGAAAATGAGTGAATAAAATGAGTACTTGAACAGCCATTTTGTGTTGTGTCATTTATGTTGCGGTCCTGCCCTAGACCTGGGCCGTAACACAATTATCACAAAGTCAAAATGGACAAAAATCCAAAATTACAACAGTGTATACTATTACAAAAAAGTGAAATTATTCAAATTGACACAAAGTCAAAATGGACAAAATTCCAAAATTACGACAGTGTATACTATTACAAAAAAGTGAAATTATTCAATTATCACATGAAGACAAAATGGACAAAAATCCAAAATTACAACAATGTATACTATTGCAAAAAGTGAAATTATTCAATTATCACATGAAGTCAAAATGGACAAAAATTCCAAATTACAACAGTGTATACTATTACAAAAAGTGAAAATAATTTAAAGTCAAAATGGACAAAAATCCTAAATTACAACAGTGTATACTATTACATAAAAGTGAAATTATTCAATTATCACATTAAGTCAAAATGGACAAAAATCCTAAATTACAACAGTGTATACTATTACATAAAAGTGAAATTATTCAATTATCACATGAAGACAAAATGGACAAGAATCCTAAACTATGACAGTGTATACTATTACAAAAAAGTGAATTTATTCAATTAACATAAAGTCAAAATGGACAAAATTCCAAAATTACGACAGTGTATACTATTACAAAAAAGTGAAATTATTCAATTATCACATTAAGTCAAAATGGACAAAAATCCTAAATTACAACAGTGTATACTATTACATAAAAGTGAAATTATTCAATTATCACATGAAGACAAAATGGACAAGAATCCTAAACTATGACAGTGTATACTATTACAAAAAAGTGAAATTATTCAATTATCACATGAAGACAAAATGGACAAAAATCCAAAATTACAACAATGTATACTATTGCAAAAAGTGAAATTATTCAATTATCACATGAAGTCAAAATGGACAAAAATTCTAAATTACAACAGTGTATACTATTACAAAAAAGTGAAATTATTCAATTATCACATGAAGACAAAATGGACAAAAATCCAAAATTACAACAATGTATACTATTGCAAAAAGTGAAATTATTCAATTATCACATGAAGTCAAAATGGACAAAAATTCCAAATTACAACAGTGTATACTATTACAAAAAGTGAAAATAATTTAAAGTCAAAATGGACAAAAATCCTAAATTACAACAGTGTATACTATTACATAAAAGTGAAATTATTCAATTATCACATAAAGTCAAAATGGACAAAAATCCAAAATTACAACAGTGTATACTATTACAAAAAAGTGAAATTATTCAATTATCACATGAAGACAAAATGGACAAAATTCCAAAATTACGACAGTGTATACTATTACATAAAAGTGAAATTATTCAATTATCACATGAAGACAAAATGGACAAAAATCCAAAATTACAACAATGTATACTATTGCAAAAAGTGAAATTATTCAATTATCACATGAAGTCAAAATGGACAAAAATCCTAAATTACAACAGTGTATACTATTACATAAAAGTGAAATTATTCAATTATCACATGAAGACAAAATAGACAAGAATCCTAAACTATGACAGTGTATACTATTACATAAAAGTGAAATTATTCAATTATCACATGAAGACAAAATGGACAAAAATCCAAAATTACGACAGTGTATACTATTACATAAAAGTTAATTTATTCAATTTTCACAAAGTCAAAATGGACAAAAATCCTTAATTATGACAGTGTATACTATTACATAAAAGTGAAATTATTCAATTATCACATTAAGTCAAAATGGACAAAATTCCAAAATTACAACAGTGTATACTATTACAAAAAAGTGAAATTATTCAATTGACACAAAGTCAAAATGGACAAAAATCCTAAATTACAACAGTGTATACTATTACATAAAATTGAAATTATTCAATTATCACATGAAGACAAAATGGACAAAATTCCAAAATTACAACAATGTATACTATTACATAAAAGTGAAATTATACAATTATCACATGAAGACAAAATGGACAAAAATTCCAAATTACAACAGTGTATACTATTACAAAAAGTGAAAATAATATAAAGTCAAAATGGACAAAAATCCTTAATTATGACAGTGTATACTATTACATAAAAGTGAAATTATTCAATTATCACATTAAGTCAAAATGGACAAAATTCCAAAATTACAACAGTGTATACTATTAAATAAAAGTGAAATTATACAATTATCACATGAAGACAAAATGGACAAGAATCCTAAATTATGACAGTGTATACTATTACAAAAAAGTGAAATTATTCAATTATCACATGAAGTCAAAATGGAAAAAATTCCAAAATTACGACAGTGTATACTATTACCTAAATGTGAAATTATTCAATTGTTATGTCTGTGACATATTGTATGTTGTGTATGTTCCTGTGTCTCCTCTCTCACAGGATTGGCTCAAGGTTTAATGAGAGACCGTCAGTGGTTGGACCAGAGATGAGGCTTGGACTATAAATTCCTCCAAGTCTCCCCGGAGGGCGCTCTCACTTTTGGCTCTCGCCTTTTACCTTACCGCACACTCTTTGTTATGTGTCTTTATCTCATTTATGTGAATCTCTCCTTGATTATCATTGCTGATGTGTTCGCTCTGATGTTCAGCTTTAGTAAAAATGCTGTTAAATAAAGTTATATTCTAACAGGGTGCTGTTAAATATCGTGAGAGCTTTATGTCTTGAATTTCTATGTCCTATGTATCTGTTTGTTGAACACCTGTGAAGCTGTAGGGGGTGAGTGCCTTATTTATTTTGTAGGCCACTTGGCCACCACCTTTTTCTCCTGTTTGTTTGGATAGATAGGGAGGTAGGTTATGTTGCTGTATTTTGTTTTCTTTATTTTTGATGCACAGTGGAGTTAGGCATTAATGGGAAGTTAGTGTTGTTTTGTTTATTGTTTTGGCATTTGCTCACCCCTGATCATTTGCTTCCGTTATTTCGTTTATTTACTTTATGTTCTGTTGGTGTTTTTAAATGGCTGCCTCACAAAAGACTTGATACAAAAAAAACCTAAAGAAAATGAGTGAATAAAATGAGTACTTGAACAGCCATTTTGTGTTGTGTCATTTATGTTGCGGTCCTGCCCTAGACCTGGGCCGTAACACAATTATCACAAAGTCAAAATGGACAAAAATCCAAAATTACAACAGTGTATACTATTACAAAAAAGTGAAATTATTCAAATTGACACAAAGTCAAAATGGACAAAATTCCAAAATTACGACAGTGTATACTATTACAAAAAAGTGAAATTATTCAATTATCACATGAAGTCAAAATGGAAAAAAATCCAAAATTACGACAGTGTATACTATTACAAAAAAGTGAAATTATTCAATTATCACATGAAGTCAAAATGGAAAAAAATCCAAAATTACGACAGTGTATACTATTACCTAAATGTGAAATTATTCAATTATCACAAAGTCAAAATGGACAAAAATCCTAAATTACAACAGTGTATACTATTACATAAAATTAAAATTATTAAATTAACACAAAGTCAAAATGGACAAAAATCCAAAATTACGACAGTGTATACTATTACAAAAAAGTGTATTTATTTAATTAACACAAAGTCAAAATGGACAAAAATCCTTAATTATGACAGTGTATACTATTACATAAAAGTGAAATTATTCAATTATCACATTAAGTCAAAATGGACAAAAATCCAAAATTACAACAGTGTATACTATTACATAAAAGTGAAATTATTCAATTAACACAAAGTCAAAATGGACAAAATTCCAAAATTACGACAGTGTATACTATTACAAAAAAGTGAAATTATTCAATTATCACATGAAGACAAAATGGACAAAATTCCAAAATTAAAACAGTGTATACTATTACATAAAAGTGAAATTATTCAAAGTCAAAATGGACAAAAATCCTAAATTACAACAGTGTGTACTATTACATAAAAGTTAAATAATACAATTATCACATGAAGACAAAATGGACAAGAATCCTAAATTATGACAGTGTTTACTATTACAAAAAAGTGAAATTATTCAATTGACACAAAGTCAAAATGGATAAAATTCCAAAATTACAACAGTGTATACTATTACATAAAAGTGAAATTATTCAATTATCACATGAAGTCAAAATGGACAAAAATTCCAAATTACAACAGTGTATACTATTACAAAAGGTGAAATTATTCAATTATCACATTAAGTCAAAATGGACAAAAATCCTAAATTACAACAGTGTATACTATTACATAAAAGTGAAATTATACAATTATCACATGAAGACAAAATGGACAAGAATCCTAAATTATGACAGTGTATACTATTACAAAAAAGTGAAATTATTCAATTATCACGAAGTCAAAATGGACAAAAATTCCAAAATACAACAGTGTATACTATTACAAAAAAGTGAAATTATTCAATTATCACAAGTCAAAATGGACAAAAATCCTAAAATACAACAGTGTATACTATTACATAAAAGTGAAATTATTCAATTATCACAAAAGTCAAAATGGACAAAAATCCAAAATTACAAAAGTGTATACTATTACATAAAAGTTAATTTATTCAATTATCACAAAGTCAAAACGGACAAGAATCCTAAATTATGACAATGTTTACTATTTAAAAAAGTGAAATTATTCAATTATCAAAAAAGTCAAAATGGACAAAAATCCAAAATTACGACAGTGTATACTATTACATAAAAGTTCATTTATTCAATTATCACAAAGTCAAAATGGACAAAAATCCTTAATTTTGACAGTGTATACTATTACATAAAAGTGAAATTATTCAATTATCACATTAAGTCAAAATGGACAAAAATCCTAAATTACAACAGTGTATACTATTACATTAAAGTGAAATTATTCAATTATCACAAAGACAAAATGGACAAGAATCCTAAATTATGACGGTGTATACTATTACAAAAAAGTGAAATTATTTAATTATCACAAAAGTCAAAATGGACAAAAATCCAAAATTACGACAGTGTATATTATTACATAAAAGTGAAATTATTCAATTATCACATGAAGACAAAATGGACAAGAATCCTAAATTATGACAGTGTATACTATTACATAAAAGTGAAATTATTTAATTATCACAAAAGTCAAAATGGACAAAAATCCTAAATTACAACAGTGTATACTATTACATTAAAGTGAAATTATTCAATTATCACAAAGACAAAATGGACAAGAATCCTAAATTATGACAGTGTATACTATTACATAAAAGTGAAATTATTTAATTATCACAAAAGTCAAAATGGACAAAAATCCTAAATTACAACAGTGTATACTATTACATTAAAGTGAATTTATTCAATTAACACAAAGTCAAAATGGACAAAATTCCAAAATTACGACAGTGTATACTATTACATAAAAGTGAAATTATTAAATTAACACATAGTCAAAATGGACAAAATTACAACAGTGTATACTATTACAAAAAAGTGAAATTACTTAATTATCACAAAAGTCAAAATGGACAAAAATCCTAAATTACAACAGTGTATACTATTACATTAAAGTGAAATTATTCAATTATCACAAAGACAAAATGGACAAGAATCCTAAATTATGACGGTGTATACTATTACAAAAAAGTGAAATTATTTAATTATCACAAAAGTCAAAATGGACAAAAATCCAAAATTACGACAGTGTATACTATTACATAAAAGTGAAATTATTCAATTATCACATGAAGACAAAATGGACAAGAATCCTAAATTACGACAGTGTATACTATTACAAAAAACTGAAATTATTCAATTATCACAAAAGTCAAAATGGCCAAAAATCCAAAATTAAAACAGTGTATACTATTACATAAAATTAAAATTATTCAATTATCACAAAGTCAAAATGGACAAAAATCCTAAATTACAACAGTGTATACTATTACATAAAAGTGAAATTATACAATTATCACATGAAGACAAAATGGACAAGAATCCTAAACTATGACAGTGTATACTATTACAAAAAAGTGAAATTATTCAATTATCACATGAAGACAAAATGGACAAAATTCCAAAATTACAACAGTGTATACTATTACAAAAAGTGAAAATAATTTAAAGTCAAAATGGACAAAAATCCTAAATTACGACAGTGTATACTATTACATAAAAGTGAAATTATTCAATTATCACATTAAGTCAAAATGGACAAAAATCCTAAATTACAACAGTGTATACTATTACATAAAAGTGAAATTATACAATTATCACATGAAGACAAAATGGACAAGAATCCTAAATTATGACAATGTATACTATTACAAAAAAGTGAAATTATACAATTGACACAAAGTCAAAATGAACAAAATTCCAAAATTACAACACTGTATACTATTACAAAAAAGTGAAATTATTCAATTATCACAAAAGTCAAAATGGACAAAAATCCTAAATTACAACAGTGTATACTATTACATTAAAGTGAAATTATTCAATTATCACAAAGTCAAAATGGACAAAAATCCTAAATTATGACAGTCTATACTATTACATTAAAGTGAAATTATTCAATTATCACATGAAGACAAAATGGACAAGAATCCTAAATTATGACAGTGTATACTATTACATACAAGTTAATTTATTCAATTATCACAAAGACAAAATGGACAAGAATCCTAAATTATGACGGTGTATACTATTACAAAAAAGTGAATTTATTCAATTATCACAAAGTCAAAATGGACAAAAATCCTTAATTATGACAGTGTATACTATTACATAAAAGTGAAATTATTCAATTATCACATGAAGACAAAAAGGACAAAATTCCAAAATTACGATAGTGTATACAATTACATAAAAGTGAAATTATTCAATTATCACATGAAGACAAAAAGGACCAAATTCCAAAATTACAACAGTGTATACTATTACAAAAAAGTGAAATTATTCAATTATCATATTAAGTCAAAATGGACAAAAATCCTAAATTACAACAGTGTATACTATTACATAAAAGTGAAATTATACAATTATCACATGAAGACAAAATGGACAAAAATCCAAAATTACGACAGTGTATACTATTACATAAAAGTTAATTTATTCAATTATCACAAAGTCAAAATGGACAAAAATCCTTAATTATGACAGTGTATACTATTACATAAAAGTGAAATTATTCAATTATCACATTAAGTCAAAATGGACAAAATTCCAAAATTACGACAGTGTATACTATTACAAAAAAGTGAAATTATTCAATTGACACAAAGTCAAAATGGACAAAAATCCTAAATTACAACAGTGTATACTATTACATAAAAGTGAAATTATTCAATTATCACATGAAGACAAAATGGACAAGAATCCTAAATTATGACAGTGTATACTATTACAAAAAAGTGAAATTATTCAATTATCACGAAGTCAAAATGGAAAAAATTCCAAAATTACGACAGTGTATACTATTACATAAAAGTGAAATTATTCAATTATCACATGAAGACAAAATGGACAAGAATCCTAAATTATGACAGTGTATACTATTACATAAAAGTGAAATTATTTAATTATCACAAAAGTCAAAATGGACAAAAATCCTAAATTACAACAGTGTATACTATTACATTAAAGTGAAATTATTCAATTATCACAAAGACAAAATGGACAAGAATCCTAAATTATGACAGTGTATACTATTACATAAAAGTGAAATTATTTAATTATCACAAAAGTCAAAATGGACAAAAATCCTAAATTACAACAGTGTATACTATTACATTAAAGTGAATTTATTCAATTAACACAAAGTCAAAATGGACAAAATTCCAAAATTACGACAGTGTATACTATTACATAAAAGTGAAATTATTAAATTAACACATAGTCAAAATGGACAAAATTACAACAGTGTATACTATTACAAAAAAGTGAAATTACTTAATTATCACAAAAGTCAAAATGGACAAAAATCCTAAATTACAACAGTGTATACTATTACATTAAAGTGAAATTATTCAATTATCACAAAGACAAAATGGACAAGAATCCTAAATTATGACGGTGTATACTATTACAAAAAAGTGAAATTATTTAATTATCACAAAAGTCAAAATGGACAAAAATCCAAAATTACGACAGTGTATACTATTACATAAAAGTGAAATTATTCAATTATCACATGAAGACAAAATGGACAAGAATCCTAAATTACGACAGTGTATACTATTACAAAAAACTGAAATTATTCAATTATCACAAAAGTCAAAATGGCCAAAAATCCAAAATTAAAACAGTGTATACTATTACATAAAATTAAAATTATTCAATTATCACAAAGTCAAAATGGACAAAAATCCTAAATTACAACAGTGTATACTATTACATAAAAGTGAAATTATACAATTATCACATGAAGACAAAATGGACAAGAATCCTAAACTATGACAGTGTATACTATTACAAAAAAGTGAAATTATTCAATTATCACATGAAGACAAAATGGACAAAATTCCAAAATTACAACAGTGTATACTATTACAAAAAGTGAAAATAATTTAAAGTCAAAATGGACAAAAATCCTAAATTACGACAGTGTATACTATTACATAAAAGTGAAATTATTCAATTATCACATTAAGTCAAAATGGACAAAAATCCTAAATTACAACAGTGTATACTATTACATAAAAGTGAAATTATACAATTATCACATGAAGACAAAATGGACAAGAATCCTAAATTATGACAATGTATACTATTACAAAAAAGTGAAATTATACAATTGACACAAAGTCAAAATGAACAAAATTCCAAAATTACAACACTGTATACTATTACAAAAAAGTGAAATTATTCAATTATCACAAAAGTCAAAATGGACAAAAATCCTAAATTACAACAGTGTATACTATTACATTAAAGTGAAATTATTCAATTATCACAAAGTCAAAATGGACAAAAATCCTAAATTATGACAGTCTATACTATTACATTAAAGTGAAATTATTCAATTATCACATGAAGACAAAATGGACAAGAATCCTAAATTATGACAGTGTATACTATTACATACAAGTTAATTTATTCAATTATCACAAAGACAAAATGGACAAGAATCCTAAATTATGACGGTGTATACTATTACAAAAAAGTGAATTTATTCAATTATCACAAAGTCAAAATGGACAAAAATCCTTAATTATGACAGTGTATACTATTACATAAAAGTGAAATTATTCAATTATCACATGAAGACAAAAAGGACAAAATTCCAAAATTACGATAGTGTATACAATTACATAAAAGTGAAATTATTCAATTATCACATGAAGACAAAAAGGACCAAATTCCAAAATTACAACAGTGTATACTATTACAAAAAAGTGAAATTATTCAATTATCATATTAAGTCAAAATGGACAAAAATCCTAAATTACAACAGTGTATACTATTACATAAAAGTGAAATTATACAATTATCACATGAAGACAAAATGGACAAAAATCCAAAATTACGACAGTGTATACTATTACATAAAAGTTAATTTATTCAATTATCACAAAGTCAAAATGGACAAAAATCCTTAATTATGACAGTGTATACTATTACATAAAAGTGAAATTATTCAATTATCACATTAAGTCAAAATGGACAAAATTCCAAAATTACGACAGTGTATACTATTACAAAAAAGTGAAATTATTCAATTGACACAAAGTCAAAATGGACAAAAATCCTAAATTACAACAGTGTATACTATTACATAAAAGTGAAATTATTCAATTATCACATGAAGACAAAATGGACAAGAATCCTAAATTATGACAGTGTATACTATTACAAAAAAGTGAAATTATTCAATTATCACGAAGTCAAAATGGAAAAAATTCCAAAATTACGACAGTGTATACTATTACCTAAATGTGAAATTATTCAATTGTTATGTCTGTGACATATTGTATGTTGTGTATGTTCCTGTGTCTCCTCTCTCACAGGATTGGCTCAAGGTTTAATGAGAGACCGTCAGTGGTTGGACCAGAGATGAGGCTTGGACTATAAATTCCTCCAAGTCTCCCCGGAGGGCGCTCTCACTTTTGGCTCTCGCCTTTTACCTTACCGCACACTCTTTGTTATGTGTCTTTATCTCATTTATGTGAATCTCTCCTTGATTATCATTGCTGATGTGTTCGCTCTGATGTTCAGCTTTAGTGAAAATGCTGTTAAATCAAGTTATATTCTAACAGGGTGCTGTTAAATATCGTGAGAGCTTTATGTCTTGAATTTCTATGTCCTATGTATCTGTTTGTTGAACACCTGTGAAGCTGTAGGGGGTGAGTGCCTTATTTATTTTGTAGGCCACTTGGCCACCACCTTTTTCTCCTGTTTGTTTGGATAGATAGGGAGGTAGGTTATGTTGCTGTATTTTGTTTTCTTTATTTTTGATGCACAGTGGAGTTAGGCATTAATGGGAAGTTAGTGTTGTTTTGTTTATTGTTTTGGCATTTGCTCACCCCTGATCATTTGCTTCCGTTATTTTGTTTATTTACTTTATGTTCTGTTGGTGTTTTTAAATGGCTGCCTCACAAAAGACTTGATACAAAAAAACCTAAAGAAAATGAGTGAATAAAATGAGTACTTGAACAGCCATTTTGTGTTGTGTCATTTATGTTGCGGTCCTGCCCTAGACCTGGGCCGTAACACAATTATCACAAAGTCAAAATGGACAAAAATCCAAAATTACAACAGTGTATACTATTACAAAAAAGTGAAATTATTCAAATTGACACAAAGTCAAAATGGACAAAATTCCAAAATTACGACAGTGTATACTATTACAAAAAAGTGAAATTATTCAATTATCACATGAAGTCAAAATGGACAAGAATCCTAAACTATGACAGTGTATACTATTACAAAAAAGTGAAATTATTCAATTATCACATGAAGACAAAATGGACAAAAATCCAAAATTACAACAATGTATACTATTGCAAAAAGTGAAATTATTCAATTATCACATGAAGTCAAAATGGACAAAAATTCCAAATTACAACAGTGTATACTATTACAAAAAGTGAAAATAATTTAAAGTCAAAATGGACAAAAATCCTAAATTACAACAGTGTATACTATTACATAAAAGTGAAATTATTCAATTATCACATTAAGTCAAAATGGACAAAAATCCTAAATTACAACAGTGTATACTATTACATAAAAGTGAAATTATTCAATTATCACATGAAGACAAAATGGACAAGAATCCTAAACTATGACAGTGTATACTATTACAAAAAAGTGAATTTATTCAATTAACATAAAGTCAAAATGGACAAAATTCCAAAATTACGACAGTGTATACTATTACAAAAAAGTGAAATTATTCAATTATCACATTAAGTCAAAATGGACAAAAATCCTAAATTACAACAGTGTATACTATTACATAAAAGTGAAATTATTCAATTATCACATGAAGACAAAATGGACAAGAATCCTAAACTATGACAGTGTATACTATTACAAAAAAGTGAAATTATTCAATTATCACATGAAGACAAAATGGACAAAAATCCAAAATTACAACAATGTATACTATTGCAAAAAGTGAAATTATTCAATTATCACATGAAGTCAAAATGGACAAAAATTCTAAATTACAACAGTGTATACTATTACAAAAAAGTGAAATTATTCAATTATCACATGAAGACAAAATGGACAAAAATCCAAAATTACAACAATGTATACTATTGCAAAAAGTGAAATTATTCAATTATCACATGAAGTCAAAATGGACAAAAATTCCAAATTACAACAGTGTATACTATTACAAAAAGTGAAAATAATTTAAAGTCAAAATGGACAAAAATCCTAAATTACAACAGTGTATACTATTACATAAAAGTGAAATTATTCAATTATCACATAAAGTCAAAATGGACAAAAATCCAAAATTACAACAGTGTATACTATTACAAAAAAGTGAAATTATTCAATTATCACATGAAGACAAAATGGACAAAATTCCAAAATTACGACAGTGTATACTATTACATAAAAGTGAAATTATTCAATTATCACATGAAGACAAAATGGACAAAAATCCAAAATTACAACAATGTATACTATTGCAAAAAGTGAAATTATTCAATTATCACATGAAGTCAAAATGGACAAAAATCCTAAATTACAACAGTGTATACTATTACATAAAAGTGAAATTATTCAATTATCACATGAAGACAAAATAGACAAGAATCCTAAACTACGACAGTGTATACTATTACATAAAAGTGAAATTATTCAATTATCACATGAAGACAAAATGGACAAAAATCCAAAATTACGACAGTGTATACTATTACATAAAAGTTAATTTATTCAATTATCACAAAGTCAAAATGGACAAAAATCCTTAATTATGACAGTGTATACTATTACATAAAAGTGAAATTATTCAATTATCACATTAAGTCAAAATGGACAAAATTCCAAAATTACAACAGTGTATACTATTACAAAAAAGTGAAATTATTCAATTGACACAAAGTCAAAATGGACAAAAATCCTAAATTACAACAGTGTATACTATTACATAAAATTGAAATTATTCAATTATCACATGAAGACAAAATGGACAAAATTCCAAAATTACAACAATGTATACTATTACATAAAAGTGAAATTATACAATTATCACATGAAGACAAAATGGACAAAAATTCCAAATTACAACAGTGTATACTATTACAAAAAGTGAAAATAATATAAAGTCAAAATGGACAAAAATCCTTAATTATGACAGTGTATACTATTACATAAAAGTGAAATTATTCAATTATCACATTAAGTCAAAATGGACAAAATTCCAAAATTACAACAGTGTATACTATTAAATAAAAGTGAAATTATACAATTATCACATGAAGACAAAATGGACAAGAATCCTAAATTATGACAGTGTATACTATTACAAAAAAGTGAAATTATTCAATTATCACATGAAGTCAAAATGGAAAAAATTCCAAAATTACGACAGTGTATACTATTACCTAAATGTGAAATTATTCAATTGTTATGTCTGTGACATATTGTATGTTGTGTATGTTCCTGTGTCTCCTCTCTCACAGGATTGGCTCAAGGTTTAATGAGAGACCGTCAGTGGTTGGACCAGAGATGAGGCTTGGACTATAAATTCCTCCAAGTCTCCCCGGAGGGCGCTCTCACTTTTGGCTCTCGCCTTTTACCTTACCGCACACTCTTTGTTATGTGTCTTTATCTCATTTATGTGAATCTCTCCTTGATTATCATTGCTGATGTGTTCGCTCTGATGTTCAGCTTTAGTAAAAATGCTGTTAAATAAAGTTATATTCTAACAGGGTGCTGTTAAATATCGTGAGAGCTTTATGTCTTGAATTTCTATGTCCTATGTATCTGTTTGTTGAACACCTGTGAAGCTGTAGGGGGTGAGTGCCTTATTTATTTTGTAGGCCACTTGGCCACCACCTTTTTCTCCTGTTTGTTTGGATAGATAGGGAGGTAGGTTATGTTGCTGTATTTTGTTTTCTTTATTTTTGATGCACAGTGGAGTTAGGCATTAATGGGAAGTTAGTGTTGTTTTGTTTATTGTTTTGGCATTTGCTCACCCCTGATCATTTGCTTCCGTTATTTCGTTTATTTACTTTATGTTCTGTTGGTGTTTTTAAATGGCTGCCTCACAAAAGACTTGATACAAAAAAAACCTAAAGAAAATGAGTGAATAAAATGAGTACTTGAACAGCCATTTTGTGTTGTGTCATTTATGTTGCGGTCCTGCCCTAGACCTGGGCCGTAACACAATTATCACAAAGTCAAAATGGACAAAAATCCAAAATTACAACAGTGTATACTATTACAAAAAAGTGAAATTATTCAAATTGACACAAAGTCAAAATGGACAAAATTCCAAAATTACGACAGTGTATACTATTACAAAAAAGTGAAATTATTCAATTATCACATGAAGTCAAAATGGAAAAAAATCCAAAATTACGACAGTGTATACTATTACAAAAAAGTGAAATTATTCAATTATCACATGAAGTCAAAATGGAAAAAAATCCAAAATTACGACAGTGTATACTATTACATAAAATTAAAATTATTAAATTAACACAAAGTCAAAATGGACAAAAATCCAAAATTACGACAGTGTATACTATTACAAAAAAGTGTATTTATTTAATTAACACAAAGTCAAAATGGACAAAAATCCTTAATTATGACAGTGTATACTATTACATAAAAGTGAAATTATTCAATTATCACATTAAGTCAAAATGGACAAAAATCCAAAATTACAACAGTGTATACTATTACATAAAAGTGAAATTATTCAATTAACACAAAGTCAAAATGGACAAAATTCCAAAATTACGACAGTGTATACTATTACAAAAAAGTGAAATTATTCAATTATCACATGAAGACAAAATGGACAAAATTCCAAAATTAAAACAGTGTATACTATTACATAAAAGTGAAATTATTCAAAGTCAAAATGGACAAAAATCCTAAATTACAACAGTGTGTACTATTACATAAAAGTTAAATAATACAATTATCACATGAAGACAAAATGGACAAGAATCCTAAATTATGACAGTGTTTACTATTACAAAAAAGTGAAATTATTCAATTGACACAAAGTCAAAATGGATAAAATTCCAAAATTACAACAGTGTATACTATTACATAAAAGTGAAATTATTCAATTATCACATGAAGTCAAAATGGACAAAAATTCCAAATTACAACAGTGTATACTATTACAAAAGGTGAAATTATTCAATTATCACATTAAGTCAAAATGGACAAAAATCCTAAATTACAACAGTGTATACTATTACATAAAAGTGAAATTATACAATTATCACATGAAGACAAAATGGACAAGAATCCTAAATTATGACAGTGTATACTATTACAAAAAAGTGAAATTATTCAATTATCACGAAGTCAAAATGGACAAAAATTCCAAAATACAACAGTGTATACTATTACAAAAAAGTGAAATTATTCAATTATCACAAGTCAAAATGGACAAAAATCCTAAAATACAACAGTGTATACTATTACATAAAAGTGAAATTATTCAATTATCACAAAAGTCAAAATGGACAAAAATCCAAAATTACAAAAGTGTATACTATTACATAAAAGTTAATTTATTCAATTATCACAAAGTCAAAACGGACAAGAATCCTAAATTATGACAATGTTTACTATTTAAAAAAGTGAAATTATTCAATTATCAAAAAAGTCAAAATGGACAAAAATCCTAAATTACGACAGTGTATACTATTACAAAAAAGTTAATTTATTCAATTATCACAAAGTCAAAATGGACAAAAATCCAAAATTACGACAGTGTATACTATTACATAAAAGTTCATTTATTCAATTATCACAAAGTCAAAATGGACAAAAATCCTTAATTTTGACAGTGTATACTATTACATAAAAGTGAAATTATTCAATTATCACATTAAGTCAAAATGGACAAAAATCCTAAATTACAACAGTGTATACTATTACATTAAAGTGAAATTATTCAATTATCACAAAGACAAAATGGACAAGAATCCTAAATTATGACGGTGTATACTATTACAAAAAAGTGAAATTATTTAATTATCACAAAAGTCAAAATGGACAAAAATCCAAAATTACGACAGTGTATACTATTACATAAAAGTGAAATTATTCAATTATCACATGAAGACAAAATGGACAAGAATCCTAAATTATGACAGTGTATACTATTACATAAAAGTGAAATTATTTAATTATCACAAAAGTCAAAATGGACAAAAATCCTAAATTACAACAGTGTATACTATTACATTAAAGTGAAATTATTCAATTATCACAAAGACAAAATGGACAAGAATCCTAAATTATGTCAGTGTATACTATTACATAAAAGTGAAATTATTTAATTATCACAAAAGTCAAAATGGACAAAAATCCTAAATTACAACAGTGTATACTATTACATTAAAGTGAATTTATTCAATTAACACAAAGTCAAAATGGACAAAATTCCAAAATTACGACAGTGTATACTATTACATAAAAGTGAAATTATTAAATTAACACATAGTCAAAATGGACAAAATTACAACAGTGTATACTATTACAAAAAAGTGAAATTACTTAATTATCACAAAAGTCAAAATGGACAAAAATCCTAAATTACAACAGTGTATACTATTACATTAAAGTGAAATTATTCAATTATCACAAAGACAAAATGGACAAGAATCCTAAATTATGACGGTGTATACTATTACAAAAAAGTGAAATTATTTAATTATCACAAAAGTCAAAATGGACAAAAATCCAAAATTACGACAGTGTATACTATTACATAAAAGTGAAATTATTCAATTATCACATGAAGACAAAATGGACAAGAATCCTAAATTACGACAGTGTATACTATTACAAAAAACTGAAATTATTCAATTATCACAAAAGTCAAAATGGCCAAAAATCCAAAATTAAAACAGTGTATACTATTACATAAAATTAAAATTATTCAATTATCACAAAGTCAAAATGGACAAAAATCCTAAATTACAACAGTGTATACTATTACATAAAAGTGAAATTATACAATTATCACATGAAGACAAAATGGACAAGAATCCTAAACTATGACAGTGTATACTATTACAAAAAAGTGAAATTATTCAATTATCACATGAAGACAAAATGGACAAAATTCCAAAATTACAACAGTGTATACTATTACAAAAAGTGAAAATAATTTAAAGTCAAAATGGACAAAAATCCTAAATTACGACAGTGTATACTATTACATAAAAGTGAAATTATTCAATTATCACATTAAGTCAAAATGGACAAAAATCCTAAATTACAACAGTGTATACTATTACATAAAAGTGAAATTATACAATTATCACATGAAGACAAAATGGACAAGAATCCTAAATTATGACAATGTATACTATTACAAAAAAGTGAAATTATTCAATTGACACAAAGTCAAAATGAACAAAATTCCAAAATTACAACACTGTATACTATTACAAAAAAGTGAAATTATTCAATTATCACAAAAGTCAAAATGGACAAAAATCCTAAATTACAACAGTGTATACTATTACATTAAAGTGAAATTATTCAATTATCACAAAGTCAAAATGGACAAAAATCCTAAATTATGACAGTCTATACTATTACATTAAAGTGAAATTATTCAATTATCACATGAAGACAAAATGGACAAGAATCCTAAATTATGACAGTGTATACTATTACATACAAGTTAATTTATTCAATTATCACAAAGACAAAATGGACAAGAATCCTAAATTATGACGGTGTATACTATTACAAAAAAGTGAAATTATTCAATTATCACAAAAGTCAAAATGGACAAAAATCCAAAATTACGACAGTCTATACTATTACATAAAAGTGAAATTATTCAATTATCACATGAAGACAAAATGGACAAGAATCCTAAATTATGACAGTGTATACTATTACATAAAAGTTAATTTATTCAATTATCACAAAGTCAAAATGGACAAAAATCCTTAATTATGACAGTGTATACTATTACATAAAAGTGAAATTATTCAATTATCACATGAAGACAAAAAGGACAAAATTCCAAAATTACGATAGTGTATACAATTACATAAAAGTGAAAATAATTTAAAGTCAAAATGGACAAAAATCCAAAATTACGACAGTGTATACTATTACATAAAAGTGAAATTATTCAATTATCACATTAAGTCAAAATGGACAAAAATCCTAAATTACAACAGTGTATACTATTACATAAAAGTGAAATTATACAATTATCACATGAAGACAAAATGGACAAGAATCCTAAACTATGACAGTGTATACTATTACAAAAAAGTGAATTTATTCAATTAACATAAAGTCAAAATGGACAAAATTCCAAAATTACGACAGTGTATACTATTACAAAAAAGTGAAATTATTCAATTATCACATTAAGTCAAAATGGACAAAAATCCTAAATTACAACAGTGTATACTATTACATAAAAGTGAAATTATTCAATTATCACATGAAGACAAAATGGACAAGAATCCTAAACTATGACAGTGTATACTATTACAAAAAAGTGAAATTATTCAATTATCACATGAAGACAAAATGGACAAAAATCCAAAATTACAACAATGTATACTATTGCAAAAAGTGAAATTATTCAATTATCACATGAAGTCAAAATGGACAAAAATTCTAAATTACAACAGTGTATACTATTACAAAAAAGTGAAATTATTCAATTATCACATGAAGACAAAATGGACAAAAATCCAAAATTACAACAATGTATACTATTGCAAAAAGTGAAATTATTCAATTATCACATGAAGTCAAAATGGACAAAAATTCCAAATTACAACAGTGTATACTATTACAAAAAGTGAAAATAATTTAAAGTCAAAATGGACAAAAATCCTAAATTACAACAGTGTATACTATTACATAAAAGTGAAATTATTCAATTATCACATAAAGTCAAAATGGACAAAAATCCAAAATTACAACAGTGTATACTATTACAAAAAAGTGAAATTATTCAATTATCACATGAAGACAAAATGGACAAAATTTCAAAATTACGACAGTGTATACTATTACATAAAAGTGAAATTATTCAATTATCACATGAAGACAAAATGGACAAAAATCCAAAATTACAACAATGTATACTATTGCAAAAAGTGAAATTATTCAATTATCACATGAAGTCAAAATGGACAAAAATCCTAAATTACAACAGTGTATACTATTACATAAAAGTGAAATTATTCAATTATCACATGAAGACAAAATAGACAAGAATCCTAAACTACGACAGTGTATACTATTACATAAAAGTGAAATTATTCAATTATCACATGAAGACAAAATGGACAAAAATCCAAAATTACGACAGTGTATACTATTACATAAAAGTTAATTTATTCAATTATCACAAAGTCAAAATGGACAAAAATCCTTAATTATGACAGTGTATACTATTACATAAAAGTGAAATTATTCAATTATCACATTAAGTCAAAATGGACAAAATTCCAAAATTACAACAGTGTATACTATTACAAAAAAGTGAAATTATTCAATTGACACAAAGTCAAAATGGACAAAAATCCTAAATTACAACAGTGTATACTATTACATAAAATTGAAATTATTCAATTATCACATGAAGACAAAATGGACAAAATTCCAAAATTACAACAATGTATACTATTACATAAAAGTGAAATTATACAATTATCACATGAAGACAAAATGGACAAAAATTCCAAATTACAACAGTGTATACTATTACAAAAAGTGAAAATAATATAAAGTCAAAATGGACAAAAATCCTTAATTATGACAGTGTATACTATTACATAAAAGTGAAATTATTCAATTATCACATTAAGTCAAAATGGACAAAATTCCAAAATTACAACAGTGTATACTATTAAATAAAAGTGAAATTATACAATTATCACATGAAGACAAAATGGACAAGAATCCTAAATTATGACAGTGTATACTATTACAAAAAAGTGAAATTATTCAATTATCACATGAAGTCAAAATGGAAAAAATTCCAAAATTACGACAGTGTATACTATTACCTAAATGTGAAATTATTCAATTGTTATGTCTGTGACATATTGTATGTTGTGTATGTTCCTGTGTCTCCTCTCTCACAGGATTGGCTCAAGGTTTAATGAGAGACCGTCAGTGGTTGGACCAGAGATGAGGCTTGGACTATAAATTCCTCCAAGTCTCCCCGGAGGGCGCTCTCACTTTTGGCTCTCGCCTTTTACCTTACCGCACACTCTTTGTTATGTGTCTTTATCTCATTTATGTGAATCTCTCCTTGATTATCATTGCTGATGTGTTCGCTCTGATGTTCAGCTTTAGTAAAAATGCTGTTAAATAAAGTTATATTCTAACAGGGTGCTGTTAAATATCGTGAGAGCTTTATGTCTTGAATTTCTATGTCCTATGTATCTGTTTGTTGAACACCTGTGAAGCTGTAGGGGGTGAGTGCCTTATTTATTTTGTAGGCCACTTGGCCACCACCTTTTTCTCCTGTTTGTTTGGATAGATAGGGAGGTAGGTTATGTTGCTGTATTTTGTTTTCTTTATTTTTGATGCACAGTGGAGTTAGGCATTAATGGGAAGTTAGTGTTGTTTTGTTTATTGTTTTGGCATTTGCTCACCCCTGGGGCCTGTACCATGATGGTAGTTTAACAAACTCAGGGTTACAGGATTAGTTTTGAGTTGACAAAACCAAACCAATCTATTCTGGCTTTGTTGGTCCCATGATGCTGATCATCAGCTCGCTCTGTCAAGTCAGGCTTTGATCCTGAGTTCAGGAGTTTAGCTGTGACATCAGCAGGGGACAGCCAATCACACGCTGTGGATCAGCGAAACTGAGATTCATTTCTCTCTTCTGCAGATTATTACATGATTGAAAAATATTAAGAATTTAAAAAAAAAATTACACAGCAAGAAGAAAAGAGCTGTCTATGAAAGAGGACAACTAAAGAAACAATATTATATGTCAATACAAGTTAGTTTAGTTGATAAAAAAGTTATGAAGTTAGTTTAGTTGATAAAGAAAATTTAACATTTAAGCTCAGTAAACTTCTTTTTTTAAATAGCTTTATTTATTGATTTTAATCATATTTGTATGACTTTATGTAGGCTATTTATATTAATTTTAACAAAGTGCCTATTAATGATTGATTAACTAAAATGATAAATGTGTAATTAAGTAAGGGTATAATAATTACATAAATTATATCTAAATCATTAAAAATTATCATTTTTATAAATAAGCATGGGTAAAAGCCAGACGCTTTAGTCTTTAAAAACATTTGCTATGTAGTGACCTTTAATTTGAAGTAGAAACAGGGGGAGTGACTTTATTGCATCAGAGGTGTGTCAATTTACTCACAGCTGATTGGCCCAATTTCAGGTTGAGATCTCTTATCCAGAACATAACCTGCCCTGGAGCAGGTTAGCCGTGGAGTGTAAGTTACTATGGCGATGAACACAGCTAAAAGCCAAACCACTTTAATGGTACCTAAAACCCAGGATTAGCACAAACTAAGCTTAAACTTATCTGGATAACCTGCTAAACCAGCTTCATGGTACAGGCCCCTGATCATTTGCTTCCGTTATTTCGTTTATTTACTTTATGTTCTGTTGGTGTTTTTAAATGGCTGCCTCACAAAAGACTTGATACAAAAAAAACCTAAAGAAAATGAGTGAATAAAATGAGTACTTGAACAGCCATTTTGTGTTGTGTCATTTATGTTGCGGTCCTGCCCTAGACCTGGGCCGTAACACAATTATCACAAAGTCAAAATGGACAAAAATCCAAAATTACAACAGTGTATACTATTACAAAAAAGTGAAATTATTCAAATTGACACAAAGTCAAAATGGACAAAATTCCAAAATTACGACAGTGTATACTATTACAAAAAAGTGAAATTATTCAATTATCACATGAAGTCAAAATGGAAAAAAATCCAAAATTACGACAGTGTATACTATTACAAAAAAGTGAAATTATTCAATTATCACATGAAGTCAAAATGGAAAAAAATCCAAAATTACGACAGTGTATACTATTACCTAAATGTGAAATTATTCAATTATCACAAAGTCAAAATGGACAAAAATCCTAAATTACAACAGTGTATACTATTACATAAAATTAAAATTATTAAATTAACACAAAGTCAAAATGGACAAAAATCCAAAATTACGACAGTGTATACTATTACAAAAAAGTGTATTTATTTAATTAACACAAAGTCAAAATGGACAAAAATCCTTAATTATGACAGTGTATACTATTACATAAAAGTGAAATTATTCAATTATCACATTAAGTCAAAATGGACAAAAATCCAAAATTACAACAGTGTATACTATTACATAAAAGTGAAATTATTCAATTAACACAAAGTCAAAATGGACAAAATTCCAAAATTACGACAGTGTATACTATTACAAAAAAGTGAAATTATTCAATTATCACATGAAGACAAAATGGACAAAATTCCAAAATTAAAACAGTGTATACTATTACATAAAAGTGAAATTATTCAAAGTCAAAATGGACAAAAATCCTAAATTACAACAGTGTGTACTATTACATAAAAGTTAAATAATACAATTATCACATGAAGACAAAATGGACAAGAATCCTAAATTATGACAGTGTTTACTATTACAAAAAAGTGAAATTATTCAATTGACACAAAGTCAAAATGGATAAAATTCCAAAATTACAACAGTGTATACTATTACATAAAAGTGAAATTATTCAATTATCACATGAAGTCAAAATGGACAAAAATTCCAAATTACAACAGTGTATACTATTACAAAAGGTGAAATTATTCAATTATCACATTAAGTCAAAATGGACAAAAATCCTAAATTACAACAGTGTATACTATTACATAAAAGTGAAATTATACAATTATCACATGAAGACAAAATGGACAAGAATCCTAAATTATGACAGTGTATACTATTACAAAAAAGTGAAATTATTCAATTATCACGAAGTCAAAATGGACAAAAATTCCAAAATACAACAGTGTATACTATTACAAAAAAGTGAAATTATTCAATTATCACAAGTCAAAATGGACAAAAATCCTAAAATACAACAGTGTATACTATTACATAAAAGTGAAATTATTCAATTATCACAAAAGTCAAAATGGACAAAAATCCAAAATTACAAAAGTGTATACTATTACATAAAAGTTAATTTATTCAATTATCACAAAGTCAAAACGGACAAGAATCCTAAATTATGACAATGTTTACTATTTAAAAAAGTGAAATTATTCAATTATCAAAAAAGTCAAAATGGACAAAAATCCTAAATTACGACAGTGTATACTATTACAAAAAAGTTAATTTATTCAATTATCACAAAGTCAAAATGGACAAAAATCCAAAATTACGACAGTGTATACTATTACATAAAAGTTCATTTATTCAATTATCACAAAGTCAAAATGGACAAAAATCCTTAATTTTGACAGTGTATACTATTACATAAAAGTGAAATTATTCAATTATCACATTAAGTCAAAATGGACAAAAATCCTAAATTACAACAGTGTATACTATTACATTAAAGTGAAATTATTCAATTATCACAAAGACAAAATGGACAAGAATCCTAAATTATGACGGTGTATACTATTACAAAAAAGTGAAATTATTTAATTATCACAAAAGTCAAAATGGACAAAAATCCAAAATTACGACAGTGTATACTATTACATAAAAGTGAAATTATTCAATTATCACATGAAGACAAAATGGACAAGAATCCTAAATTATGACAGTGTATACTATTACATAAAAGTGAAATTATTTAATTATCACAAAAGTCAAAATGGACAAAAATCCTAAATTACAACAGTGTATACTATTACATTAAAGTGAAATTATTCAATTATCACAAAGACAAAATGGACAAGAATCCTAAATTATGTCAGTGTATACTATTACATAAAAGTGAAATTATTTAATTATCACAAAAGTCAAAATGGACAAAAATCCTAAATTACAACAGTGTATACTATTACATTAAAGTGAATTTATTCAATTAACACAAAGTCAAAATGGACAAAATTCCAAAATTACGACAGTGTATACTATTACATAAAAGTGAAATTATTAAATTAACACATAGTCAAAATGGACAAAATTACAACAGTGTATACTATTACAAAAAAGTGAAATTACTTAATTATCACAAAAGTCAAAATGGACAAAAATCCTAAATTACAACAGTGTATACTATTACATTAAAGTGAAATTATTCAATTATCACAAAGACAAAATGGACAAGAATCCTAAATTATGACGGTGTATACTATTACAAAAAAGTGAAATTATTTAATTATCACAAAAGTCAAAATGGACAAAAATCCAAAATTACGACAGTGTATACTATTACATAAAAGTGAAATTATTCAATTATCACATGAAGACAAAATGGACAAGAATCCTAAATTACGACAGTGTATACTATTACAAAAAACTGAAATTATTCAATTATCACAAAAGTCAAAATGGCCAAAAATCCAAAATTAAAACAGTGTATACTATTACATAAAATTAAAATTATTCAATTATCACAAAGTCAAAATGGACAAAAATCCTAAATTACAACAGTGTATACTATTACATAAAAGTGAAATTATACAATTATCACATGAAGACAAAATGGACAAGAATCCTAAACTATGACAGTGTATACTATTACAAAAAAGTGAAATTATTCAATTATCACATGAAGACAAAATGGACAAAATTCCAAAATTACAACAGTGTATACTATTACAAAAAGTGAAAATAATTTAAAGTCAAAATGGACAAAAATCCTAAATTACGACAGTGTATACTATTACATAAAAGTGAAATTATTCAATTATCACATTAAGTCAAAATGGACAAAAATCCTAAATTACAACAGTGTATACTATTACATAAAAGTGAAATTATACAATTATCACATGAAGACAAAATGGACAAGAATCCTAAATTATGACAATGTATACTATTACAAAAAAGTGAAATTATTCAATTGACACAAAGTCAAAATGAACAAAATTCCAAAATTACAACACTGTATACTATTACAAAAAAGTGAAATTATTCAATTATCACAAAAGTCAAAATGGACAAAAATCCTAAATTACAACAGTGTATACTATTACATTAAAGTGAAATTATTCAATTATCACAAAGTCAAAATGGACAAAAATCCTAAATTATGACAGTCTATACTATTACATTAAAGTGAAATTATTCAATTATCACATGAAGACAAAATGGACAAGAATCCTAAATTATGACAGTGTATACTATTACATACAAGTTAATTTATTCAATTATCACAAAGACAAAATGGACAAGAATCCTAAATTATGACGGTGTATACTATTACAAAAAAGTGAAATTATTCAATTATCACAAAAGTCAAAATGGACAAAAATCCAAAATTACGACAGTCTATACTATTACATAAAAGTGAAATTATTCAATTATCACATGAAGACAAAATGGACAAGAATCCTAAATTATGACAGTGTATACTATTACATAAAAGTTAATTTATTCAATTATCACAAAGTCAAAATGGACAAAAATCCTTAATTATGACAGTGTATACTATTACATAAAAGTGAAATTATTCAATTATCACATGAAGACAAAAAGGACAAAATTCCAAAATTACGATAGTGTATACAATTACATAAAAGTGAAAATAATTTAAAGTCAAAATGGACAAAAATCCAAAATTACGACAGTGTATACTATTACATAAAAGTGAAATTATTCAATTATCACATTAAGTCAAAATGGACAAAAATCCTAAATTACAACAGTGTATACTATTACATAAAAGTGAAATTATACAATTATCACATGAAGACAAAATGGACAAGAATCCTAAATTATGACAGTGTATACTATTACAAAAAAGTGAAATTATTCAATTATCACATGAAGTCAAAATGGACAAAAATCCTAAATTACAACAGTGTATACTATTACATTAAAGTGAAATTATTCAATTATCACAAAGTCAAAATGGACAAAAATCCTAAATTATGACAGTCTATACTATTACATTAAAGTGAAATTATTCAATTATCACATGAAGACAAAATGGACAAGAATCCTAAATTATGACAGTGTATACTATTACATACAAGTTAATTTATTCAATTATCACAAAGACAAAATGGACAAGAATCCTAAATTATGACGGTGTATACTATTACAAAAAAGTGAAATTATTCAATTATCACAAAAGTCAAAATGGACAAAAATCCAAAATTACGACAGTCTATACTATTACATAAAAGTGAAATTATTCAATTATCACATGAAGACAAAATGGACAAGAATCCTAAATTATGACAGTGTATACTATTACATAAAAGTTAATTTATTCAATTATCACAAAGTCAAAATGGACAAAAATCCTTAATTATGACAGTGTATACTATTACATAAAAGTGAAATTATTCAATTATCACATGAAGACAAAAAGGACAAAATTCCAAAATTACGATAGTGTATACAATTACATAAAAGTGAAATTATTCAATTATCACATGAAGACAAAAAGGACAAAATTCCAAAATTACAACAGTGTATACTATTACAAAAAGTGAAAATAATTTAAAGTCAAAATGGACAAAAATCCAAAATTACGACAGTGTATACTATTACATAAAAGTGAAATTATTCAATTATCACATTAAGTCAAAATGGACAAAAATCCTAAATTACAACAGTGTATACTATTACATAAAAGTGAAATTATACAATTATCACATGAAGACAAAATGGACAAGAATCCTAAATTATGACAGTGTATACTATTACAAAAAAGTGAAATTATTCAATTATCACATGAAGTCAAAATGGACAAAAATTCCAAATTACAACAGTGTATACTATTACAAAGAGTGAAAATAATTTAAAGTCAAAATGGACAAAAATCCAAAATTACGACAGTGTATACTATTACAAAAAAAGTGAATTTATTCAATTAACACAAAGTCAAAATGGACAAAATTCCAAAATTACGACAGTGTATACTATTACATAAAAGTGAAATTATTAAATTAACACAAAGTCAAAATGGACAAAATTACAACAGTGTATACTATTACAAAAAAGTGAAATTATTCAATTATCACATTAAGTCAAAATGGACAAAAATCCAAAATTACAACAGTGTATACTATTACAAAAAAAGTGAATTTATTCAATTAACACAAAGTCAAAATGGACAAAATTCCAAAATTACGACAGTGTATACTATTACATAAAAGTGAAATTATTAAATTAACACAAAGTCAAAATGGACAAAATTACAACAGTGTATACTATTACAAAAAAGTGAAATTATTCAATTATCACATTAAGTCAAAATGGACAAAAATCCAAAATTACGACAGTGTATACTATTACAAAAAAGTGTATTTATTTAATTAACACAAAGTCAAAATGGACAAAAATCCTTAATTATGACAGTGTATACTATTACATAAAAGTGAAATTATTCAATTATCACATTAAGTCAAAATGGACAAAAATCCAAAATTACAACAGTGTATACTATTACAAAAAAGTGAAATTATTCAATTATCACGAAGACAAAATGGACAAAATTCCAAAATTAAAACAGTGTATACTATTACAAAAAGTGAAAATAATTTAAAGTCAAAATGGACAAAAATCCAAAATTACGACAGTGTATACTATTACATAAAAGTGAAATTATTCAATTATCACATTAAGTCAAAATGGAAAAAAATCCAAAATTACGACAGTGTATACTATTACCTAAATGTGAAATTATTCAATTATCACAAAGTCAAAATGGACAAAAATCCTAAATTACAACAGTGTATACTATTACATAAAATTAAAATTATTAAATTAACACAAAGTCAAAATGGACAAAATTCCAAAATTACAACAGTGTATACTATTACAAAAAAGTGAAATTATTCAATTATCACATTAAGTCAAAATGGACAAAAATCCAAAATTACGACAGTGTATACTATTACAAAAAAGTGTATTTATTTAATTAACACAAAGTCAAAATGGACAAAAATCCTTAATTATGACAGTGTATACTATTACATAAAAGTGAAATTATTCAATTATCACATTAAGTCAAAATGGACAAAAATCCAAAATTACAACAGTGTATACTATTACATAAAAGTGAAATTATTCAATTAACACAAAGTCAAAATGGACAAAATTCCAAAATTACAGCAGTGTATACTATTACAAAAAAGTGAAATTATTCAATTATCACATGAAGACAAAATGGACAAAATTCCAAAATTAAAACAGTGTATACTATTACAAAAAGTGAAAATAATTTAAAGTCAAAATGGACAAAAATCCAAAATTACGACAGTGTATACTATTACAAAAAAGTGAAATTATTCAATTGACACAAAGTCAAAATGGATAAAATTCCAAAATTACAACAGTGTATACTATTACATAAAAGTGAAATTATTCAATTGACACAAAGTCAAAATGGATAAAATTCCAAAATTACAACAGTGTATACTATTACAAAAAAGTGAAATTATTCAATTGACACAAAGTCAAAATGGATAAAATTCCAAAATTACAACAGTGTATACTATTACATAAAAGTGAAATTATTCAAAGTCAAAATGGACAAAAATCCTAAATTACAACAGTGTATACTATTACATAAAAGTGAAATTATACAATTCTCACATGAAGACAAAATGGACAAAAATCCAAAATTACGACAGTGTATACTATTACATAAAAGTTAATTTATTCAATTATCACAAAGTCAAAATGGACAAAAATCCTTAATTATGACAGTGTATACTATTACATAAAAGTGAAATTATTCAATTATCACATTAAGTCAAAATGGACAAAAATCCAAAATTACAACAGTGTATACTATTACATAAAAGTGAAATTATTCAATTATCACATGAAGACAAAATGGACAAAATTCCAAAATTACAACAATGTATACTATTGCAAAAAGTGAAATTATTCAATTATCACATTAAGTCAAAATGGACAAAAATCCAAAATTACAACAGTGTATACTATTACATAAAAGTGAAATTATTCAATTATCACATGAAGTCAAAATGGACAAAAATTCCAAATTACAACAGTGTATACTATTACAAAAGGTGAAAATAATTTAAAGTCAAAATGGACAAAAATCCTAAATTACAACAGTGTATACTATTACATAAAAGTGAAATTATTCAATTATCACATTAAGTCAAAATGGACAAAAATCCTAAATTACAACAGTGTATACTATTACATAAAAGTGAAATTATACAATTATCACACAAAGACAAAATGGACAAGAATCGTCTCGGTTACGTATGTAACCCTCGTTCCCTGAAGGAGGGAACGGAGACGCCACGTCGGAGTACCGACGAATAGGAATCTCGCTTGCGAGAGCCAATCTACTTCGAGTCTAACTAAACGAGCCAATGCACATTGGCATGCAATGATTGCACCAGGTGCTCATGCCACGCCACGCGGGTATAAATGAGACACAGGTGATTGCATCAAATTATCTTTTTTGCTGAGGAGCCGAGTAGGTAGACTGGCGCCCCGGCAGGGACAGAGGACATGGCGACGGGACGTGGCGTCTCCGTTCCCTCCTTCAGGGAACGAGGGTTACATACGTAACCGAGACGTTCCCATTCAGTCGGTCACTCTCGACGCCACGTCGGAGTACCGACGAATAGGAATCCCTACCAAAGCGCCATGGACTCTGCCCCCTTCCAGTGCCCTGTGTGAGCCTCCTGAGCTCTCTTACCTGATGAGACGGGGCTCACACCGAGAAGTCCATCACTGCTGTTCCGCATGACCCGCTCAGTGACTATTGGATAACACTGGGAAAGCGTGCCCAATGGGGGGCCGCTGCGGAACCACATCATACCACGGGAGTTATGTGGGGACCGAGCTGAGCCGTAGCCCGCCGCCGTGAGGGGGGCTCCATCCCTAAAAAGGAGGGCTCTCCCAAGGGAAAGACACGGGCTTCCGAGAGGAGCAACCGTGGAAAAAGTGTGGGATCCCCGTAGGGTCACTCACATGGCCCCAGCCAATTACCGGTTCTCCAAGATTCAGCGGTAAGGGGCCTGATGCCGGACGCTCCGCCACGCCCGGCACCGAGGGCGGTGGAGGACTCACAGAGTTTGCTTCTGGAGAATTAAGCGCCGAGGCGCAGCAAGCCGACAAGAGCCGGGCCTCTCAGTGCTTCTACCCGTTTGAGGTGAGAACACAGGAGGAGACCGGCTCTACACGTAGGCTATAAAACCTAGCGAACGTGTTAGGTGTCGCCCAGCCCGCAGCTCTACAGATGTCTGACAGCGAGGCGCCACGTGCCAGCGCCCAGGAGGATGCAACACTTCTAGTAGAGTGTGCTCGCAGCCTGAGCGGGCAGGGCACGCCTTGTGCCTGATAGGCCAAGGTGATGGCATCCACTATCCAGTGGGCCATCCTCTGCTTGGAGACAGCCTTTCCCTTCTGCTGGCCTCCGTGACAGACAAAGAGCTGATCTGAGGTCCTGAAGCTTTGGGTTCTGTCCACGTAGATCCGCAGAGCGCGGACGGGACAGAGCAAAGCTAGGGCTGGGTCTGCCTCCTCCAGGGGCAGCGCTTGCAGGTTCACCACCTGGTCCCTGAAGGGAGTGGTGGGAACCTTGGGCACGTAGCCAGGCCGGGGTCTCAGTACCACGTGGGTGTCACCCGGCCCGAACTCCAGGCACGATTCGTCGACCGAAAATGCCTGCAGGTCCCCTACCCTCTTGATGGAGGCCAATGCAGCCAACAGCAAAGTTTTCATGGACAGAATCTTCAGCTCTGCTGACTGCAAAGGCTCAAATGGGGCATTCTGCAGTGCTCGGAGCACCAGAGCAAGATCCCAAGAGGGTATGGAGGGAGGACGAGGAGGATTTAACCGTCTCGCCCCCCTAAGGAACCTGCCGACCAGGTCGTGCTTCCCCACCGACTTACCCTCTACATGGTCATGATGGGCAGAAATAGCAGCAACGTAAACCTTGAGGGTGGAGGGCGACAGCCTCCGCTCCAACCCCTGCTGCAGGAAGGAAAGCACTGACGCGATCGAACATCTTCGGGGGTCCTCCCGGCGGAGAGAACACCAATCGACGAACAGGTTCCACTTCAAGGCATAGGCCCGTCTCGTAGACGGTGCTCTAGCTGAAGTGATGGTGTTAACTACCTCTTGAGGTAAGTCACCTAGAACCTCCGCGTCCCGTCCAGGGACCAGACATGAAGTTTCCAGAGGTCTGGACGCGGGTGCCAGAGGGTGCCCCGTCTCTGAGTTAGAAGATCCTTCCTCAGAGGAATCGGCCAAGGAGGGGCTGTCGCAAGGAGCATGAGTTCTGGGAACCAAGTCCGGTGGGGCCAATACGGGGCCACCAACAGGACCTGCTCCTTGTCCTCCCTGACCTTGCACAGTGTCTGTGCAAGTAGGCTCACTGGGGGAAACGCATATTTGCGTAGGCCCTGGGGCCAGCTGTGCGCAAGTGCATCCGTGCCGAGTGTGCCCTCGGTCAGCGAATAAAACCACTGGCAGTGGGACGTTTCTGGGGAGGCAAACAGGTCGACCTGTGCAACCCTGAACTGAACCCAGATCAGCCGGACCACCTGGGGGTGGAGCCGCCATTCTCCCGGAAGCGCAGCTCGTGACAGCTCGTCGGCCGCCCGGTTGCGCACCCCAGGGACATGAATGGCCCGAAGCGACCTCAGACACTTCTGACTCCAGAGGAGGAGATGGCGGGCGAGTTGCGACATGCGACGTGAGCGTAGACCACCTTGACGGTTGATGTACGCAACGGTCGCCGTGTTGTCCGTACGGACCAGTACATCTTTGCCCCATAACCGGCCCTTGAGTCGGCTCAGTGCACGATGTACTGCTAGCAACTCGAGGCAATTGATATGCCACTGCAGGTGCGGGCCCGTCCAAAACCCTGACACTGCATGCCCGTTGTACGTGGCACCCCAGCCCATGGACGAGGCATCCGTGAAGACCACAGCATGCCTGGATACCTGTTCCAACGGCACTCCGGCCCGAAGGAACCCGGGATCTGACCACGGGCTGAAGGTTTTGCGGCAGGACGGAGTGATGCTCACCCGATACGTGCCGCGTGTCCACGCCCATCTCGGGACTCGGCCGTGAAGCCAATGCTGAAGCGGTCTCATATGAAGCAGGCCGAGCGGTGTTACTGCCGCCGCAGCTGCCATATGCCCCAGGAGCCTCTGAAAATGTTTCAGTGGAACCGCCATCCTGCCCTGAAACGTGTTCAGGCAGTTCAGCATCGACTGGACGCGCTCCTTCGTGAGACGCGCAGTCCGCTTGACCGAATCCAACTCCATACCGAGAAAAGAGATCCTCTGCACGGGGGCGAGTTGCTCTTTTCCCAGTTGACCTGAAGACCCAACTGGCTGAGGTGTCTGAGCACCAAGTCCCTGTGTTCGCACAACTGCTCCCGGGACTGTGCAAGGATGAGCCAGTCGTCGAGATAGTTTAGGATGCGAACGCCCTGTTCTCTCATGGGCACAAGGGCCCCCTCCGTGACTTTCGTAAAGACGCGGGGGGACAGGGCCAGCCCGAAGGGTAGGACCTTGTACTGATATGCTCGCCCCTCGAACGCAAAGCGCAGGAACGGCCTGTGTCGGGGGAGAATCGAGACATGAAAGTACGCGTCCTTCAGGTCGATCGCTGCAAACCAATCTTGGGGACGGATGCACTCGAAAATGCGTTTCTGCGTGAGCATCTTGAACGGTAGCTTGTGAAGGCTCCGGTTCAGTACTCGCAGGTCCAAGATTGGCCGTAACCCACCGGTTTTCTTGGGTACAATGAAGTACGGGCTGTAGAAGCCTGTCCTCATATCGGCTGGAGGGACCGGCTCTATCGCGTCCTTCGCCAGTAGGACTGCGATTTCCGCACGCAGGACACGGACGTCTGCAGCTTTCACCGAAGTGAAGCGGACGCCCGTGAACCTGGGGGGACGCCGGGCGAACTGAATCGCATAGCCGAGCCTGATGGTCCGAATGAGCCAGCGAGACGGACTGGGAAGCTCTAACCAGGCTCGCAGAGACCGAACAAGCGGGATCATCGGGACCACCGGCATACCCACCGAGGGGCAGCGAGGTGGAATACAGGCACCGGTCTGGGGCGGCTGTCTCGTGGAGGCGGCCCGCAGAGAGGTGTGAGTGTGCCGTGCGACACCTACCTGATTCCACGGCTGGGCAGAGGGTCCGCACGGAGTTTGTGGGGTGTCCGTGCGTCGTCCGCTGCTGCCCACTGGCGACACAGGAGGAGGATGAGAGTGGTCCGGCGTTTGACCGGCCACAACTCTCCGAGCCCCCTGGGGACCCGGAGATGAAGGAAACTGCTCTTTTATTGAAAATTTGGGTACCGCTGGGGCTGAGCCCAGCGGCGGAACAGAAACAAAACGGAACACAAGATTCTCCACCCGGCCCTCCTCCGGGGGAAGGAGCGGTGCAGTCACCGTCTCCTGGAGAGCAGTCCTCCTCATCTCCGGGTCGCCCGTCTCAGGACCGCTTCCCCTTGCCTTTGCCCTTCTTCGGGGCTGCCTGGACGGGCGGGACGGCCGGCTTGCGCCCGGCTCCACGACGCCGCTTGGGTGGAGGCTGCTGCTGCGACGCGGGAGCGGAGGCAGACGCAGACGGCCGCCCTCGGCGACGAGCTGGCTGAGGCGCTGCCGGCGGCGGGGTGGAGGCAGCAGCTGACCGCCGCGGCATGATGTGACTGATGGCCTCAGTCTGCTTCTGTGCGGCCGAGAACTGCTGGGCGAAGTTCTGCACCGCGTCGCCGAAGAGGCCAGTCTGGGACACGGGGGCATTAAGGAACCTGATCTTGTCGGTATCCCTCATGTCCGCCAGACACAGCCAGAGATGGCGCTCCTGGACCACCATAGTGGACATCGCACGTCCCACGGCACGCGCCGTAACCTTCGTCGCACGAAGCGCGAGGTCCGTCGCCGCCCTCAGCTCTTGTAGAACTGCGGGATCGTGACCACCCTCGTGCAGGTCCTTCAGTGCCTGGGCCTGATGAACCTGCAACAACGCCATAGCGTGTAGGGCGGAACCTGCCTCTCCACAAGCCTGGTAGGCCTTCCCGATCAGATCGGAGGAGTACCTACAGGCCCGGGAGGGGAGACACGGGTTCCCCCTTGATGTGGAGTTAGGGCACAGTTGCATAGCAACGGCCCGTTCCACGGGAGGAACCTGCGTGTAACCCTTTGCAGGTCCGCCATCAAGGGTGGTGAGGGAGGAGGAACCACTGGGCCGGTTTCGGGCAGTAAAAGGTGCCGTCCACGACCTAGTGAGCTCCTCGTGCACCTCCGGGAAGAAAGGAACCGGGGTGGGGCGCTGAGAACCAGCACGGGCCACCCCGAGAAACCAATCGTCCAACCTCGACGGCTCGGGACACGGTGGAGGGTTCCACACGAGCCCGACCCTCTCGGCAGCCCGGGAAAGCATGGCCATCATCTCCGGATCGGTATCGGGCACAGCGGGTCTTCCCGAAGGAGCCCCCTGCGCCGACACGTCATCTCCAGACAACTCTGACCCTCCCTCCGATGCAGCGATGGACATTTCGTCATCGCGGGGAGCCCCGAAGGATACGGGTGGTGCGCATCTCGAGGACGGCCCACCTCGTTCCAACGGCCGCTCTACTGGCTGCGGAGCGCGGGAGGAGTGAGGATTCCCCGCGGGTTGGTTCCCTGGAGGAAGCGCGCTCACCGTCACCCTCAAATCGGCCGCGCTACTACCGGAAGTAACCCTCTGTGGAGGGTTAGATCGCGGCAGAGGCACGGGGACTCCGCCTTTTGCAAGACGGAGCCGCGACCGCAACTCCGAGATGGTCATGTTCCCGCAGTAAGAACATGAGTCATCCATCAGCGCTGCCTCAGCGTGCTGCACGCCGAAAACACGAGATACAGCGCTGATGACCATCCCGCGGTGAAATGAACCCACCGCACCCAGAAACACACAGATAGAATGTCATCTTTAAAAAGACGCAAGCTCTATCTGTGTTGCTCTTTTAGAATGATGCTCTCCTTGGTGCTGAAACACGCAGGGGGTGGGGCCGCGGCGACACAGACAGGAATGTAGTGCAGCCTGTCGTGCGCGCTCTCTCTCACAGGACGCTTTCAACAGCCGTGAGAACGGCTTTTTAGCGCTCTCCACCTAGCGCACCGTACCAGCTGTGAAAACAGCCCTTGTGGTTGCTCTTATGGACAACGAAGAGAGAAGATCCGAAGAACACACGACCCGCTGCTGTGTTGTCACACCAACACCGACCGAAGAGATCTCTTCCAAAAGGCAGGCTCTTTCTCAGTCGAACTGCGAAGTGAAGAGTGATATCTGGCATACCACTCGGCTCCGAAGCAAAAGGATAATTTGATGCAATCACCTGTGTCTCATTTATACCCGCGTGGCGTGGCATGAGCACCTGGTGCAATCATTGCATGCCAATGTGCATTGGCTCGTTTAGTTAGACTCGAAGTAGATTGGCTCTCGCAAGCGAGATTCCTATTCGTCGGTACTACGACGTGGCGTCGAGAGTGACCGACTGAATGGGAACCTAAATTATGACAGTGTATACTATTACAAAAAAGTGAAATTATTCAATTATCACGAAGTCAAAATGGACAAAAATTCCTAAATACAACAGTGTATACTATTACATAAAAGTGAAATTATTCAATTATCACATTAAGTCAAAATGGACAAAAATCCTAAATTACAACAGTGTATACTATTACATAAAAGTGAAATTATACAATTATCACACAAAGACAAAATGGACAAGAATCCTAAATTACAACAGTGTATACTATAACAAAAAAGTGAAATTATTCAATTATCACAAAAGTCAAAATGGACAAAAATCCTAAAATACAACAGTGTATACTATTACATAAAAGTGAAATTATTCAATTATCACAAAAGTCAAAATGGACAAAAATCCAAAATTACAAAAGTGTATACTATTACATAAAAGTTAATTTATTCAATTATCACAAAGTCAAAACGGACAAGAATCCTAAATTATGACAATGTTTACTATTTAAAAAAGTGAAATTATTCAATTATCAAAAAAGTCAAAATGGACAAAAATCCTAAATTACGACAGTGTATACTATTACATAAAAGTGAAATTATTCAATTGTCACATGAATTCAAAATGGACAAAAATCCAAAATTACGACAGTGTATACTATTACATAAAAGTTAATTTATTCAATTATCACAAAGTCAAAATGGACAAAAATCCTTAATTTTGACAGTGTATACTATTACATAAAAGTGAAATTATTCAATTGTCACATGAATTCAAAATGGACAAAAATCCAAAATTACGACAGTGTATACTATTACATAAAAGTTCATTTATTCAATTATCACAAAGTCAAAATGGACAAAAATCCTTAATTTTGACAGTGTATACTATTACATAAAAGTGAAATTATTCAATTATCACATTAAGTCAAAATGGACAAAAATCCTAAATTACAACAGTGTATACTATTACATTAAAGTGAAATTATTCAATTATCAGAAAGACAAAATGGACAAGAATCCTAAATTACAACAGTGTATACTATTACATAAAAGTGAAATTATACAATTATCACATGAAGACAAAATGGACAAGAATCCTAAACTATGACAGTGTATACTATTACAAAAAAGTGAAATTATTCAATTATCACATGAAGACAAAATGGACAAAATTCCAAAATTACAACAGTGTATACTATTACAAAAAGTGAAAATAATTTAAAGTCAAAATGGACAAAAATCCTAAATTACGACAGTGTATACTATTACATAAAAGTGAAAGTATTCCATTATCACATTAAGTCAAAATGGACAAAAATCCTAAATTACAACAGTGTATACTATTACATTAAAGTGAAATTATTCAATTATCACATGAAGACAAAATGGACAAGAATCCTAAATTATGACAGTGTATACTATTACATACAAGTTAATTTATTCAATTATCACAAAGACAAAATGGACAAGAATCCTAAATTATGACGGTGTATACTATTACAAAAAAGTGAAATTATTCAATTATCACAAAAGTCAAAATGGACAAAAATCCTAAATTACAACAGTGTATACTATTACATTAAAGTGAAATTATTCAATTATCACATGAAGACAAAATGGACAAGAATCCTAAATTATGACAGTGTATACTATTACATACAAGTTAATTTATTCAATTATCACAAAGACAAAATGGACAAGAATCCTAAATTATGACGGTGTATACTATTACATAAAAGTGAAATTATTCAATTATCACATGAAGACAAAATGGACAAGAATCCTAAATTATGACAGTGTATACTATTACATAAAAGTTAATTTATTCAATTATCACAAAGTCAAAATGGACAAAAATCCTTAATTATGACAGTGTATACTATTACATAAAAGTGAAATTATTCAATTATCACATGAAGACAAAAAGGACAAAATTCCAAAATTACGACAGTGTATACTATTACATAAAAGTGAAATTATTCAATTATCACATTAAGTCAAAATGGACAAAAATCCTAAATTACAACAGTGTATACTATTACATAAAAGTGAAATTATACAATTATCACATGAAGACAAAATGGACAAAAATCCTAAATTACAACAGTGTATACTATTACAAAAAAGTGAAATTATTCAATTATCACATGAAGTCAAAATGGACAAAAATTCCAAATTACAACAGTGTATACTATTACAAAAAGTGAAAATAATTTAAAGTCAAAATGGACAAAAATCCAAAATTACGACAGTGTATACTATTACATAAAAGTTAATTTATTCAATTATCACAAAGTCAAAATGGACAAAAATCCTTAATTATGACAGTGTATACTATTACAAAAAAAGTGTATTTATTTAATTAACACAAAGTCAAAATGGACAAAAATCCTTAATTATGACAGTGTATACTATTACAAAAAAAGTGAATTTATTCAATTAACACAAAGTCAAAATGGACAAAATTCCAAAATTACGACAGTGTATACTATTACATAAAAGTGAAATTATTAAATTAACACAAAGTCAAAATGGACAAAATTACAGCAGTGTATACTATTACATAAAAGTGAAATTATTCAATTATCACATGAAGACAAAATGGTTAAAATTCCAAAATTACAACAGTGTATACTATTACATAAAAGCTAATTTATTCAATTATCACAGTCAAAATGGACAAAAATCCAAAATTACAACAGTGTATACTATTACATAAATGTGAAATTATTCAATTATCACATGACACATCACATTAATCCTAAATTATGCCAGTGTATACTATTACAAAAAAGTCAAGAATCCTAAATTATGACTGTGTATACTATTACAAAAAGTGAAGTTATTCAATTATCACTAAGTCAAAATGGATAAAATTACAAAATTACGACAGTGTATGCTATTACATAAAAGTTAATTTATTCAATTATCACAGTAAAAATGGACAATAATCCTAAATTATGACAGTGTATACTATTACAAAAAAGTGAAATTATTCAATTGACACAAAGTCAAAATGGACAAAATTCCCAAATTACGACAGTGTATACTATTACAAAAAAGTGAAATTATTCAATTATCACATGAAGTCAAAATGGACAAGAATCCTAAATTATGACAGTGTATACTATTACAAAAAAATGAAATTATTAAATTGACACAAAGTCAAAATGGACAAAATTCCAAAATTACAACAGTGTATACTATTACAAAAAAGTTAAATTATTCAATTATCACAAAGTCAAAATGGACAATAATCCTAAATTATGACAGTCTATACTATTACATAAAAGTTAATTTATTCTATTATCACATGAAGACAAAATGGACAAAAATGCTAAATTATGACAGTGTATACTATTACAAAAAAGTGAAATTATTCAATTGACAGAAAGTCAAAATGGACAAAATTACAAAATTACGACAGTCTATACTATTACAAAAAAATTAAATTATTCAATTATCACAAAGTCAAAATGGACAATAATCCTAAATTATGACAGTCTATACTATTACATAAAAGTTAATTTATTCAATTATCACATGAAGACAAAATGGACAAAAATCCCAAATTACGACAGTGTATACTATTACAAAAAAGTGAAATTATTCAATTATCACATGAAGTCAAAATGGACAAGAATCCTAAATTATGACAGTGTATACTATTACAAAAAAATGAAATTATTAAATTGACACAAAGTCAAAATGGACAAAATTCCAAAATTACAACAGTGTATACTATTACAAAAAAGTTAAATTATTCAATTATCACAAAGTCAAAATGGACAATAATCCTAAATTATGACAGTCTATACTATTACATAAAAGTTAATTTATTCTATTATCACATGAAGACAAAATGGACAAAAATGCTAAATTATGACAGTGTATACTATTACAAAAAAGTGAAATTATTCAATTGACAGAAAGTCAAAATGGACAAAATTACAAAATTACGACAGTCTATACTATTACAAAAAAATTAAATTATTCAATTATCACAAAGTCAAAATGGACAATAATCCTAAATTATGACAGTCTATACTATTACATAAAAGTTAATTTATTCAATTATCACATGAAGACAAAATGGACAAAAATCCCAAATTACGACAGTGTATACTATTACAAAAAAGTGAAATTATTCAATTATCACATGAAGTCAAAATGGACAAGAATCCTAAATTATGACAGTGTATACTATTACAAAAAAATGAAATTATTAAATTGACACAAAGTCAAAATGGACAAAATTCCAAAATTACAACAGTGTATACTATTACAAAAAAGTTAAATTATTCAATTATCACAAAGTCAAAATGGACAATAATCCTAAATTATGACAGTCTATACTATTACATAAAAGTTAATTTATTCCATTATCACATGAAGACAAAATGGACAAAAATGCTAAATTATGACAGTGTATACTATTACAAAAAAGTGAAATTATTCAATTGACAGAAAGTCAAAATGGACAAAATTCCAAAATTACGACAGTCTATACTATTACAAAAAAATTTAATTATTCAATTATCACAAAGTCAAAATGGACAATAATCCTAAATTATGACAGTCTATACTATTACATAAAAGTTAATTTATTCAATTATCACATGAAGACAAAATGGACAAAAATCCTAAATTATGACAGTGTATACTATTACATAAAAGTGAAATTATTCAATTGACACAAAGTCAAAATGTACAAAATTCCAAAATTACGACAGTGTATACTATTATCACAAAGTCAAAATGGACAAGAATCCAAAATTACAACAGTGTATATTATTACATAAAAGTGAAATTATTCAATTATCACATGAAGTCAAAATAGACAAAAACAAAAACAAAATTACAACAGTGTATACTATTACAAAAAAGTTAAATTATTCAATTATCATAAAGTCAAAATGGACAAGAATCCAAAATTACAACACTGTATACTATTACAAAATAGTGAAATTATTCAATTATCACGAAGTCAAAATGGACAATAATCCTAAATTATGACAGTGTATACTATTACAAAAAAGTGAAATTATTCAATTATCACAAAGTCAAAATGGACAAGAATCCTAAATTATGACAGTGTACTATTACAAAAAAGTTAAATTATTCAATTGACACAGTCATCATCTAAGTCATCTAAGTAGGCAGCAGCATATGCGGCATGGGGACGCAAAATCCTGTCCATGAGACACTGAAAGGTAGCGGGAGCCCCGAACAAACCGAATGGAAGCGTGACAAACTGGTGCAATCCAAACGGCGTGGTGAAAGCTGTCTTTTCTTTGGACAATGGAGACAAGGGGATCTGCCAATAGCCCTTGGTTAAGTCCAATGTCGAATAAAATCGAGCCGTGCCCAGCCGATCAAGCAACTCGTCAACCCGCGGCATTGGATAGGCGTCGAATTTCGATACAGCATTCACCTTGCGATAGTCCACGCAGAACCGGACCGAGCCGTCGGTTTTAGGAACCAAAACTATCGGGCTCGCCCAGTCACTGTTGGACTCCTCTATTACTCCCATGTCCAGCATCGCACCTAATTCTTCCTGAACCACCTTTTACTTGTGTTCAGGTAATCGATACGGCCGGCTGCGAACTACCACGCCCGGCTCGGTCTCAATATGGTGCTGAATCAAGTCGGTACGACCCGGTAGGGGCGAGAACACGTCGGCAAACTCAGCCTGTAACTTAGATAAATCAGCGAGTTGGGACGGTGAGAGGTGATCTCCCCCAGGGGCCAGCGCGACTGATTGTGCCTTGATGCTTGCCTCTGGCCCGAGATCATCCTCTCCCCCGATCACCGTTGCCAACAACACTGATTCAACCTCATTCCATTTTTTTAGGAGATTGAGGTGATAAATTTGACGAGCCCCGTTCCTATCGGACCGTATCACTTCATAATCGAGATCCCCGACTTGTCGTGCGACCTCAAACGGCCCCTGCCACTTTGACATTAATTTTGAGCTCGACGTGGGGAGTAATACAAGCACTTTCTCTCCCGGTGTGAATTTGCGTAGTTTAGTTCCCGTTATACGACCGGCTCTGGCGGTCCTGGGCTTTGTAACAACTATGACGCTTATGAGTTTAATGTCTCGGGGAATAATTAACTCAAAAGGGATTTAATATTCAATATTCATGAATTTATGAATATGATTTGCCAGTTGTTCGTTACGTATTAAAATTTTCCGATAGGGAAAATTGTTTAATTAAATACAAGTAACCCTTTATGAAATTGCTTGAAATTATCCTACTAAGTTTGTCCTGCAAATTAGTTATAGACTTTTCAAATCAATTCTCAATAATGGATTACTGCTTTACGAGCGCATGAGAAACATTAACTTTACTGATCAGGATAAGTTCAATATTTCAAATGGTCATACAGTTTACTTTACTAACATAGTAGCATAAGCAGTTAGGTAACGTTTAGATCGCAAGTTTCATTGACTTTGTGTATGTGGCAGAATAACAGATTCAACTCATTAAATGTCTTTCGGAGGTTTAATAAACACAGACTAAAAATAACACTACAATTCACACAGAAAGTACATACTAAATATGCAACAAGAGAGTAGAAGTATAGATATTAACGAAAGAATACATAAAAGAGAATAATGAATAGACTGAAGTTAGAGAGAGATAAAAGAGAGAGAGAGAGAGAGAGAAAGAGAGTGAGAGAGAGAGACAAAGAGAGTGGGGGAGGGTAAGAAACACAACTTTCCTTCAGTTCAACCAAATACGACCTTCACGGAGTTAATTTATCCCAACGGGAGAATAACACACCCTCTTTACAGCAGTAAGAAATAGAATACTTGCATTCTTTTTGGTTTCGTTTTGGCTTCTCGCTTGTGTGCATGTGTGTCTGCGTGTCCGGCGGTCCGGCGGTCCTTTCCGAGGTTGGGAGGGAAGCGGCTGTTTGCTTTAGCGATGCTTCGTGTTCTTGAAGATCGGATTGTAGAAGAGAAGATTTTTGGAAGAGATGAGGCCTGCTTGGAGGGCCTGCATTGGTGGCATGGCTTAAGTGCCAGCCCCCCCCCCCGTGGGTGTTGGCTCCCACAGGAGAGAGTTGAAGAAGTAAAAGCCAGAGAGTTTCGGAGAAGAGAAGAGTAGGAGAGCCTGTCTTCACTGGTCTTTTAAGGTCTGGAAATAGTCCCACCCTCCAGGGTTAGACTTAACCAATGAGATTGTTGGGATTTCCCGGCGGGAAATTCCTCAGCAGATTTATGGCTCTTTGTTTGAAAGTTCGATTCAGTGGGTCTCTGAGTCTTCATACTATAATTAATGCAACAAACACACACTGCATTTTCTGAATAAGTGATATACATGGAAGTGTAAGTCGTGAAGTGAGCATTAATTTGATAGGAGACATGACATATATGAGGTTATCTGAACTAGTACTTTGTTAAGACACAGACAAAAAGATGCAAAATACCATACAGAATAAACATTTTACAAGACAGTTATGTGTTTACATATAATGTCCTGGGGTGCATGTTCATTTATAGATGGTTTGTCTATAATTTGAGGCAAAAGCTCTGTGTCTTAAACTCTTTGTGTCTGAAACTTCATGTGGCCAAATTCCTTTCGGGGCCATAAAACAGTCTTATCAGATGGTTTCCAGGGTGACTGAAGAATCTCCCTCTGTTGTGTTGGGGGAAGGTCTGCCACCCAGCACACAGCTTTCACAACAGATTTGTTAAATGTAACTGGCGATTGTGTGTTTGATTCGCCTGAGTCGCTACATAATCCCCCCTTTCGCTAGTTGTTGTCCCTCCTATGGACAACAACGAGCGATATCAAAGATTCAGGAAGATCAGACACACCATAGCCATGTTAGGCTCCAGTTGTTTGTGTCTCCTGAAGTGATGGTCGTTCCATGGCAGATAAGGCAGACAGTAGCCCAGTTCAGGTCTCTGTGCTTGTGCAGCAGGTGTCGAGGCAGCAGGTGCCCTGACGGTGCGTCACCTGTCATCCAGAAGTCCGTTTGTGTGGTGCAGGTGTGCTGTGGGCTTTCTGCAGCCCTGGGTGGAACCATGTTCCTCGCAATGGCCAGTCAGTCCTTTAGGTCTCCTGCCTAGGAAGATGGGCTGTGCATCTTGACACTTTTATGTCCTATGCTGACTAGGAACTTTTCCAGAGGGTGCCTCGCATTGTGGCCAGGCTGGGTGCCTTCTGGTGATCCACTTTGGTTTCTCTGTTTCAAAGTTCAAAGTCATTGGGGTTTTGAGAATCCCTTCAGAGGCGGCCTTGTGTTCGTTAAAGGCCTTCTTTCTCAAATCACATGCATGACATAGTGTGGGGCTTGGCAGTATTGCCTACAAGGTGACTAACTGGTGTTGGAGGAGAAGGTTCTTGAAGCTGGTATAAGGTTAGGCAGAGGGCTTGGGCTCCTCCCCCCCTTTGCGTTTGTGTGCAGGGCTGGAGGAGCTTGCACTGCTGATGTGAAGTCCAGGAGAGTACATCTCTCTTTTGAGGATTCATTTGCAGTTGGTGATCAGCAGTCCAGGTTGCTCTCTCAGAACGATGCCCGAGGCTGGACCCGGTGTGATGATGTCTGGTGGTGGCTGGCCTCTGATTGTCTGGAGGCACAGGAGCATGATCACGGCCGCGTTTCTTAGGCATTTCCAGATCTGTTGCATGGCCTCAGTAGTGAAGTGGATGCCTCTGTCTGAGTTGATTCTCAGTGGCAATCTTGACAGGAAAAAGATGTGATTCATCAGGTGGTATGCCGTGGTCTGGGCGGTGTCGTTGGGTGCTGGTTGACACTCCACCCACTTGGTAAACTGGCACACCACTGTGAGAAAGTACTTTTTGCCTTTTGTGGACCTGGGCAGGGGTTCTACCCGGTCGATTTGTAGGTTTGACCATGGGAACGTGGTCCCTCTGTGTTGCAGTGGGGCTCTGTGGTTCGGGTTTGCTGGTTGGAACTGGCAGCGAACTAGCCATTCTCTAACATACTCTGCCGCATCTTGATGCATCCCAGGCCCATATGCCACCTGTTTCAGTGTGTCATACGTGGCTCTGGTGCCGTGGTGTCCAGCACATGGTGTGTTGTGGGCGTACATTAGCATCACCCCCCTTTGCGACCGTGGCATTACAAGCTGTGGCGCTGTGTTGCCATCGGGTGCAAACCAGAGAATGTTGTCCATAATACGCATCATGTGTCTGGAGTTATGCAGATGCTTGTGGCTAGAGTCATCAATGAGCTCAGAGTCAGTGATAGGGCGGTTGGAGGGGTCTGAGAGGAGGTCAAGAATTGTCTTTATTGCAGTGTCAGAGGCTTGCATATCCGCAATATCGTTGTTGGAAATTTGCGGAGTTAGCGATAGCGACTGCAAGGCAGGCCTTGTAGCCGGTGTCGATCGCTTGCTGTAAGTTAGCACTGCAACAATGGGGCTGGATGTGGGGTGCGGGGGTGCCCACATGTCGCCGTGTGGTGTGTTTTTACTGATTGCATTGCACAGTGGTAGACTTTTGGTTGAGTTGTCTGCCCACAGTGCAGGGATACTGTTCGTTGTGATAATGTCATTCAGCTGTAGGTCATTCATGACCTGGGGGCAGGAGGTATCAGAGTCTTTGGATAGCTGAAATGTGCAAAGTAGCGAACTTGAACTTGGCTTTGGGGCTGAGGCTGTGTTGTCACAGTGTGCTGCAGGGGGTCCCGTGGCCTTTGTGACCTGGCAGTCTGGCTCTGTGGGAGTTCCCGTGACCTTTGTGACTTGACAGTCTTGCTCAGACGATGTGTGTGTCTGAAGGGGCAGAGGGTCACGCACTTGAGCCCAGACTTTCAGCTGTTTGAAGTCCAGTACGGGTTCGAAGCGGTCCAGCAGGTCTTTTCCGATGAGAAACGGATAAGTGTTAATAGGGGAGATATAGACTGGGTGTATCAGCCTCATAGGTCCAATTGTCAGGTGGATGGAAGCTACGTGCTTGAGCTGGATGTCGTTTTGGCTATACGACTGCACATTTAGCTTACAAGTGTGAAGGTTAAGGGTGCGATTTTTCCTCTGTGCTTCAAATCTGAGTCTTTCAAACAGTTGGGCGGATATAAGCGTGAGGTCAGAGCCAGTGTCAACTAGGGCTTCGAGCTTAAATTCCCTTTCCATAGTGATAGTCAGATAGAGTTTTCGAGCCATCCCCTTCTCGATTAGGTTTCCCAGGAGTCTTGGTGTGGGGACCTGTGTGTTGCTTGATAAGCCGTCTGGATATGTGTCAGGTGTCTCATTATGCGTGCAAACAATCAAAGCAGCGCTTTCTGGTACGCTGGGCTGTCCCATGATGCTGTCTTGATTAGAGGCTGTTGCTGTCAGCTGTAGTGAGTGTGTGCTGCTGACGTGTGGGGGTGCAACAGTTAGTACACTAGTCCGTGGTTGGGGAACAGTGTTCAGGGTGGATGAATCAGTTGCAGGAAGGGCGGGAAGGTTGATTTCAGGTATCATGTCTAATCGTGCGGTACCTGGTCCGTCCTTCTTGTCTTCCTTGTGAGGTTTCTGTCGGAGGAGCTCTTTTAGGATCTTTATGAGCTCTGTAACTTCAGAAGCAGCTACACTTTCTTTGCCAGACGTGGGTTCAGGTCTGGGCCTACCATTGTCCCGTCGAGAGTGGCCTCTTCGCTGGCTTTCTGGGCGAGGCGGGTCCCAGGATCCTTCAGAGCGATCGCTCTGGTACCGTGGACGGTCGCCATTATGACCACGCTGCCCTCTGCTGGCTTGGAGTGGTTTGGACTCTCTGTTGACGGGTCGGTAACTGTGGTTCTGTTTGGCGCCCTCTAGGGTTAGCTCTGGGTGGTGCTCAGAGACAGAGCAGATGGTGGGCTGTTTTACAGTCTTTTCAGAAATGGTTTTCTGTTTGACGTAAGCTTTGTGAGCCAAGTCTCTTAACTGTTGCGTGCCCATGCTGCGCGGGCACGCCAGCACCCCCAGGTGGTAACTGATGGTAGGGTGCAGGTTTCGGAGGAAAAGAGTTTTGAAGTTGATGTCCTCCTCCATGCCTGGGTCGTTACGTGCCCCGAAGTAGGCACGTCGCAGTCTGTTATAAAAGTTCTGTGAGGTCTCACGTCGAGCTTGCTTGAGGTCCATGGCAGTGATGAACCCCTGGTCTGACTCGGGATCGGAGTACTCACGAATTAGAGCTTGTCGTAGATGCCAGTAGTCCGCTTTGATGGCCTCTGGTTGTCGATCCAGAAAGCTGCGTACGTCACGATTAGACGTGGCCCTGAGCAGGTACAGTCTGTCCCAGTTGTTCGCGTGAGCGACAGTTTGCAAATAAAAGTCTATGTCTTTTAAGTATGCGTGGACGTCGTGTCCTCCTGCCGGGTCTGGGCTGAAGGTAGGAATATTTCTGGCCAGCTTGTCAAGGTTCTTTGAAGCTTCGTGGCTGTTGACCTTGACTTCCTGGAAGGGCGTCCTTTCCTCTGCTGCTGACGGGGATTCTTGGAGACTGGCGGGTGCTCTTTTAAACAGGGGGCTGTCATTCCCCTTCGTAGCTCTTGCTTCGTGGCTAAAATGTGCGGAGTAACTGGTCAGGGGAAACTGTGTGTTGTGTGTTTCCCCCTTCCGGTAACGTTGCACTATATATGATTGTCTCAGTTCTCTTTGCACCATGTCAAGTTCCTTTTTTGAGCTCGTGTCTTTGCTGGATGAGCTCGTCGATCTCGGCTTGTGCCGACTGCAAATGTTTTGCATAGACTTTAGCGGTAATGTCTCTGTCTTTAAGTTCATCATGGGCTCTCTCCAGGAGGGATTCGCCACGCCGAAGCTTTTCGTCGAGGTGTTTCCTGGCGTCTTTCTCTGACTGTACTCGTCGGTCGGTGTCACGACGGAGCTCCTTCAGGGTCTTTTGAAGTCTTTCTATTTCTTTTCTTTGTTCTTTGTCTGTTTCGTCGTCTTTCTCTGTGTCTAGAAGCTGATCTAGACGAAGCTGGGTGACGGCTTGGTCTCTCCGGGCCTCCTCGGCTTGAAGCTTAAGCGTTGCTGCCTCCTGTTCCAGGTTGGCGTAGCTCCCTTCGGTTAGCCGTGCCTGTGCGATGAGGACGTGGGCGAGGCTTCCGAGGATCTTGGCCACTTCCTTGTTGGAGTAGCTGTGCGTGGGGTCGTGTGTCATCAGCTGGTCTAGCTCGGTGTCCAGTTGTTCCTGGTTCAGCTGTCCCAGACTTCCTTGACTGGTGGCCGTTAGCGCTTCCAGCCATGTCGTTAGGCGGTCCCACGGGACGGCAGGGCTGGGGGCACGGGACATTACTGCGAACGAGAGAAACACAGCACACACACACACACACACACAGAGAGAGAGAGCCAATGCAAGCTTGTTCTAAGCTAACGAGCTATCGTACGGATAGCTGGGAATTTTGGCTAACTGATGTAGACAGTTAGATAATTAGACAATTTAGACAATTAGGTGGGCGGTAGCCCTGGTTGTCACTTGGTGAACTGCTGCTCGGTTGTCCCGGGACTATCTAATTCTCCTTGGGGTCTCTTGGTGAACTGAAAGAAACACAATCGTGATAGTCCAACAGTGAGGATAGGAAAGAGCACAGTGGAAACAAACACAAGATGAATTGGTCTGTAATGAAAGGAATGTCAGCGTGCGCGCCGGGAGTGTTAGGGAAATTAATTGGCTAAATGCTCAAGATATACTAAAATTCGGCTTGTACTATGGGTTATCCCATTTAGCTCATCCGGGGTGAATTGAGGTCGCTTAAGTGGAAGATTAAATATCAAGAGCAATTTAGAAAAAGGCAAAAGTTTCTGTCAAGTAATGATAAAACAAAAGCACTTTTGATACTGTTTGTAATTACCAGACTGAGCTTTATTCCCAATGGGAGGGTAAAAGAAAAACTTTTGCAGAGAGAGAAAAATAAAAATAAAAATAAAAAAATAATAAAAATAATAATAATTTTTAATTAAAAAATTAATTAAAATTAAAAATTAAAATTGAAAATTAAAAATTAAAATAAAATTATAAATAAAATAAAATAAAATAAAATAAAAAAATTAGAAGCTCAACTTAATTCAAATTAAATTCAAAGCAAGTTTAAATGAAATTTAAATAAGCCTGTAAGGAAAATCAAATAAAAGAAAGCCAATCAAAAATCTTATCCTATAATGATTAATCTCTAAGTGGGAGTTATCCAAATAAAAGAATTAATCAGAAAGGGAGTAGGGATTTAGTGTTGCGCTGACTTAACAGGGTATAGCCACACGGTGGCGTCCTTCCTTCCAATTGGACTGTCTGTGACTTAAACCTAATTTCACTTTGAGTTAGAGGAAGTTATGTTTCTTTTTTAAACTTCAAATTCGAATAAGGGTGTTTAATCAGCGAGAAAGGAGACTTGGTTGTTGCTAGAAAAATTGTATAAATGAAACTGTGTACAACAGTAAGCAATAAACAATTTATAGGCTCAAACTTATTTTGGTAAGGCAGAATCAAATAACGGAGAGTGAAACTATCCGAATTTATCCACACGATGGCGCTGTTGCGCCCGCCCTAGACTAGAGTTAGTTAGGCGGAAATGCTCACCAGATGGCTTTGTCTGGTTCTAGAGTCGCCCTCTGGCGGGTTGCAAGCAGCGTTGCAATTCTTGAGTCGCCCTCTGGCGGTTTGCAAGCGGCGTTGCAATTCTTGAGTCGCCCTCTGGCGGTTTGCAAGCGGCGTTGCAATTCTTGAGTCGCCCTCTGGCGGGTTGCAAGCGGCGTTGCAATTCTTGAGTCGCCCTCTGGCGGTTTGCAAGCGGTGTTGCAATTCTTGAGTCGCCCTCTGGCGGTTTGCAAGCGGCGTTCCCTACACTCTACTGGCTTTTGCACTCATTTACAAATGACTGCACTTTATGTGCACGAGCAACGAAACGGGTGACAAACAGGAATTTATCTTCTGCCTATTCACGCATTTTACATGGACTCCAATAGACATTTATCAATATGGCTGACGGTTTTCAGCATTTTTGATTCAAATGTTTTAGGTCTCGTGTCTTTGGTTAGCTAAGCCAGACTTAAACCAGGAGTTATCGTTTATCTTAACGATATAATAATTATTCTGAGGCCCCTTATATTGTACAGGAGAGTCTCGCCCTGTCCCAATCTTCCGCAATGATAGAAACTTTCCGTAGTTCAGATCAAGCGGGATAACGCAACGTACGTGTCTACAGACATCATCAAAATCTCATTATTTTGATGGAACACATAATATATTGCTCGAGTCAAATGTATGGGTTTCCTACAATACATTTGTTTGGAAATCACGCGGATAAAACCTATTGCGCCTACGGCTGCAGGGGGTTTCGGAGATCACGCGGATTTTCGTACCGTTCATATTTTTATTAATATAATCCGGCTACTTCAACATTTCTCAGCATCTGTTTATGCTTGGGTTCGCTTTGCGCGTACCGTTCATAATTCACCAAACAACAACAAAACAAAAACGAAACAAAAACGCGCGTGCAGGTTATTAATACTCCAAAAATACACAATGAATAGAATATGAATATCATTCACACATACACAAACGTTTGAAACTTGCCCGATATTTCTCCACCAAATACATGTAACAACTATGACGCTTATGAGTTTAATGTCTCGGGGAATAATTAACTCAAAAGGGATTTAATATTCAATATTCATGAATTTATGAATATGATTTGCCAGTTGTTCGTTACGTATTAAAATTTTCCGATAGGGAAAATTGTTTAATTAAATACAAGTAACCCTTTATGAAATTGCTTGAAATTATCCTACTAAGTTTGTCCTGCAAATTAGTTATAGACTTTTCAAATCAATTCTCAATAATGGATTACTGCTTTACGAGCGCATGAGAAACATTAACTTTACTGATCAGGATAAGTTCAATATTTCAAATGGTCATACAGTTTACTTTACTAACATAGTAGCATAAGCAGTTAGGTAACGTTTAGATCGCAAGTTTCATTGACTTTGTGTATGTGGCAGAATAACAGATTCAACTCATTAAATGTCTTTCGGAGGTTTAATAAACACAGACTAAAAATAACACTACAATTCACACAGAAAGTACATACTAAATATGCAACAAGAGAGTAGAAGTATAGATATTAACGAAAGAATACATAAAAGAGAATAATGAATAGACTGAAGTTAGAGAGAGATAAAAGAGAGAGAGAGAGAGAGAGAAAGAGAGTGAGAGAGAGAGACAAAGAGAGTGGGGGAGGGTAAGAAACACAACTTTCCTTCAGTTCAACCAAATACGACCTTCACGGAGTTAATTTATCCCAACGGGAGAATAACACACCCTCTTTACAGCAGTAAGAAATAGAATACTTGCATTCTTTTTGGTTTCGTTTTGGCTTCTCGCTTGTGTGCATGTGTTGTCTGCGTGTCCGGCGGTCCGGCGGTCCTTTCCGAGGTTGGGAGGGAAGCGGCTGTTTGCTTTAGCGATGCTTCGTGTTCTTGAAGATCGGATTGTAGAAGAGAAGATTTTTGGAAGAGATGAGGCCTGCTTGGAGGGCCTGCATTGGTGGCATGGCTTAAGTGCCAGCCCCCCCCCCCGTGGGTGTTGGCTCCCACAGGAGAGAGTTGAAGAAGTAAAAGCCAGAGAGTTTCGGAGAAGAGAAGAGTAGGAGAGCCTGTCTTCACTGGTCTTTTAAGGTCTGGAAATAGTCCCACCCTCCAGGGTTAGACTTAACCAATGAGATTGTTGGGATTTCCCGGCGGGAAATTCCTCAGCAGATTTATGGCTCTTTGTTTGAAAGTTCGATTCAGTGGGTCTCTGAGTCTTCATACTATAATTAATGCAACAAACACACACTGCATTTTCTGAATAAGTGATATACATGGAAGTGTAAGTCGTGAAGTGAGCATTAATTTGATAGGAGACATGACATATATGAGGTTATCTGAACTAGTACTTTGTTAAGACACAGACAAAAAGATGCAAAATACCATACAGAATAAACATTTTACAAGACAGTTATGTGTTTACATATAATGTCCTGGGGTGCATGTTCATTTATAGATGGTTTGTCTATAATTTGAGGCAAAAGCTCTGTGTCTTAAACTCTTTGTGTCTGAAACTTCATGTGGCCAAATTCCTTTCGGGGCCATAAAACAGTCTTATCAGATGGTTTCCAGGGTGACTGAAGAATCTCCCTCTGTTGTGTTGGGGGAAGGTCTGCCACCCAGCACACAGCTTTCACAACAGATTTGTTAAATGTAACTGGCGATTGTGTGTTTGATTCGCCTGAGTCGCTACAGCTTGCAACAAATTCTCCCTGGATAGCCGCCCCAGTGTGTGGAGTTTTGTTCGCAAGTCCAGCACATATTGAATTTCGTTTTTCGCCGAAGAAGGTCCCTCCTCCCAAGTTTCTCGCAGGACATCCAGCACCCCCCACTTGTCCCAATTTTTGGCGTCTTCCTGTACGAACTTACGGATCATGGTTTTAAGCGTGCGATTAAACCGTTCGACCAAGCCGTCCGTTTGTGGGTGATAGACGCTTGTTCGAATGGATTTAATGCCCAGTAACCCGTACAGTTCGCGTAATGTACGTGACATAAACGCCGTGCCTTGATCAGTGAGGATTTCTTTCGGAACCCCCACCCGGGAAATGAGTCGAAACAGTGCGTCCGCAACACTCTTCGCCAAAATATTGCGGAGAGCCACTGCTTCTGGATATCGGGTTGCGTAGTCCACGATAACTAACGCAAAACGATGTCCGCGTGCGGATTGCTCCAATGGCCCAATGAGGTCCATCCCAATTCTTTTGAAGGGGGCCTGCATAATTGGGAGGGGACGCAATGGCGCTTTTGGAGCGGCCAGTGGGTTTACCAACTGACATTCCGGACAAGACGCGCACCACCTGCGCACGTTGTCATGAATGCCTGGCCAAAAAAATCGGGTCATGAGGCGATTCAGTGTGGCCGCCTGTCCCAAGTGGCCCGCCATCGGATTGGAGTGAGCCGCCAGGAAAAGCATTTCTCAGCGGCTCTTAGGAACTAATAATTGGGTTGTATCTACCTTTGTCTGAGTGTCTTGGGTCACTCGATACAACCGGTCTTTTAGTAGATAGAGTAGTTTAGTAGTCTTTTAGATAGAGCGGACCTGTTGGAAGGCGTGTTTGAGGGTCTCATCCTGTGACTGCTCCAGAGGAAAGTCATCGCGGTCCGAGATAATCAGTCTCTCGATCCCGCTCGGTTCCTCTGGAGCCGTCTCCAGCGGTCCAGTCTCAGTCTCCCCAAGCTGCACTCGCGCCGTCCCTATCCTAGCCTTTTTCCCCCAAGCGGCATCCGCACATAACGACCCCAATAAAACCGCAAATGCGGGCCAATTCGTCCCTAGAATTAGCGGATGCCGGAGGTGAGGACTAACCGCCACCTCTACACTATGCTTTTCTCCCCTGAACTGAATCGTGATTGGGACAACCGGATACTCCACCACATCCCCGTGCACACACCGCACCTTAACCACGCGGCTTGTATCCAATGCCCCCGGCTGCATCAGGCTTTGATGGATAGAGGTTTGGTTACATCCTGAATCCACCAAGGCCTGATATGTACCCCCCTTGATACTCACGGGTATTTGGTACTCTCCTGCTTGATCGGGGGTGGCCTGCGGGACGTCCGGAACCCGGATCATTGTTCCGACGTCCATCCTCGGACATCGGTCCACAAAATGATCCGGGTACCCGCAACGCCAACAGGCCAGCCCAGGCTTACCCGCCGCCCCAGTGGCGGGGAGTGGGTTGGACAATGGACGTGGAGAGAGGGAGGAACCGGAAGCATTATCCCCTCCCGCCCCGGCCGAGAGAGAGAGACAGATGGGAGAGAGAGAGAAGCAGAGGGGGGAGAGAGAGAGGCAGAAGTTAGTGGGGGTTCGCCGACCCCCGGGCACGCCACCATGTGGTTCTCCGCCAGGTTGATGGCCGTCTCCAGCGATGTGGGCCGGTGGCACTGGACCCACTCGGCTGTTCTCCTGGGGAGCCGGGCGATGAACTGCTCCAGTACCACCAGATCGACAATATGGTCCACGTCGCTTCCGCCGGCCAGTAGCCACTTGCGGCAGGAGTCCCGGGGCTGCTGGGCCATCGCGACGGGCCGGCCGGTCTCGTCCCAGTCCAGGGAGCGGAAACGCTGGTGGTGCTTCTCTGGCGACCGGCCGACCCTGGATGATGGCCCTCTTCAGGTCTTCATAGACCAGGAGGTTCGCCACCGGCAGTTGTTGGGCAGCCGCCTGGGCTTCTCCAGATAGCAGTGGGATCAGGCGCACCTGCCACTGCGCACGGGGCCAACCGCAGGCCTCCGCAGTCCTTTGAAACAGTTCGAGGAAGGCCTCGGGATCGTCCTGTTGTCCCCATCTTGTGCACTGGCACGTGAACCGGTGCGCCGGTCTGCCCGGCGGCCTCGGCGCGAGCCTCCCGGTCGAGCCAGCTCCGGAACCTCTCGCAGTCCTCCTGCTGGCCTTGGACGATCGCGGCGAACTTGGTCCGTCCTAAGGTCCAGCAGAGCCTGGTGTTGTTCGCGGTGTAGGACCGCGAGGGATGAAATGATGTCCGCAAGTGGGGTGGAGGACGATGTCTGCATGGCGGCGGCGCGGTCCTACTTCCTTCCCGGGTTTCGGCACCAGTGTGATAAGGTTCGTGTGTGGGAAGGAAGAGGACAAGGGGTCGGCTTGACTGCTGACGCTTTTATTCAATAATAAACTCAAATATCTCGGCACACTCTCAGCGTGTGTATTCTTTCTCAGTCACTTCCGGGTTCCGGTCTTTACCTCCGCTTCCGGGTCAACGAACTCAGGCGTTTCATCCTCTCCCCACGCCCATTACTGGAACAAGATACAGGTGTTATCAATCTACGTCCAACCCACTCACTTACCGCTCGTCCCGCGGCTCACTCTCCCGCTGCAGACCTCGCTGAACCACGCCCCCCCTTGCCACACTCCTCTAGCTGGTTTTTATGTTGTCTTAAATATGATTTACATGCATTAAAACTCGGTTTAATTTGTTCATTACATAAAATTAAAACAACTCAAAAAATGTAATGTAAAAACCAGTCAGTGACGAGTTTACGTTTCTCGAGTGTAATGAACATCAGTCGGTTCATTTTGATTTATTTCAGTTTATTTATTTTTGATTTATTTACTTTCTTGACTTGTTACTGATATTTATTCAAATATAAATATTGACTTAATTTTTAAGGTAGATAGTACAAGTTATTACAAAAATTGAGTTATTAAAATATATGAAGATTAAACACTACAGAACTCCAGTTCTGTCCGAGCGGCTCAACTGTAGCATGATTTAAATTCCTCCCAATAAAAATAAAATCACATTCCTCAGTCTGATACAGCTTTTTTAAACCAGTTACACTATTATGTAGCTTTTAGCCCAAGCTACTCCTGTTTGTCAATGACAAGCCACACAGTTGCAGGTACTCAGATACATTGCGTTGGTTAGTATCCCGTAGGGTGAGCAGTTTGTGCCACAGTTTATACCGACGGAGACAGTCATGTATTTTTATGTGAGACGAGCGTGCGTTGCCACCACAGACGCATAAGTCTAACATCATGGATAAGAATATGTTGCTGCTTTAGACGTCTGATTCAAATGTCGTTGATAAGTACAAGTCATTGGTAAAACAATAGCCTAAATAAAATGAGCCTATTACACCTCCTAGCAACAACTTTAAAGATGAATGCATACATTCAATAATTATAATCCAGTAGCCTCTAATATAATCTAAAATGTGCTATTCTGGACTTTTAGTATATATTTTGATATTTTAAATATATTTTGATGCTAAAACTTTTGTATTTTACTTAAAGGAATAGTTCCCCCAATCAGTGATTTATTCTTCTGTGGACCTTAAGTTATTTTGAGATGTATTATTCAAGACTTTTCAATGCCCCTAAACGAGGAGATTTTTGGCTTTCTTGTGATAAATAAAATGGCTCATTTTATTGATTTAAGTAAACTTTACACCAGTAATATTTATTAAAAAAATATCACATTTATCCATTTTAACCTCCATCCAGTCTTTTTTCCATTTTACTCAGTAGTTTGCTGTTTTCAAATGTCATCACTTAAAAAACTGTTTGTACTCTGCTTGCTCAATGGAATTTAAAAAAAAAACTTTTTTTTTTGTGTGTGTCTGTCAGCTCTTAAAAGCCATCAAAACTTACTGAATCATACATTTGGGTTTTCAGAATAGACCTATGATTTTTTTTAAGAGCTATAGGCCTATCTGCAAGTGATTATCTGGATGCAAGTGCTTTAAGACCTTTGCTGTTAGGGTCTAGGCCACCCTGAACTGAAGGACTGACACCGTTTCACTGTAATCATAATGTGGCATAAATGTAAAAACTTCACTTGTGAGGTTTGGTACTTAATCAGACCTCAGAAGACTTCAGGATCATTGGTACTCCTCTTCCCACTCTACAAGAACTGCACTCATCTAGAGTGAGGAAATCCCTTTGGACCCTTCATGTTCAGGCTACACCAGCAGCCATAATCACCCTGTAGCCCAAGACTGGTTTCCCACTGAAGCGAAGCAGGGCTGAGCCTGGTCAGTAGCTGGATAGGAGACCAACTGGGAAACCAGGTTGCTGCTGGTAGAGGTGTTAGTGAGGCCAGCAGGGGGTGCTCGCCCTGTGGTCTGTGTGGGTCCTAACACCCCAGTATAGTGATGGGGACATTATACTGACATAGAGCACCGTCCTTCGGATGAGACGTTAAACCGAGTTCCGACTCTCTGTGGTCGTTAAAAAAATCCCGGCCTAATTTGCCCATTGACCTCTGTCCATCATGGCCTCCTAATCTTCCCCCCATCCTGATTGGCTTCATCACTCGGTCTCCTCACCACCATAAGCTGGTGTGTGGTGGGCGTTCGGGCGCAATATGGCTGCTGTCACATCATCCAGGTGGATGCTGCACATTGGTGGTGGTTGAGGAGATTCCCCCCTTCTATGTAAAGCGCTTTGAGTGCCTAGAAAAGCGCTATATAAATGTAACAAATTATTATTATTTTTTATTTTATTTACACAACAGTTGGCATCTATTCGATGCTAACCTGAGCACCAGAACAGCCAGACACAAGAAAAGTTTCTCTCCACAAGCCACGAACAGTTAATGTTCTTCCATCTGTGAAAAAAAAAATGCAATAGACCTTTTTCACAAAAAACGGAAATATGTCACTGCGTTCTTCCGCTTCGCGCTTATACTCGGCAAAATGTATACCGGCAGTGTTTTCTCTGAGCCTTTTTCGCAAATTCCTCCACCAAGACCAATAAACTGGACAAAGGCTACAAATTTCGCAGACACCATAAATACCATTAGAGGATGCTGATGTATCACATTTTAAAATACTTAAAACATGTTGTTTTGCAAAGACTAACAATAAAAAGCGTCAATATGGCAAGAAAACTTGCAAATGATGTGTACATTTTATATTTATAACACAACTGTAATGTTTAGACGTTATTTAAACCTTACCTGCGGGTGGGTGTCACATAATCGTGATCCATTTTAGCAGCTGCACCGTTGTCATCCGCCTGGGAGGGGACAAGCTGACGTTTGTTCACCCTTTCAAAATACAGACTCCCTTTTGAGTGGTACTGTAAAATTGTTCCAAGGGAAAAGGCTTGGGACAACACCACTTTTAAGGCTGATGGTTGTTCCACCGGAGTAATCCTTCTTGGCAAAGTGTCTGCTACAGACGTAAGTGCTGTCTTTTCTCACAGAGAAATCCGGCCCTTCTTCTCTTCTAACAGCATGAATCCACAAATTTCTTGTTGCTTGATCAGACGGAAATGAGTGAAAAGACAGGTATGGTTGTTTTTGGGTACAACACGAACAACCCGGGACACAACAAAAACTCCTGTTTTTTGACTGACTCATTTTTGCATTTCCCGCTAGCTACTACTACGGTAACAGGAAGTGTATTTGCACGTCCTTAACTAACTTCCGGTTAAAAATGCGGAAGTGTGAAAAAGGTCTATACTTATGCATTTGTTAAAATGTTTACTATTTACACTTTTTTATTTCATATATCATAACTTTCTTTCACATTCCCTAGAATTATTACATCTGTACACACATTGCCTATTTTTCTATTGTGTAATTATACAGAAAGAATGACAATAATCAAACAAATACAAATAAAATGTTTATATCCCAGTTATATCTGCATCTTATTGTTGTCATTCTGTTTATGCACTGGAGCTTCTGTCACCAAAACAAATTCCTTGTCTGTAAGCATACATGGCAATAAATCTGATTTTTAAAACTGATACCTTTGAAATGTAATTTTAAATGAAATGGTAAACATTGACAAAATGCTATATTAGTGATTTTATAGTGTCTAAATAATAATTAAAAAAGGCTAAAGGTCTACCGCACTATATTGCCAAATGTTTTGGGATACCTGCCTGTACATGCACATGAACTTTAATGACATACCATTCCAAATCGGTAGGGTTTAATATGGAGTTGGCTCACCCTTTGCAGCTATAACAGATTCAACTCTTCTGGGAAGGCTTTCCACAAGGCCTAGTAATGTGTTTATGGACATTTTTGACCATTCTTCTAGAAGCCCATTTGTGAGGTCAGGGACAGATGTTGGCTCAGTCTCCGCTTTAATTAATCAAAAAACATGGTTTGGGAGATGGATTTATAATGTACTTGCTTGTGTAATTATTTGTCAATTTTCAAAACAAAAACAAAATGGCCTATGTCAAAATGACCTAGTGTACGTTTATGAATCACGATGGATTGGTTGAAATAAAAGAAAATGGAACCATCTTCTAGACAAATATCTGTTTTTGCCATAACTACATATAGAGAAACTCATTCAAGTTATTCAGAAGATCAAGACAAAACAAAATCAGCTTAAAACATTGAATTCAATTTTATTTTTAACAAAATTGTGGCAAAATACAAGGTACAACTAGCCTAGAAATCTAGATGCACCCTAGCGGCAGCAAATTTAATCTGCCCGCGAGTGTCGTCTAGGAACTCTCAATACCCTTCTGAGCTGTGTTCCTCTCACTCTGGATGGGCCAATCACATCGTGTATAGAGTCGGTGGGCGGGGCCATAATGACGACGGCCGAGTTGCGTTTGCGTGCTTCTAGTAAACACAGAAACTGGCGAACGGCGGCGGACTTTCGAATCAGCTTTGACCGCGACTCTGGAAGACTTGGAGTTAAGCTTTTCAGAAAAGAACAAAGAACGGCACTGAAGTCATTCTTAAAAAGGGAAGATGTGTTCGAAGTTTAGCCGACCGGATACGGTGAATGTTTAATCTATCAACAAGCTCTGCTTCACCTTCGTTGCTCTGGCTGGTGTAGCGCTATCCTATCGCGTGCAGAGGGAGTTTGAAAGACAACCGTTTATCCCACCCCTCGGATTGAGCTGTCAATGGTGAGTTTCCAGACCAAACATCTTGATGTGGGTCTGGCTTGTCAGGCTAAGGTACAACCACAATGTAAGAACTTAAATAATAATAGTTCACCTTTGAAGCAGATGTAAAACAAGTATCCTTGATGAAAACCAGAGGGCTCTGGACCTCAGACTGGGGCAAATGTAAATGCAAATGCAAACATAGGCAATGACCCTAAGGACACAGCCAAGGTAACAAAGGAGTGGCTATAGGACAATTCTGTGAATGTCCTTGAGTGGCCCAGACTTGAAACCGAATGTGAGCCCAAAATGTGGAAAAAGTGAAGCACTGTGAACACTTTCCAGATGCACTGTACTTTTTAATGTATTACTTTTAAGTGAGGGATCTGTACATGAACATTTGCTAATTAGATAACTTCAGGCAATTCTTATTCTTATGTCTCTGTAGATGAGACAATCGTGTATAACTCTTCCCACATGAAGAGCACTGGTAAGGCTTCTCTCCAGTATGAACTCTCTCATGATATTTCAGGTTTCCTGGCTGAGCAAAACTCTTTCCACAGTGTGAGCACTTGTAGGGTTTCTCTTCAGAGTGAATTCTCTGGTGTGTTTTTAAGTCGCTGGATGTAGTAAAGCTCTTCCCACAGTCAAAGCACATGTAAGGTCTCTCACCCGTATGTAAACGCTCATGTATTTTTAACTTATGCAGAAATATAAAACTCCGTCCACAAAAACAACAAATGTGAGGCCTCACACCAGCATGAACTTTAAGGTGTGATCTTAAGTTTGATTCCACAACAAATGTTTTCTCACACTGATCAGAGCTGAAAGACTTCACTCCAGAGTGGAAACGCAGATGATTTTTGAGATTACTTTTGTGAGTGTAACTCTTTCCACACTGAGTGCATGTGAAGGGTTTTTCTCCAGTGTGAATCCTCATGTGAACATTTAAGTTTCCTTTGTTAGTGAAACGCTTTCCACATTGAGCGCAAGTGAACAGTTTTTCTCCTGTATGAATTCCCATGTGCTCATTCAAGTTTTTTCTGTGGATGAAACTCTTTCCACACTGAGTGCATGTGAATGGCTTCTCTCCAGTGTGAATTCTGATGTGGGTATTTAAGTTGCCTTTGTTAATGAAACCTTTTCCACAGTAAGAGCATGTGAACGGTTTTTCTCCAGTGTGAATTCTCATGTGCACTTCAATGTTTCCTTTCTGCGTGAAACTCTTTCCACACTGAGTGCATGTGAACAGATTTTCTCCAGTGTGAATCCTCATGTGCCCTTTAAGTCCTGATTTATCTCTGTAACAATTTCCACATTCAGAGCAGGTGAAAGATCCTTTCACTCCAGATTTTCTAGCTTGTTTTTGTGCGAAATCCTTTTCAGTCTGAGAAATGACAGAGTCTCCATCTTCATTTACGAACTGAGGTTTTTGAAATCGATGCAGTTTGTCCTCATTCACTTCCATCAGGTCTAAAATAAAGCATTAAATTCAAATCATTAATTTAAAGAAGAAACAAAATGAAATGTATCATCAAGCCCTCAATTTAGCAAAAATCTAGTTTACAACTGGGTCTACTAGTACAGTCTTAGACATATTGTTTTATGTAATTTCATCTTAAGACCACTTTACACTACACCAACAAACAGCAACAGACACTTCATCAGGTTGTCAGACTGGATCAGTGCGTCAAGCCGCCTTTCCACTGCACACAATATTTGGACACAACTGTCTGAATTCGCCTCCTAGTGGCCATCTTAATGAACATAATGATCTTGTGTGGCAACGCAAGGGTGAACAGCTGCTGTCTCTGAAATTCTCCCAATGAAGGCACATCGATTGCACTAAACAGTAATACTCAAGCCAGTGTTTTGCCCACATTGACTTGCACTGTTTCTCCTGGGGGTTAATTGCAACATTTAGGGTGCTTTCACACCTGCCTCATTTAGTTCGGTTGAATCGTACTAGAGTTCGTTTCCCTCTTTGGTGCGGTTCGTTTGGTCAGGTCTGAAAGCAGCAATCGCACTCGGGTGTGCACCGAAAGCGGACCAAACAAGCGTACCGAGACCTCCTTGAAGAGCTGATCTCGGTACGCTATCAAACGAACTCTGGAGCGGTTTGTTTGTGGTAAGAACGTGATCCGACCTCGAACAGAACCAACTGCAAAAGTACTGATCATTTTTGGACTGAACCAGCTGCCGTAGTTAGCTGTGCTGACATTGTGTGCATGACATTATTACCTGATAGATCGTTTGCAATATTTTCGGGAAGATGAGCATGTCAAGAGATAATAATTAATCCACGCCTCCGCTTGACGTGACGAGCGATGCGCGCTTGCCGTCTGCAGTGCATTAGATCGTTGTTGTCACGTCGCGTCCGCGCTTCATTATAGAAATGTATTGTTTGCATACTGTGATAAATACACACAGTGTAGTAGATTATGCCCAGGGACAAAACCAGCCCGTGCAGTCGTCTCTCCATAGTGTTATAGTTTGCTGGCTTTGCCTCTTCTGTTGGAATTTTCCCACACGTAAATTCTGACCAATCGAAAAGCAGTTTAGGAAATACGCCATGGCCAATGAGTGATGTGGATGTTGTCACGTGCCTGCGTTTTGGTTCGTTTCAACTGGTTCAGACCAAAGCAATCAGTGTGGTGTGAAAAGGAACCAAAAAAAGCTGAAAAATGCAACAATTGTATAATTGTTTGCCCTTGGTTCGGACCAAATGAACCGAACTAGAGATGTGAAAGCACCCTTAAACATCATTAGGGATGCACTGATAGAAAAATTTGGGCCGATACTGATAACAGATAATTATTTTTGAAAGCCAATAACAAATATATGGGCCGATAAATCTACATAATATTTTTTAAATACTTCGAGGGCCTGATTACAAAATCAAAAGGCTCACCCTTAAAAACAATGTCAAAAAAAGTTCAATATAAATTAAACATATACAATTCAGTAGCCTAGTTTGAACCAGTGCAAGATTCGTTGCCTTTCTTTATTTAAAAAAAAAGTAACACTTTACAATAAGGTTTCATTTTCAACTAAGAATGCTTCTACAGCATCGCTATTGTACATTTCGCAATATGCATATCACAACGGCATGCAATATCTGAATGATTTTAATAGGTTAGTTCAATATTGTAAAAAGTGTACGTTTAAGGTCAACGCATCTAGCAGAGAATGGATTGGGCACACGACTGTAACTTATGTGACTTGCTTGATGTTAATAAGAGTTATTATATGCAATAACTTGCGAAAAATGACTCCTTGCGGTCTTGCGCAGTCTGACACACACACACCGAAACCTATATACAAGCAGCCGCTCTTAAAGTATGTGATCCCTTCAGTTCTGTTTCTTGTCTTGTTACAAACTCGAACTACCAAATACACACACATTTTTTTAACATAATTTTTTGCTAAAACACTTCTGGTCACTTTCAGAAGTTGTAGTGATGCTTTCTTCTACCAGAAAGAATGGGAAACACATAAATAGTATCATTCTCAGTTTTAAAATAGATTTTACACACCAATAGCAATATCACATCACATCTCGGATATTGCATTATTTAACAAGGTATTGCATATAGCATTTTTCTTCAATATCGCACACCCCTAATGCACTGTAAACTATGAACACAAACATTGTATTACTAACATAACTAAAGGTTATTCAGGGCTCTAGACTCATTACTCCCACTGGTCACTCTGGTGTGGCTAATTTTCTCAGTTGGTCGCACCGACTTACAATTTGGTCGTACCTTTAAAAAAAATATATTAATCATAATGACCTTCCATGTTGATTAATAGTTCTCTTAATTTCTATATGCTGATTTTGCATTGATGTAAAGTTTGACGTGACAAATAATAATAATAATGCATTCGATTTATATTCAAGGGACTCAAAGCGCTTTACATTGAAGGGGGGAATCTCCTCAACCACCACCAATGTGCAGCATCCACCTGGATGATGTGACGGCAGCCATATTGCGCCAGAACGCTCACCACACACCAGCTGATTGGTGGAGAGGAGACCGAGTGATTAAGCCAATCAGGATATGGGGATTATTAGGAGACCATGATGGACAGGGGCCAATGGGCAAATTTGGCCAGGATGCCGGGGTTATACCCCTACTCCATGACAACTCGGCATGCTCTTCACAAAACAGCGCATCCACAACCGCGCTGTATGGCAGATCTATGGTTTTTATTAATTTTTTTATTTTTTATTCAAAATATTCACAAACCGGCATCAACTACCTGATATTCAGATTCTCCAATTTGTGCAAGTGAATGGGTTTTATTGTTGAAAAATATAATGATCATATTAGTTGATCTATAATGCGCGATGGACGTCGTCATGTTAGTTTGCACCTCAGTTCAGAGAATTGAATCTGTCAGATTTACACCACGTCAATTCATCCACTTCTCCTGAAATACATGAAAGCAAGTGGCTGGTAAAGTGGGACAATATATAGTAGGCCTAAACTTTATAGTTACAATGTGTGTCTGATATAATATGTCACGTCATTAATGTGTTTTTATTGGCGCATCCATAGACATCACTGTGTATTTTAGTATAAATTATAAATGTATTGTTTTGCTAGTACTTGTGTATTTAAATGTGTGTCTGGCTCAGCTTCCATAGGAACGAACTGAATTCCTGATGAACTGAATCCCCCTCAGTTTTATGTAACCCAGTTTGCCGTGTGAAATTTTTACTGCCACATTATAAAAATAAAATAGGCATTTGTGAACATTTTAGTCACAGTCTAGAGCCCTGTAATTGCTTGCTGTTAGTTCATGTAACGTTACTAACAAATGAGACCTCATTGTAAAATGTAACTAAACATTTTATTACCTAACAAAAAATAAAATGCTATTTATCTTATAGAAGCTTATACTATTGTGAATGAAGGAAAACACCAACCTATTTGTTCCTCTGTCTCTTCGTCTTTTACTCTGCAGGGTTCCTCCTTAAACTCCATCTTTACAATAATATGTCTGTAACGTCAGTTTCTCCTGGAGTAATTCCTCCTGCTTCTTCTTCTCCTCCTGTGGGAAGATGGGAATATTCCCAGCATTTAAACTCTCATGAACGGCTGTGGGAGCGGCTTCACTGACTGAAGGTGTGAATTGTGGTCGCGCTAGCTCACTTAGCAGATGATCATCACACAATTACTCCAAATGTAGTGTTTTGATCAAACTACAGTTTAGAAACTATTCAAGTCCTCCAGCCTGATGTTGCTCTTTGATTAGATATTGAAACGGTTAAAAACGGTTTACGGGTTCTTTACATAAAATAAAAATACAACTAATTATCTTCACAAATTGTAATGTTTGTAATGAGTTTACGTTTCTCGAGTGTAATGAACATCAGTCGGTTCGATTCATTTCTGAGCGATTCACTAAATGAACCGACTCGTTTAGTCGTTTGGATTTATATTTCTCCTAATAAATGATAAATGAATGTACTCACAGTGTGATAGCATCAGATTTAGAGCAGAATGAACGGCTGTGTTCCACTTCTCATGTTTATGTTCATACCATAGACCGTAAAAAAATATGGACGACTCGACATCATCCGTTTCCGCTTGCCATATTTGAAGCTTTCAGGCAGCCTTGCACGGCGCGGACATCTTGGGACCGAGTCTGCGCAGTAGCGATTTCGGGACCGGAGTTGCGCAGTAGAGCGCAGGAAGTAGAGCAGGAAGTACAGTCGCGATATCAAAAGCCTGCCCACACTCTCGCAGATGCAGAACAATTAATTATGTTGGTGTGAAATAAACAGTTATGGAAATGTAGAAATTAAAGCTAAAGCTCTAATCTGCTCCCAAAAATTTCGAAAAAAGTCCGTTAGTGCCTCAGTGACAACTTCACTCAGAGAAGCTGTCAGTCTCAGCTGTCAATCATGACGTCACACACCCCGTTTTTATAGCATCAAATAACTAACTCAAACTAAACTTATTTTTAAAACGAACACCTGAAATGAAATCATCGTGATGATAACTGCCTTCAGTGACATATACTAACTTTGGGGGAACATTTTTGAAGTGTAATTTTATTATTTAGTTTGCCTCGTGTCCATTAGAAAACACAGAGGGGCGGCTATACTGGGACCGGTCGCCGGGGGGCGATCGAGGCGCGAAAGCTTCAGTAAATGAGAGGGAGACTGCAGGCTTGGTTCATACCATAGATATCCATAATAAGGACTAGATATCTTACGGCGGAGTCACCATCGGCATCACTGGCGGCCATCTTGTCACAGGCAGGCTTTCTGTTTGGCTCTGTGGAACCTGATGTAAGATGAGTGATCTGTACGAACATAAATACTCTTATCTCGCTGAAATCTTGACGGATTTACAAATGGTTTGGTTTCTTACAAACGTTATTAACATGGCTACAAATCTGGATGCTTTAACACGTTGAAATTGCAGCTTTTTGTTTCGATAAACGACTTAATCGTGCAGCTTGTGTGTCACGGCTAACTTACATGCACGTTATCAAGGGGGCTGAGACCACAATCGAGCTGTTCAATTATATAGGTTTTATTGACACCAATAACAATTTTATGATAACCAATCTTTTGTCTAGTTAAAATAAACTTAGTTCGCATGTTTTTATGTTTGTTTAATTAAAAAAATAAAAAAATATTTTATTATAATAGTGATATTCTTATTAAAAAAGCATATATATATATATATATATATATATATATATATATATATATATATATATATATATAGAGAGAGAGAGAGAGAGAGAGAGAGAGAGAGAGAGAGAGAGAGAGAGAGAGCTAGCTCTGGAAAAAAAATTCAGAGCTGTATATGTGTATAAATATATAATTTCTCATGTTGCCATTCGGTACACAGTTTTAGTAGCCTATATATTGATTTAACATAAATACCTTGTGTGTGTGTGTGTGTGTGTGTGTGTGTGTGTGTGTGTGTGTGTGTGTGTGTGTGTGTGTGTGTGTGTGTGTGTGTGTGTGTGTGTGTATTCATTGCATCTGTTCTGTTCAATGTTACTTTCATATTGAAGTCCATGGTTATAATTATTCATAAGTATGTAGTGTCATAACTACATCTCTGACATTTATAACAAACGAAACAGTTTGAAAATCGGTTGAAAATTGAGCAAGTTATGGTTATTTAAAAGTACATGCACCATTAAAACACTGTTACGAGTGAGCGAGCTGCCTGTGACAAGATGGCCGCAAGTTGCGGACGGCGACCTCCATTGGCCAACAGCGCGCACGAGACATCTAGCCTTTATTATGGATATCTATGGTTCATACCCTCACTCACTTCTCTTCTTCTCTAGACTCGGATGTGTGTCGTTGCTTATGTTGCTTGAGCGCCTCCACAGGAGGAAAACAATCCCTACTAAACTATTTAATCTTCATCTTTTCATACCTGTCCTGGAGACATTCCAGCACTGCACATTTTGTGTGGGATGTATATTTAAGTTAATTTATTAAAGACTAATTTTTATAGGCCCATATAGGCCTACTTACAGACAGTATAGTACATTTCATGTCAGCCAAAAAGTCATGAAATCAATATTCTTTTTTTTTATCAATACACCAGATGGTTGAATAATATGTGCCCTTAATTTGCTAAATTAATTATTTGGCAAGCTTAAACTCTATTTAAGCTTAAACTCTATTATTTTGTTAACTGTGTTATGGACAAATGCTGTGTCATAAATCCACATTATGCTGCATTTGGTATAATTTACCATCCGTACAAAGATTTCCATCTCCAGCGATATCCCTATCAAATTTTTCTGATGGTTTAGTTCAGATTTAAAAGAAAAACCACACATTTTAGAGCTACTCTGAAGTTAAAACCTCACATTTACAAAATCTGACAGCACAAAAACAGCCAATTCCAGTATAGAATATGCCATTTTTGCAAGATAAAAGATGGGTATCTGTTGGATTTTTGTATTAAATTAATAAAAAATGTCCCCTGATATAAAAGCGATCATTGCTTAAAGGGAAAAGTTAATAAAAAAAACTGTAAAACTGACAACTGAGTCCACGGACATGACATGTACCCCCTAATTATAGCATGATATAAAATCACGTTAAGTTCCTTATTTTCACATTTGTGAATATTTTCACATTTTGCCATGATCTCAATGCAAGAAAGTCTTCAGCATCACACCAAAACAAGTTATTTGAAAGATGTATTATGATTTAATAGACTATTGTTGCCAAATGCATCATATACACAATTAAAGGTGCACTATGCACCTCTCCGTCCACTAGATGTTGCCTATTCAAAACAAAGGTGTAGTTTGATGACGGCAAGTTTAAGTGCAGCATCTTGGGACATGTGCCCTCCGTACTAATTCGCTTACTATCCATACTAAATAGTATTCAAAAATAGAATTAGTATGTCCCAAATCGTAGTATGTTGAAAAGAGTATTCCAAAGAGACCCGGATGGTTTACTATTTCCGGTCCGAACTCAAAGTACTGATAGATCCGCACTCTAACGGCTGATATTGCCCACAACCCATTGCGAGTTGGACGAGGATACGATTAGAACTACAAACGCAGATAAAAAGCGCCAAAAAACTACAAACATGACATATGTGCGACTCCAACGGTTAAGTAGAGAAGTTTAGATGAAGGGATTTGAGTGACCAACTATCAATATTTAACCTGACAAAATTATATTTATTCAGTGTTGTCCACATTATATTTCACCTGCAGCAGCATTGTGAACTTTTGTAAGGACACTTTGGCCATTAACTTTTAAATGCATCATTATATTTAAACTGCAAACATATGAGGAGAGTCTCTGCATTAAAGACCCACAAATGGCAGATCAAGGTGCGGCTACATTTCTCTCCGATACGGCAGGAGATTAAACTGAATGTGGAGGATTTGAACTGTGAACAATCTGACGATGATTTACAGGGCAGTTAAACGCTGACGGGATGCACGTAACTAAGCGACAGAGTCCGTTAAAGATGACAAAGTAGTATGTCCCGAAGCTTGCATACTTTTCTGCTACACACTCAAAAGTATATACTTTTTCTTCACAAAAAGAGTACATACTTTTAGGACGTAGTATACAGTCCTTGACAAAAGTCTTGTCGCTTATCTATTTTCTAGAAATACCTGATATTAACCTGACTTTTAATTAATTCATTGGTGTTAGAAATAGCTCATATGAAAAGCTAAAACCCTCCCAAATGATGTTTAATGCACGGAAATAAATAATTTTCACAGAATTTTTTTTAAATCATTTAATCAAGACAGAAAGGTCAAATTTTGGCAAGACAAAAGTTTTGTCGCCTATACAGAAATTGAACAAATTTACTGCAAATACAAAAATATGTCAGCAAATTAAGTTGTGGTGCTGTGAGATCCAAATTTAAAATCTTGTATGACTTCCATGAGCTTGAAGGACTGCATCCATGCGGTTTGGCAAGGATTCATACAATTTATTGATGAAGTCATCAGGAATAGCTAAGAAAGCAGTCTTGCATGTCTCCCAGAGTTCATCAATATTCTTTGGTTTCGTCTTCCATGCGTCCTCTTTCATCCTACCCCACATATGCTCAATGATGTTCATGTCTGGTGACTGGGCTGGCCAATCCTGAAGCATCTTGATCTTCTTCGCCTTGAGGAACTTTGATGTGGAGATGGAAGTATGCGATGGAGCATCGTCTTTTATGGTTGGGAATAAGAGGTAGCTAAGATTTCTTGGTATTTTAGACTATTGATCAGACCATGATTTTTCCACCACCAAACTTCACTGTTTTCTGGGTGAATCTCGGATCCATTCGGGCACCAGTAGGTCTCCTGCAATATTTGCGGCGACTGTGGTGTAATTCAACAGAAGATTCATCTGAAAAATCCACCTTCTGCCACTTTTCCTGCGTCCATCCTTTTAGCAGGCTGTGGGCCTTGACAAATGCCACACGGTTTTTCAATTGTCTTTTGTTTAGTGCTGGCTTCTGGGCACTGATTCGACCATGGAGGCCATTTCGAGACAGAATCCGACAAACTGTTCTGGTTGACACAGGGACTTCAGGTGACCAGGTCTCGTGGAGCTCTGCTGCAATGGAAAATGGGCTGGCCTTGGATTTTCGAGCCAACAAACGGTCCTCTCGAGCAGTTGTCTTGCGGGGTCTGCCTGACCTGGGCTTGTCAAAAACGTCTCCAGTCTCTTCAAATCTTTTTTTTATTCTCTGTACTTGACGCTGAGACACATTGAAGGTGTCTGCCACATCAGCAGTGGATCTGGTCTTCAGGCTCTTGATAATCAAAACTTTAGTCTCAGGGTGAATCTTAGGCATGTTTGCAGAGGTCTAGTTGCAGTTGATGTGAAGGTCTAGCATACTGGGGTTCTTTTTATACACACTTGAGACCTAATTGATCCATTATTAGTCACAGGTGAAGCTCATATGACAAGGTGACAACACTTATGTCTTTGCAAAAATTGACTCAATGGGCTTAACCAAGCTGTGAATATTAGAATACTTTTTGGAAGTTTAGTTTTTCACTGAAACATTATCACAAAAGCTGGTGGGATTAAAATGACCCATTTCTTGTAAAAAAAATCTTGATTAGAAATATATTTCAGCGGCACTTTGGATCAATTTGTACACAAGCGACAAGACTTTTGTCAGGGACTGTAAGTAGGCGAATTGGGACGCAGCAGTGGTCTTCACCTCACAGCCGGTGGAAAATAGGACTCGGGCAGAAATCACGTTCATAAATGCGGTTATTAACGTTACTGTTGTATGAAGCAGAGCAGGACCGAGTGTTGTGGAGCTGAGCACGGCTGCTGGAGCAATTATTACACACACACCCGCCTTGCGAGAAATAGGACTTTTATTATGACGGGACTGAACACAGTTGCCGGGCGCACCCACTATTTCCGCTTTTCCGATCATTGGTATGAGGTGATGCAGCTCTTTTTATCATATTAGATACATTTAAGTGTGTTTAAAATGATGTTATGATGTTATTCTGTGCGTTCGCTCGGTGGCTGCTGTGATACTTGTTCACACTGCTAAGAGAAAAGCGCTTCTGCCAAATAAAACCGGAAACTGAGGGTAATGCAGATATGACGCAATTGACCGGCGACTCCCTCAAACGCTATGCTGAAACGTCCTGGGTCATTGGTTAAAATAGTAATTTTCTCACAATTTACAAATAGTTGGAAACATTTGGGATATTGTAAGTACTAAACTGAACAAAATATATAACACTGGCCTAGTGTCTTTTGGATATTTTACTGCAAAAATACTACATAGTGCACCTTGAATGCATATAATTTAACACCACAAAGTAACAAAACATCTCTTAACAAAAAGTTATGTCAACACAATAGTTTTCTAAGGTGTTATTTTGACCTTCCCCTTGTCAAACAATCAAACTTCACTACTAATTTCAGCAAAAGATCCAGCTTTTGATTAACATGAATGTCTACTTATTAACTTGTAAGTGATTGATCTGAACATGAACTTTGCTCATTAGACAACTTTGGGCAATGCTTATTCTTATGTCTCTGTAGATGAGATATTTGGGTGAAACTCTTTCCACATGAAGAGCACTGGTGTGGCTTCTCTCTAGTGTGAATTTTCTCATGATCTTTCAGGTTTCCTGACTGAGAGAAACTCTTCCCACAGAGTGAGCACTTGAACGGTTTCTCTCCAGTGTGAATTCTCTCATGAATTTTCAAGAATTCTAACCGAGTGAAACTCTTTCCACAGTGTGAGCACTTGTACGGTTTTTCTTCAGTATGAATTTTCTGGTGAGTTTTTAAGGTACTGGATGTAGTGTAGCTCTTCCCACAGTCAAAGCACACATAAGGTCTCACACCAGTATGAATACGCTCATGCTCTTTTAAAGAGTTCAGTTGTGTAAAACACTTTCTACATAAAGAACAAACGTGAGGCTTCACACCAGCATGAATTTTAACATGTGCAATCAAGTTTGATGCTGCAACAAATGTTTTCTCACACTGATCACATCTGAATAATCTCACTCCAGAGTGACTGCGCAGATGATCTGTGAGAGAGGTTTTGTGAGCGAAACTCTTTCCACACTGAGAGCACGTGAAAGGTTTTTCTCCAGTGTGAATCCTCATATGTCTCTTAAGGTTTGATTTATGTGTGTAACTCTTTCCACACTCAGAGCAGGTGAAAGATCCTTCAACTCCAGATTTTCCAGCTTCTTTTTGTGTGAAATTCTCTTCAGTTTTTGAAACGACTGCAAGCCCATCTTCATTTGTGAAATGGTGTTTGTCTTCATTCCCAACATTAAAAAGGACACACAAGTAACAAATACATAAAGATTGTCATTAATTTAGCACAAATCTAGTTTAGCACTGAGTCTACTGGCATCTAGTTTCAGATGTGTTGTTATATGTCAGTTTTCATCTCAATGTTCCTCATTAAAGAGAATGAAGGAAAACACCAACCTATTTGTTCCGCTGTCTCTTCATCTTTTATTCTGCTGGACTCTTCCTTAAAACCCTGGGTGAAAGATCCAGTTTTTTTGTTATACTTTTGTGTGAACTTTTCACAGTTTGTGAAATGATGAGGTTTTTGAAACCAATGATGTTTGTCTTCATTCACTTCCATCAAGTCTAAAATAAATGTATAACATACACAATTATTAAGATTAAAACAAAGGCAGACAAATATGAATATATATTTTATTCAGATGCATCCATGCCACAGCGAGATGAAAAAGCGTAGCAACGACAGACCCCACAGTAGCGTTTAGATTGTTCCCCAAGGTGTGCACGAGTAAAATGCCTTTAAACATGGCAGGAACATCTGTTTGTGTATGTGTTTGAGGATTATATTGCAAACAAATCATTATGATATTCACGGTGATACTGTAATGAGAAATCCATGTTGAAAACTGTTGTGTAAATTTTTTTCAGGATTCTTTAATAAATAGAAAGTTAAAATGTCTTTACTGTCAATTTTGACATTTAATGCATTCTTGCTGAATAAAACTATTAATTTCTTCAAAACTAAAGTGTGTAACAATTGACATTTCTATGACGTTAAAATTAGGATGAAATTGTTCATGAATTTCATACACACTGCAGACACAGAAATTACATAATTTGTGTGGGACAGTACAAATAGTGTCCCTTATAAAGAACCACAATTGTCCTTATTTGTGTCCCACTTTTTGTCCTTCATTATGCATATTTGGATTAGGGTAAACGTATATATTAAGCTCACCAAAGTCTACAGTGAAACGTTTTAGTGCACAGGGTATTGGTTTGAGTACAAGTTATGTCAAAATAAAATATGAATCTCTCACACAATATTTAATTTGATTTTAAATGACAAAAGCATTTCAATTAAGATGTACATCATTAAATGCAAAAAGTCTGGCTGTGCTTAACAGGTTCATGTTTGTCCCTTTACAGCAAAAAAATTATAATTAATAAATATTATTAAATTAAATATAAAAGGACAATTTTGCTTAATTAATAACCTAGCTCATTAAGTTCGCTAGTATTGAAAATATCTATGAAATTATACTTTTTCTTATTGATGTCACGCTGAAGCTGTGGTTTTCATAAAGTGCACCCTTTGAGCCCACCGCACAATATGAAGTCTTTAAAAATGATAGAACTATAAAACCACAGAACATCAATAGACTGTACTAAATGTAATGTTTTTAAAAATATAAGCCAGTAATGCCTGTGAGTGTTATTATTAGAGTAGCACACAATCGTGCACAGCTAGTAAGTTAACAATGTTCTGCAGCATTTGCTATGTTGCTAAAACGATCTTTTGGATCTAACTATAATTATTTCCCACATCCAGGTCCCAGGTTATAATATGCAAAAGTCTAAATATGAATCTCTTAATTTGCAGTAAGAATTTATACCTATTGAAAATAAAGGCTTAAACATCCGTAATAAAAAATAAAAAAAAATCAAATTTAAAGGGCTCTTAAGAGGACATGAATCATCATGAATATTGATGTTTCACACTCTGGAATATGTGATTTTGACATTGTCTTGAAGCGAAATTTAGCGTATTTGATCCAGTTTTCAAAAGTCTTGTGAACAAATATTCACTATGGGTTGTGTGACCTAATTTCACTGATTTATTTTTGTTCACAAACCATGCATAAACGTAATTTTCTCAAACCTACAATCTTTTACACACCTGCTGCTCACATAGTATAGTAGATGTTGTGCTGAATACGGAGTAATCAAACTATAGCCATGAAAATGTTACAAGTAACAGAAATAAGCTCAAATGTCAGGGCATGTCCAAACACCTCCAGGGCCCAGAAAACATTTCAGAGGGTTAAATAAAAATAAAGGAAAATGCCAACCTGTTTGTTCCTCTGTCTCTTCATCTTTTATTCTGCAGGGTTCTTCCTTAATCTCCATCTTTACAATAGTATGTCTGTAGTTTCTCCTGGAGTAATTCCTCCTGGTTGCTTCTTCTTCTCCTGTGGGAAGATGGGAATATTCCCAGCATTTAAACTCTCATGAACGGCTGTGGGAGCGGCTTCACTGACTGAAGGTGTGAATTGTGGTCGCTGTTGCTCATTTAGCAGATGATCATCACACTTACAATCACTTGCAATTATCCAGCTTTAAGTGCTTTGCTCTAATAGCCATTTAGAAACAATTTCAGAATTTGACTTTTTGTCTTTAACTTCTACCATTGAGATGTGTATGATGCATGATGATGATATGTGTAAATAGTCCTCCCAGAATCAACAAAAAGTTAATGTTTACCAGGATTATTAACTGCAGATTTTGAGTCCTTTCATGAACCATGATGGCCTATGCAATTGACTAAAAAAAGATAAGGTGGTTCAAATGCTAAAAACAAATGGGGCCATCCAGAGTACAAAATCTAGAGGTATAATGGAGATTACACAAAATATTTTGGAGACGAGAAATAATTATTGACCGACTTAATTTCATTTCATGTTTATCTATATTGTATAAACCATAAGATCAAAATCTTTAGTTCATATTTTAACCACCAGAAGTTTGAAAAAAGTCACACAGTCACCAATGCGGTTATAATGCATTCTTCAAACTAAAACACATCAACTCAATGTTAGATTCCCATTAAAGATATATAACATTCTCAAATAAAGATCCATCATAAAGTCCATGTAAACATTAATTTCCCAGACAAGTACAGCAATTCTCCTCCCTCAAGTGATGGGATCACTTCATTAATTATTCATTAATGATATTTGTAAATTGAATTATGCTTTAATCATTCCTTTTTAGTCTGCCATCCACTGCACTGGAATCAGGTGAAGAGATTTATGTTTGTATAGGGGTGATTTACTTGATATAAAATCAGTTACAGTTCTTATTTTTATGTACAGTTTGTGGGGGAAAAAAGTATTGCACTGTAGTATTAAAGTGTTAGTTCACCCAAAAATGAAAAATCTGTCATTAATGACTCACCCTCATGTCGTTTGACACCTGTGAGACCTTCGTTCATCTTCAGAACACAAATGAAGATATTTTTGTTGAAATCCGATAGTTTAGAAAAGGTCTCCATTGGCAGCAAATACATTTTCCTCTGTCAAGACCCACAAAGGTTGAATTCTACATTGATTGTGCTTTAGGTCTTGGCGTAGTGCTCAAAATGGTGCTAAAGTGTGCATTTGTTGGATGCCCGAACGGTGAGAAACGAATAAGTGCACGTAAAAGTGTCTTATTAAAGCCAGCTCTACGTTATATTCTTGCGCATGCTTTATGGTGCTTTGTGAGTTTGCATGAGAGGCCCAGACCGAACTTGTTGGATAAAGTCGTTATTTAGATTTTTTTGCACACATAAAATTATTCTCGTCACTTCATATAATGATTGTAGAGCCGCTGTAGTGAGATGGGCTTTGTAATGGCGTCTTTAGTGCCTTTATGGGTCTTGAGAGAGGAAATGACATTGGTGTCAATGAAGGCCTTTCTGAGGCATCGGATCTCAACAAAAATATCTTATTTGTGTTACAAAGATGAACAAGGTCTTACGGGTGTCGAACGACATTAAGGTGAGTAATTAATGACAGAATGTTAATTTTTGGGTGAACTAACACTTAAATACTACAGTACAATACATTTTTTATAAACTGTACATAAAATAAGAACTGTCACTGATTTTATATCAAGTAAATCACCCTTATATACAAACATAATTACAGAAACAGCTTTACAGAAAATGCATGTGTCTAAATTACAATTTTGAAGTGATGTTATCAGATTTCAGCAATGTACATATAAATCAAGCCATTATCTACAATGAGCTCATTGAAGTAATTATTACAAGTTGTGAATATAATGACACATGGAAATTTGAGCATTGGTGCATGTTTATTCAGAGTTTATATCATTTAAAGTCTTTACAGGACCTGTAAACTGCAGGCTTAAGTAACAAATATGAATACAATATGAGAAAAAGCATTCCTACAAAATTTTTGGCATTTTGACCTCCCCTGATGTCCAGTGTTGAACAACGATCTTCACCACTAAATTTAACAAATGTCTCTCTTTGATGATGTCACTATGTTGCAACAAAATCCCATCTTTTGATTGATCAGAATTATATCAAGCTATTGACTTGAAATGATGAAGTGATGGATCTGAACATGTCTTTTCACATGAAACTGTAGATTAGATGACTGGCTGAAACTTCTCCCACATGTGCAGCTTACATTTACATTTATGCATTAAGCAGACGCTTTTATCCAAAGCGACTTACAACTGAGGAGTACAGGAAGAAACACAAAAAGTGCCCTGAATACAAAGATTTGTATACTACTCAGAGTAGTAAAAACCAGAAAAGGGAGGGAAAAGAGAAAAAGTAGTGGAGCTTCTCTCCAGTGTGAACCCTCTGATGAGATGCCAAATTAATTGAATGTCTTCCTAGAGTATCACACCAGTATGAATATGCCCATGCATTTTTAAAGAATGCAGTGCTGAAAAATTCATTCCACAAAAAAGTTAATCCGTTTGACGCCAAAACAAATGTGTGGTTTGACAAGCAGCGGGGCGAGGGACCGCGAGAGCGGGCCGGTGATGAGTGTTGACGAGTGCCAGCTGCATGGCACACCGGTCTCGTCTCGCGGCCACGAGACGGGAGCATAAAAGGAGGAGCAAGGGCTGCGGAAGACGAGAGAGGTTTTTTTTTTACGTGTGATTATGGGTTAGTGGGCAGTCGTCCATGAGGGGCTGCCCACGTTTTATTTTGTGGGTATTTGCGGGCAGTCGTCCATGAGGGGCTGCCAACGTTTTTACTTTAGTTTTGTTTATTTATTTTGAATAAAGTTTGTGAAACATTCGCCGGTTCCCGCCTCCTTCTTTCCAATGTAAGAACTTTGTTACACTGGCCTTCCCCCCGGGTTTTGGCACCAGAACGAAGTTCATAGATGGGAAGGAAGGAGGCGGGAACCGGCGAACGTTTCAAAAACTTTATTCAAAATAAATAAACAAAACGAAAGTAAAACCGCGGGCAGCCCCTCACGGACGACTGCCCACCTAAACATAATAAAACATAAACAAAACATAACGTAAAGTCCAGGCCTGGTCCTCTCTCGTCTTCCGCAGCCTTTGCTCCTCCTTTTATGCTCCCGTCTCATGGCCGCGAGACGAGACCGGTGTGCCACGCAGCTGGCACTCATCAACACTCATCACCGGCCCGCTCTCGCGGTCCCTCGCCCCGCTGCTTGTCACACCACAAAATGATATTGCTTTATTACATTGATCACAGCTTAACGACTCTACAGTGGGAGCGCAGATGATTTTTGAGAACACTTTTGAATGCAAACCTCTTTCCACACTGAGTGCATGCGAATGGTCGTTCTCCAGTGTGAATTCGCATATGCACATTAAAGTTTCCTTTGTGATTGAAACTCTTTCCACACTGAGAGCATAAGAAATTTCTCTCTCCAGTATGAATTCTCATGTGTTCATTAAAGTGTCCTTTCTGTATGAAACTGTTTCCACACTCTGTGCATGTATAAGGCCTCTCTCCAGTGTGAGATCTAAGGTGGAAATTGAAACTTTCTTTGTGAATAAAACTCTTTCCACACTGAGAGCATGTGAATGGTTTTTCTCCAGTGTGAATTCTAATGTGCACATTTAAGTTTCCTTTGTTATTGAAACTCTTTCCGCACTGCGAGCAGGTGAACGGCTTTTCTCCGGTGTGAACTCTCATGTGCAAAGTTAAGCTTTCTTTGTGAATGAAACATTTTCCACACTCAGAGCATGTGAACGGTTTTTCCCCAGTGTGAACTCTCATGTGCAAAGTTAAGCTTCTTTTGTGAAGGAATCTCTTTACACACTGAGAGCAGGCAAATGGTTTTTCTCCAGAGTGAATTCTCATGTGCACAGTAAGGTGTCCTTTATGAATGAAACTCTTTCCACACTGAGAGCATGTGAACGGTCTTTCTCCAGTGTGAATCCTCATGTGCACGTTTAAGTTTTTGTTATGGATGTAACTCTTTCCACACTCAGGGCAGGTGAACAAATCCTTAATTCCAGTTTGTTTCTGTTTCTGTGTGAAATTCTTTTCAGTCTGTGAAACTATAGCGCTTCCATCTTCATTTAGGAAGTAAGGTTTTTGAAACTGATGCCATTTGTCTTCATTCACTTTCCAAAATTAAATGAAAGAGAGACAAACGAGAAGAATCAGAAATATAGCCTCTATTAAGCAAAAATCTAGTTTACAATTAGCAAGTCTGGTAGCATTTTGATCTAAATACATTTTCATATGTCAGTTTTCATCATAATGTTCCTCATTAAAGAGAATGAAGGAAAACACCAACCTATTTGTTCCTCTGTCTCTTCATCTTTTATTCTGCAGGGTTCTTCCTCAAACTCCATCTTAACAATAGTATGTCAGTAGTTTCTCCTGGAGTAATTCCTCATTCTTGCTGCTTCTCCTGTGGAGAGATGAGAATATTACCATTATGGCAAGAAATTGTAACATTTACTATATTAGTATACATTCCATATGTACCAAGTTCTAGCGGTTATTATTTTGACGGTACAAACCTTTTAAATGAAACTCATAGTTATTCAGTAGATACTAGTTATTATTTTTTAGATACTGGTACTAATTCATTACTCATTCACACATATTATTATAATATTACTTCCATTCATTCATCCATCCATCATCTTCCGCTTATCCGGGGCCGGGTCGCGGGGGCAACAGTCTAAGCAGAGACGCCCAGACTTCCTTCTCCCTAGCCACTTCCTCCAGATCCTCCAGGGGAACGCTGATGCGTTCCCAGGCCAGCCGGGAGACATAATCCCTCCAGCGTGTCCTGGGTCTTCCCCGGTGCCTCCTCCCGGTGGGACATGCCTGGAACACCTCCCTGGGAAGGCGTCCAGGAGGCATCCGAAATAGATGCCCGAGCCACCTCAGCTGGCTCCTCTCGATGTGGAGGAGCAACGGCTCTACTCTGAGCTCCTCTCGAGTGAGCGAGCTTCTCACCCTATCTCTAAGGGAGCGCCCAGCCACCCTGCGGAGAAAGTTCATTTCAGCCGCCTATATCCGGGATCTTGCCCTTTCGGTTGACTTAACTTTCCATAATAAATTCCGAACAACTTTTAAGTATATTCAAAAACCGGTTCATACCCACCAGCCAAACAACCACAATACCCCGAGATTGGGACTTTTGGAGAGCATTCATAATTGCTTACAATCAAAAATTCTAAATACTAATCTGCATATGAGAATGCGAGTCATGTCAAAATAAGAGTATACATTGTTAGGGGTTAACAGCTTATGACCCAGGACCAGTAGAAAAGAAATTAAGATCAAGAGTCAGGAGTGTAATTAATTAAAAGAAAAAAATACTGCAGTTTCAAAAGCAGAAGCCAGCTTCAAGTCTCACAAGGAGTTTGTAGGCTGCGTTCCCGCTCTCACCGTCTCATTGCCTCGCCCTATCGTACATACAATTGTCCCAACAGTTACGTTTTCAAGGTCTTATCCACGTCATTACTGCAATGTGGATGGTTCTGATTGGCTCAGAGACAATGTACAGTCATGGCAAATTTCCACTCATGTTGGAATCTGAATGTTAATCTGATGCACGTTTCCATAGACGTGTCACTTGTTGACACTTTCACCCCGGAATTAGGCCCGTAGTGACCTTCCAGATCTGGAGCAGGCGCCAGCTTGTCCAGAACAACAAGTCCACCCATCTCTTAGGGTACCCACTGCACACTATCCTCAACACTGATCTGTAACATAGAATATTGCTCACTTACACAGATACACAGTCTCTCCAAGGTTGGAGCTGATTAAGCTGCAGTTCTAACCAAAACATATGCATAAAATTATAAGTACTTGTATCTAATAAATAAGTACTAGTAGCATAAAAATGTATACTAGTTTGTTTTAAGGATTAAATGTTAAAGCGGCTTGCCATATTCCCATAGCATCTGTCATGATTGGCTTCAGGAAGGTGTATAGTGTGTCTCTGTTAGCGTTGTAGTGTCTTTCCAAAGATCAAGTAACCTTTAAATACAATTTTAATAGAATTTTTTTGTTTATTATTTGTTGTAAAGTATTAAGTTCTCACCTCAGAAAAACTCTGTTGACGTATACAGTTGAAGTAAAAAGTGCCTGGAAAAAGAATTTGTGCTGGTTCAGTATCTCCTGTCAGATAATATGTTGTGAGGTTACATGCCAGTTTCATTATTTTCATACAAGAAATAAACATTTCAGACATCACACCTCACAAAAGCGAACACTATTTAACTGGCCACACAAATGTGGAGGTCCGCGCTTTATCACTTTATATAAAGAGCATATCGCATGTCTTCTGATGTGGTGAAAACAATTCAATTTTGGGATGGGGGTTTTACATGTTTTAATTAGAACATTCTGGTTATCAGAACATATTAAAAAAAGTGTAATTATTTCATAATCGTGTACGGACCTATGACATAGGGGAGTGCAAGGCACAACCTAACGCAGGGGTTAGCTGTAACACGCATGGTTTAAAACTTTCCACACATGCCAGGATGATGAAACTTTCTGTATTTACTAGTTGCCATATCAAGATTATTTAGATAAAAAAAGCACCACATTTTTAAAATCTTTAGAAGATAATCACAAGTACTTAAGTTTATTTTTGTGTTTATTTAAAATAAGACAAATCTGATATTATTGCAATCTTATATCTGATATTTAACAGTTGAGATTGTTCTTTAATGCTGATCTAATAGCAGAAGACACGAGCCGGGGTTATATCCCAGTTGTTCAGGTGGGGCATGTTGCTGTCTATTAGAAATATATTATATTCTATACTTTTATAAACTCTATTGAGAAACCATGAGAAAAAGGTGAATAAAGTCTGAGAGTTAATGTCTAGAAGTTATTAATTATTATTATGTTGTAAACAATGCTGTATAGCTGTATTTTGTAGTTATATAGTTTGTCATGGATATGTGTTTGATTATATCAGGTACTGCCATAAGTTCATGTTACAATGTACAAAACCTATGGGGCATGTTGTCACATTCACCTCCATTCTTTCGAGGTAAATCAAGAAAAGAGTATGCTCTGTAATGAATTGAAGGCTACTAAACATGTGGGAAATAGAAATACTCTGAACCCCAAATGGATTTACACAAACTGAGAAAGTCAAAAGAGTGAGGTCCTCAACAGTCAGGAAATTACGAAACATAACTGGGATGTTCTTGGAGCCTCATAACCTTATGAGGTCGTACTAATAAAATTACGTACCAACATAAAACAAATAAAAAACAAACAAAAATAAACATTAACAATAAGAACACCCCTGTGCGTTAATCTTTCCTTCTTTTTGCTCGTCACACTTAGAAATGACATTGTCTGACGAATAAATTACACTAAAATCGGCCCGGCCCACGGGAAAAACGACATATATGTAACTTATATCAGACGTCTCGCGGAAGGCTTTTGTTTTGGAAAATGCAGACAGAAGATTATTGTTTATGATGAGCCCAAGGGCGTAGGTTTGGTCTCAGCTTTGGTGGGGACATCCCACCAGGTTTGCCCAGATTATATAGTCTATTATTTATTACTGTGTATGGAATTGCACCATAGTTTAGGAATGAATACGATTATTAATTTATGAGGCTTTTCAGCCCAATCCAGTACCATAATAATAAAAAACAAAATACTCTTTAATTGTCAAGTTCATTAATGATTTTCAAAACTGATTTGGAAAAAAACCCAACATGCACACAAACTTACTTATTTTCAATATAAAAAATGATTGTGGACTGGATTTTTTTTTTTTTTTTTTACCTCTTATCACATTATTGAGCATGTCAAAGATTAGTAACAACTTTAGATTTGATGCATTGTTAGTTTTTGTACAGGATCAGTTTGTTTCTCCCTCATTTACTGTTTGTGGCTGTTTTTGCCCCATTGACTTCCATTATAGCCACATTTTTTTTATTTTAAAGCCATAATGTATATAATGATGCACAATCACTTTTTATATTGAAAATAAGTTATTTTGTGTGTACGTTTTTTTTTTCCAAAATCAGATTTGAATCAGTTTTTGAAAATCATTTATGAACTTGGCATTTAAAGAGTGATAGTACTGATAAGAGTGACAATTAAACATTGACAACAGCTCAACAATAAACATGGAATCAAGTAGGCCTATGCAAACTTGCAACAGAACACATTTTATATTATTTTACATTTGATTATTTTATTTATTTCTAAAGAACTCTTTAATAGCCTATATTGGTGCACTTTAAAGGGATGGCTCACCCAAGAATAAAAATCCTGTCATCATTTACTCGCCCTCATGATGTTCCAAACCTGTATGAGTTTCTTTGTTCTGCTGAACACAAAAGAAGATTTTAAAGGAAGTTTGTAACCAGTCTGCTTTGGGGGCACCATTTACTTCCATGGTAGGAATTCAACATAACAAAGAAATGTATACAGGTTTAAAAAGGAAATTGACAGATTTTTACTTTTTGGGTGCACTGTCTCTTTAAGCAGTCATTTTGAACCAGTAACCACTTTACTGACAAAAATGTTCTGAAATTCAAAAATCTAATTAAATTTTCTATATTAATTTACTATTATGACTATATTATTATGCAATTATTTGTCCCATTTTTATCTAAATATTTTTTTAAATGTCAAACTTTATAGGATTATGTATTATTAATATAGCCTATAGCTAAATGATGAATTAATAACATTAATTAGGCTATACCGGTCTAATGTCTAGAAAAATAAGTCTGCCAAGCTTTGATAATGTATGGAATATTATATTAATATGTTATCCATTAAAAAAACAATAGGCCTACCTAGAAGCACGGATGTGTCCGTCATCGCTGCTGCTTTCAGTCAGACAGTCTGAGACACTGAAATGCTTCTGCAAAGGTTGCAGTTTGTCTTAGGTTCATCGTAAGTTACTGGACAGACCCACTGATACCTTTTTTTTCTATTCAGCCCTATATCTGGAAATCCTCTTGCGTTTAAACGGTGGACGCGAGATTGACATGTTTTTAAAAAAGCGCGCAAGTTTACAGCGCATGTTCTCGAGACTCCGTCGCTATGGCAGCAAAGCTGCTCAAACGCAAACTTGTGCATCGCGTCCCGTATTGGTTTGATACGGCGGGACGCGTCATTTTGCTTGTAAATATGGAACGATAAGGAATCGATCCATATAGCAGCACGAAGGAGTTCGCTAAAATATTGGTGGGGACAATTTTGCCATCTTAAAATATTGATTGGGACTAGTACCTAGCGTCCCCCCCTAAACCTACGCCCATGGTGAGCCTAAATCTAGCCACGCAAGAAAACATGCGATCTACCCGAATGAAAACGTGAGGAGAAAGTAAACTCGACTTCCACTAGTTTCAATTCGTGAGGTTTATCAGTCAGATATTTCAATAGGCAGATTGTTTTAGATTCACTAAAATGAACCGGATCTTAAGAGTCATTTGTCCAGGAATCGAATCGCGGTCAAATTCAATACATGTATAAATGATCAGATGTAGATTTCTCCCAATAAACGTCTAAATAAATGTACTCACGGTCTGAAACAGCAAAGCGCATTTCACTAACCAAAGATCAAGATGGCTGCAACAACAAATGTAGTGTTGAAATGAAATGCCGCCACCTAAAGGAAGATTTGTAATATTAACTATCATAACTTCATAACGCCCATGACAAAACATTACATTGGAATTTCATTTTATTCTGTACGATCTTATTGGATTCTTTGAATCTTACTGGACATTGTGTTAAATGGAATTTCACTTTGTCTTGTGATATTTTTTATTATAATAAATTATTAATGAATTACTTTTTAGAGTGACTGTGTGTGTGTGTGTGAGAGAGAGAGAGAGAGAGAGAGAGAGAGAGAGAGAGAGAGAGAGAGAGAGAGAGAGAGAGACCCAATGAAATCCTGTAGAAATTATCCTGTAGATAAGTCAATTCCCACAGAATCAAATCTTATGGGACAACTTAGGAAGTCTTAGGAATCCTATAGCAACGGTTCCAAAATATTAAAGAAATTCTAAATGGAATACTATAGTTTCTTATTGGAATCCTTATTAATTTTTAACAAGGGACAAACTCTTGCAAGAGAGTAAATGAAATAGAAATGATTCAGTGTTTTTTATTGGAACTTTAATGCTTTGATAACAAGATCATATCTGTCACTTAATGTTAATTTTCATATTCATGAGAACAATATTATGGGAATCATTCTTCACTTTTAGTTTTAAAGAACACTGCACCACTGATTTGGTGGTTTGCATTAACACTGCAGAGATAAAATGTCCAGTACACACATGCATATACAGACGCACACTCGCACACAAACTGGATTTAGTTTCTAAAACAAATTAGCAGATGTTACAAAATAAAATACTAATAGACTAATATAGTTTTGCCAATATATAGGTAAATAATATACTGTAAAAACACTTTTCAATGGATGATGATTTATAATGAATTAATATTTAGTTGGTTCATTACCATACTGAGACCTTGCATATTAAGCATCTTTAAAACTGTTTTTGTTTTTTACATTGCATTTCCACAGACACTGTACATTTTTCTATTCAGGTTGATTTACTGATGAGTGTATATTTGTGAAAGAAGAACATTAAAAAACTGAACTTTTTAGTTTAAAGGTGATTTATTAAATGCACAGTTAAACCATTACTATGCATAGCTACAATCGAAACCGTTTGATTACAGTTACCTAAATAATAAATGTTCATTAACTCATTCAGTATGTATGTTTTTTCTGTTCATGTAACAAATTATACAAGCTGTAAGTTGATATAGATAATGACAATAATAACTGAATGTGTTCAGCATATGATGAAGATGTAAAAGACTGATTATCGTCATTCAGTCAGTTTTACTAGATTTACTCCACAACATCAACAAAAGACATTTTGACCTCCCCACAATTTTAAATGTTAGACAATCTTCACTAATCCTCTATTTCATTTGAACAAACTTCTCTCAGATGGTGTCACTATGCCTCAAGGAATACCATATTTTGCTTAAGCAGAAGAATTTCAAATTATTTTCTTGAACGTGAATGATCTGAACATGAATTCTGCTCACTAGACAACTTCTTGCTATGCTTTCTCATTTATATTTTGTTTAGACTTCCGTCTAGTATGAACTTCAAGGTGTGCTCTGAAGTCTGAATCCACAACAAATGTTTTCTCACACTGATCACAGCTGAATGATCTCACTCTAGAGTGACTGTGCCAGGGACGTGCACAGGATTTTTGAGGGGCAGTTGCTCTGACCTAAAAAAGGGAACCCCCCCCCCCCCCCCCCCCCCAACCGAAACCACCCACCCCACCCCCACCCCTCATGATCTGTCCAATTACATATTATTGTTATTGCCATTATCATTATTATTTCAATGCCCCCTAGTGGTATTTATGTTCTGCTCAGGAAAAATATTATAGGTGGGGCTATTTTTTTGCAGTGGGGTCTGGGGGTTTCTTCCCCAAGAATTTTTTTTATTTCGTAGATGTGATTTCCTGCATTTTGGTGCGTTTGAGGCCATTTCCCTTGCCTATACCAATAAAGAACTCAAACCAGTCAATATCAATAGTCTAATAAAAAAGACAATATTAATTTAACTGCCATCAACAGTTTATGATCGTCCATTTGTTATACCTTTCCGACAACGTTAAGTCTCACCCGACAACGGCGACAATCTCCTTCTGGTGCCGCTCATGCAGGCTCAGCCAAGGCGGTTAGAAGGATTTTGGGGGCCCCAAGCTAACTTTCTACAGATAAACGGGTAATGATTAAAAAATGTTTGTAAAACTTTAAGAAACCATTTTTAAAACATCTATAAACATTACATAGATAGACAGACCAAATATTCCTAACACTTTGTTAAGGGTTACTAGTCGGTTTGTAAACTGTCTATAAACATTATCTGGATGGTTATTATGAAGTTGCAACAGATGACTATAATACCTGTTAAATAGTTAATAAACAGTAACAGTAAAACATGTGGGTTGTCCTGATACTGTACTTCAAAATGCAACAGTGTAAAAATTGCCACACCGAATAAAGTAACTGTTCAAGATCCATTGGTAACTTATAAAAATAATATCATATTTGCATAAACTGTTACTACCAAATATCCCGACACTAGCACATTAAGATAAGCTATGAAAAAAATCATGTTCCTCTGCCTCTTTCTGGTTAAATAATGTTTATAATAATAGTTAATGCTATATTAACTATTCCAGGTTATTTATGCATAGCATAAAAATAGTTAGTATAGCATGCGCATGCTATGCCACTTTCATCAAAACCTATAAAGCTATAGCAATTTTATGTCATTAAATACGATAAACAGTTATTCTGGAACAGATCTGCTTCTTCCTTATCCCGTTAAAAAAACATATTACAGTAAGTAACCGTATTCCATCCGTTCGAAAAAAAAGTTGCACTAACTGTTCGTTACAAGCTGCATTTGCCAGGCAGGTAACGTTAGCTAACATAAACATATTTTTGCTAGCCTACCTGCTGCAAAATTACACCATTTTTGTACAAATAAAGCTATTTTATATAGTGTAATTTATCACTTACCACTATCTTGTTTTTTTCTCTTTTTTCTTTTCTGGCTTCCTAAAGCATAATTCCGCTTCATGATCGCCGAGGAGGATTTGTATTTTGCCGGCAGCAGAGATTGCGTGGTTGGGTGGCTGCTGTCAGCGACGACTGAGAGGGCCCCCTTGAGGGGGATTCCGATAACAGTGTCATTGCACTTTACTGCATTGACTATCAAAGGGGCGCTCAAGCAGTTTGTCGTTGCATTTTATTCTTAACCTGTCGCTGTCTTGAGGCCCCAGGCCAGCTCGGTGCCCCAAGCAATTGCTTGACTTTCACTTTCGGACGGGTACCCGAATATGGAAGTGAACGAGGCTTTGCGATTTTTTTTTTTTTTTGTATCTAGGCCTACATGAAATTCTGCATCCATTGTACGATTTTTTTATTTATATTTTTCCACCTCGGAAGGGCAACGTGAGTCGAGAAGGGCATATGGGCAGTTGCCCGGGCAACCTGAGCAACCCCCCTGTGCACGTCCCTGGACTGTGCAGATGAACTTTGAGAGAGCTTTTGAGAGAGAAGCTCTTTCCACACTGAGTGCATGTGTGACGCTTCTCTCGAGTGTGAGATTTCTTGTGCCGATTGAACCACATTTCATCCGCGTAACTCTTTCCACACTCAGAGCAGGTGAAATGTTCTTGAGTGTGAGATTTAATGTGAGTATTTAAGTGTCCTTTCCGAGTGAAACTCTTTTCACAGTAAGCGCAGGAGAACAGTTTTTCTCCAGTGTGAATCCTCATGTGCTCATTTAAGTTTCCTTTACGCATGAAATTCTTTCCACACTTAAGGCAGGTAAGAGGTCCTTTGGGTGCAGCCTTTTGAGTGAAATGTTGAGGTTTTTGAAACCGGTGGCGTTTGTCTCCATTCTTTTCCATCAAGTCTAGAATCAAAGCCAAATAAGAACAGATAGAAATATACATGAGCTCTTAATTAACAAAAATACTTTACAATAGAGTCTAACATCTAGTTTCAGATTTTGTATGTCAGTTTTCATCTTAATGCTCATCGTCCTTTAAAGAGAGTGAAGGAAAACACCAACCTGTTTGTTCCTCTTAGTAGTTTCTCCTGGAGTAATTCCTCCTGCTTGCTTCTTCTTCTTCTCCTGTGGGAAGATGGGAATATTCCCAGCATTTAAACTCTCATGAACGGCTGTGGGAGCGGCTTCACTGACTGAAGGTGTGAATTGTGGTCGCTGTTGCTCATTTAGCAGATGATCCTCACACTTACAATCACTCGCAATTATTCATGTTTTAAGGCAGGCGAGGACAGTTAGCAGATTTAAATGGTCCAACGGCTCAAGCCATTAGATAAATCAGCTTCAAGTTTGAAAACTGGTCACTAGTCGGGTCATGCCAGGGCTCAAAAAACATTTTTTTTTTTGTGAAACTGATTTTCAGTGTGTTAACCCATCAGGGGGAGAATTATCTCTACTATGCTATTCTGAACATATAATTTGTTGTTATTCTTGATTTGCACTGCTTGTGTTGGTAATTATGGGAAGAAGCTGGCTGTGTCTGCTTTTTGTCAAAGGGGTCATGAAATGAGAAATCAACTTTTCATTCAGCCTTTGATATTTAAAAGTTCATTGTGATATAAGAATAGATCCTGTAAGTTTCAGAGCCGAAAACTTCCTTGTTAGTCATCTGCCTGCACAATCAGAGACTGTTACTTTTGGACATTGCTCTACTCAGGAACACATCTGAATGTGTGCTGCTCTTAAGGTTATTTATTGCAACTGCACTGCCACTTTAAAGGGGGGGTGAAACACTCAGTTTCAGTCAATCTCATGTCAATCTTGAGTACCTATAGAGTAGTATTGCATCCTTCATATCTCCGAAAAGTCTTTAGTTTTATCATATTTATAAAAGAAATATGGGCTGTACCGAGTCTTTCCGGAAAAAACCGAGCGGCTGGAGGCGTATCGTGTGGGCGGAGCTAAAGAATGACAAGAGCGCAAAGCGATGACGTCCTCAAGCGTGGAGAAACCCATCTATCTCAGCTAATACAGATAATGATCCACAATCAAATCTGAGGCTGAAATAAATTGAACAGGAGAAACGGCAACATCAGGATGTCCGTCTCTGTGGTATGGACTGTATTTAGGGGCCTTTGTGTGCAGTTTATGAGGACATGATTCGGTTTATGGACTATTGTATGTGACTAGACCTTAGAGGTAGCAAGCAAAACGGTTTTGCACGTCAGAGTCAGAATAGTGTAACGTTATACAGAACAACAATGGAGTAACCGTTAGCGCATTTGAATGAGGAAGCACGCGATCGTATCGTTTACTGATGTTTACTCATGCGACGGTAGCCAATAGCAGAGACATTTGAAGTTGATTTACTCACCGGCATCTTCCAAAGCAGGACCGCTCTGTCAAAAACACACTTCTTTGGTATGATTTGGTGAAGTCCTGTGACAGCAGTGACCGTGGAAATCCACTTTGCGACGCGACTGAAGCGATACCTTGAAGCTTCCCGTTATTTCTGCGTTCAAATCGGTTCAAATGCAGCGCTGCCTTCCCGGAATGCTGTGCTGAAGCGCTGAAGTCGCTCGACGTCACCCATAGGAATAAAGTGGAGCGCGGCGCGGACGACTGGATCTGCACCCGAGAGCAGTGTTTACAGCGTGCATTTCCTCTCTCTCCCTCTAGCCACGCGCGCGCGCACCCTTCCGGGAGAAGAGCCCATACGGCCCATACAAGGACCTTCCGCTCTTATTAACGTCAAATAGACCCATACTCGAAAAAAACTCGCCGAAACTTGTGAGAAACCGGAAGGAGTATTTTTAACACAGAAATACTCCATCAAACGTCCAACATTAGTTTTTGAAACTTTGTCTATGTTTAGGATGGGAATCCAAGTCTTTAAAGGTGTAAAAAGCTCAGTATGCATGAAACAGCATTTCACCCCCCCTTTAATTTTCCTCCATGTAGCTCTACGTCACTCTATAAAGGTCATTTTAGACACCGTTCTACCCCAGTATTCATAATATTACCTCAAGACTTTTTATGTACACTATAATTCTAAGCACTGATTGCCTTTATTGTACTTGTTACTTCCACTTATTGGCACATAATGCTCTGTCCATGTCTTTCTGTTCATGGGTACTGTAGACACTCAAGACCTCAGTGCTCTCCATATACGTCAATGTCTTATGTCTTGTTATTGTCACTGTATGTCTGAGCCTCGTCACAAGCATTACAATGCCCAGTTGTCCTCTGTGTTAACTATGCAAATGACAAATAAATGCCTCTTGACTTGACTCTTATTTTCAGGGCCACAGTCCTAGGACCACATTTCTAGGACCCTATATTTTTATTGACAACGCCACTAGAGGATCAGCAAAGATGGATGACAATCAGAGTGTGAATATCACATGTAAATCAGTTTTTATTTTAAAATTAAAAACAATTGTGATGCATTTCATTGGAAAACGTTAACATAGCCGAAATGATCGTGATTAGCTAAATAGTCTTGAATGCATAGCTATCATACATATATTAGATAGTGCTGTAAATTAATTGTTAACACATTTCATTAAAAGCTACAGTCCATAACTTTTGCACTCTATGGTTAATAAACAGAACTGCATGCATCTTGCGGAAGAACATTGCAGACGGAGCTACTTCTCTCTGTTTATATCTATGGCAGATCCCGCTGAGAACTCATAAAATGTTCAAAACATTCAAAACCGCAGCAGCATTTCCGTTGTATGCAGAAAAGAGACGGGTGTCCCTTATTTAAAAGAGATGGCCGTTCTGTCGTCTGTACCTGATAATAATGGGCAACACAGGTCCTTTGATGAGAAGAACCAGGTGTGCTTTTTGTGCATTTTTTCTAGCATTTTCGAAACATGCTCGTTGGACCAAATATTGATGAGGCACTTCCTCGTTGCTCTACGTTTGCCCTCTAACGTTAACGTTATTCATTTTGGATACACAGATCTTTCCGGGTTGTCAAATCATCTTGTGACATTACGTCCGGTTTTTGGATCGTTTTCACAGTGTGACATTTTTCTATTCAGGTTGATTTACTGATGAGTGTATATTTGTGAAAGAAGAACATTAAAAAACTGAACTTTTTAGTTTAAAGGTGATTTATTAAATGCACAGTTAAACCATTACTATGCATAGCTACAATCAAATCCCCTTTGATTACATTCACCTAAATAAAAAATGTTCATTAGCTCATTCAGTATGTATGTTTTTTCTGTTCATGCAACAAATTATACAAGCTGTAAGTGGATATAGATAATGACAATAATAATAAAGCATCATCTCTTAACAGTCAGACTGAATGTGTTCAGCATATGATGGAGATGTGAAAGACTGATCGTCATTCAGTCAGTTTTACTAGAGTTACTCCACAACATCAACAAAAGACATTTTAACCTCCCCACAATTTTAAATGTTAGACAATCTTCACTAATCCTCTATTTCATTTCAACAAACTTCTCTCTCAGATGGTGTCACTATGCCTGCTTTAGCAGAAGATTATCAAATTATTAAATGATCTGAACATCAATTCTGCTCACTAGACAACTTCTTGCGATACTTTCTCATTAATATTTTGTTTAGACTTCCGTCCATTATGAACTTTTTTGTGAGAGTACAAGAATCCTACCCGAGCGAAACTTTTTTCACAGTGTGGGCACTTGAAAAGTTTAAGTTCAACATGAACTAATAGGTGTAGTTTTAAGGCATTGAATGAACGGAAAGTCTTCCCACAGTGAAAGCAAACGCGAGGTCTCACACCACCATGAATACGCTCGTGATGTTTTAAATGCGGTAGTAGTACAAACCTCTCTCCACAAACAAAACACATGTGGGGCTTCTCATTAGAATGAATTTTAAAGTGTACTTTTAAGTCCGATTCCACAGCAAATGTTTTCTCACACTGATCACAGCGAAATGGTCTCACTCCAGAGTGACAGCGCAGATGTTTATTGAGACCGCTTGGAAATGCGAAGCTCTTTCCACACTGAGTGCATGTGTGAGGTTTTTCTCGAGTGTGAGATTTCTTGTGCCGATTCAAGCACTTTTCATCCTTGTAACTCTTTCCACACTCAGAGCAGGTGAAATGTTCTTGAGCATGAGACTTAATGTGAGTATTTAAGTGTCCTTTCCGAGTGAAACTCTTTTCACAGTAAGCGCATGAGAACAGTTTTTCTCCAGTGTGAATCCTCATGTGCTCCTTTAAATTATTTTCACGCATGAAATTCTTTCCACACTTAAAGCAGGTAAGAGGTCCTTTTGGTGCAGCTTTTTGAACCTTTTTTGGTGGTTTTTGTTGAGGTTTTTGAAACCGGTGGCATTTGTCTCCCTTTAATTCCATTAAGTCTAGAATCAAAGCCAAATGAGAACAAACAGAAATATACATGAGCTTGCATTTAACAAAAAAATACTTTGCAACAGAGTCTAACATTTAGTTTCAGATTTTGTATGTCAGTTTTCATCTTAATGTTCCTCATCAGAGTGTAGGAAGACACCAACCTATTTGTTCCTCTGTCTCTTACTGTCTGTATGTCTGTAGTTTCTCCTGGAGTAATTCCTCCTGCTTGCTTCTTCTTCTCCTGTGGGAAGATGGGAATATTCCCAGCATTTAAACTCTCATGAACGGCTGTGGGAGCGGCTTCACTGACTGAAGGTGTGAATTGTGGTCGCTGTTGCTCATTTAGCAGATGATCATCACACTTACAATCACTCGCAATTATTCATGTTTTAAGGCAGAAGAGGATAGTTAGCAGATTGAAATGGTCCAACGGTTCAAGCCATTAGATAAATCAGCTTTAAGTTTGAAAACTGGTCACTATAGTCAGGTCATAGTAAGCATTAATCTACATGTAATTTATACAATGAAGACTATCCAGCTGTTGTTTATAATTAGCTTAATCTGTTTTTATTACTACCATATTTTTACTGGTTTTATCTGACATGCTACATAAAATGATAATGAGAACAATGTAAAAAAACGGTGTGTTTCTGTGCGGACACCTTCATGACAAGCACAGTCAAGTTTGCTTGTGCATTCACGTCTTTTGTGCCATAGTAAGTTGTAATATTATATTTATTCTGTGTTTATAATCTCATATAGGATGCATGTGGTTGAGTTAATTAATGATGCAGTAAAGCATTTCATTGTACCGGTCTTTAGCCTCAGCGAGAGCAGTTCAAACATAAATGCACAGCATTAATAACTACTGGGACTGGCATATACATAACACTGTAATGAGAACTTTTAATAAAACATTGTCAATGCTCTGGGTTTAGTTGTGTTTGGACTGGCATATCAGGGTATTCTCACATAAATGCGTACAAATAGTACGAGTGTGCAATGTCGTGGAATGTATACGCCAAAACTCATTTTGGCGTGTCTATGGCACGCTGTTTTTCGCGTGCATATGATAGGCATTTTATGGCATATTATACATACGAACCCCCCACCCCACCACCCTAAACCTACCCAAGCGCGTGTCATATATACGCCCCACCACCCTAAACCTACCCAAGCGCGTGTCATATATACGCCTCACCACCCTAAACCTACTCAAGCGCGTGTCATATATACGCCCCACCACCCTAAACCTACCCAAGCACGTCATATATGCGTCACCACCCTAAACCTACCCAAGCGCATGTCATATATACGCCCCACCAGCCTAAACCTACTCAAGCGCGTGTCATATATACGCCCCACCAGCCTAAACCTACCCAAGCGCGTGTCATATATACGCCTCACCACCCTAAACCTACTCAAGCGCGTGTCATATATACGCCCCACCACCCTAAACCTACCCAAGCACATGTCATATATGCGTCACCACCCTAAACCTACCCAAGCGCATGTCATATATGCGTCACCACTCTAAACCTACCCAAGCGCGTGTCATATATACGCCCCACCAGCCTAAACCTACCCAAGCGCGTGTCATATATACGCCATAAAGAGCGTATCATATGCACGCGAAAAACAGCGTATCATATGCACGCCAAAATGAGTTTTGGCGTATACATTCCACGACATTGCACACTCGTACTATTTATACGCATTTATGTGTGATCGGGTTGGGCATATACATAACACTGTAATGAGAACTTTTAATAAAACATTGTCAATGCTCTGGGTTTAGTTGTGTTTCAGCGCACTGTTGTGCATGAAAGAGCATATCCACAGTGCATTTTGAACAGCAAAGTCAAGTTCACTTGTGCATTTGCGTCATTATAAGCATATACAAGTCGTAATAGTAAGTTTATGTACAACCCCAAATCAGAAAATGTTGGGACAGTTTGGAAAACGCAAATAAAAAAAGAAAGAAGTGATTTCTAAATTTAAACATTTCAATAATTTTCTCACGTATTTGTTGGCAAACTGGCGATCCTCGGCCCATCTTTGCTCCTAAAGGATTAGATCTTTCTTGGATGCTGCTTTTGTACCAAATCATGATTTCAATCACCTGTTGACATCACCTGTTTCAAATCACATCATTATTTAACCCTTTTACCTCATTACTAGCCCTAAATTGCTCCTGTCCCAACTTTTTTTGAAATGTGTTGCAGGTCTGAATGACAGGAAAGGATGCATATTTACAAATGACATGAAGTTGACCAGACAAAACATGAAATATTTTGTGTTCATATTGTCTGCAATGAAATACAAGTCAAAGTAATTTTAGAAATCACTTCTTTTTTATTTTATTTGCACATTCCATACTGTCCCAACTTTTTCTGATTTGGGGTTGTAGTATAAACATCTGCTTAATCTCATATAGGATGCGTTTCGTTAATAACCCGCAGCGCTTCATTGTACCGGTGATCCTTTTCAGTTCCAATGTGCTCTCAAACATGGGAAGCGCATCCACAGAAGTTATAGGCCTTCACTGGTGCGTGATTTTGTGCAAATATAATTTATAATATTATATTTATTTTGTATAAATATCTGATATCTGATAATATAGTTGTTAACCTTTTAAGCACTTCAGTTTGCAGGTTTTTCATTCTCTTCAGATTCAGCGCAGAAACAGCAACGTTATTTGAAACAGACCAATATTAAAGATGTTTACTATTACTGTTATATTCCCCCCCCCCCCCCCCAAAAAAAAAACGTTGAAGTGTTATTTTTAATAACTAGCACCTTTATTGTTCTTGTATTATTTTCATCAACATGGTTTGATTAAAACCATTTCCTTATTGTCCATTCGGAGGCTATATCATGCATGGCACATGCACTTTGTATATGGACACATGGACAAGTAATGCTGTCAAATAACTTGTTGGCACTATTTAGGCATTTTATTTTTTGTTAGGCAACATTTTTGGTAACATTCTACAAATAACGTTTGAAAAAATAACCCATGAAATTATATTCATATGACATGCTGAAACATATGCCCCTGTACCTGGGATGAAGACATTTCACAGGCGACGTAAGCAGAACACCTGCATGTGAACTCCTGCAGTGTTCAGGGTAACTGTTAGTGATCCGCAGGTCGCCTTTTTTTCCAACCCGCGGGCCGCTTTTATGAAATTATTAGCCCTCCCAGCACCACTGTATTTTTTTTTTTTTACAACCCGTCCTGCACCCGTGACCATTAAATAGACATACGGGGTCCGCGTGTTATGAGATGACTAGTTCAGGGCTATCATGGTTCTCATGTCAACAAATTCACGCGCACATCCCCTGATGTAGGACGACAGAGTTTACTACAGTAGTAGAGGACAGTATTTTTTATACTGTAGGGGGACCCCGAGAGCAAAAGTTGCCTAGTGCTGCTTTAAACCTTATTGTTAAGTGTTACCATTTTTTAATAAAGTAAGTTAGCCATAGGAGTGTAACATTTATTTGAAAAGTTAAGGAATCTTACACAGGGTATCTGCAGGTTACACCAAGTCAAATGTAAGACTTTTAAAGGGATAGTTCACATTGAAATTAAATTTTGATATGTTTTAGCTTACCTCATGGGTATCCGAGATGTAGGAGTATTTGTTTCCCCAGTAGTTTAAGTTTTTATCCTTTTAGGTCAAACCGTTCTTGTCTGTGCCTCACATAATGCAGGTCTATGGTCACCACCTCAAAGAGCATACACATAGAAGTCCAAATTAAACAATCCCCCATCGTAAGTACACACTAAGACACGAAACGAGCGGTTTGTGTGAGAAAACGAATAGTATTTATATCGTTTTTACCTATGTATAAACGATATAAATACTATATTTTCACCACTACGTCCGACTGATCCGAGGGCGCGCGCGCGTTTCCTGTGGTGTACAAGAGGTAAAAACGATATAAATTCTATTCGTTTTCTCACACAAACCGCTCGTTTCGTGTCTCAGGCCATCAGTGTGTATTTACGATGGGGGATTGTTTAATTTGGACTTCTCTGTGTGTGCTCTTTGAGGTGGTGACCATAGACCTGCATTATGTGAGGCACAGACAAGAACGGTTTGACCTAAAAGGATCAAAATTGAAACTACTGGGGAAACAAATACTCCTACATCTCGGATGCCCATAAGGTAAGCTAAAACACAAATTGAATTTCAAAGTGAACTAACCCTTTAAGACCTTTTTAAGACCATTATGAATTAAATTGTTTTATGGTGGTCGCTTCCATAAATTTGCGAACATTTTTATTTTTTTCATAATTAGGATGCCACATTAACCATATTATTAGGCTATGTTAGATGCACAGTAGTCACACATGGCAATTAAACAAACAAAATGCATGACTCTTGTTTGGTATTACAAAAAAAAAGCTGGTCCAGTGGTGTGCTATCTATCTTTAATAACACAATTGCTTGGGGTGGGAAATATGACCAAAATCTTACAAGTAAACCAAAGCAATAAGCAAGTAAAAAAGTTTTCAAGTAATTAAGTAGGCCTAATCAAGTAAACGGTCAGTAATAAAATATATACTTATTTAAACAATAGGACAAATAAATACAACAAAGATACATATACAAACAGTGTTTTTAGTGTAAGTGCTGTTTTCCTCGTTTGTGTTGCTATATTAGTTTGCTTTCACTTTGAGAACTTACTAATGCACAGATCCAGTACTTACTGACACGTCCCAAACTTTTTTACTCAAGTCAGGATATTGACATATACATAATGTGTGTATTTGATCGTTCAAGATTAGGCTAATGAGCCTAGAATAACACATTCAATACACTCGTGCGAGCGCTGACTGGCAGCAAACACACGCAGTCTGACATCGGAGTTCGGCTTTCACATCACTGTTATTAACTCTTTTTTAGTGTAATCGGATATATTATACTTTTATTTGGTCATTATGCAAGATGGTGAGAAAGATTTGCCTTTGCTTTCACGATCGCGGATCTAGAAGAACCATCAGCTGAAGAATAAAATCTGTTTTATGCATCTGTGGGGTACAATCAGAAAGAGGCTCGTGCCAATAACACGAAAGCTGATTGGCTGCAATGTAAGATGCATGCTGGTCTCATTTGTAGTTGTAATAGAGCGAACACTAGTTGGACTAGTGAAAGAAAAAACTACAACATCACAGAATAAACACGTGCGCAGCGGGAGGCGAGAGCATTTCAATGAGGTAGGGTTACATGGACGTAGGAAAATTAAGACCCGTTTAATATTTTTATTTAAGACCTAGCATGCAATGTTTCCGCGGATTTAAGACTTTTTAAGGCCTTACATTTTGATTTTGAAATGTAAGACTTTTTAAGACTCCGCAGAACAAAACTCAAGTCAAGAAAATTCCCAATTCACAGGGACAATGTTACGATTAAGTTCTAAATGTGTACAACTGAAAGCCTTTGATAAGTTACTTGAAGGAAATGTGTTCATTAATAGAAAATAAAAGTCTGAATAAAATTAAAAGTTAAATTATGCACAAGATGTAAATGAATATAAATACAATAGTTGCCAATAATAATAATAGTAGTGAATCACCTGGTAACCCCGTGGTTGATTTAGATGCGAGTCTCTCTATACACTGATAGCAGGTGAAAGAGCTTCTCTCCGCCCCTCTGAGTGTTTGTTGTGTTTAGATGATGAGGTTTCTGAGACCAATGGCGTTTCTCTTCCACGTCACTTTTTCATCAGATCTGAAATGAAGACATTGCATTAGACAATTCTGCTGTGACAATTTATTCAACTTAAAACACTATTTTTGTTAGCCTGACAAGCCAGACCCACATCAAGATGTTTGGTCTGGAAACTCACCATTGGCAGCTCAATCCGAGGGGCGGGATAAACGGTTGTCTTTCAAACTCCCTCTGCACGCGATAGGATAGCGCTACACCAACCGGAGCAACGACGGTGAAGGGGAGCTCGTTGACAGATTAAACATTCGCCGTATCCGGTCGGCTAAACTCCGAACACATCTTCCCTTTTTAAGAATGACTTCAGTGCCGTTCTTTGTTCTTTTCTCAGAGAAAAGCTTTACTCCAAGTCTTCCGGAGTCGCGGTCAGAGCTGATTCGAAAGACCGCCGTTCGCCAGTGTCTGTGTTTACTAGAAGCACGCAAACGCAACTCGACCGTCGTCATTATGACCCGCCCGCCGACTCTATAGCCTACACGATGTGATTGGGCCGTCCAGATTTTGAGGAACACAGCTCAGAAGGGTATTGAGAGTTCCTAGACGACACTTGCGGGCAAATTAAATTTGCTGCCGCTAGGGTGCGTCTAGATTTCTAGGCTATATTTTTGTATCATTATTACATCTATCAGTGTTGGATCTAGGATTTTTTTTTTTAAAAAGCAGACGCTACAAGTTTAATGTTCTGTAATAATCGATATAGCATAGTATTGCATTACTTTGTGTGGATATAATTGCGTTATAACACAATTCTGAGAATAAAGGTCAGAACTGTGAGAAAATGTCGCAGTTACATTGTTTATTCTGTGTTGGAAACAAGCTTTATAGAGAACAGCTTCCAGGAAATAAGATGGTTGTGTTGTGTGTATATTTGTGACAGAAGATTGAAAAAACAAACTTGCACTTTTTAGGTTTAAAAAAAGCGATTTATTAATGCACAGTTAATCCATTATTGTACATGTCTACAATCAAAACTCAACAAAAACAAAACAATAACTCATTCAAGTATGTTTTGTTCTCTTTTTCTGCTTATGTAACATGTAAGGGACTATTGACATTAATAAAGCATCATCTCTTAACAGTCAGACTGAACTGAATGTGTTCAGCATATGATGGAGATGTGAAAGACTGAATGACGTCTTTACAAGATTTACTCCACAACATCAACAAAGGACATTTTGACTTCAATTTTAAATGTAAGACAATCTTCACTAATCCTCTATTTCATTTCAACAAACTTGTCTCTCAGATGGAGTCACTATGCCTCAAGGAATACCATCTTTTGCTTTAGCAGATTATCAAATTATTTTCTTGAATGTGAATGATCTGAACATGAATTTTGCTCAATTAATTAGAGTTACACCTTCTGGCGAGGCTTTTTCTTTAGAATATTTTGTTTAGACTTTCCTCCAGTATGATATTTTCTCTCATGATAATGCAAGGATCCTACCTGAGCAAAACACTTTTCACAGTGTGAGCACTTGTACGGTTTCTCTCCAGTGTGAATTCTCTCGTGTTTTATCAAGTCACTGGACCCAGAGAAGGTTTTCCCACAGTGAGAGCACATGTGAGGTCTCACACCGGTATGAAGACGCTCATGCTCTTTTACACCTTGCTGTCGTAAAAATCTCTTTCCACAAACAGAACACACATAAGGCTTCTCATCAGAATGAACTCTATGGTGTGATCTTAAGTAAGCTACTAAAACAAATGTTTTATCACAGTGATCACAGTGAAACGGCTTCACCACAGAGTGAATGGGCAAATGATCATTGAGAGAGCCTCGGGATGTGAAACACTTTCCACACTGAGTGCATGTCAAAACTTCTTGAGTGTGTGATTTAATGTGCTCCTTTAAGTTTCCTATCCGAGTGAAACTCTTTTCACACTGAGTGCAGGAGAACAGTTTTTCTCCAGTGTGAATCCTCATGTGCACCTTTAAGTTTCCTTTATACAGGAAACTCTTTCCACACCGAGTGCATAAGAACAGTTTTTCTCCAGTGTGAATCCTCATGTGCACCTTTAAGTTTCCTTTACGCATGAAACTCTTTCTACACCGAGTGCATGAGAACAGTTTTTCTCCAGTGTGAATCCTCATGTGCTCCTTTAAGTTTCCTTTACTCATGAAACTCTTTCTACACCGAGTGCATGAGAACAGTTTTTCTCCAGTGTGAATCCTCATGTGCTCCTTTAAGTTTCCTTTACTCATGAAACTCTTTCTACACCGAGTGCATGAGAACAGTTTTTCTCCAGTGTGAATCCTCATGTGCACCTTTAAGTTTCCTTTACTCATGAAACTCTTTCTACATTGAGTGCATGAGAACAGTTTTTCTCCAGTGTGAATCCTCATGTGCTCCTTTAAGTTTCCTTTACTCATGAAACTCTTTCTACATTGAGTGCATGAGAACAGTTTTTCTCCAGTGTGAATCCTCATGTGCACCTTTAAGTTTCCTTTACTCATGAAACTCTTTCTACATTGAGTGCATGAGAACAGTTTTTCTCCAGTGTGAATCCTCATGTGCTCCTTTAAGTTTCCTTTACTCATGAAACTCTTTCTACACCGAGTGCATGAGAACAGTTTTTCTCCAGTGTGAATCCTCATGTGCACCTTTAAGTTTCCTTTACGCACAAAACACTTTCCACACTCAGAGCAGGTATGAAGTCTTTCTGGTTTAGTTTTTTTAGCTTCTTTGTGTGCAGTTCCATTTTCATTTGAGAAATGTTGAGGTTTTTGAAACCAGTGGTGTTTGTCTTCATTCACTTCCTTCAAGTCTAAGCCAAATGAGAACAGAAATATAAGTGAGCTTGTCCTTAAAAATACTTTACCCCTGAGTCTAACATATAGTTTCAGATTTTGTATGTCAGTTTTCATCTTAATGTTCCTCATCAGCCTTTAAAGACAATGTAGGAAAACACCAACCTATTTGTTCCTCTGTCTCTTCATCTTTTATACTGCAGGGTTCTTCCTTAATCTCCATCTTTACAGTAGTATGTCTGTAGTTTCTCCTGGAGTAACTCATCCTGCTTGCTTCTTCTTCTCCTGTGGGAAGATGGGAATATTCCCAGCATTTTAAACTCTCATGAACGGCTGTGGGAGCGGCTTCACTGACTGAAGGTGTGAATTGTGGTCGCTGTTGCTCATTTAGCAGATGATCATCACACTTACAATCACTCTCAATTATTCATGTTTTAAGGCAGGCGAGGATAGTTAGCAGATTGAAATGGTCCAACGGTTCAAGCCATTAGATGGTCACTATAGTCAGGTCACGCCAGGGCTCAAATTACATTTACATTAGATTTAATCATTTAGCAGACGCTTTTATCCAAAGCGACTTACAAAAAAGGGGAGAGTAATAGAAGCAACGGAACAGACAAGGCAAAAAACCTGTAAGAGCTGTAAGAAATCTCAATTAATTAGCACAATACACAACAATTTTTTTTTTTTTTTTTTTTAAGACAGACATCTACAACAAAAACTCACGTACGCAAAGTGCCGAACACTGGATTTTGATAGCTATGATAACAACCCATTAGGACTAAGGCTGTTGCCCCAGCTGTTGTCGTTAATGCAGATTCAGTGGCCCAATGGGTTGGTTTTGTATTCTAGCTAAACGCGCAGCAATAGCCATCTACAACAAAAACTCACGTACGCAATATACAGAACACTGGATTCTGATAGTTATGATAACTATGTAACATACCCGAAGGCACAAATCCGGATGAGAGACGTAGATATGATCCAGGAGTGTGCGCTTTTGGTCGTTGCTGTGATCAGTAAGTGCTATTCTGTATTGGTCAAGTGCAAATGGAAAAGATGTGTCTTAAGATGTTTTTTAAGAATGGCTACAGACTCGGCAGCACGAATTGAGATCGGCAGGTCATTCCACCAGGTGGGAACGGTCCAGGAAAATGTCCGTGAGAGTGATTTCATGCCTCTTTGGGATGGAACCACGAGGCGCCGCTCACTCGCAGAACGCAAGCTTCTGGAGGGTGTGTAAGTCTGAACAAGTGAATTTAGGTATATTGGTGCAGAGCCAGAGGTTGTTTTGTAGGCGATAACTAGTGCCTTGAATTTGATGCGAGCAGCCATTGGTAACCAGTGCAGTTTGATGAAGAGAGGCGTAACATGAGCTCTCTTCGGCTCATTAAAGACCACTCTCGCCGCTGCATTCTGGATCAGCTGCAAGGGTTTGATAGTGCATGCTGGAAGCCCAGCCAGAAGAGCATTACAATAATCCAGTCTGGAGAGAACAAGATCTTGAACCAGGAGTTGTGCAGCCTGTTCTGATAGGAAGGGTCTAATCTTTCTAATGTTGTATAAAGCAAATCTGCAGGACCGGGCTGTTGCAGTAATGTGGTCAGTGAAGTTTAACTGGTCATCAATCACAACTCCAAGGTTTCTTGCTGTCCTTGATGGAGTTATGGTCGATGAACCAAGCTGAATGGAGAAATTTTGATGAAGTGCTGGGTTGGTTGAGAAAACAAGTAATTCTGTCTTTGCAAGATTGAGTTTAAGATGATGCTCTTTCATCCAGTCAGAAATGTCTGTCAGACAGGCAGCGATACGAACACTGACTGTAGGATCATCTGGTTGAAATGAGAAGTAGAGTTGAGTTTCATCAGCATAGCAGTGATAGGAGAAGCCGTGTTTCTGAATGACAGAACCTAATGATGACATGTAGATGGAGAAGAGAAGTGGTCCAAGGACTGAGCCCTGTGGAACCCCAGTAGCTAGATGATGTGACTTAGACACGTCACCTCTCCATGACACCCTTTAGGACCTACCAGAGAGGTAAGACCTGAACCACTGGAGAGCAGATCCTGAGATCCCCGTCCTCTTAAGTGTTGACAGGAGGATCTGGTGGTTAACTGTGTCAAAAGCAGCAGACAGATCCAGCAGAATGAGCACTGAGGATTTGGAAGCTGCTTTTGCCAGTCTCAGTGCCTCAGTTACCGAGAGCAAGGCAGTCTCGGTCGAATGGCCGCTTTTGAAGCCGGATTGGTTGTTGTCTAGGAGGTTGTCCCGTTCAAGAAACATAGAGAGTTGATTGAACACAACTCGCTCAAGAGTCTTTGCAATGAAAGGCAGAAGGGATACCGGTCGGTAGTTTTCTAAAAGTGCTGGATTCAGAGAGGGTTTCTTAAGCAGTGGGGTTACCCAAGCCTGCTTAAATGCTGTGGGAAAGGTTCCCATGTGAAGAGAAGTGTTGACAATGTGAGTGAGTGCAGGAGTGATTGAAGAAGAAATAGCCTGAAGGAGGTGAGTGGGAATAGGATCAAGTGGACAGGTAGTAGGGTGATTGGAAAGGATGAGTTTAGAAATATCTGCCTCGGAGAGTGGAGAGAAGGATGGAAACGTGTTCGTGTTAGTTGTTGAGATGTGCGTGTCAGTTTGTGATGAGGAGAACTGTTTGCTAATGAGAGCTGTAATGTTGGTGAAAAATGATGCAAAGTCATCAGCTGTAAGAGTTGATGAAGGAGGGGGAGGAGGAGGACAAAGGAGAGAGGAGAATGTTTTAAAGAGTTGGCAAGAGTCAGAGCAATTGTTGATTTTGTTGTGGTAGTATGTTGTTTTAGCAGTGGAGACATTTGTAGAGAAAGAAGAGACTGATAAAAGGCAAGGTCAGTATTGTTTTTAGATTTCTGCCAAAATTAGTGCTGGGCGGTATACCGGTTCAATGAATACCAGTATTTATTTTTTTTATAATATGAATGTTGATAATACCACAATACTAGGTAGGCTATATGTCTTCAAAATGTGCAATATATCTTCAATTTGTGCGCGTGCATATGCGTTTCTGCTGTGTGCGTTTTCTATGCCTTTGCACGCCAGAAGCGTGTCTGACGCGGCGCTGCTGCTATGGGTGACGTACAGGTAGTGTTGTCACGACACCAAAATTATGACTTCGATACGATACCAGCCTCGATAAAAAACAGATAATATGAATAATATGACAACATAACTTATTATTCATTGTTTTATTTTTTTACTAAAAATTCACTTGGCCAGCATTTTCCTGCTCTGGTTTTTGACCATTCCCTTGTCTTATTGCTATAATAACTACATGCCAGTGTGAACATCCTTACAGAGATCATCATTATCAATCATGTTATCTTTCACTAACCTTTCACATCTCAACAGGTTGGGAAGACCAACATCTTAATCTTGTGTTTATTATACGAGTAATTAAATATTGCTTAAATGTAATCTCATAATTATGCTATAGATTTTTAATTGTATCTGTTCTTAAAAATAAGCAAAAAATGCAAATTACAAACAATATGGCAAAAACAGTGCTTTATTTTTTAGCTACATTAGGTCTATTTAACAGTGGCAAGTCAAGAGAGAAATTAAATAATCAAATATAAAACTGCTTACTTCTTCACCCTATAATTTAACTAGCCTATACACTGATTCTTAATAAATATATTTGAGTTATTTAGCCAAGCATGTGGTGGTTTTCTCTTTTTCATTGTCTGCTTAACGTTAACATTAATCACACAGAATATTAGGTCTGGCTTAAGACCTGCACGGATCTAATTACCACAGCTGTAGGCTACACATTCACACAAGACATATCCGACTGTGTTAACCTGAATACTCGCCAGATTGTGCATTTTTACATATTTTTGATTATTCAAACCCAAATAATAATCTGCGAAAGAACTGAATGGCGATCACGTTTGTTGTCTGAAAGGCGTGTGCGCGCACTTCAGGTCAGAGTCCGGTAGTGCGAACACGTCCGCGCATTTTCTTCTCATGCGTGCATATTTCTGTTGCCTACTTTGTCATGCGTTGCGCGTATATATATAACTCTTCTACTTGCAATGTTTAGTGAATGCGATACTTTTCCAGTACCGGTATATCATGCAACACTACGTACAGGGAAGCCCTATAGCCTACTTCATGTTAAACATAAATATATAGACTACTGATACAGCAAAGACATACCGAATGCTACCGAATATTTTGTTCTGTAAAAGGTATACATTTCAAAATCGATAATTATGTTTTTTTTTTTTTTATTACAATTAGGCCTATATATGCATTTATGTTAACCTACAGACTTTCAAACATCAAAATGTCATTTATTAATATGCATCCATGTCTATTTTGCCTGGAAACGCTACCAACACTGCGTGTCACTGCAGTTCTCAAGCATGCATGCGCTCTCAGCTCGAGCCGCTCCTGAGTGTCATGCAGGCGGTGTGCAAGCTCTAACCTGTTAACCGAAATAAAAACGAACACGCCACGAAAACACCCGCTCTGAGAGGACTGACATTGCTGGGATGCACAGGTAAGTTACCTCCACGCTAACTGTTATGGTCCTATTTATTCTTCTTTTTCATTATCATTATTATACTTTATTAGTAATATTATGAATAATCATTATATATTTATTATATTATTATCAGTATGTTTATTGATTGTGGTTTGATTTTTTTCTGAGCGTGAGCTCGCCCCTGTACACCTATTGCTCGTTTGTTAATGATGTTTGGAGTTGGATATATGAGGGGAGAAAGAGAGGAGACGGGAGAGGACCTGAGTGCGTGCTGTCGTGTGATTCTGGCCGCCTGACCGAACCCTGTCACTGGATGAAACATCGTGGTGACAGCCTGTGTTCCTATGGGCTTTGTGTGCATCCTGACATCGTGGTAGCTTACCATCTGTGACATTTGTCTTCAGGGTTTTTCCTACAAAGCAAATTTTTGTTCCGCCAAAGCCTTATTTGATGAGTTATTGTGATTTATTAATTGATGTAGATCTCTCTGCTTGTTCTGACACTCAGTTAACGTGTGCCCTCGTTAACTGAGTGAAGGAGAACGAGCAGAGAGCCCACACACACTCTCTGTCTTCAAAACCATCACCATTCTCTCTATTTCTCACTCGCGCAAATCAAAATCAACAGAACTGACAAAATGGTAAAAGGTCGGAAGACTGAATCCGTGCGCCACGTGGGGTCACAAAGCAGACAGCCACGCCTCTACTATCACGGCGGGGGATTTTTTATTTGTATTTTTTTTTATTCGAATATAAATTTTCACCTTCGAAATTCGTTTTTTTCAAACTATTTGAATATATATTTGAATTTAGAATATTCGTTGACAGCCCTATATTGTAATATTCATGCGTCTGTAATGAGTGTGTTGCAGGTCTGTGTTTTATTGTTTGTCTCCCCACAGCATCATTTAGCCCCGTTTCCACCAAAATTACCCGGAACAATTTGTACCAGGAACTTTTTTACAGGAACTTTTCTCCCCCCCCCCCAGACCTGCAGCTGTCTGCGTTTCCACCGCGATCTAAAGTTCCGAGAAGATTAGGCAGATTAGTCCGGTGATGTAGGACTGCGCGCGACTGCTCCTCCAAGTCAGTGACGGACAGTAGGGCTGTCACTTCTTATTCGATATTCGAATATGCATTCGAAGATGACGAGAAATATACGTAATCGAACTATAAATAAACTCTCCGTTTTTTAAAGTGCCATGTAGCGCAATATTTTACTGTCGGTGCGTTTACATGGAGCACTGTATTCGGTTTAAAAGTCCAATCTAAAGGAAAATGCTCCATATAAACACCTCAATCGTAATAAAAATGCCCAAACTGAATGAAATTTTAATCGTTTTGAGATGGGTGGATAGACCTCATGAATCGATCAAACGAAACATTTCACCATGTAAACGACCTGACCGGATTACTTTTGAGTGTGCGCCGTCCTTATGTGACATACACAGCGCGCGCCTTCACCACTAAAGAGGTCACGTCGCGCTCATGCACTAAGCATGTTGACAAGAGAGGAAAATAAATTTTTCTGAGGGATAAACTTTATTTCATAAGAAGTTGTGAAAATAATGTTGTCATAATGACACTGTCCCTAAGCCTATATAAGCAAACAATCAACTACTTCAACTGCGCCTGACATTAGAATTTATTTTTTCTGAGATGATTATTACACTTTACAACAAATGAATAGCATTATAAAACCGTATAAGTCCTGGTGTATATATTCGAATGCATTGCTTGATATTTGATATCCGTTCGAATTAGATTTTTTTCAAAAATGACAGCCCTAACGGAGAGTAATCATTTTTGTGTGTACCGATTTAAAAGATTTAGTGGACTGTTTACATGAGACGTTATCTAAACCGATCTGGTGTTTACATGTGATGACTTTCAATCGCAATCATTTTGTGACATGCAGTTTGTCTGCCGCACCAAAAATGTCAACGCTGTTTTCTCCAGCAGCTGGAATGTGTTAACTGTAGCCATAGCAACTCTTAACGGCCACCAGGACTAATACAGTATTATATAAGCTATTTATTTGTTGTAAAGTGTAATAATCATCTCAGAAAAAAAAAAATTCTTCTGTCAGGCGCAGTTAAAGTAAAAACTGCCTGGGGCAATATACGCTGTGTCATTATTCCAACATTATCTTCACAACTTACGAAATAAAATGTTAACCCCTCAGAAAAATGAACTTTCCTCTCTTGTCAACATGAGCGCGGCGCACGCCGTCACGTAACGTAAGGACGCACACTTAAAAGTAATCGGTCAGGTCGTTTACATGGTGAAAAAAAATTAATAACAAATATATGGAAGAGATTCTAGCTGTGCTGCTTTTGCTGGTTATGTATAGGTTTACGAGGTTATTAACAACGACAGAAAAGAGCACTAATATGCAGATTCAGCAGCATATTCAGAAAGCTTGTAAAGCTAGATTTAAAATGACAATGTATATTATTATCAGCTATTACGGACATTGCACGTGAGATGGCTGAACCGAACTTTGCTATCAGACAGAGCGCAAGACTGATATTTACTGAACGCAGACCGAACCTCGCAAAAGACTTTTAAAAATGCAGAGTTGAAATAAAATGCTGCGTGAGCTAAACCAATCAGCATGTTCAGCGCCCAAGTCCCGCCCTCAAAAGTTCCTGAACTTTGAAAAAGTACTACCTCGCGAGCAGGGCCGTTTGGAGGGGGAAATATTTACCCGGAACTTCATTTAGACCCTGGTTCCTGCGGTCTAAACACACCGAGTACCACCCAAAGTTCCTGTGGTGGAAACGGGGCTTTTGTGGGGTTTGGCAAACTCAGTATTAATTCTGGTGTGGAATTTTTCTACAACATTCACTCATGACAGTAAAATAGGGCATTCTAGGAAATCTACTGCAGTATTTCCTCTCTCAATCACTACAAAATGTGGTTAACACCTGGTCATGCATAGAAAAAAAAAATACTGTCCTATACTGTGAAACCGATATAATTTGGTATATAATATAACCGCGACAACACCGGTAATCACTGGCGAGGGCTTTTAAATCGGTAATTCTAAACTGAAAGTAAAATGCGCACGGCTGCTCTGGCATTCAAAACAGTGTAGAGAAGTGCAAGTGTTTTAAATGAAAATCTTCCATAAAAAGAAAGATCGACAGTGTTGCAGTTTGAACTAATAACAGTGAATCACCTGGCAACCTCGTGGTTAATTTAGATGAGAGTCTCTCTCCACACTGAGCAGTAAAAGAACACCCCCCCCCCCTCTCTCTCTCTCTCTCTCACCAAAGGCGTTTCTCTTCCACTTCACCGTTTCATCACGTCTAAAATGAAGACAATGTAGGGCCCTATAATTTCCGCGATCACGGAATCGCGGACGGAATCGCGGAATTGGCGTATTAACGCAGAATCTGCATATAAACGCGGAATCTGGTTTTAACGCAGATTTCCCCGGAATTGTACATATTTGTAATGAAATTCTGTGTCATGTGGGTGGAGAACGTATGTCTGAGGAAAGTGCAGACCGGGGGAAGCAACCCCTCCCGTCATTTCAGCTCGCCCTTCAAAACAATGAAAGTACGGCGAAGTTGGTCTTCACGGCTCTGCTTTCGGGAGCGAAAAAGTTAAGAAACTCGACGCTAACGGCGGTTTCACACTGCACGCGCAAGCTTTGCGTATGGAGAGTGGGAGCCGCGCGCTCGTTGTGCTCAGGCAGTATTGGTCGCGCGTGCAGCTGAACCGCGGCTCGTGTATTGCACAGACAGACAAATATTGTCCATTCTGTCAGATATTCCGGTGTTCTGCTCGACCCGTCATCTCGTGCTTTGATTTATAATGGGCACATTAGGCAGCAATGCATATCTGCTGCAAATGCGACCGGTTTCCCCCTCTGTTCCAAACATATGCATTTAACATGCTGTATATGGGTAGTTTACATGATAAAAGTAACCTTAAAGTTAAGATAAGCATCTAGTTTTAATCATTTAAAGGGGCCTTTGAAGTTGGGGGAAAACTTAAGGCAGTGTTGTGTTTTCGTGTATTTTTATTTTTCACAGCTCTGGATATCATAATGGTGATTGTTAAACACACTGAACAATTCACTACATGACTTCAAGGTGAAATGTGTTATTTTTTCATGTTAATTTTCCGCTTTAAATGTTTTACTTAATAGTACTGTATTTAAAAGATGATTTATGATTTTTTTTTTTGAGTTCTTTTTTTATTTTTTTTACTTGAAAGAAAAAGCTAATGGAGCACTTTCATTTTAACTTATATAAACTACTATAATGTACTTTACCGGAAAGTTTAAAGCTAATAACCATTAATATTTGAAGTACTTGAAGTGAAGGGTTTATGTTGCATCATATTTGTCCTAAAAAGTAAATGTGATGTTTGTTACCACAATAAATTTAAGGTCATTCCTATTTTTTGTTTTATGTTCTATTATATTAAAGGGGTACTTCAGCGCTGGGAAGATGAAACTGTATTTAAACTGGGTCATCAATGCAGTAGAAATATGAAATTATTTTTGAATTTGGTGTCTTCTAGACTGAGAAAAGACAGAAAATGTATTATTGTCTCATGGGGATGAAAGACTACAATTCCCAGAATGCTTCGCTGCCCTGTGACGCCATTCCAATAGCCACCAACTTCATTACTGTGACTGAGTTGTTGGAGAAGACACTACAATTAAAAACTGAACGTGTCTGTTCAATATCATGAGTGAGTCACCGCGTGATTATCACAGCACTGAGCACTAACTGCACGAGTGATGAGAGCTGAGGTAATCGCGACTACACTCGCGGCATACATTCACAACGCGAGTTCAGTCTGGCGCGTTTCAGTTCATGCCTTTGCAAGCTTAACTTTCATAGAAATTAATTTGAGAAGTTAAAAGACTTACATTACTCACCATAGCTCCGTTTAAATGAGTGCCTGTAGCTGAGCTGAGCTCTCCCCAAGGTTATTATAGTTTTGCTTTTTGAAATTAGTTTTTATTTTATTATCGTTTTCAATTTTGCTACAAATTTCAGTTTAGTTTTAGTTCGTTTTACAAATGGTTTTGCTAGTTTTAGTTTAGTTTTTATTTTGCAAATACATTTCTATTTAGTTTTTATTTATTTATTTTCAGTTTTAGTTTTAGTAATTATAGTTTAGCAGAGTTACCATAATGAAGTGTAGAGTTTAATCTTACTAAACATCCTTAAGTAAAAAACTTGATAAACGAGCATTATTGTTTATACCCAGGACGGTCTAACAAAACATGCATAAAGTTGGGTCTTCACCTTTGAGCAAAAAAGCTTGAGTCAAACTATGACCTATACAAACAACGATCTGGAGATTAAAAATGAAATAAATTATATTTTGATATTAAAAAATTATATTTGATATTTTTGACATAAAATATAAAAGTAAAAATTATAAATTCCAGACAAACTTATTCATACCGAAGATGAAATATTGTTAAACAATTAAAAGCTTATTTTAATTTCTTCAGTAGTACAATGTAGGCTAGCAGTGTAAGACCACAGCTAAAGTCATCTGAATACAGCCAACACACACTGTTGTGCTCTGTGTGTGTGTGTGTGTGTGTGTGTGTGTGTGTGTGTGTGTGTGTGTGTGTGTGTGTTGTGCTATAATTGTAAAGGGGACCAATGTCCTCACTTATCTAGTAAAATATTATGATAACTGACTAGTGAGGACATTTGACTGGTCCTCAATAGTTAAAAAGGCTTATAAATCGGCAAAAACAAGTTTTTATTTAAATCTATTGTTTTGCACGTTCTTGGGATGGGTAGGTTTGGGGAGAGGGATTGGGTTAGGGGATATAAAATATCATTAACCTGATATAAAATCAATGGAAGTCCATGCAATGTCCTCACTTATATAGTGAAACAAACGTGTGTGCATGTGTGTCCTGGTATTCCCTACTTTGTGGGGAAATGTCTCCACACAGATAATAATATTATTAGTAGTAAATGATTATGATAACACCTTTGAGCCTGTCAATATTATGCAAACATGAAATCTCAAACGGACAGTAGGCTAGTACTTGCTACTATAGTTGCTGACTTTTGCGCCTGCGTCTCTCGTCGCGTAAGAAACGGCATTCTAAAACAGTGAGCTTAAGTTAAAAGAAGTTCAACGTGCATCTCATTACCTTGTGTTATTTCACATTTCACTGCCACGGACGCATTGATTCTTTGTGAACTGCCGTTTAGGACTAGCGATGTGTTGCCTGTCTGCACGCGTCCGTCACAGGACAGCGGTTAATCTCCTCCTCAGATCACTTCACGCGCACTAGCGCGATATACAGACACTCCCTCAACCGCCACAGTCAGATTTTCCACCACATTAAATAGGGCTTATTAATAACGAAAACGAATATTTATTTTTGCTAATTATTATGTTATTTCAGTTAGTTTTTTAGTAAGAGTAGTTAGTTTCGTTTAGTTTTAGTTTTTTATTTATTCAGATTTTTTAATTTTATTTCAGTTTACGACAATGTTTTTTGACCAATAGTTTAGGCTTAGTTTCAGTTTTCGTTTACGAAAATAACCTTGGCTCTCCCTGCAAGCTGAGCATGATCTCCATCCCCCAAGCGCAGATTCAAAACATGCGGAAATGGCTCCCTCTGCTGGCTGTAGTCTTTAGCCTTTGGCCAAACATTCCTCCTATGATGCAAAAATCGTCAATTTGCATCATAGGAGGATTTTTTCCAGAAATAAAATGCATAAATCTCTTGTCTCAGGGAGATATGAGGGGAAAGCACAATAATTTGAATATACTTAAGGGTTTCTACTGATACAAAGCCATCTGCTAATCGCTGAAGTAACCCTTTAACATTAAAAGCACACTCTTTTTTCACCAAATAACAGTAAAGGGTAAAAAAAAACTGAATTGCCAAACATTTTAACGGAAAAAACGGAATTTGGGAGAAAATAAAATGGAATTTGGGAAGAAAAAAAAAAGGATTTTATAGGGCCCTAACAATGCATAACACAATTTGTGACATTATTTAACTTAAAACACTTTCTTGTTGTACAATTATTACACCTATCTGTGTTGGATCTAGTTTTTTTTTTTTTTAAGCAGGTGTAGGTCTGCACAAATAAATTTTAAATGTTAAAAACAATGTTTGACATGCTCTGAAATAGTTTTTCAATTGCTTTAAAGCAGATTAATGGGTAAAGTCGGATTACACAGTATTCAGCACAAACAAGGCTACAGTAATATGTGAGCAGCATGTATATAAAAGTTTGTAGTTGAGAAAATAATGTTTATGCATAGTTTTTCAAAAAAATATTTAAATGTTAAATCACTGAAATAAGGCCATCTAACACACTTTAAACATTTGTTCACAAGGCTTTTCAGAACTGGATGTTGTTGCCTAGAGTTTTTCTTCTTCACAGTGTGAAACCTATTCTGATCACTCATTCATGAAATGGTTGTATGTGGGGAGGGTTTGGATCATCATGAATATTCACATCTGAGGCGTAAACATATCCTTCCCTATATCAATGAGGAATGTGACAGGGAACTGAAATGAATGTGAGATTTAAGGATTGAATTATTGCTTTGAAATTGTTGTTTGTAGCTTAGTCACAAAATCACCTTTAATTTAAAAGAAGCAATCTGACTATAAATTGTCTTTAAATAAAGACTTTAGACCTACAGTACCGTTCAAAAGTTTAAGATGTGAAACATTTTTAAATGTCTTTTCTGCTCACCAAGGCTGGATTTATTAGATCCAATATAGTAAAAACAATGTTGTGAAATATTTTTAAAAAATAAATGTTTTTAAAATAAATAAATCAAAATAAATGTTTTTTAAGTGAATTTATAGTAAAATATAATTTATTCATCATTACTCCGGTCTTCAGTGTCACATGATCCTTCAAAAATCATTCTCATATGAGGATTTGATATACATGCTCAACAAACATTTCTTATTATTATGAATGTTAAAAACAAGTGTAATTTTTTCAGGATTATTTGATAAATCATAGATTTAACCCAGAGGGATATATCTTTGATTAACAGAAAATTCAAAAAGAATAACATTTATCTGAAATAAGTTTTTTTTTACATTATAAATGTCTTTACTGCTTCTTTTTTTTTATAAATATAAGGCATCTTTGTGAATAAAAGTATTACTTTCAATAGATTTCTATTTCAGATAAATGCTCTAGTTTTGACATTTCTAATTATCAAAAAAAAAATCCTAAAAAGCAGGTTGTACACAGATGTTTTCAAAATTCATAAGAAGAAATGTTTCTTGAGCCGCAAATTACAATGATTTCTGAAGGATCATGTGAAACTGAAGAACATATTGAATGCGTTATAAATAAATTGCGGAATAAATTGCATTTAAAAATATATCAAAACAGAAGAGATGGCTGACCGCACACTGAATCCAAGAGAGACTAAAAGTCTAGGAAACTACATCATTTTTATTTTTTATAAATAAAACCATGCAAACCACGGCACCATGCAATTGAAATAAAAATGATGTAGTTTCCTAGACTTTCAGTCTCTTTTGGATTCAGTGTGCGGTCAGCCATCTCTTCTGTTTTGCTTAAGTCTACCCTTCTGTGGCTCTACGCACCTGAAAAGAAGAACAATTATATTTCCTACTGAAGAGCGCAACAACCTTCTTTGATTTAAAAATATATCCAAATAGAAAACGTATTTTCTTTCGGCAGTTCCCTTCAGGGGTCGCCACAGCGAATCATCTGCCTCCATCTATTCCTATCCTCTGTATTTTCTTCTCTTAGACTACTTTCATGTCCTCCTTCACTACATCCATAAACCTCCTCTTTTGTCTTCCTCTAGACCTCCTGCCTTGCAGCTCTTAATTCAGCATCCTTTTATCGATATATTCACTCTATAGTTTCATATCAAAATAGAAAACAATCATTTTACATTATAAAAAACACTTCACAAAATTACTGTGTTCGCTTTATTTGGAGCAAATAAATGCTGCCTTTTTAAGCAAAATAACTTTCTTTGAAAACTTTTCGAACACATTCTCCCTCTCTTGAAAGATTTGCGCACGTCTCTGTCTCCTCAGGACCATCACAAGCCTCTACTGGCAACTCCTAACCACTTGAGACACCTCTCGAGCTGTCTTAAATAACTGGGAGAATAAGAACGATTCTTAGCTTTAAGAAATTTGATAACTTGCTTTTATACTTAAGTTTGAAAGGAGTAAATTTCATGAATTCTCAGCACCTAAGACTAAAACAGCACTTTGAGAAGCTTGATACATACGGACCCTGGTGTCAACACTTCAGCATCGCGGATTCGCGGTCTAGTTTAGACGAAGACCGACACCCTGTGGTGAAAATGTTTACCAGCAGAGCTTTCTCAGGTCGGCTTGGGTGGATCAAAACTTCATTTTCCGTTGAATTTGGAAAATTATGTACCTAGGAATCTCATCAGAAAGTCTATCCTCAACGTCCGATTCCACTGTCGCGTTTCCTCTCAAAATGGCGGAAAGGTGCAGGATGCCTTCTGGGGGCGGGGCGCGGTGTCATGACAACGTCTCAGTCTCTCGTGAACGCATGAACGCCAGTTAGTTTGTTAAGTTTTAAATAATATTTTTTTTTTAGCAAAACTGCATCACTTCGCTTCCGAAGGCCTTTATTAACCGCGTGGAGAAGTTATATGATGGAATTGTGTCCTTTTATGGACTTCAAAACAAATCAGAAGACCAAGGACATTTTTAATATAACTTTAATATAATCTATGATGACTTTTCAACCAAAACCTTTTTAAGACACCCTTGCGTAACGTGAGATAACTATAATTTTTAACAGAAAGGCACAACGACAACGTTTGTGTTACCTTGATCTACTAACAAACACTCACGTGTGTGTTTAAAGACCAACCGCTCGCTCTTATTGTAGCAGAAAGCTGGTCAGTTCAGCAGCGTTAAGTTAAAGAGCACAACTTTATCATTCAACTCAAATTAGCACAATATTTTAGACACTTACGTGTAATTCTCATCCTCGGCAGTGCGCTGTTTGTTTATGCGCGGGCTTTTCTTCTTGTGATTGGCGGCTGGCAAACCCGCTTATAGTGCATTACCGCCGCTTACTGAACTAGAGCATCAATAATCTCTTTCTTCTCCTTTTCCTTTTTATTGGAGATATAAATATAGGCTAGTTTCAACCAATTATCTTAACAAGCAACGATGACAGTATAAAGTTATAATAAGAAAACGGTGGGAAGTAAATAATAATTATTATTAATAATTAATAATATAATAATAATAATAAATAAAAAACAGAGGCAAGAAGTAAAGTTATATTATTTTTAACAAATCATTGTATAGTTCCACGAGTTTGAATTTTTTTGTGTCGTTATTCATTTTTTTGTGTCCTAATTAAGTTCAAGTCACAAAGGAAATTATTCAATTTGGGTATTAATGATGAAAATTTACAATCATGAATATAGTATTTTGCCATCAAGAAACATACATTCCCAATGTACTCTATACTATGATTACAATGAGAAAAATAACACATGGTAAAATCAATGACAAAACTGGATTTTGAAACAAGAAATTTTGACAAATCACACCAGAATTCTTTGATAAGGAGGCACTTCAAGAAAAGATGATCAACTGACCCAGTACTGGAATTACAAAAGTTACAATTCAAATTAACATTAGCAAATTTAGATGTAATTTCGTTAGTTGGGTAAATTTTATGTAGAATTTTTAAATGTAATTCTTTAACTTTATTTGGTACACAACATTGGTATTAACCATGTTTTTTTTTTTTTTTTTCCAATTTATCTTATCTATTAAAGAATTCCACACAAAAAAAAATAAAAATTCTTAACTGAAACACATTTCTTATAGACGTATTACTACATTTTGGGTAGTGAACGCTCTTGTCTTCAATCAGAAAATTCTGTTCAAACCTCGTCAAAAGCTAAATGACATCTTATTAAATGGCCAAGTCCTTTCGGAATAGCTTTTACCAATGTGAAAAATTCTCTATGTACAACAGGGAAATTTAATTTGGACATGAACTCATAAGAATAAATATTCCCTTGAGGATCTAGGATATCACAGAGATAATCAATGCCCTTTTCATGCCAATTTTCAAGGAAAATAGACTTGTTTACCAAAATGTCCTCATTATTCTAGCTAAATTGTGAACAAAGTTTCCACACCAGAAGAGCTTGTCCATGTAATTTAGAAAGTTTTATTAGAAGAAGAGAAGTTGCAAGTTAGCAGAAAATTAAGCCCTCCAAACCTTTACAAATATTGTGATGGATAAATTGCCAAATTGAGTCTGGTGAACTCTTTACCCAGTTCACTTTGAAAGTATTATTAATAGCAAACAAATCAAGCATGTCAGCCTCCATCAGCTTTTTACCACATAAAACCTGTTTTTTTCTTTTCTTCAAATGTTGATGTTTGTTTTTCCCAACAAAAAATAAATAATAATTTGAACATTAACCTACTGATTTGTTTACAGATATTATTATGGACAAATAGTGAAAGGGATGGATATATAAAGCGAGAAAGACCATCAGCTTTTATTAAGAGAATTTAACCAAGAAGTGATAGATCTCTTTGAAGCCAATTCGTAAATATTACTTTTGTCTTTTTTAACTATAGGAAGAAAATTAATTTCTTGCCTAAGAGTAATTCTCTTTTTTAGATTTATAGATTCCAAGATATTTCACACCGTCTTTACATTTAATCATTTAGCAGACGCTTTTATCCAAAGCGGGGATAAAAAGGGGAGAGCAATAGAAGCGACGAAGCAAGAGCTGTAAGAATTCGCAGTTAATCGAGCACAGTACACAACATTTTTTTTTGACAAACAATTTGAAAATTTAATTGGAGCGTTAAGTGCTATTCTTTATTGGTCAGGTGAAATTGGAAAAGATGTGTCTTGAGATGTTTTTTTTAAAATGGCTACAGACACGGCAGCACGAATTGAGGTCGGCAGGTCATGCCACCAGGTGGGAACGGTCCAGGAAAATGTCCGAACCCGTACGGGTCCCGGGTCCACGGGTCTCGGGTGCTCCGTGGAGACCTCTACGGCAAAACATCTTTCCCATCGACAAATGCCTTGAAGCGGTCCTCTGTTCCTCTTTTAAAATAATGCGCTGTCGATATCCTCTGAAACAGACGCGATGGCGGGAATCTACACATCTCAGTTCTTCAACCCAAGCGCTCTTTGATGACGTGGCTGATTACGTTTCTGGTGATAATCTGTCAATCATCGCCCTGACAATGTGATTGGTCTGAACAGTTTCTGTTCGGGCATAATAACTCCTCTACGGATCGAGTCCAGACCGAACGTCCAGACCAAGCCTGCAGTCTCCCTCCCATTTACTGAAGCTTTCGCGCCTCGATCGCCCCCCCCGGTGACCGGTCCCAGTATAGCCGCCCCTCTGTGTTTTCTAATGGACGCGAGGCAAACTAAATAATAAAATTACACTTCAAAAATGTTTCCCCAAAGTTAGTTTGTCACTGAAGGCAGTTATCATCACGATGATTTCATTTCAGGTGTTCGTTTTAAAAATAAGTTTACTTTGAGTTAGTTATTTGATGCTATAAAAACGGGGGGTGTGACGTCATGATTGACAGCTGAGACTGGCGTCTTCTCTGAGTGAAGTTGTCACTGAGGCACTAACGGACTTTTTTCGAAATTTTTGGGAGCAGATTAGAGCTTTAGCTTTAATTTCTACATTTCCATAACTGTTTATTTCACACCAACATTATTTATTGTCCTGCATCTGCGAGAGTGTGGGCAGGCTTTTGATATCGCGACTGTACTTCCTGCTCTACTTCCTGCGCTCTACTGCGCAACTCCGGTCCCGAAATCGCTACTGCGCAGACTCGGTCCCAAGATGTCCGCGCCGTGCAAGGCCTCCTGAAAGCTTCAAATCTGCCAAGCGGAAACGGATGATGTCGAGTCGTCCATATTTTTTTACGGTCTATGGTCCAGACCTAAAGATGTTGTGGGCGGGGCTAATTTCGGCTGGCATCCAGGCTATGGAAAATGTGACAGAATGGATAATATTCGTCTGTATTTGCAATACTCAAGCCACAGTTCAGCTGCGCGAGACAAACGCTGGCAGTCTGAAAGCACAAAGGGTGCGGCTCCCGCTCTCCAAACGCACTGCTTCTGCGCTGCTTATGCCCTGCTAACGAGTTGAGTTGTGTGTATAAAAATAATGAAAAAACAAATCACTTTTTAGATTTAAACAGTGATTTATTAATGCACAGTTAATCCATTATTATACATGGCTACAATCAAAATCCTGTGCATGAAGAAATTTTGTTCATTAAGTTCATCAACTCATTAAGTATGTTTTTTCTGTTCATGTAACAAATTACACAAGCTGTAAGAGGATATAATAATAAAGCATCATTTCTTAACAGTCAGACTGAACTGAATGTGTTCAGCATATGATGGAGATGTGAAAGACTGATTATCGTCATTCAGTCAGTTTTACTAGAGTTACTCCACAACATCAACAAAAGACATTTTGACCTCCCCACAATTTTAAATGTAAGACAATCTTCACTAATCCTTCATTTGAACAAACTTCTCTCTCAGATGGAGTCGCTATGCCTCAAGGAATACCATCTATTGCTTTAGCAGATTATCAAATTATTTTCTTGAACGTGAATGATCGGAACATGAATTCTGCTAAATTAATTAGAGTTACACCTTCTGGCGAGGCTTTTTCTTTTGAATATTTTGTTTAGACTTTCCTCCAGAATGATATTTTCTCTCATGATATTTCAAGGATCCTACCTGAGCAAAACACTTTTCACAGTGTGAGCACTTGTACGGTTTCTCTCCAGTGTGAATTCTCTCGTGTTTTATCAAGTCACTGGACAATGAGAAGGCTTTCCCACAGTGAGAGCACATGTGAGGTCTCACACCGGTATGAAGACGCTCATGCTCTTTTACACCTTGCTGTCGTAAAAATCTCTTTCCACAAACAGAACACACGTAAGGCTTCTCATCAGAATGAACTCTAAGGTGTGATCTTAGGTTTGCTACTAAAACAAATGTTTTATCACAGTGATCACAGTGAAACGACTTCACCCCAGCATGACGGAGCAAATGATCATTGAGAGAGCTTTTGGATGTATAAGCCTTTCCACACTGAGTGCATGTGAACATATTTTCCCCAGTGTGAGATCTCTCGTGCAGATTTAAGCATCTTTTAAGCCTGAAACTCTCTCCACACACAGAGCAGGAAAAAAGTTCTTGAGTGTGAGATTTAATGTGAGAATTTAAGTGTCCTTTCCGAGTGAAACTCTTTTCACACTGAGTGCATGAGAACAGTTTTTCTCCAGTGTGAATCCTCATGTGCTCATTTAAGTTTCCTTTACGCATGAAACTCTTTCCACACTCAGAGCAGGTAAGAAGTCCTCCGGGTGCAGTATTTTTAGCTTGTTTTTGTGTGCAGTTCTGTGAAATGGCAGCATTTCCTTTTTCATTTGAGAAATGAAGTTTTTGAGACCGGTGGTGTTTGTCTTCATTCACTTCCATCGAGTCTAAGCCAAATGAGAACAAACAGTTTGTATTAAACAAACAAAAAATAATAATTTACTACTAAGGCTGGGAATCATTTGTTCAAAAGTAGACATTTCAAGTAGGGTTGCATGATTAATCAAAAGTCCCACAATCGCAATTTAGGGTTGTGCGCGATTGTGGAAGCACAAAGGCTGTTATTTTAATGAAATAAATATATGCACAGGGAGTTAGTGAAGAGTACAGCTAAGAAAAAAAAAAATCAAGCCCGACCCCACCCAAGCCCGTGCACGTGCACGACACCTTAGCTGTATTTATGAGCCAGAGCCCAATTTAAACCTGACCATTTTTTAATACGAGGAATATAATGAGCGAAGTGGACCGGTGTGACGCTCAGCTCAATGATTCGCTCTATGCCAGTGCGCTCCACTCGTGAACGTCTCACCGGTAAAATGACGTTCACTCAAATCCCGTTTAGACATGACATTTATCTGTACTGTATCCTACTATACTTGTTGTACACATTAGACAATATATTGTTCATATTTATGTTTAAATATTATGTTATCTTTCAATTTCACCTGATTATGAAAAGTGCAAAGATGCAAGTGGGTCAGAAATTATTTCGACCACTTCATTAAGTTTTGTTTTGTAGAAAGCCTTTATTTGAAGATAATTTAATTTCTATAAATTGTATCTTTATTTTAATCAATGTTTCATTAGCCATTGCTTGGATTTAATAAATATAAAGTAAAAAGGCTATAGCAGTCAATAATTGTGAAACGAAGGCACTAGAGATCGATCATTTTCATTGCACATGAACTGGAGCGCATCTCATAAATAAACCGAAACTCAGCAGGCAACGTGCCTCACAGACATGAGGAAAAATCTTGAAATATGTACTTTTTTTTAACTAAACAAAACGAAAATAATGGTTAAGCAAAGCGCACTGTTCATACTAACAGCTCATGACTGGCGTCTCAGATTGTTTCTGTTCAGAATGCTGAGCTTCATCACTGCATGATAGACATATCCTGACTTGTGCAACTTTGTAAACATTTGTTTCTTAGTTATAGTATTAGTCCTTACTTTGCTAAAAAAAAAATATATATATATATATATTCTTTAAAATAAAGTACATATATACACTACTGGTCAAAAGTAGGGATGCACGATACTATCAGCATGACATCGGAATTGGCCGATAAACGCTTAAATTTTAAAAAACGGCATCGGCCGATATGAAAAAATATATGCCGATTTGCCTTGCCGATATGATAACGTTTTGATATGCGCCTGCAATAACTCACGTGTGCAAGGAGCGCAGCAGCGATGAGACCATGTCAGAACTGCAGTCATTCTTCAGGTAAAAACAAGCAAATACATTGCATGTAAAGTAGGGATGCACGATATTGGATTTTTGCCGATATCCGATATGTCGTTTTTTTTTCAGCTCAGTTTGGCCGATGTCGATACTGATGCCGATATATGTTTATTTTTTCCCCTTTGTTTGGAAACAACACCATTTTAAGCGAAAAAAATAATTTCATTCTGGTTTCAGATTTCTGGGGTCTCCTTCCTTAAAGTATTCTTGTTGAAAATAAATAAATGTTAATAAAGGTCTTTTAATGATAAGGGTATTAACAGCCCTGAAAATAACAATAATAAAGCCAGTCATTTTTCACCCCAGATCCAGCTGTAACCTAGCCTGACAAGCCAGACCCACATTAAGATGTTTGGTCTGGAAACTCACCATTGACAGCTCAATCCGAGGGGCGGATAAACGGTTGTCTTTCAAACTCCCTCTGCACGCGATAGGATAGCGCTACACCAACCAGAGCAACGAAGGTGAAACAGATCTCGTTGATAGCATAGACGGTTGATATAGATTAAACTTTCGCTGTATCTGGTCGGCAAAACTCAGAACACATCTTCCCTTCTTAAGAATGACTTCAGTGCCGTTCTTTGTTCTTTTCTCAGAGAAAAGCTTAACTCCAAGTCTTCCAGAGTCGCGGTCAAAGCTGATTCGAAAGACCGCCGTTCGCCAGTTTCTCTGTTTACTAGCACGCAAACGCAACTCAGCCGTCGTCATTATGTTAAGCCCCGCCCACTGACTCTTTACACGATGTGATTGGCCTGACCAGAGTTTGGCGATTACAGCTCAGAAGTGTATTGCGAGTTACGACACTCGCGGGCAGATTAGATTTGTTGCCACTAGAATGCGTCTAGATTTCTAGGCTAGCAGTAACCTAAATATTGTATTTTTGGATTTAACATTTGTGCACATGAAGTAAGGGGTGGGATGACAACCGTTGATGCGGTCTTTCAATTCTACAATTATTGTAGAGCTCCTTGGATTATTTTTCATCATCCATTTCCTAAAATTTTATTATAGATTGATACACTGTATATAAACGTATTTAATTTACAAGTGTCATGCTTGTCATTTATGGCATCATTACTGATTTGTTTATTCAGAACAAGAAGTAACTTCAATTTATTTGTGTATTCTACTTTTCATTGTTTTACTGTAACAACAGCACCCCCACTAAATTTATAAATATATAGCAGACTGGCGGGCAGGCACTAGGACCTGGAGGAGCTTCTGCTGCTGTGGAGGCTGCCGCACACGCTAGAGAGTGGGGAGATGCGATTGGACTCGTTTTGTTGTGAAAACTTGGAAAATCTGCTGCTGACAGTCAGGTCTTCTGTATGCGCATTCAGAAATTCAAGGCAATATTTATAGATATCGGGAAAAAATCCAATATCGTGCATCCCTAGTCAAAAGTTTTAGAACGGTACGTTTTTTTAAAAATGTTTTTAAAAAAGTCTCCTTTGCTCATCAAGGCTGCATTTATGTTATTAGAAATACAAAAAAGCTGTAATAATGTGAAATATTATTAAAATAACTTAATATATTTAAAAATGTAATTTATTCCTGTGTTGCAAAGCTAAACTTTAAGCATCATTACTCCAGTCTTCAGTGTCACATGATGAGTAAAAGCAAAGCTCAAAAAAAGGATTATTTGATGAATAGAAAGTTCAAAAGAACAGCATTTATCCTAAATATAAAGCTTTTGCAACATTATACATTTCTATACTGTCACTTGATAAATTCAACACATCCCTGCTAAATAAATGTATTCATTTAAGTGCTTTCCCAAAAACACACACATATTATATATATATATATATATATATATATATATATATATATATATATATATATATATATATATATATATATATATATATATATATATATATATATATATATATATATATATATATATATATATATGTTTTTTTTGTTGTTGTTTTTTGTACTGACCCAAAACATTTAAATGGTAGTACAATGTTACAAAAGCTTTTTATGTCAGATAAATAATTTACCTGACAACAGTAAATAGAAATTTTAAATAGAAAACAAAAAAAATTTGTATTTCTAATAAAAATGCTGCCTTGGTGATTTTTAAAAATCTTACCGTTCCAAAATGTTTTACTGGTAGTGTATATTGGGTGTATATAATTAATATATATATATATATATATATATATATATATATATATATATATATATATATATATATATATATATATATATGTAGAGCATCCCTACACTTCATACTTTATTACTATATATATATATATATATATATATATATATAATGACATATCTTTCTGCCACCAATTGGGCTAATAAAGGTATTATCATATTGATTATTAAATATGTACTAATTCTATTGATTTAAAAACACAAGTGCTTGATCAAGGGCCCAGCCCGAGGATAGTGGCTGGATTGGGTCAAGTTTCGTCTAAGGCAGAGCATCTGAACTCTAGTGAAGAGCGGCTCTGTGATCAGGAGTAAACGATGCTCGGTCTGAACGTTTTGGGAAGCGCTTTACACCAGTCAGGAGCTTAAACTACTGCTGTACTTTAATACCGCATAGCATATTTTGCAAGTAACTTTGTCGCCCTTTCTGTCGTAATGGTCCCACACAGTAGGCCTATTTATTTTCCATTGCTTCATTTTGCCAAATATGTGCAACCACACATGTCGACGCACCCCTTGAGTTAACAATACAGCATATTATTCTTTATATATGCAGCAAACAAACCTTTTAAACCGTTTAACTGATAGTACTAATCGGTCAAAATTCTAACTTTCGAATAACGGTTAAATGATCAATATGAGCATCCCTACACTGCATACTTTATTATTATGAAAATGCCAGAGAAGGCTTGAAGAACTCAAATACAGCATATCTTGATGCAGCCATGTGCTTATTGTCTTCAGGTTTAATCAGTCAAAGCATTTCTATCTTCTTTTTATTCAGCCTACAGCGCTAGCTTTACATTAGAGATTTCCTGAAAACTATTTATTTGGCAATTTGGTCGGTAAATAAAAGGAATTGAACTCGATACCCAACCCTATTTACAACCGAGTCTGACATCTAGTTTCAGATTTTGTGTCAGTTTTCATTTTAATGTTCCTCATTAAAGAGAATAAACCAAAACACCAACCTATTTGTTCCTCTGTCTCTTCATCTTTTACTCTGCAGGGTTCTTCCTCAAACTCCATCTTTACAGTAGTATGTCTGTAGTTTCTCCTGGAGTAATTCCTCCTGCTTGCTTCTTCTCCTGTGTGAAGATGGGAATATTCCCAGCATTTAAACTCTCATGAACGGCTGTGGGAGCGGCTTCACTGACTGAAGGTGTGAATTGTGGTCGCTGTTGCTCATTTAGCAGATGATCATCACACTTACAATCACTCTCAATTATTCATGATTTAAGGCAGGCGAGGATAGTTAGCAGATTGAAATGGTCCAACGGTTCAAGCCATTAATTAAATCAGCTTTAAGTTTGAAAACTGGTCACTATAGTCGGGTCACGCCAAGGCTCATTTGTAAAATATTTCACAGTTCAGTTTGGGTCAGTTAATCCTTCTCTGAGTCATTAACTGCACTAAATACTGAATTTAGTGAAATGCTGATTTTCAGTGTGTTATCCCATCAGATGGAGGTACCAGAGAACTGAGCGAGCGCTAAAGGGACAGAATTGACCCTTCGCTAAGCCCCGCCCCCCGTAGTTACTGTTGCTACGCCTGTCAAGCTTTCGCGCCTGGCACGTCTATTACCGTATGTATGCGCCGGTGCCAGACATTTCCGAGGAGATAATTAGTCATTTCTGGCGAACAGGGGAAATATCTGAGAGAGTAAGAAAAAAGGGACTGCAGTATGTATTTACGGGATATATCCGCGACATATTATGCAACCGATTACAGAATAATTTCAATAAAATTGAAGCTAAAGCCTATGGTCTCAGCGCAATCAGCAGCTGCCTCATATGCATGTTCATGCACAACAGGGTAAGTAAAATGAGAAAATAATCGAATAATTATAAATCAAACAACTTATCAATAAATCTTGTGGAATAAACACAAGACATTAGCCTGAAAACTTTGCAATGATTCTCCGGCTTAACGTTATATTTAGCGCGCCGGGCTACTGCTCACATGTCGTGTGTCTATAATCTACTCCTTGGACCTGGCACTAGCCTGAGATTCTGACCTGAGCCATTCATCAAAAACCACACATTTACTGAAACCTTATAACAGAAAGCCAGTCTCTCAAACATGATGGGTTTTATTAATATTATAAACACAGCCACTGCAACAATCCTAATGATGAAGGTCTTAATTTGCACACATTTTGTCTAAACAAAACTACAATAGGCCTACAAAACTAATAAATAAAGCTAAGACAGTTATTTGTATAGTCTATATACTGCATCATATGTAATAACTTGCATCAGTCAAAAACCTCATGTATTTTCAGTTTGTTGAAGCAAACGTAGGTGATTTTGTTAATCCTGACCACATTTAACGTTGTGAATGGGGTCTCACACACACACACACGTTGATTCAAGGCTGGTATTTCTTAACTTCAGTTTTACGTTTTGGGGAAGGAGAAAAAAATTCACCATCTGTCCAAACTTTTAGGATAGGCATCAGATTTGCACAATCCATACGCACAGATTTGCATCGGCATGTTTCCCTCGCTCGAAAGCTTGACAGACCTTCCGTGCCTAGTTACGGTTGCTAAGCCACGATTGGCCTGTGGTGGTATTCGGGCGTGGCTTAGCGAAGGGTCAATTATCTCTACTTACGTTATTCTGAATATATTGTTGATTTGCACTGATTGTGTTGGTCATTATGGGAATAAGCTGGCTGTGTCTGTGTCTGTTAAAGGGGTACGTCAGCGCTGGGAAGATGAATCTGTATTTAAACTGGGTCATTAATCTAGTAGAAATGTAAAATTATTTTTGAATTTGATGCTTTCTAGACTTTTTTGATGTATTTTTGTCTCATGGGGACGAAAGACTACAATTCCCAGAATACTTCGCTGCCCTGTGAGGCCACTCCCAAAGCCACCGCTACTGAATAACTTTTACTTTCCCACCTTCATCTTCACAAAATCAGTTCAGTTAGAGAACAGACACTACGATTAAAAACTGAAAGTGTCTGTTCAATATATTGTGATTTAGCCGCTGAGGAAGTGTCAGCACAAACGCAGCAGGAGTCAGATAACACGCATCGTGATGAGCTGAATGAGCTCTCGTGATGAGAGCTGAGGTAAACGTGTCCACGCTCGCGGCAGTCGTTCTCAGCGCATGTTCATTCTGATGCGTTTTCAGTTCATGCATTTGGAAGAATAACCTTCATAGGAATTAACTTGAGAAGATAAAATACTCACTTTGCTCCTCCGGCCGCGCCTTTTCAATGAATGCCTGAGCCCAGCCGAGCTGAGCTGTAAGTGCGACTCTATCCCCCATGTGAGAGTTGAAAACATGCGTAAATAGCTCCCTCTGCTGGCTGTAGTCTTTAGCATCTGGCCAAACATTTTACCGATCAAGTAGAAATAAAAAAATACATAAATCTCTCGTCTCAAGGGGGATATGACATTTACATTTACATTTATGCATTTGGCAGACGCTTTTATCCAAAGCGACTTACATTGCATTCAAGGTATACATTTTACATTGTTGTCAATTCTTGCTTTCCCTGGGAATCGAACCCATGACCTTGGCGTTGCTGGCGCCATGCTCTACTGGTTGAGCTACAGGAAAGCCATATGAGTAGGGATGGGACGAAATATCGTTTGACAAAATATCGCGATACAAAACGTGACGAAACGCATCGAGGTCGAAAAAAATGTATCGCGAAATAAAGATAGATGGCACTGCTGCATGATTTGCGTAGAATGAGGGTGGGGTGCAGCAGCAAACATTAATAGGGAAAGAAAAGGGTTGACATTAGCATTAATATTCTAAACCAAAAATGCAGTTATTGCCTACATAAACTACCATATTTTCTGTTTAACTTTTATTAGACTTCAGAAAGAAAAGGGCGTTTTTTCACTGAGCACATTCTCTGCAGTCTGAGCGCGATGCACTGCAGCTCACTCTCGCTCATGTCTGAGGTAAATCATTAACACCATCACCGCTTACAGTACACGTGTTTTATTGAACTAAATACATTACAATCGGCTAAAACGAATGCACAGGTTACTTTCCTGAACAAGCGCGCTCCCGAGTCCGTGTTCTTCACACTGTCCACGTGAATCGCGGCCCAGTTCGGCGCGCACGCGCAAAATACCGGCAGTTAGTTCAACAGGAAATGCGGATCTCTTAAAGGGGCCGCACTATATGGACCTCCTCCAGGTATGGTGTGGTTCTGCTTCGCTCACTGGTACACATTAACAATTTTTCATACGAACTTTGCCCTGTTCTGAATTAAACTGCCAGTGTAAAAACTCCCTTTATATTCTTAAAATGAGAGAAATCACTAACAGTTACTTACTCATTATTTTTAAGTTTAGGCTTAAGAGAACGATTTCTTAGATAAACATATCTATGACCTTTGATATGTCTAGTCTTCATACTGTATTGATTATTATTGAATAAGTATGGTTTCACTAATAATAAATGTACATTTCCATACAGCATGCATATTTGTCCATACCTATGTTGGTTAGAGTATTAAAAACTTAATTTAAACTTAAGATACATTTACAATTGCTAAAAAGGTGCGATTTAAAATCGAGTTAACTCATGACAATCATGCAGTTAATTGCGATTCAATATTTTAATCGGTTGACATCCCTATAGTGCCCTCCACAATTATTGGCACCCCTGTTTAAGATGTGGTCACGGACTTCTAAAAATTCTTCTTTTTTTTTAAACAACATAGAACCAAAATGCAAAAAAAAGAGAAAAATCCTACCTTTCGTTTAAGTACATTACTTTGGTGGTAAAAAAATCACAGATTTGAAACAAATAAAAATAAAATTTGATATCGTATCGTGACGTATCGTATCGTAACCCTGGCATATCGAGGTGCATCGTATCGTGAGTTTAAGTGTATCGTCCCATCCCTAGATATGAGAGGGGGGAGCACGATCATTCGAATAAACTCCAGGGTTTCTACTGATACAAAGCCATATGCTAATCGCTGAAGTAACACTTTAAATGTGCACTGTCAGTAAATGACCTGACAAAATGCCCACTCCCACCAGGGCTGTTATGGGACTGCAGTCTTGTCAGATTAGATAATGAGGTAATAATAGCTTTTCTTTGCTTAACAAGGAAGCTTTCAGCTCTGAAACTTACAGGATATTCATATATTACAAAGACCTTTTATATATTAAAAGCTCAAGTAAAAGTTAATTTCTCAATTCATCACCCCTTTAATAAACATATGATGATAAATAATTAGCTGACTTTTCCATTTGTTGACACAACATGGTCAGATTCAGACGGTAAGTATCGTATATTAAGGTGTGTGTCCACTTTAGAGATAATCACATTTATAATGAATGTGGTATTTGAATGTCATATTTAAAATGTGACATTAAATCATATCATAAGATCGAATTTATTGTTACGTTTGTAAATCTATATTAAATTATGGGATCTCCTTCAATGCTTTTAGAATCTTTATATTTTTTTCTATTTGTATTTTTTATTCTATTATATTAACAGTATATTTATTGAACATTAATATTTTATGTATGCATTTATGAAAATAACAAGAAAGTAGTTAAAACTTTGCTAAAGTGATTGTTTTGAAAAGTTACAAACAGACATTAATAAAAATATTTTTAGTTACAGTATTTGTCTTTTTTTTTGGTCCATAAATGTTCAATACAAACATTTCCCATACACTATGGGTGTAATGAAAAGCACATTTTTCTTAAGGTGTGGGGGTTTCACAGGGGTTTTTAAACTGGGGACCGAGGGTCCTCAAGAAAAGGGGTTTTCAAACTTTATCGTGCCAAGGACCCCCAAATATGATGAATGAGGGACCCTCTTCCTAAAATCCATCTATATATTTGTATGTATGGGTGGAAACACCATTTCAACTGTTAGATAAATATAAGTGTGACATTATAAATACAACATATTGTTTCCCAACTTAAATTGGCTAATGTTGGATGTATAAACCTAAAGAAAATTCCAAAATTTCTGTGGACTTCAGGAGGACCCCTGGGGGTCCCGGGACCCCAGTTTGAAAACCCCTGCTCCAGAAGGTTCTCCCCAGAAAATTTGGTGAATAAAAAGTCTAAGCAAAAAGGGATCAAGTCTACCAAACGTTCTGTTTAATTTCTAAATGTTTATCTCCTTTCTTGCCGCATATTTTCCATAATTGTATATGTTTGCTTTGTATCTTTCTAGTGAGTTTTTCTCACTATAGTCCCCTTTGTCTTGCTTATTGTGGTTGTAAGGCAGTATTCTTAACGCAGGACGTAAGCTGCTTACATACAATTATTGTGAAAGTTGCTTATACAAATCATTTTTAATTTAAAATGTTCTTCTTCAGGTTTATACGTCCAACATTAGCCAATTTAAGTTGGGAAAAAATATGTTGTATTTAATATGTCACACGTATTTATCTAACAGTTTAAATGGTTTTTCCATACAAACATATAGTTAGACTGATTAAGGGGGTCCCTCATAAAAGGTTCATTATATTTGGGGGGTCCTTGGCATCATAAAGTTTAAAAACCCCTGTTTTAACACACACCTCTACATAAAACGAGTGTTTTCAACTTGATCGGTTTGTCTGCCTCTCGAAGCCACAGTGCTAATGTTGCCTTGATCTAATTTCTAACAAACACTCGCGTGTGTTTAAAGATCAACCGCTCGCTCTTAGTTTGGCAGAAAGCTTGTCGGTTCAACAGCATTAAGTTAAAGAGCACAAACTTTATCATTCAACTCAACACGGCACAATTATTTTAGACACTTACGTTAAATGCGCTCACGCTGTCCATTCACCACGTCCTCTGAAAGTTTGAACACTGCGCGACTGAAATGACGTAGGTCAGCGAGATCGTGATCATCTTCAGGAGCCAATCAGATTTCAGCTGGGGTCATGGTGAAGGCATGTTATTCCAGAGAGACTACACCGAATTGTGCACTTTTTATTTTATTTTATTAAAACGTATTTTATTTTTAAAAAGTATTTGTCACGCCATAAAATCATTGAAATGAATCACATTAAAACAGTGAAAAACAAACAGAGAGCAGTCAACACCTCAAGTAAACCTCTGAAGGAAAAGCAATGGAAGTCATTTTGGATCAAAGCATCTGTCATATGCAATTATTTAAAGGATATTTCACACAAAAGTTAAAATTAGCCCATGATGTATTCACCTTCAAGTCATCCTATATGACATTTTTCTTTCAGACGAAAACAATCAAGAGTTATATTAAACAAAATATCCTGGCTAATCCAAGCTTAGCTTTGTAATGGCATACGTCTGCCAGAAGCTAGATATTTTACTTTATAACGTGGTAAATGTCAATATTTTGCTTACAAAAGCCCATCGATTTAGTCCAGAAGATCTTTATTAACCCTTGGAGCCATGTGGAGCACGTTTATAATGGATGGATGCACTTTGGGCCTCAAATTTTGGGCTGCCATTTACTGCCATTATAAAGCTTGAAAGAACCCGGATATTTATTGATATAACTCTAATTTGAATTAATTATAATTTTATTTGTCTGAAAGAAGAATGTCTTATACACCTATGATGACTTGAGGGTGAGTAAATGATGGGCTAATTTTCATTTTTGGGTGAACTAACCCTTTAAATGTGCTTTTGCTTTAAACCAAAAACCTTGAATTGTAGGCATTGTGAAATACTTCAGGTGAAAATTCACAACTTTGGAAAAGTATTGTGTCCATATTTGCATCCAGTGGCGTAACTTTATATTAAAAAGTGGGTGGGACGTGTGGGGGGGGGGGGGGGGGGGGGTCCAGAAATCAATTTAATAGTTCATATATCAGAATCAGAAAGAGCTTTATTGCCAAGTGTGCTTTCACACACAAGGAATTTTTTTTTGGTGCTGAAGCTTCAAGTGCACATAAACAATACAAATACAACACGGTAATAAGCAATTCTAAGAATAAAAATATTTTATTCTTTAATATTTTATAATAATACGGTTTAAGATCGCCTCTTATATAACAAATGAATGAAATGATGCTATTCTAGTTAACCAGAGATGTTTTGTTTGTATTAGTTAGGTACATCCATGCAACAAGATGTTTCAATGTTTCAAAAAGTGGTGGGGACATGTCCCAACAGTCCCACCCGCAAATTACACCTATGGGTTTAAGACATAATGAATGTGTATTAAAACATCTTTAGAAATATATTTATATATTAAAATACTCGAAAAATATCAATTTACACAAAACAATTTAGGCTTTGTGAGAGATATGTTCAAAGGAAACCGGATCTTTGGTGATGTAGGTGCACTTTCAACCACGAGATGGCAGCAGCGCACGATAGTTTCACTTTATTTACTCAATCGCAATCGCAAATGCTGCATGTGAAGCACTTTGTACCGGGTGAAGCGTCAGAGCAGTTTTTTATACTTCAATCAGTTTTTAATTTGGAAACGGAAAACTATTCACAGAAAGTCACTGTATGTATGAATTGCATTGTTTTGTGGATAAACTAAATCAGCTTCACACCTTGACCCATGTATGTTTTTCGTCTAGTTCTGTGCACCGATTTTAACTTATAAAGGCAGCTTCTGGATCTAGGGACATCTCTAACTCTATTGTGTCTCAAGCACGTGCTGCCTTGTTTTGTTTATTCACTTCCTTCTCTGAATGTAGGTATATGATTATAGATAGAGGAAGAAAAAACCTGTCCCACTTCCTGTTCTCCTCGCAGGAGACAGGGAGGAAGTTGATTGTTTTCCCTTTTATTGATTACAAAGGCATGACGGAAATGTTTTTATCTTGCAGCCTTACAATATATTGTGACAAATGATATGACTATTCTATTTTATCGTGCTTTAATAACAGCAGCCCTCAAGCCTTATTGAATAGAACAGAGAATTGAATTGAACGTTGCATAAGGAAGTGAAGAGAAAACAGCAGGGAGACAGGGAAATAAGGAAGAGGTTTCCAGGCAGCAGCACTTTTATGAAGACTGCAATGAAAGATCACCTTCACATTAGTGTTGGTAAGTTTCCTTGTTCCTTGTTTATTCACTCAGAGGATCAACCCTATAGGCAGAGCTGCATCTCTGACTTTGTAATTGTTTGAGAAGGGCTGTCTATCTCATAAACAGGACATTAATTTTCCTCATTAAGTTTTTATGAGCATTTAGCGAGAATGAGCTTTGCTGGGAACATTCCTTGTAATCCTCCCTCTATTAAAGCATGACTATGTTTTGAGCCAAAAACAACTTGCAAAATGAGTTGAGTGTGTATTTATACTGTATATAATAATTATACACAGTACACACACAAACATGTATATTATGTAAACACAAACTTTTGTTTTGAATGTAATTAATCACGATTAATCGATTTGACAGCACTAATATGTATGTGTGTGTTATTGTTGTTATTAATATTATGTATTTATGGGGGGGGGGGGGCAATAATAATCTACACTATTGACAAAAGTTTTTACATGGACATGAACTTTAATGACATCCCATTCTTAAAGGAACACTTCACTTCTTTTTGTAAAAAATAGGCTTATTTTCCAAGTCCCTTACGTAGGAACTTTGCGGTCATCATGGGGGCAGCGGCGCAATGATATTACAGCGCCTGAAAATAGGCAAACTTCCGGCAACATAACCAGCATGCCATGGAGACGTTTGTGAGGATATTTGCTTTGGTGCAGATCCAGATCTGTATCTATTTAAACTGGAAAAACAGTTACACTGAAGATGAGCTTTAGAAATGTGAAAGAGAAAGTGTGGCTGAACAGACTGGGGCAGAAAGGACAAGGAGAGCATAAGTTTGTTGCACCATTCCTGTCGACCAATATAGAAGGCACAGCATTATTTTAATCTCAATTGTCTGCAAATCCAGCTCGACCTGAGACTTGTTTACAAATGATTCTGCAGTGAAATGAAGCGAACACACGTACAAGTCTTCCCCATGTGAGCTAGAACTTCATTAAAAATAAATGTAGTATCACACAATCCTAATATTATGATCCGAAGGAAGCTTATGCAGCGACTGTTCTTCCACAATATCTTGCTATATTCTTCTGCTGGCTAGCCTGATCACATGAGTCTGAATTACACGTGCTTATTATTCAGTAGAAGCGGTGTTTCGTCAGTCCATGGATAAAGCACACAATCATTTTTTTTCTGGGCCTGGTGCCTATAAAAGTTTTTCTTTGACTAACAATGAAGTTTTCAGCTCTGAAACTTACAGGATTTATATTTTCTTATAGTACCATGACCTTATATATATATATCTCATGACCTTATATATATATCAAAAGCTCAAGGGAAAGTTGATTTCTCAATTCATCACCCCTTTGAATAATGCATGAAAATACAAGTACATGTGTGTCGTGTGAATCATTTCCAATCAAGGTGTAATTTTGCCATTGATTGCAAGAGTTGTGAAAATATTATAAAATCATACATATGGAGAGTATATTCCACAAAAAAAAGTCAATGACTTTCAGGAAAACATTATTGTGTGAAAATATGAAAATGTGATGCATGTATGTCCACTGTTGGAGATTGGCAGTTGATTAATTAAACCAATTTTTAGTGTGAAAAGATTTTCTAAAAGTCCACAGTGGCCATTTTAGTTTTTGAAAAAAAACTGTTAAATAAACGGTTTTAATTCCCCATGCGCAACGTGTCTGTGGTCTGTGTGTCCAGCAGAGGTTAAAAGAGGTCAGAATCGAGTCGTCTGGAAAGCACCCTTCAGTCCAGTCCGGCTGTAAACAGGCCTGAGGTTCTACATGTGTGACCACTGAGTACTTTAAGCACACAAACATGGACATTGGCCAGCACTAGCTTCATTAAAGTGAAGATGTGAGGAGACAAGAAAGAAGGAAATGGACTGAAGAAACAGAAAATAGCACATTCTTATCTGCTAAATCATCAACAATGACTCATTTTACATTTAATTTGAAAGTGAACACACTGAACTATTAACTTTGGCTCAATGCATTTGTTATCTGAGTCTTTAAACATGTTCTCTATTTTTTTTTTACAGGACTGACAGCTGCATGAATTTGCAACCAACAACTAATACAGGACCTGGAGTCACTACTCAATTCTCTACACACACAATTTAATTATAAATGCAGGTGTCAATCCCAAAAGTTTGCATGCATTAAATCTTATATCACAATATGGGTAATTTTATTTGTGTGTGTGTGTGTGTGTGTGTGTGTGTGTGTGTGTGTGTGTGTTTGCATGATGCAAAGGGTGCATAATATATGTGCATGTGACGGTTGCATTTCGATTAATTTACTGCTGAAAGTTTTATTCAGTTCATTAATAACACTGGAGTATTGAAGGTTTGTCCATTGCAAACCTTCGCAGCATTTATGTGGTTTTAGGATTGCATGTCTTGAATCAGAAAGAACAACAAAATTGGTATTTGTTCCTTTTTGGGCATGTTTTTTAAGTCTCATTGAATTAGGGAATAAGGAAATACCAGTGTTTAGGAGCCACCGGGGAATCCCTCTGTGCCCACACACTTCTGTCTTGCATAATCTGCATTGCTTGTTTGTTGGGTAAGCACGATATATGCTTTAAGTTGTAACATCTAAATAACCTGAGTCAAAGTATAATTTAATATGACTGAATAGGCCTAACTATATTAGGTTACAGCTTTATGATCAGATATTACAGTGAACAAATCTTTAAAAACTAACCTGGATGTGATGTTACATTCAAACCATCTTGGTTAATAATGACATTTGACACTACCATAATGCCACGAGTGTCCTGATAACATAAACGTTATTAATTATTGCAATTGAGAGAGATTTACTAACTGCAAAAGTATGTATTTTTTTACGTATTTAACTCTATTTAACATGCATCAAGAGATGTAAGTCATTAGTCTCGCAAAGCCAGACCTTCAGATGGACGGCAGAAGGTCTAGACTGCATAGCAGCTTCATTGGCCGTCTGACTGACATGTAAAGCAACCAATCACAGACTGTTTCATTCCGCAGCATAGGGAAAATGTAAAGCCGATGTCCTTACAGTAACAGATTGACATGCAATTAATTCATGGAGCGTTGTTCAAATTTACTGCAACAATAGTGCACATACTTTTAAAAATGAAGAGTTTAGTTGATCCTGATAAGCGCTCATGGCCACAGTTGTAAAACACAACAGCTTCTTTTTTCCATAAGGGGTTTGGCATCATGACAGCTTTATTACCAGGTGGACGGTTAAAGACAGCGACACGTCTCCCGGAAATCAGATGACGACTTTGAAAGTATTTCCCATTTTGTGTGCCTTATGCAACACACACACACACACACACACACACACACATATTTCAGTCATGAAATATAAGTAATAAAAGCTTTCAAAAGCAATTGCTAAACAGGCCTAAATGATGGTGTCCCCTTATTGTATTTATATATACTATATTGCCAAAAGTATTGGGACACCCCTCCAAATCACTGAATTCAGGCATTCAATCACTTCCATGACCACAGGTGTATCAGTCACTAGGCATGCAGACGCTTCTGCACACATTAGTGAAAGAATGGGTCGCTCTCAGGAGCTCAGTGAACTCAAGGTACTGTGATAGGTTGACACCTGAGCAATAAGTCCATTCGTGAAATTTCCTCACTACTAAATATTCCACGCTCAACTGTTAGTGGCATTATAACAAGTGGAAACATTTGGGAACAGTGACTCCGCCACAAAGTGGTAGGCCACATAAAATCACAGAGTGGGGTCAGCACATGCTGAGGCACACATTGCGCAGAAGTTGTCAAATTTCTACAGAGTCAATAGCTACAGACCTCCAAACTCTGTGTGGCCTTCAGATAAGCTCAAGATCAGTTTGTAGAGAGCTTCATGGAATGGGTTTCCATGGCCGAGCAGCTCATCCAGGCCTTACAATGCAAAGCGTGAGATGCCGTGGTGTAAAACACACCACCACTGGACTCTAGAGCGGTGGAGACGTGCTCTCTGGAGTGACCAATAACGCTTCTCTGTCTGATAATCCGATGGACGAGTCTGGGTTTGGTGAACGGTTCCAGTGAAAGGGACTCTTAATGCTTCAAAAACATTTCAATTTTGCACTTATTTTTTCTATTCATAACTTTATTATGTGAGCTATTTACAATTGCACTTTAACCAGGGCAGTTTGAAGTGCGCTGTACGCAATTGTCAGCCGTTATCAAATAATAATTGGTGGCTTTTAGCACAGGTATTGAGTCATAGTTTGGTTTCAATTTGAGTCATTGGCAGCCTATGCGCTGATTAATCTTTGGGATAAATTATAAAATCGTCCACAAATGTTCGCACTGAAGTAGTGATCAGTGTGTATTTAATAAGCGTGTCAGCGGGAGCGTTCAGCCCTCATGTTCAGCCGCCTCGTGTGAAGACCGACAAGTGTAAAGACATCTTTTTTCGATTCTACCTACGATCGACTCCACTGAAGAACGAACACAGAGAACGCACTTAAGTATTTATTTCTCTGTCCTTTTTCTCCTTCTCTCTTTTCTCACAATGTGCTTTCAATACATACCCACTATCTCTAACCCACGCTCCACTATCAGACGCAGGCGGCAGCGCAACACTGCTAATCTGCGTCCTATTCCTTCCTCTACTAATATTCCTCTCTCCTTTTCTCTGGGTCTATGGAATTGTCAGACAGCTGTAAACAAAGCTGACTTCATTCCAGCCTTTGCCACTCAATCCAATCTGAATATCTTGGCCTTGACTGAGACCTGGATCCGTCCAGAAGACTCAGCAACTCCTGCTGCTCTCTCTAACAATTTCACTTTCTCACACACCCCTCGCCATACTGGCAGAGGTGGAGGCACAGGTTTTCTCATCACAACCAATTGGAAATACTCAACCCACACCTCTCTCTGTAATAACAACTCATTTGAATACCATGCTATTACAGTTACAGCTCCTGCTAAAATCCATCTTGTAGTCATTTACCGCCCTCCAGGTCAATTGGGCACCTTTGTTGAGGAACTAGATATGCTGCTATCCTCATTCCCTCATGCCCACTAGTAATCCTTGGTGATTTCAACCAACTTGACCTCATCTACATATGCAACTGCACTACAGAAAACACTTTGGTCAAACCCTTACACTTCTCTGATCATTACTTCATCACATTTAATCTACATCTTACTACTCGTAGACTTCCACTACCAGTTAGTTTCAGACGAAACCTGCGTTCTCTTTCTCCCTCTCACCTCTCCTCCGTTGTGTCATCCTCTCTTCCGTCACCCACACAATTCTCCTCTATGGATGTCAACACTGTAACTGACACTTTATGTTCCACTTTAACTTCTTGTCTAGATAGTATCTGCCCTCTATCTTCTAGGCCAGCACGCTCCACTCCCTCTAACCCTTGGTTATCTGATGTTCTTTGTGAACACTGGACCAAACAAGCAGAGAAAATGGCGCAAATCAAACGACCCATGTGACCTGAGTAAGTATCAATCTTTGCTCATTTCCTTCTCACAGGACGTCCATACAGCTAAATCCTCATATTTCCACAACAAAATCAACAGCACCTCAGACTCACGCACACTTTTCAGAACATTCAACTCTCTCCTCTGTCTCCCTCCACCATCTCCCACCACATCGCTCTCTGCAGACGATCTTGCCCATTTTTTCACAGATAAAACCACACTCATCAGCAGTCAGTTCCCACCTCCACACACACACAATTTTAAATCAGCCACATCCTCAGCCAAACATTTTCTCTCCTCCTTCTCTTCACTCACTGAGACTGAAGTATCTAAACTTCTCCCCTCCAGCCATCCCACTACCTGCCCTCTAGATCCCATCCCCTCACATCTCCTACAAGCCATCTCCCCTACACTCTTACCAGCACTCACACACATCATCAACGCATCTCTCTCCACCGGCATTTTCCCTACAGCATTCAAGCAGGCTCGGGTAACCCCACTGCTTAAAAAACCCACATTAGACACATCACTTGTAGAGAACTACAGACCTGTTTCTCTCCTACCATTCATTGCGAAAACACTTGAAAGAGTTGTTTTCAACCAGGTCTCATCTTTCCTCTCACAGACTAATCAACTGGACGTGAACCAGTCAGGTTTCAAAAAGGGCCACTCAACTGAGACAGCATTATTGTCAGTTACTGAAGCCCTGCAGCTGGCTAAAGCTGCATCCAAGTCATCAGTCCTCATCCTCCTTGATCTATCTGCTGCCTTTGACACTGTGAATCATCAGATTCTTCTGTCCACCCTCTCATCTCTGGGCATCACAGGGACTCCTCTCCACTGGTTTGAGTCCTATCTCTCAGGTAGGTCTTTTAAGGTTGCCTGGAGAGGAGAGGTATCCAAAACACATCAACTGACCACGGGGGTTCCTCAAGGCTCAGTGCTTGGACCTCTCCTCTTCTCCATCTCCATCATTCAGGCACATGGCCTCTCATATCATTGCTATGCTGATGACACACAGCTCTACCTCTCATTTCAACCAGATGACCCCACAGTAGCTGCACGAATCTCAAGCTGTCTGGTGGACATCTCGGCATGGATGAAAAAACATCACCTGCAGCTCAATTTAGCAAAGACAGAGCTGCTTGTTTTCCCTGCTAATCCCACCATACAACCCGATTTTACCATCCAGCTAGGTTCATCTTTGATTACTCCTTCAGGTTCGGTCAGAAAGCTTGGTGTAATCTTTGATGACCAGCTGTCCTTCAAAGACCACTTCTCAAAGACAGCCCGGTCATGCAGGTTTCCATTGCACAATATCAGGAAAATCAGACCGTTCCTTACAGAGCATGCAACAGCTTCTTGTCCGAGCCCTGGTAATTTCAAGACTTGACTATTGCAATGCGCTTCTGGCTGGACTTCCATCTTCTGCAATCAAACCGCTGCAAATGATCCAGAACGCTGCGGCACGTCTTGTATTCAATGAGCCCAAAATGGCTCATGTCACACCTCTATTCATCTCTCTGCATTGGCTACCACTCGCTGCCCGGATCAAATTCAAAGCCCTGACTCTTGCTTATGGATCTTCCACAAGCGCAGCACCCGCATACTTCGGCTCACTCCTACGAGTCTACACCCCCATCAGAAGCCTTCGCTCCGCTAATGAGGTGTGTGGTACCATCACAGAGAGGCATGAAATCACTCTTCAGGACTTTTTCTTTCATTGTTCCTGGTTGGTGGAACGATCTTCCGTCCTCCATACGCACAACAGAATCACTCGCTTCATTCAAAAGACAGATAAAAACTTATCTCTTCCATGAGCACTTAATCTTTTCATAAAAAAATTCTCTATTTATCTTTTCTTCTTCCCTTTTCTGGTTTTTGCTACTCTGAGTAGTATACTAATCTTGGTATTTAGGGCACTTTTAGCATTTTCTTTGCCTCTTCTTGACGGATCGCTTCCTGTACTCCTGACTTGTAAGTCACTTTGGATAAAAGCGTCTGCTAAATGCATAAATGTAAATGTAAAATGTAAATGCTTCAGCACACCAAGACATTTTGGACAATTTCATGCTCCCAAATTTGTGGGAACGGGTCCAACATGACTGTGCACAAAGCAAGATTCATAAAAACATGGATGAGCAAGTTTGTTGTGGAGTAACTTGAGTCCTCAACCCGATAGAACAAATTTGGAATGAATTTGAGATCTGCTTTTATTACTTATATTTCATGACTGAACTTAACGACCATCCAAAACAATGCTGTATTCTACGCTAAATACACTTGTGAAGAGCTTATAAAATGTGTAAAGGAGTCAAAAAAGCAGCTGTCTCTCTCTCTCTCTCACACACACACACACGCACGCACGCACACACACACACACAAACATAAGAAGGTTTGGAAGCAGACAAACACCCATCTTTTCAGTGGTCTCGGTCTGCTTGTTTCAGATAAACAGAAAAGTGCTTTCACACCTGAGCATTTATTTCAAAACCTGGTGTGTTTTCTCCTTTAAGTCGGTTCGTTAAGGTATATGGGAATACGGCAATCTTGCTCGGATCCACACCAAAACAATCGCACCAAAACTGCCTGAACGAGGCGGTCTCAGCCCGATTGCAAACATACTCTGGGGCGGTTTGAAAGGTGTGGAAGCTTATAGCAATAGTGTCTGCAATAGTAAATATTAAATAGCAATAGTAAATATTCTCTAATAGCAATAGTGTCTGATTCTGTGAGTGAGCACATTAGTTATCACAAGTGAAAACCAAAAGAGCACTTCTTCATCTTAAAATAATAGTAAAAGTAATTGCGCTTCTCTTTGCGGGAATGCTGTCCCAATGAAGCCTTGACAGTGTTTGCGTGTTTTGAAATACAATAAGCTCATGGAGTAAACTTGTCAATCATTTTGATGGATGATGCAGAGGAAACTAACTCTGACCAATAAGAGGACAGGTGTACTAGCATTAACACATTTTGGTAGACTTTGAAAGGTTGCCTTGAGAAAGCGAGCTGAACCAAGAAGTAAATGCAACATTGGAACATTGTCAAGTCCCTGTTTATATTTATAGATGTGAAAACGTCCCTTACAGAACAACCACACCAAGGTTTGTTTTAATCAAACTACACAGGCCAAGTGTGAACACACCCTCAGGCGTATAGGTGATTTTTGCGTTCAGTGTTTATTTTTTTGTAACTGAATTTTCCCAGTCTGTTACTAAAGCTTTAAATGTTGCTTAATTAAAACTCCTGCATTCGGCTCTTCCTTAGTGTTGTCACAATAGTTCAACATGTTTGGCGTCCTGCACTAATGCAATAAAGTTAATCCAGATTACAGGCAGGCATTTTTATAGCCTCCCTTTGCGGGAAACATGCACTTCCTTTTTTTTTTCTTCTTTTTTTTAAACCGCTGCCAGTTAAAGCAGAGTGTATTTTCTCAGAAATGGAAGTTAATCACATCGAGTATAAAGCATAACGAAAGTGAAAGAAACAACTCTGTCTCTGTGTGTCTGTGTGTGTGTGTGTGTAAAAACTTCTTGTGAAGCTGAAAGAGTATTAAAAAAAACAGAGCACAGTTTTTACTTTCATTTCTTTCATCAAAATCATTTCACATCAATAAATGAAGCTATAAAAATATACAAGTACAAAATATGACTCAATATTAACAAAATAAACAAGTATAAACGTTCAGCTGTTCAGCTTACGGAAAGTTTGAAGACGAACAGAGAAGTTGTTTTTACACATCTAATGATCTGACAGATAAAACAGTATTTATGGTTAGTTTGTAATTATATTTTGTTGAAAACATCAGATCTGCTTTATTCCTGTAACGGTTAAAACACATATCACTGCCAATAATAAAGCTGAAATACACCGGGAAAATCTCAAAGATCTGTCCAATTCAAAAATGATATTTAATATCACTGAATCAACTGAAAACATTAATTCATGCGAACAAAATATCATGAGTTAAATCAGCTCAAGATAACATTTTTGCCACTTTTTTTTTTTTAATCATGATCTCATTTCTCTTTTCCTTTACTTGGTCTCTGTAAATTCAACTGAATTCAAGTATTGCGAAATGGTTTGAACTCCAGCCAAAAAAACTGTCTTTACCAACAACAAAAAAATCCCAAAAAACGAAAGGCAGATCCATCATCCGGGACAATGCTGTAACATGAAATTGCAGGATCATTGTCAATGCTAATATGAAATGTATCCATTTTCCTCCTCTTTCTTCTGGTCTCTGAATGAGTTGAGCAACACTGTCCTGACGGTTTTCTCCAGGGCTGGACATTGTCCTGGACGTGACGTCACTAACACCCTGCAGGCCTGCCGCTCTGTTAGAAACCCCTCGAGAGTTTCATCCAAGTCCTTATTTTTTCCCTCCTGATAGCCATCCAGGATGAGCAAACAATCCGCCGGCCCCAGAAGCGTCTCCCTGAGGTCACACACGTCTAATGGTTTTTCATATTTAACGCTGGACTTTACCACCTGGAAAAAGTCTCCTTCCGCTCTGCTACAGTCCACCAGCACCACCAGATGGAGCGGACGAACGCTGAGGGCGTCTGCCGTGATGCTTCCAGCCCAGCAGGACGCCAGAGTTTGGGCCATGGAGGTTTTCCCGCTGCCTGGTTCTCCAAGCAGAAGGAGGATTTGCCTCTTGTCGGGCAGGACGGAGCGGATGTTTAGTGACTGGCCATCTCTGAGAGTGAGAGGAAGAGATGATGTGGATTAACATGGAAATCAATGAGTAATGTGTGTTTGTTGTGCAATAGTGATGTGTTTTTCAGCACTTCACTGGAAACCGTTACGCCTGCCCTCACCTTTTTTTTCTTCAGTTATTTTTTAATTTTTTAATTCAAATAAAAATCAACACAAATTTCGACCCTCACCAACCATTAAGAGGTGGATTATTGGGGGAAGATAATAAATAAATACATTTTAACCTTTTTATATAATATTATCTCTCTCTCTCTCTCTCTCTCTCTCTCTCTCTCTCTCTATATATATATATATATATATATATACATACAGGTCCTTCTCAAAATGTGCATATTGTGATAAAGTTCATTATTTTCCATAATGTAATGATACAAATTAAACTTTCATATATTTTAGATTCATTGCACACCAACTGAAATATTTCAGGTCTTTTATTGTTTTAATACTGATGATTTTGGCATACAGCTCATGAAAACCCAAAATTCCTATCTCAAAAAATTAGCATTTTTCATCCGACCAATAAAAGAAAAGTGTTTTTAATACAAAAAAGTCAACCATCAAATAATTATGTTCAGTTATGCACTCAATACTTGGTGGGGAATCCTTCTGAAGCAGAAATGACTGCTTCAATGCGGTGTGGCATGGAGGCGATCAGCCTGTGGCGCTGCTGAGGTGTTATGGAGGCCCAGGATGCTTCGATAGCGGCCTTAAGCTCATCCAGAGTGTTGGGTCTTGCGTCTCTCAACTTTCTCTTCACAATATCCCACAGATTCTCTCTGGGGTTCAGGTCAGGAGAGTTGGCAGGCCAATTGAGCACAGTAATACCATGGTCAGTAAACCATTTACCAGTGGTTTTGGCTTTGTGAGCAGGTGCCAGGTCGTGCTGAAAAACCAAATCTTCATCTCCATAAAGTTTTTCAGCAGATGGAAGCATGAAGTGCTCCAAAATCTCCTGATAGCGAGCTGCATTGACCCGGCCCTTGATAAAACACAGTGGACCAACACCAGCAGCTGACATGGCACCCCAGACCATCACTGCCTGTGGGTACTTGACACTGGACTTCAGGCATTTGGGCATTTCCTTCTCCCCAGTCTTCCTCCAGACTCTGGAACCTTGATTTCCGAATGACATGTAAAATTTGCTTTCATCCGAAAAAAATACTTTGGACCACTGAGCAACAGTCCAGGGCTGCTTCTCTGTAGCCCAAAAGTGTCTTGACCTGGGGAATGCGGCACCTGTAGCCCATTTCCTGCACACGCCTGTGCACGGTGGCTCTGGATGTTTCTCCTCCAGACTCAGTCCACTGCTTCCGCAGGTCCCCCAAGGTCTGGAATCGGTCCTTCTCCACAATCTTCCTCAGGGTCCGCTCACCTCTTCTCGTTGTGCAGCGTTTTTTGCCACACTTTTTCCTTCCCACTGAGGTGCCTTGATACAGCACTCTGGGAAAAGCCTATCCGTTCAGAAATGTCTTTCTGTGTCTTACCCTCTCGCTTGAGGGTGTCAATGATGGCCTTCTGGACAGCAGTCAGGTCGGCAGTCTTACCCATGATTGCGGTTTTGAGTAATGAACCAGGCTGGAAGTTTTTTAAAGCCTCAGGAATCTTTTGCAGGTGTTTAGAGTTAATTAGTTGATTCAGATGATTAGGTTAATCGCTCGTTTAGAGAACCGCTTCATGATATGCTAATTTTTTTGAGATTTTTGGGTTTTCATGAGCTGTTTGCCAAAATCATCAGTATTAAAACAATAAAAGACCTGAAATATTTCAGTTGGTGTGCAATGAATCTAAAATATAAGAAAGTTTAATTTTTATCATTACATTATGGAAAATAATGAACTTTATCACAATATGCACATTTTTTGAGAAGGACCTATATTATACATATATATCATATTAAAATATCAGAAAATTAAAAAATAATAAAATTGCATAATATTTTTCATAATCAATCATACATTTCACAATGAATCGTATAATAAAAAATCAAAATCTCATTTTTTTCAATAATATAATAATAATAATAATTATTATTATTATAATTATCTCATATTTTCTAAATAGTGCTGTCAATTCAAAAATAAAAGTTTGTTTCAACATAATATGTGTGTGAACTGTGTATAATTATTTTATTTATATAATTTATATTATATATAAATGCAAATATTTTATACATAAATATAAACATTACACATTTTTTCTTAAATGTGTACATGTATGTGTATTTATATATGCATAATAGTTATACAAAGTACACACACATATGTTAACACAAACATCTATTTTGGATGCGATTATTTGCGATTAATCGATTTGACTAATCGATTTATCGCAAATTATATATATATAAACCTATATTTAACAGTTTAACAGAGAGATACTCTGCCAATAATAAGGTCTCTTTTAGAACAATCAATATCATCAATCATTTTCAGAGGTTAGAGGAAACTTTCATTTCTCATTGGTTTCTCTCTGGGAGTTCTCGAGTTCTCTAAAAAAAATCATGTTTCCAATTGAAAATGTTCTAGTGACTGATCACATCTAAATTTTTCAGTTGGCCAAATTGAATTTCTGTGAATAAAATTGCATCAATTCACAGAAATTCAGTTTGCACAACTGAAAAATTTAGATGTGATCAGTCACTAGAACATTTTCAATTGGAAACATGATTTTTTTACATTGTTTCACTTAAAGGAACAACATAAAAAGTTACGGTACTATTTTGCTATGCATCACCTTTGTCTCAGGTGCTTCTTCTAGAA